>NC_066312.1:235000-860000 GCF_905404315.1 Leptidea sinapis | reverse complement strand
GAAATACGTCAAAACTTGAAATCAAATGCACCTCTCCCAGGATCATTTACTGCTAAAAAAGGGAATATATGTGCGGCCCAATTCTCAATTGACAAACAGTGGTATAGAGCTAGGGTTGAAAAAATAACAGAGAACAAAAGAGCACATGTTTTATATATTGACTATGGAAATAGAGAGGTAAGTCCCATGAGAGTATATGTGTATTTTCTGTTTATTGTAGTTATTTTTAATTATGTTTAATTTTTGACATGTAAAATATTTTTTAGCTAACGTAAAATATCTATTTAAATTGAATGAATTGTTTGTATTTTAGGTGGTTGATTGTAGCAGCCTAGCAATGCTACCAGCTAACACAGCATCTGATCCTCCTTATGCAACTGAATATGTACTCTTTGGAGTAAAATTCCCATCTGATCCTGAAGATAGAGCAGAAGCTGTAAGGGCTCTGTCTTATGATACCCTTAACAAGAGACTACTCTTAAATATTGAAGTACGAGGGTCTCCTTCAGCCGTCACATTAGTGGATCCCTCTAATAATAATTTAGATCTTGGCAAGGTAATTGTTGTGTATATTTTCAATCTCCATAAATTAATTTGCTAATATTTCATCAGTGATTTTGAATGAATCACATGATCTATAATATTAATTAAATCCCAAATATATTAATGTTACACGCCATACTCCCTCTTCACTCCACAAGACAACTCGGAATGATATGTAAGAAAGGTGATTAGTTTTCTGAAAAAAAAATGTAACTGCCTCAGCTCTAAGTTAAAACTTGAATTTACAGCAATACCTCGAATTAAGGCATAGGTAGGATGATGAATACACACACTACATACAGTTACTTTTTATTGGTGTTGAACTATAGAAATATAATATAACAATAAAGAATAATAAAATTTTACATAAAATAAATACAGTTAAGATTGCATGCTGCTATTTATATCATGTTTGTCCGCAAGAAACTCCCTAAACTACTAAACCTATCTCAATAAATTTTGCACACTGTTTGCAATTTGATACAATTTATCTTGTCTCTTGATAGTTCTTATTTCAATTTGTGACCCTTAATATTTTTAATTAATTTTTTTATTTCTGTATGAATAATTCTATGGGCTTAATTTTTCATGCACAGCTTGACAGTTCTGCTGTGAGAATATTTCATTACAAGAACAGTGAATATAATTGTTAAGATTGAACAAATGCATTTGTTTGGGTGTAGCGACTCGCACCGGTCACCACCTAGTAAAATATATAAATTGTTTTTGGTGTTGTCAGAATCTAATAAAGGAGGGTCTGGTCGTGGTGGACGGTGTGCGCGACCGTCGGCTGGCGCCGCTGGTGGCGGAGTACCGCGCGGCTCAGGAGAGCGCCCGGCGCTCGCGACTCAACCTGTGGTGCCACGGCGACATCACGGAAGATGACGCCGCCGAGTTTGGAGCGCGCCGCTAACATTCCCACCTCACTTGATCACTTCAACCACCCGACATGCTAGTTTGATACTAACTGTACCGTAAAAAGAAATGAATTTAGTTAATTTTGTTGATTGATTTATTCTAATTTATTATTTAAATATATTATTATACATAAATGTTTATAAAAGCAATGTCATTGTCACTACAATCTGTTTTATACCTGTAGTATCGTTATACTTTTAGAATGTGTTCATTGCAATATTTTTTAAATCTATATTATTTTTATTTTACTATATTTTTGTAGTCAATTAAATAATTATTAATGCATAATGTGTAATAATAGATAAGTGTGATTTTTGTCTAAATTATAATAAGTCTGAAAGTGTTAAATGATACAGATAATAAATAATTATATAATCAAGTTTGTTTTGCAGACTGGATTGATAAAAACTTGATATATACTCATTAAATATAAATTGTCAACAAGTAGTTGTACTAGAGAATATTGTTATATTATAACTATGTACTTATTTTGTGAAAATCCCTTGATTTTTCTCTTTCAATTCCTGTTCTGCAGAAAAGGTACCTAATACACTGTGTGCATAATTTGTTAACTTTTTCAACAAATAAATAATTTTGCAAATACATTAATAAACGTCCTTTATTTACAAATAGAAGTGTTAACTGACTCTAAACTTATTGGTGAAGGATCCTTGCTAAATTGCTTCAGCACACATGTAAAATATCCAACCAGTTGTACAAAATTTGAGGAATTCCTCTAAAAAGCCGTAAATATAAATATATTTATTTTTATATAATTCGGCTCATTCGATTCGGAATGTCGTCAAGAATTATGGAATTTATTTCAAACAAGGAATCGAGTAGGTTGAATAATGTTATTACATAATATTCTTGTTAGGTATATTTAAAGCTGATGGCCTCGTTGTCAATGTTAATATAAAAACAATAAATAAATTTTCTAAAAAGTAAAAATGGTATGCAATCATTGTTGATAAACGTGTAATAAATTACACGTTTATCTCTATCTATCTATATAAAATTAAAAAGTATCAAAATTTATCAGTGGTAAGAGCAAATATTTGCATTTAATATGAGAACATTATAATGTGTAGTGCCAAAAAAAAATTATAGCATTATAATAACTACAAAACCTGCACAGAGGTGTCATAGCTGATGTCATAGAAAAATCCAAAATTTTTAAAAATGTTACTGCACGGAATAAATACATGAGAGTATTGACAAATGGCCGCTATCGTAAGTACTTGTGTTGTTGGTATTATGTGTATTGTGATTTTTCTGGAAGAACAAAGGCTATGCGTTTTGTTATTTGAGTTTTAGACCTATATCTGTTGAGTTACTTTGTTCACTAATACATAATATAATCATTATACAGTGATTATTTTGTTATTATTTGTGACAATGTGATTAAGTAAATGCGAAAAATATTATAATTACTGTTATAGAAGGAATAATTAATGACTTCAAAAATTATTTTGTTGTTTTATTATTATAGCTATAGCGTTAAAAAGTTATCAAAACACGCTAACAGATGGCGGTTCCCTGTCTTTCCTATTTTAACAGTTGAGATATTAGGTCTGTTACTAGTATATACAAAGGCACTCGAGTAAAAATGAACTAGCGTTTAATATTATGCCCTACACGGTCAAGCTAATTCGGTACCTGAGTCGAGAGCGACCATTCTCCTCGTTAGAGTAAAAGTGTTCTATGCCATTCTCCCTCCCCGCGGACGTCCTCTTAGTAGCGTTAGCACACTGAACACCAGTACTTAGATGATTATTGGAGTTTCTCCTAAAGAATAGATTTTCAAATAAGGCGCCCGGTATGAGAAAAATATGGCGAGTAAAATCTACTCATCAAATCGGATAGTGATGTTTTTCTCATTTAAATAAAAACAGACTACTTACAAATAAGGCAACAATTAGAATCGTATTTTCCTAGCCACCTAGCGTAACTTTTGAAAATTATTATATTTTGCAATAAGAAGTGCGCTCGCTACTATACGTTAGTTTCCTAAATTTTATTAGATGGCGCTGAACCACAGACAGTTAAAAACAAATAATACTAGATTAAACGTCATCTAGTGTCACTTTCATAAACTATTTCGTATTTCCAAATCAAACACTGAACGGTTTTCGATAGATGACGCTGATCACAGATTTTTAATAATTAGGTACCTGACCATAAGAAAAATCACTATTAACTGTGAAGTCATTTTATGTCTGTAACCAACTCCATTGGGCTTGATTTTGTTTAGTACCTGTGCAAAGAGAATCGTTCTTGAGGAGTAAACTCCAGTCGTGCGTCGGACGACGCGACTACTACTAACTAGTTAAACGAAACTATTTTCAAAATCTGAATCTCAATATTTTTTTATTTCTTCTCCTATTGTTTCATGGTAGTTTTGGCGGCAATTAAGGTTATTAATTTTAAGTTTTAAGAACTATTTTGAAGAAAGATGGGCAAAAAAGGCAACACTACGAAAAATCATCATGAAGTTTGCCGAGCGTAATTGGTCACACCGAAGGCGGTTTCCACAGTGTAACATTTCAGGCAAAACAACACAGCTTTAAATGTGCCCAGACAGAAAACGAGAGAAACAACTCCGCAAGATAGAATGATAACCAGGTTAGCTAAGAAAGATCGTTTCTAGGCTCTGTTTTAATTAAACACGAAGTGTTTGGGGCGGACGAAAGAGCCGGAGTATCAGCGAGGACCGTTATACGACGTCTGGTAGAAGCAGGGTTGTTCGGAAGAGTGGCTCGCAAAGTACCGTTGTTGAAGAAAGAACATAGAAATGCGTTTGCACGTAAATATGGACATTGGACCTACGCCCAATGGCAAAATGTATTATTCTCTGACGAGACCAAGGTTAATTTGATTTCTTCAGATGGAAGGCAATACGTACGGTATCCTGTAAAAGCGGAAATGAATCCATGATTCACAAAAAAGCAGGTGAAACATGGCGGTGGAAACATTAAACTGTTGGGTTCATTTTTTGGACGTGAAGTGGGACCTGTGAGGAAAGTTCAGGGTTATTTATACCAACATCAATACAAGGCAATATTAGAGGAAACTGTGCTTCCCTACGCTGAGGAATATTTCCCTATTATATGGACGTTTCAGCATGATAACGACCCGAAACATACCGTCCGGTCAGTCAAGTCGTTTCTTAACAGTCAGTCGGTATCAGTGCTGGATTAGCCAGCAAATAACCCGGACCTCAATCCAATCGAGCACCTTTGGCACGAAATCAAGAAAAGTTGCCACTTATCGTAACACAACTTTAGATGAACTTAATGAAGCTTTTTGTGAGGCACGGGCAAACATTCCTGTCGAAACATGTCAGAAACTGATAATGTCTATGCCACATCGGTGTCAATTGGTAATTACTAACAAAGGTTTTGCTACTTTCTTTCTTTTTTGATTTTACACGTAATAAAACGGATTTGGTAAAGAAATTAAAATACTGAAGATTAATAGTTTTGTTTAACTAATGAAAAATATAATTTTACTTTACTTTCCTTAATTAAATGTCCAGGTACAGTACTTATACTAATTACAGGTACTTATTTACCTTACATTGAATACATGGTTAACCTTTGATATTAAACACTTTTTTCTATTTATTTACTCTTTTATTTACAGCCATTTATTGCATAATAATTGGACCAAACTATGTAAATAATAGTTACTGAGAAATCAATAGGGTTTTATGTGTATATGTACATAACCGGTTATTTCTCTTCACTATCTTGAATGTCCCTAATTAGTTGACCACGACTGTATGTTCCAAATTTGAAAATTTCAAAGTTAATTAAAATATTCTATTCGATTCAAGCGCAAAGAATATATTATTTACTTTAACGAGTTCGAGCGTTTGATTGTAGTTTGTGTCAAAAAGATGTAAACACCACGTAATAGTTTGTGTTTGGATATTATGCTATAAATAAATTTAAAAAATAGTGTTTTATAGTAATTTTAATGAATTGATGTTGCTGTAAAATTGTTTTTTCGTGACAAATTTTAAAACATACAATATGGCAGACATTACAATTTATCGCTGGTAATCTAGTGACTGTGTTGTGCAACAGGGCTGTACTCAATGTTATGTGTCGGAACCACAGAACAGAATTTTATTATGCATGGTAATGGAATTGGTGAGTAAGAGGTATAATGTTGGTTATTTAGCCACAACCTCGGGGCTTTCTCTTTGTTAGAAACAGAAAACAGTAATTTGCTCACTCTTACCTTTGTAATTAGTAAGTAGACGTCGTTGGAACTTGACAGCATGACAGCTAAGCAAACATAATATTCATAAGTTGAACAATGACGTTCTATACATATGGACATATCATTCGCAGTCTGATAGCGGAACGGCAAAAGTGTGCTAAAGGCAATGTAAGCACTCTTTTCTCCTTAGTCGTCTGTCAATCACCAAGTGCGCTTAGGTGTGCTTAAAAGTGCTTAAATAATAAGTTAACGACGCAATAAAAGATGGTGTGACTTATCACCGGTAAGTTAGGTTGGGAAAAAGCATAAATAATTTAGTAAAACTTATATTTTTCATTAAATATGGTACAATAAATATTGACAAGTAAACACATACCTTTCTCTCCCGCTTGTCAGAATGAGACAGATGATAGGTCATAGTACGCGACAAGCACATAGTCAGAAATGAAAACTATAGAGTCGCTCTTTTATTAAAGGCCCAGTGAACAATGATTAGCAATATTTTATTTTGTGTACGGAAAGTCATTGCTGATAGTCACTTTTGAAGTAAAACTTCTTTAGGCACGACTTGGGGGTAACTCAGAATTTTTATCTGACGGAAGTAACGCTCAGTACAAAAGTCAATTGAAAGAATTTTTTAATCCCTTATAATTTAATGGTTTTAAAAAATATTTCAAATTGTTCAGTAAAATTTTTACAAATCTCCAGGTGTATTATTTGTTTATTTATTACTACCATTGCAATAAATAATATATAACTTTTCAGAATTTTTCTGACATTTGCGACATTCGCTAATTTGTTTTTGGTTTCTTCGCCTATTATTAGGAAAGTTATGGTTGTTAAATAATTATAAAACCAAATATATTAAATTCAACGCGCCAAATGTCAAAAATGTAGATGCGAATATTTTATTAAATGGAGAGGTGGTAAAACCAGTGGAATCTGCTATATTTCTTGGCATTACTCTTGATTCCAAATTGCAGTGGGGCTCCCATATTGAAGGATTGGCGAATAGGCTTAGTTCTGCAGCATATGCGGTTAAGAAAATCAGACGGTTAACTGACATAGATACGGCGAGATTAGTATACCTACTTTAGTTATTTTCATAGTATTATGTCATATGGTATATTGTTATGGGGAAGTGCGGCCGATATTAATACTATCTTTGTGCTGCAGAAGAGGGCTATTCGCGCGATTTATAACCTAGGTCCTAAAGAATCAATAAGAGAAAAATTTAAAGAAATAAATATTTTGGCTGTTGCTTCTCAATACATTTTTGATAATGTTTTGTGTGTTCATAAGCACATTGAGGAATTTTCTACAAACTGTGACATTCATAATGTTAACACGAGGAACAAACATAAACTTGTTGTGCCTACTATTCGGTTGGGTCGAGTTAGTAAGTCTTTTGTTGGTCGATGTATATGCTTCTACAATATGATACCAGAAAATGTACAAAACAAATGTGTTACGAAATTTAAAAGAATTGTTAAAAAACGTTTGTGTGGGAAAGGTTATTATAGAATAAACGATTTTCTTAATGACACCACGGACTGGGATTAAAGCGAACACCCTCAGGCTCTTTAATTATTAATGTTTATTGTACGATATTACATTGTAATCCATATTTTATATAAAAAAAAGCCCGCTGAGTTTCTTGCGCCCATTCTTCTCAGGTCTGAGGCAGTCTCTTTTGAATGGGTGGTAGATTTTGACGCTCAATAAGTGATTATAAATCCTATTTTGAATAAAAATATTTGAATTTGAATTTGTATTTGAAAAGGCAAAGGGTATTGAGCCCATACAGCCATATTTTTAATATTCAATAACAACATCATATTGATGTGCTAATAATTTTCCTTCAATCCAAACCTTCAATTTCTTATTTTCACTTATTTTATTTAATGAGTGAAAATTGTAAAATGTTCGAATTAGTATCAAAATATAAAAAGAATACAAAATGAAAATAATAATCTGTCAAATAAAATGGCGGAATCCCAGGAACATTTTACTCTTTCATCAAGAAGAATAAAAGAGAAAATCAAGAACCTGATAATGATTTGACCTGTAAAGTAAGTGTTTAATTTCAGATGAATAATAATGTCAAAATAAGCATTATAGCATTATTTGTAAAATATATAAAATCTTACTTGATAAAATTATAGTAATAAAGGCATTTTTTTTTCTTTTAGGTAGAAAATGCCAACTTTGCTCTCACTAAAAGGTTTAAGCGTTTAAAAATTCTTACTTTTTCTATATTATTCTTATAAAGTATGATAAAACCTTTTTAACTTTTAAAGTATTGAAATTTCTTTCGAAAGTGAATATACTTTGTAAATTTAGTCAAATTGAAGCACATACAAAAGTCTAATTAGCCATATTTAAAATTTTACAAAGCTATGTTGGTGACCGCTTACATTAAAAATGCCAAAAAGATACCCTGGAAAAGATTTCTATGTATTAAAACAAAATTTTACAATTTAAATTTATTTCAGGGAATCTAAAATTTTAATAACCAGTTTCCCGAATTATTTTATGTAAATAAAAATATTGATGAAAATGTAAATCTTGATTTAAAAGAGTGGCAATGAATATCTTGCTACTTCTTTTCATTTGCTCAACCACGGCGTTTGCACTCAGAACATTTTTTTGATTCATACAATACCATCACATTAAAATTAATTTGTCAACTTGTCTATAAAATACATCGGTTTACGCTTGCTTCCTTGACCTTTCTAAGGCCTTCGATTTAGTCTCATATGACATCCTATGGGAAAAGATGAGAGAATTCTATATTCCTAATGAGCTTATTAACATCTTTAAGTACTGGTATGGGAACCAGTTGAATAATGTGAAATGGTCGGGCACCATGTCTGATTCGTACAGATTTGAATGCGGGTTGAGGCAGGGGGGGTTGAGCTCGCCCTCCATTTTTAATCTATATGTAAATGGTATGATCGAGGTGCTCAGCAAACAGCATGTCGGTTGTTACATAGACGACGTATGTTTCAATAACATAAGCTACGAGGACGACATGGTTCTGCTAAGCGCTTCGGTCTGTGGACTCAGAAAGTTGATAAGCACTTGTGAGGGCTATGCAGCTGGACACGGGCTGGTGTATAATGTTAAAAAGAGCAAGTGCATGGTCTTTCATGGAGGGCCTAGAAAAGTAACAGAGATGCCAACTATAAGGCTAAATGGAACACCGTTAGAAATGGTTGATCTATTTAAATATCTTGGCCATTTAGTAACACCTTCCCTGAGGGATGACGCAGATGTTGAGCGGGAACGGGGGGCGATGTCGGTAAGAGCTAATATGGTGATCCGTAGGTTTGCAAGCTGCTCTTCAGGTGTTAAGATTACTCTTTTTAGGGCTTACTGCACCTCATGCTATACCTGCAGCCTGTGGACTGACCATACGCAAAGATCGTACAGCGCCCTTCGGGTCCAGTACAACAATGCATTTAGGGTGCTGTTGAGGCTCCCTCGCTATTGCAGCGCCTCAGCGATGTTTGCCGAAGCCCGTGTTGACTGTTTCTATACAATAATGCGAAAGAGAGGCAGGTCACTGGTGCGCCGAGTCCGTGGGAGCAACAACAGCATGCTGGCTGCACTGGCGGATCGGCTCTACTGTGGTTATATAAACCGCTGTTGTAAACTGCACGTTGCACACAGGGACGGAGGAATATGGGGCTTTGTTATTAATTTTTTAAAATTCAATGATTTATGTACTCATTTTATGTTAATTATAATTATATCTGACTGTATTATTATGACATTTAAGTGGGCCATAGTAGCCAAATAAAGAATAAAGAATAAAAAAAAAATATAGAGGGCACTGATTGATACACATTACACCCGCTTCGCCCGCCTACACAGTAGGTAGCTGCCAATCGCCATCTTGTTTATTAATTTATTTGCCGCCATCGCTTTGCTTATTCATTATTGTTGTTGTTTGGTGTTCGTTGCGTGTTGAGTATATACTGATTTCCGTTTAATTCCTTAAAATGCAAAGAGCATAGGTCCGAATGGTCTGACAAGATATTTACTATATCTACTATGATATTTATATATAATTGGTGCAGTCCATCAATAAAATACTTCAAGGAGCAATTTCAACGCACGATGAGGAGGAAATAATGCAAACATTCGCTATACAGTATTATACTAAAAGAAGAAGGAAATAATATGTTTTTTTATTGTAACATAAGTTCCTAATATCTACATTTCAGTAATTCTGCATTAAATTTATTGCGGAAATCCTGTGTAAAATTAATGTTACAATTAAAACAACCAGGTAACAACCAACAATACAGGTATTTATGTTATACGACATACGTATATGTAGGTATAACCAAGGAATGTTTTGTCAAGTTCCCACGCGATGTCGCTTTCGCCTTGAAATTGACTGACAACTCTATACCTATATTATATAATGTACTCTGTGTGCTCAACCATTTACGAACTAGCGGTAGATTCAATAAGATTTTTTTTGCCAATAGTGTCAAATTTTGTGTGATTTTTTATTAAAAAAACCTGCGGCTGAATAGATCTTGAACAGAAAATAGGGGCAGACTGATGATCGTCAAACTTATAGCAACCCTCTTTTTCGTCTGGGTTTAAAAAAAATACCTAACTGCTACTCCACTGATGTCACTGTCCAAATCGGATTCTAAATTCAAAATATGCAGCTTGAACTTAAAAAATGTTTACATTGATGACTATTGGGCAATAATATTTTAAACTACTGGAGTAACGCAGAAATGTATAGAAAAGTTAGTAAGGTGTCATTTATGGCATGTGCTATATTTCGGTTTGATTTTGTATAACATGCATTGTCTATATCTATAGAAAGTCATTGAATTTGAATGAAAATCAGTAATCAGTATAATATTTATTATCCATGCTCTTTAGTCATGAATACATAGAATTTTGTTAAACACGCAGGGTTGTCGTAATTTTGCAGTCGTGTGAAGAAAAAACCCGTCGAATTCGTGAAATAATTATGTTATGTATTATAGTAATTTAGTGTTGGCTTTGAAAATTATTTTGCTCTATTTTACACAAAATCAGTAATAGAACCAACGATGGAAGAACTGTTTAACTCTGATGAAATTTCCAAATGATCTAATGAAATTTTGTTACCTACCTATTAGTCGGAAATGTAATTCGAGATTAAAAATTTAAACAAAGAAATGCCACTGTTGAAATAATAATTCAGAGATGATAAATGAATGATGAATATTTTTACATGTTGTTGAATTACAAAATTATTTTGATTCATACATATACAAAAAATATTATTTACAAATGTCTTAATTTTCGGGGTCTGAAGAGCTTGATGACGATGAATCGCAATTGGTTACTTTTATTATAAATTGTATTTTCCGCAGCCAACTTGTCCATTGCAAGAGTATGATCATTTGATTTTTCTCTTTTTACGATTTCTAGTAAGTAACTGAGTTTTTATCATATTATCTTCATCATTTATATTTTTGGATTTGAACCATTCAATAATTTGCGCTTTATGGCCGGCAGTAGTGAGGTTCAATCCTAACCTTCGGGAGTGGTAAGGGACTTTATCTAAAACTAATACCGAATTGGCTTTTGGCTTTAGCAGTATGCCCTATAGCTTTCATAATGAGCGAGTTTTTTAGTGTGTTTTGTATTCGAACATTAATATTGCTCCATCTACAAAACTGTCCTCGCTACCTATATGAGATATTATAAGATGCCTTCCTTTTCTGGTTGTTATGGTTACATCCAGAATTCGTTTTGTTATGAAAACAATGAAATAAAACAAAATTGATAAATGAAATAAAGAAAACAAACAACAAACAAAAACTTAACAACTACAACGGAAAAGCAAGAGCACATTTGATCACGACGAACGTCAGAAACCGAATTATCAAAACAATTCGGCGACCAGTCTATACCTGTCACTTGACCTAGATTTTTTGTAACATTATTATGAAATGTTACAATTTAAGGACCAAATATTTCAATTTTTAGAGGACGCAATTTTATTTTTGAATCATGTATGGGGGGTCAATAGACGCCTATCCTCAAGTTTGTGGGGTCGCCTGACGCCTCCCATGTCCCCCGGCCGCCATCTTGGAAAAAGTGGTGAAAACCCTTTTTTCGCGATATCTCGGAAACCGTGCGTCTTACAAAAATTTGTAAGACGCACGACATAATTTGTAGCGAATTGTGTGGCCTACAAATATGTTTATAAACCTCTTTACCCTAAAAAATTAAAATATTTAATTAAGTTAGTATCAGTATCAGCTCGATCCATTTGACCGCGTGCAACGCAGAGCAGCTCGAATTGTCGGGGACCCAGTACTCTGTGAACGGCTGGATCACTTGGCGTTGCGTAGAGACGTCGCTTCATTGTGTGTCTTCTACCGCATTTATCACGGGGAGTGTTCCGAAGAGCTGTTCAACCTGATTCCTGCCGCCGAATTTCACCTTCGCACGACAAGCCACAAGTTACGATATCATCCCCACCATCTGGATGTGTGGCGGTCCTCCACAGTGCGTTTTTCAAGGAGCTTTCTTCCTCGTACCACGAAACTGTGGAATGAGCTTCCTTGTGCGGTGTTTCCGGGACGATACGACATGGGTACCTTCAAGAAAAGCGCGTACACCTTCCTTAAAGGCCGGCAACGCTCTTGTGATTCCTCTGGTGTTGCAGGAGAGTGTGGGCGGCGGTGATCACTTAACACCAGGTGATCCGTACGCTCTTTTGTCCTCCTATTCCATAAAAAAAAAAGTTATATGTCACATGTCCCAAAAATAAAATTGCGTCCTCTAAAAAATGCAAAGGTCGTGTACCTAACATTACAATCGACTATATTTATGTTTTTCTTCTGCAGACGATAGACAATGTTTAAAGCTTCTATCTTATTGCGAATGTGAAAGCAAAGTTTGCATGAAACATTTTAGTTTTTGGATGTATGTTATACAATACTACAAAGAGAAAACGTTGTGCAATATTTTTTTGTATGAATTTAGACTACACTATAATTTTAAAATGATATTGAGTATATTTCGTTACACGAAAAGGTTATTTTTTTTAGTTGGCAACACTATTATTTTTTTGATCTCGAATTTTAAAAAATTTCAGACTTTACGACGTACATTTGTTTACTATGTTTTTCCTATCACCAGAGAATTTGGAAATAATTTTATTAAACTAAATCGCCAAAACGATATAATATTGGATTGGCATTTGTCCACAGAACACTTACCCTCTAACGAGCATTTGGCACTAGGTACCTAGATTACAAAAACATAGAATATGATTTTTTACCCAAACGATGCTTAGAAATCTTTTGAACCATCGTTGGTATATTATTCCTGTTCTTGCATTGTGTTTGAGTGTAATTTATTTGTATTTAAATTATTTACAAGAAAAGTATGAAACAAATAATGATGGCGAAAGATGTATGTCGGAATTAACATCTTTAAAGTATCAATTGGCTGGTAAGTTTAAAAAAATAAATCATATTTATTTTTAAGTACACATAAAAAATATGTAGCCGGTATCAGACTTAATGTTTCATAAAAAATTCTCATTTTTACAGTTGTAACAGAATATAAAAATCATATAGACAAATTATTAACAGAAACCATTAAAAAAAATAATGATGATAAGGAGCAATTTAAGGATATAATAGAAAATTGTATAGCCATGAAGCAGCAGGCTGCCATATGTCAGGTGAACATAAACAAGATGTGCAAAAATCTGCAAAACAATGTAACATTTCAATAATCTGTCTGATACATTTAAAAAAATCTTGCTGGACCCAGTCTCTCAATGTGTAAACCCTCTTGGTCACTAGGGTAAACATATGGGTTTTTCATCAAAATAATGGTGAATTAGCTAAATGTGTTATTTATTATAAGGAAAATTATTAACAAAATTAAGTCCAAATACATGCATTTTATATAATTACTATGAAAATTAACCTTAATATTATTCTGACAAATTTTATATTGGAGGGGAAATAACAGGAATGTGGCTCCCCTGATATAAAATAGAAAAAAAATTTTGCCACCCATGGAAATCAGTAATAGCAGAGTTTAGGAGATGTTTGAGTAAGCTTGATACTTGAATATGTATCTGACTAATATAGCTTGAGAAATGTAAGCAACACTTCTGATAACTCTGTTGTTGCAGGTAAAGGGGGCCTGGTGATGAACACTTAACATTAAGAGAGCCATAAACTATTGTTCTCCTCTTCAATAATAATTTATTTTTCATAAATGGAGTTATTAATCTTAGGCTCTCAGCTTATGTAATCTGTGATAAATTCTATTTGCACATTTATAAGGATAGTGACTTACTCAGCATCACAGATTACTTATTGTGCCAACTTCAGCATTGCAGACTCCAGTTAGCATCATTAGTAGGTCTGAAATCCACAAGGTTTTTCTATTGTATATTGATTGTCTAAAAATCTTATTTTATTGTTTTAATCACTATGTTTTTATCAGATAAAGTATAATACAAGAGAGATATTCACCTGAGGGTGAGTGATACACCTGACCCATCACAATGCACAGCCAATCTGGATTTTTACTTGGACCCAAAATTGAAGGGCATCACAATTGAGCTTGTCATTTAATATAAAGTGACTAGCCCAGTAATCAACAGGCCAAGTGATGCATACTATGTCCTAAAATAATATAATAAATACTTTTCCAGTCTCATTAACTCGTAAATTTACTTAACATTTATAACATTTTAATATTCCAGTATTATTTTATTAATTTTCAGAGTCAATTTGAAGATCTTCAAGGGGCATGTAGATCTGTTAAAGAAAAGTATGATATATTAATAAAAGGAATGGAAAACGTAAAGCTGCCCTCATAAAAATACATTTGAGTGCAATATATTGAATAATTTTGTGTTCCCGTATTTAATAAACAATATTATAAAAATGGCCTTTTATAAGCATTCTTCAACACCTTTGAACAAGTATGTTGGTAGCTGTTGTAAAAGTTTACTTGTATTTGTCATGGCTCCTTATTTGGGATTAACAACTACATTTATTTATAAAGCTTATATAGTAGCTGGTTTTCAAGTTAAATTACTGTTGGGATCATAGATGTGTCTATTAGTGAAATAAAGTTCTGTGTAAACAACATTGGGGATATCAACTCCAAATATCTAGATGTTGAGGATGAAATTAAATTATCTTCTAAGGTAGTAGAAGATTATATTATCTTCTCACTCTAGTGAGAAACCACACCACAGATCATTCTCTCTCTTTTCCAACAATGGGATCATACATAGGGTACATATGTGTTGCTGTCTTGAGGCGAGCGGAAACCACAAAATATACTAGCAGATATACTAGCTGACAATCCTGTAGATTTCGTTTGTGATGACACGGGACCAGCCATTAAGAAAGTGAAGTCTATCATGCCATAAGGAATGCAAAAGCAATCGAAGAGTGTAATCTAGATTATCTCGTTAACCTCTTTAATGCTATCTACGACTTGGGCACGATTCCTTCTGACTGGCTCAAATCGACATTTATCACCATACCAAAAATCAATAAGCCCAAAAAATGCAGTGATTACCGCACAATTTCACTCATGAGTCACGTTTTGAAGCTCTTTTTAAAAGTACTTCATAGCAGAATTTACTCGAAATGTGAGTCCTTACTATCATATACCCAGTTTGGTTTTAGAAGCGGTTTGGGTACAAGAGATGCACTTTTCGGCTATCAGGTGCTGGTACAAAGATGCTGGGATATGAATAGAGATCTATTTGTCTGCTTCATTGACTATGAAAAGGCCTTTGACTGAGTTCAACATGTCAAATTGATGGAAGTGCTCCAGAAAATTGTCTTGGACTTTAAAGACTGTCAATTCATCAGAAACTTATATTGGAAACAGCGTGCAAACATTAGGGTAAACGGGAAACTTTCATCATACATCGAGATAGACGTACGACAAGGCTGTATTTTGTCACCCTTACTTTTTAATTTGTATGCTGAAGCCATATTTTCCGAACCGCTTGATAACAGCACAGACGGAATATCAATTAATGGCAAAATGTTGAACAATATTAGGTACGCAGACGACACGATATTAATCGCGGACAGTCTTGAGGGCCTTCAAAGACTAGTCAACTCCGTAGCTTCTGTCAGTGCTGAGTATGGTATTAACATCAACACCAAAAAGACGAAGTACATGGTAATAAGCCGTACACCTGAGCTTACCACTTTTTTATCCCTCAATGGTCAGTCTTGAAAGGGTTGCCAAGTTCAGATATCTAGGCACAATGGTTGACGACTCAGGAGATCACAGCCTCGAAATACGATGCAGAATAGAGCAAGCACGCAACGCCTTTTCAAAAATGAAAAAAGTACTTTGTGACCGGAACCTAAGCATCTCTCTTCGTATACGCATAGCGCGGTGCTATGTCTTTTCTGTAGTCCTATACGGCGTAGAAGCTTGGACGCTGACAGAAGCTATGACAAAAAACTGGAAGCGTTCGAGATGTGGGTGTACAGACGTATGCTGAAAATTTCTTGGACAGAGCGCGTACGGAATAGCATCGTGTTAGAGAGAATGGGAAAGGCTACAGAGATACTTACGTCTATTAAGGAACGAAAGTTAGAATATTTTGGACATGTGATGCGTAATGCCAAGAAATATGAACTCCTTCAACTAATCATGCAAGGGAAAGTGGCAGGCAGGAGGAGGCCTGGCCGCAGAAGGATATCAAATAATAAGGATATCAAGGAATAAGAGCACAAGATCTTTATTTAGAGCAGCTGTGTCGAAAGTTGAAATTGCCCTAATGATTGCCAACCTTCGCAAGGAGACGGCACGTTAAGAAGAAGGTCTTGATTAGACAAAAGCGTTGTATTCATCATTAGACATAATATTGCATTGTATTATATCATTATGATGTACCTACAAAGACACTCGGTGAAACTGTTAAAATCATATTTACGAGGTGTAAATATAAAATTGTAATTAAGAATCAAAAGTCGGGCTGTTCGAATTGTCGCTGATCCAGTGCTGTGTGAAAGGCTCAATCACCTGGCGTTATGTAGAGACGTCGCTTCATTGTGTGTCATCTATCAAGGAGAGTGCTCCGAAGAGCTGTTTCACCTGATTCCTGCCGCCGAATTCCACCTTCGAACGGTACGCCACAAATTAGAAAATTAGGATATCGTTCCCACCATCTGGATGTGTGGCTTTCTTCCACGTTCAACCTAGCTGTGGAATGAGCTTCCTAGTGCGGTGATTCCGGGAAAATACGACCTTATATAAGTATACCTTCAAAAAAAGCACATACACCTTCTTTAAAGGCCGGTAACCCTCCTGTGATTCCTCTGGTGGTGCAAGAGATTGTGGGGGCGGTGATAACTAACCCCGGGTGACTCGTACGCTCGTTTGTCCTCGTTTTCCATAAAAAATACGTCAAAAAATATTGGTACAAAACGTTAAAAAATAGTTGATACCTTTATTAGGAGTTTGAAATGTTAAACCTAGAAATACTGTAGGTAAGTATTATTTACTTACCTACAGCTCCAATGAGCACCTCATTTACTTAACCTTGATTTGTTTCTTAAATAAGATTACCAGCCCTTGCTGTAAAACTCGATGACTAACTGACACAGATGCCTAGCAAGCACTCTTGTTTAGAGTGTAGTGCATACTTAATGCATAGTAATGTAGCGAAAGTAAATATTATCTTCATAATACGAAAAAGAACTACTTATTCCCAAATACCATCACACCCCGAGATACCAAACGTATATTCTTTCATCCATAATCAGCGTAATTCAAAACAGATTCTCACAACAATAAAAAAAACGAGAATAGAACCCCGCAGTAATTTTATTCCTATGTGTTTACCCGAAAATGTTGCTGTTTACGTCGACTACCTGAACTGTTCAATGTAAAAATGATTAAAACAGATTTCTAGCTGTATTGTTTTCTCCTTAATGCTTAAGTTTTAGGAGTAGTTTCATGGTGGTCGCGGTCAAATCAAAGCTTAGACAAATAAAGTCTTAATGCATCCTCTTCCGGTTGTCAAATAGGTGCTCAATGGCCCTTATACCTTGCTATGCGATGAGCTAACAACAAAAACGGTTGTTATTGCTAAATTATTAAAAACAGGCGTTACAGAAGTTGCCTTAAAATTGGCAGGATAACAAAAGCTTAATTTGAATAAAGGTGTAATTTAGATGAATTTCATGGATCAGGCAACTCACCGTCATCTATGTATTCATCATATTTTCAGGAGCCAATTCAGGATGCTTCTTTCCTTCACCATACTCCCGAGTATTATTATCTAGTGTTCTGACAATGGTGTCTCAACACTATGGCTAAATGGAAACTAAATTTGAGTTCTCAGTCAGCAGCACAAACTGTTAGGTACTGGTCTAGAATATTTAATTAATTGTGTTCTGGAAATCTCCTCGGGACCACGTAACACCAGTTGAGTAAGTCTACTTATTGAGTTAGTATCTATTTTGAATCCCATTTAATTCAAATGTTATCCAAGTATTTCTGGGTGGTAGGAATGATCATTTTTAAAAATCAAACTAAAAATTATTTTTTCAAGTCATAGATAGTGATTCTCCCACTGCTAGGAGTAGGTCTTTATGTACGGGGTGATCACTGAACTAGATTAAATGGGTGGTATAAACCTAAAATAAAAACCAATGTTATGTTAATGAATGAATTTATTTGGAATAACGGCGGTGGCAATATCACAAGGTGTAGTTCGTAAATATGGACCACTTATAAACTAAGTATGATATTATTTACAGGCGTGCAATGGTCATTAATATAAGTGTTTGTACATTCATTTATGGCGACATGGCTCACAACATACAAACTTTCTTTACTTTAACTTTTGCATTAGTTTATAATATTATGTTCAAAGTTATGGCTTTTACATATTCACTGAACTTAAAAAAAAACACTTTTTCTTGTTTTCGTATCAAAACTTTATAGGTGATTCGGGATTCGAATCCGCGCTCTATAGTGAATGCCTCCGTTGCTCTAACCTGAGTTAACCTTTGCGGAGTGACCTCTCTTACTTCGCAAAATCAATTAAAGAAATAGGGATTCTTGCCATGTGTTAAGGCGGATACATTATGCTCAATTCATATCGCACAACGTTAATAACTTACTTTTATATTCCCTTTAAAGCTTTCTCTCTTTTTATCGCGTCATTCTTACCTCTTCTGACGACGTAAGGGTTGTCTTCTTTACTTAAACCTGTACCTACCTAGTATACCTAAGTTCATCTTATAAAAATAGATCAGTTTTTTCTATAATATAAATAGGTATTTAATCGTAATTTTAAATCAATATTATTTCGTTGTCAAACTTATATTAGTTGCAGAGAATAACTTTTTTGCGGTGGCTCTTAGTCGGAGTACGAAAATCAAAACACACGAGGGATTGTTGCACAATCAAACAGCCTCCTTCTCTGGTAGCCTTCTATTTAATTTATTCTAAATACTACTTTTATATAATATTTTATTGTATATTATAAAATATTAGATAGTCACCTCATGTTAAGTGATCACCGCGGCCCACATTCATCTGCAACATCAGACATCACAGTGGCTGAGCGCTGACGGCCTTTTAGAAAAGTGTACGAGCAAGAACGTTTTACGACACCCGTGTCATATCGTCCTGGAAACATTTTTTCAAACAGAGTTTCATTCCATAGTTTGTTGTGCGTGCAAGATAGTTCGTTGAAGAGATGACTACACTTCCAGATGGTAATGATAATAGCAATTTTGTCATATGTCTGAGCATGGCTAGTTAAATGGTACACTCATTAGGTTAAAAGTTCCGGAGGTTAGAGGCGCGGGTTCAAGCCTTGCATTGTCCATTAATTTTGGCCGATAATAACTTGGATTGTATATATAGAAGCGACGGATATCACTTGACGTCTTTCATTCAGTACACTTGTCAATTTAGGGGCAGCCATCACCAAGTGGCCTGATCGTCGCGGGGAGTCCGGGGGCTGCTCGGGCCGGAGTCGTCGGTAGAGGAGCCCCGAACCCGCTCGTGGTCCTCGCTCTGGTCGCAAGCGGCTGGCTGACGGCAGAAGCCGCAGTGGCCCCGCGTTACCAGTTGTACTTCATAGTCCTCCGTGTAGTAGAGCTGAGGTAGATAACAATATGAAGGGCTTCCAATCGCCAGATATTTCAACAATACAAAAGATTTTAAATATTTTTAGTGTTTGAGAAACACAAGCACTTGGAAAGCGACGACACGTGCGATTGGCTAAATATACAATGTTTTTAAATTATTGAGCTGCTTATCAGCGTATAATATTTTAAAATTGTTTAGTTTTATGCCGTAGAAACAAAATCGACAATATTTGAAAGGTTCGAAACAATTGGCTGTTTACATATGCTATTTGATCAGTAATGTTGGTAATACAATTGTGAAGTACGTATACTCACCGTGTGGCAGGCGGGGCACGTGGTGACAGGTAGCTCTGGCAACATGTTCCGGTAGAACAGCGTGGCCAGCGGAGCTCGGCGCACGACCACCACGCAGCCCGCGCTCAGCCGCACCAGAGCAGCGCGTCCGCACACCACTACTCCACCGTCGTCCTCCTACGAGGCACTTGTATTTACTGATTTGTTGAAAATGGATCAATATTGAGAATATGCTAACATCACATGAAATGACTGCCCAGTATAATAGTTACCAGTATAATAGTTACCAGTAATAATAGTTACCAGTAATAATAGTTACCAGTAATAATAGTTAGTTCAGGTGTTGGTCTTCAGGGTTTATTCTTAAAGGTCCGTTCATAAGTCGTATCCTTTCCAAACACATTTATTAATTGTACTCGATAAGGTAAAACCGTATTCTTACTTTAGTTGATCCCAAAAATGGAAAAGCCTTGTCAACATGGTCAAGTTTAATACGCAATATTATCCCCATGTGTTAGGATAGAGATAATCCGCCATCTTGTGTCGCCAAGCCTAGGCAGACACTCTAATATTTACCAAGCAAAGTATTTGTAAACTGAAAACCATCTGACGTGACACACTTATTTTCCGTCACTGTTTCACCGTGCTGGGGCTATATCAACTGACCTCGTCGAACTTATCTACAAAGGGGTCTGCGTTGTCGGTGTCTCGGTGGACGACCAGCACGTCTTGGTCGGACTCCACGTCCTCGGGCGGCGCTGTCCGCTCGATTAGATCCAGCGCCTCCTCCTCGGAGATGCCGGTCTCGGGCACGAACTGCACCAGCGCCAGTACCTCTGTGCGCCAAGTACTTTCAATTACAATTTTGTTGTGAAAAATAAAATTGCATCTCTTAGTCGACAAGTGTTATCTTGTATGTTAGTTTATTTGCATGTATCGAAGCTTTGTACATTATTTTCACCCACTTTAAAATGTTGGATTGAATTGAAACCGTACACATTAATGAAAAACCAATGACAATACAATAATATATTCATTTCAAATGAAGTAACAGAATGATGATGAAACAACTCTTTCCGTTAATAAGTCACAGATCAGATCAACCCAGCATTTTGAATACCATGTTTTATCACCAGAATGCCTGGCTCGCCCGAGCGCAACTATATGCGCATTATTAAGGCCTCATTAGATTGATCTATACAAACCACTCTGAACAGGTGACTATTTTACCGTGTGTGGCCATAGAGTGCACAAACACGTGCCGACAGCGCGGACAGTGCGTGGCCATGAGCGGGGCGTGTCGTCGACAGCGCCAGCACAGCGGCACCAGGTCTTCCTCGCGACCCGCCTGCCTGCCGCTCTTCAGCATCAGCAGCTCAACACTCTCCTGCAGCAGCCCGAGGTTATCATTATAATTATAATAGTATAAGTTGATAAAAATGCTATGCAATAGCTTTACCGCGGCAGTCCCGAGTGCCTCACGTCTTTTTATTTATGTTTTAAGACAATTTGTCTCAAGGACTGCCTCCTTGGAAGATATTCGTTATGGTATGTAAGTATGGAAATAAAGTACCTGAAATTTGTGTGGTATCTGCAGACCGAGAATCTTGTCCAGCATCTGTCGCGCCAGAAGTCCTGCGTTCAGCTGTTTGGCCTGTTTCGCCATACAGAGATAGAGGCAGCTGTTTAATCTGGTTAAAGTTCAATATTCTTTCTTTTTTTATGAATATAAAGGAAGAGATGAGCAGGACTTTCAGCTGATGGTAATTGATACGCCTTACCCATTACAATGCACTGCCGCTCAGGATTCTTGAAAAACCCAAAAATACTGAACGGCACTAGAATTGCGCTCGTCACCTTGAGACATTAGATGTTAAGTCTCATTTGCCCAGTAATTTCACTAGCTACGGCGCCCTTCAGACCGAAACACAGCAATGGTTAACATCATTACTGTTTCACGACAGAAATAGGCGCCGTTTTGGTACCCATAATCTAGCCGGCTTCCTGTGCAAAGGAGCCTCCCACTGGTTCTTCAAATGTTATATAAATCAGTTTAACGTGTTTCATGCACTCCAAAATAAAAGTTAAATGTGTGTTTATTTTGTTTTAAATATGATGTGCATGTGTAAGTATGAACGTGACAAGGATACAACATGGAGAGGCCCGGCGGTGCGGGTGCGCTCGTCAGCTGGGACAGCACGTAGCGCGCCGCGTGCAGCAGGCCGTCCGGCTGGCTCAACGAGAACGGCTCGTGCACGCTGCGGTGGACCGCGTCGTATGCGTGGTATACCCGCGACAACCACTCGCTCTTCTCGTACTGACGCAGCAATGTTGCGCGCTCACTACTACAATAACGGTTATCAAACATAATTAATTATATTTATTTAATGCAATAGTTATTAGTTAAACCTATGATGGCCACGTATTTTAGTTATCCAAACGAGGCTTGTCAATTTTTAAATACGTAACTAGTTTAACGAATAAAATACATTTATACTGTCACATTTATACTATTAACTTTATACCTGTTTGCGCCGTAATTATCATTCTCTTTGATGTAATTCTTTTGTTATGGCAAACTATAATGCAGATAGTTCTTGTACAAATAGAGAGATACCTATAGGCTATAGACAACAGATACATTACTATATATTTTACAGATTAATTATTATATATCTGATTGGTTCATTTAATACCAATTGACTCACGCGCCGGTTAATATATTATCATTCGTTACATTGGGCACCGGTATATTATTCGCATGGCATTAACTTATTTTTATTTTTAATACTATATGTTTTCCTATTTATTTATTTATTTATAGGACAACCAGTAGTCGTTACATTCTAATATGCTTAAAATATATCAAATATTAACAAATAATGAGTTGAATGTACAACAAATTAAGGTGTCACAAAACTGCACAGTCTTTGCTTGCGTGACACCAAGAAAACAATTATATAATATAAAGCAAAAATTATAAAATCAAGATACGAATTTGAAAAGAAGGAAAACAAAGAAGAATATTAATCATATTTTGGCGCCTAACAATTCTCTTCTGAATCTTTAAAAATATCTACTTCACCACAGATGGAGTTATAAGTTCTTGATAGACGTGGTATGGGAGAAAATTGCTTAAGGTTAGTTTTGGCAAATGGCTGATGCACGCACGCCTTGGTACTCGGGGGGGGGGAACTCGTAAGCTGATGGATTGCACGAGTAATGGACTGTCGAACTGATTTCTAATTATTTTGTATAAAAATATTAGATCTAGCATTAATTGTCGTCGAACAGATATACTTTTTAAGTTAAAAAGTCTCAACTTATCGCAGTACCATGGCAATTGCTTATATACCCCATAAGAACCGTTTTTGAATGCGTTCAACTCTTAATTGGTGAATGTTGAATTAAGGAGACCAAACGATGCTACAGTATTCTAGATTACTGCGCACATAAGCATTATACAGGGTTATTTTAGTTGTTGGATTGCGGAATTTTTTACAGTTACGGATGATGAAGCCTAGCATTTTTGAAGATTTATTAATAACATTATCAATATGAGTCAGAAACGTTAATTTGTTATCAAAAAAAACCCCTAAGTCTCTAATATCAGTTATATCCTCTAGAATTAAACCATTAATGCTATATTGAGTTCTGAGTATATCGCGGTTGCGAGTGAATGTGATAAGAGTAACATTTACTTGTGTTCAATGTCATTTTATTACTAGTACACCATTTGTATATTGCATTAAGAACTTCTTGTAATAAATCGCAATCTAAAGGGCTTGTTATAGTTCTGCATAACTTCAGGTCATCTGCAAAGAGATAAGTGCTACTGTGTTGGATGTGAGATACAATATCATTAATAAATAAATTGAACAGCCATGGCCCCAAATGAGAACCCTGAGGTACTCCTGAGATCACTGCGTAATTGTCGGATTTGAAGCCCTTCACCGCTACCGATAAGTAGGAACTAAACCATTCCAAAAGCGTCCCGCCTATTCCATATAACTTTAATTTTTGCGATAAAATAATATGGCTAACTCTATCGAAGGCTTTTGCAAAATCCATGTAAATAGCGCTTACTTGTACACCAGCATCAATTGCATTTACTATTTCATTATGGTACAACCAAGTTAGTGCTCGTTGAACGGGATTGAGTGAATCCATGTTACTCATGTACGAGAAGTTGTTTTGTATGGCTCTTTAAATACGGATAGAGCAATACTTCGAATAACTTCGCAAATACGGACAGAATTGAGATGGGCCTATAATTCGAAATAATGTCTTTATCTCCGTTTTTATGGATAGGAGCTACTTTGGCAGTTTTCCATATATCAGGGAATATACCAGTAGAAAGAGACCTATTTATTATAAGAAAAAGTGGAAAACTCAAAGCTAGGCTGCACCTAGACACGAAATACGGTGGAATGCCATCTGGTCCAGCCCCTTTGTGAACATCAAGTTCATTTAACTGTTTTAGGATGCTTTTTCGACCAATATTAATTTTGCCGATAAAGTTAGTATTATGAACAGTTGTACTAATTTGTGTGGTTGGATGAGCTGAAGTATTATCAAACGTTGAAGAAAAGTAGTTGGCAAACAAGTTACATATGCTCTGACCATCGGATGCAGTTGTATCATTGAGAGTCATATTTTGAGGTATCTGAACTAAATTACTGCGTTTATTTTTTAGATACGAATAAAAATATTTGGGATTAATTCAAATACTATCTTCAGCTCTTTGTATATAATAATTATAGCATGATGTAGCTAGTTGCTTATATCTCTTATTTAAGATTTGAAGCGAAATTTTATCTAACGGGTTTTGATAGACCCTGTATTTATGTAAAAGTTTATTTTTCTCTTTTGTTAACTAAGTTAATTGCTTTTTGAACCACGGTGTATACTTGTCTTAAGCGACTCTAGTTTTAGGTACAAATTTTTCTATTAGACTGTGTAATGAAGTGTAAAAATGCAATGACATTTCATTTACACTTTCACACTGAGAAAATTTTTCCTATACACGCACACGCTCTTATACAATACTAATAATATATATCAATATAATACAATACTATATAATACTAATATCAATATAATACAATACTATATAATATATATCAAAATAATACAATACTATATAATACTAATATCAATATAATACAATACTATATAATATATATCAATATAATACAATACTATATAATATATATCAATATAATACAATACTATATAATACTAATATCAATATAATACAATACTATATAATATATATCAATATAATACAATACTATATAATATATATCAATATAATACAATACTATATAATACTAATATCAATATAATACAATACTGTATAATACTAATATCAATATAATACAATACCATATAATATATATCAATATAATACAATACTATATAATATATATCAAGATAATACAATATTATATAATATATATCAATATAATACAATATTATATAATATATATCAATATAATACAATATTATATAATATATACCAATATAATACAATATTATATAATATATATCAATATAATACAATACTATATAATATATATCAATATAATACAATACTATATAATATATATCAATATAATACAATACTATATAATATATATCAATATAATACAATACTATATAATATATATCAATATAATACAATACTATATAATATATATCAATATAATACAATACTATATAATATATATCAATATAATACAATACTATATAATATATATCAATATAATACAATACTATATAATATATATCAATATAATACAATACTATATAATATATATCAATATAATACAATACCATATAATATATATCAATATAATACAATACTATATAATATATATCAATATAATACAATACTATATAATATATATCAATATAATACAATACTATATAATATATATCAATACAATACAATACTATATAATATATATCAATATAATACAATACTATATAATATATATCAATATAATACAATACTATATAATATATATCAATATAATACAATACCATATAATATATATCAATATAATACAATATTATATAATATATACACACACACACACACACATACTCACGCCTTGTTCCCGTCGGGGTAGGCAGAGACAATAGAATGCCATTTGCTTCTATCCTTACAAACCTCACGCGCTTCCTCTACATTCATTACTCTTTTCATACATGCTCGCCGGTTGCGGGTGCTTCGGACCTCTCCTTTTCTCAAAACGTCCCCAATTTGATCGACGAATGTTCTACGAGGTCTCCCGCGACCGGCTTGCCCACACACACTTGCCTTATATATTTGATGCGTCATTCTTTCTTCACTCATTCGCTCCACGTGTCCAAACCATTTAAGCATTCCTTTTTCAGTCCTTGTCACAACATCCTCTTTCAAACCACAGCGCGCTCGTATTACCGCATTCGGAATTCTATCAGTCAGTCTTACCCCACACATACTACGCAGTGATCGCATCTCAACTGCGTTAATTCTGCTTTTATGCTTCTTCTGCCATACCCAACTCTCACTTCCATACATTAACGTGGCGACAAGCACTCCATTATGTACAGCCATTCGCGCTTCTATTGGCACAGTCTTACCGTTTATAAAGGCATGCAGCGCTCCATTCACACAATTTCCCGCAGTCACTCTCCTTTCAATATCACCTTCATATCTTCCGTCTCTTGTAAACATGCTACCCAAATATACGAATTCTGTAACTTGTTCTACCCTTTCACCTTCAATCGTGATAGTACACTCAGTCAACCTTTCATCCTTCTCAAATACCATCACTTTCGTCTTTCTTGCATTTACTTTCAAACCTCTCTCTTTAAAGCTCCCGTTCAAACAGTCAATCATTTGTTGCAACTCATTTACCGATGATGAAAAAATGACTTGATCATCGGCGTACAAGAGGCACTTAACACACAACCCTTCCATATTGATTCCACATTGCATTTCTCTCACATCATTCATGCATCTATCCATGAATAGGTTGAACAACCAAGGCGACGCTACACAACCCTGTCTGACACCTTTGGAGATATCAAACCAGCCCGTATAGGCACCATTAACACGAACACAGGCTTGAGAATCCCTGTACAGAGATTTCAGAGCCCTTATCAGAAAATTGTCCACCCCATACATAGATAAGACCTTCCATAATTCCTTTCTTTTCACCCTATCATATGCCTTTTCCAAGTCTATGAACGCGCAATATACTTTCTGGTTTTTTGCCAGACATTTTTCAGTGATGCAGCGTAAGGAAAAGACTTGATCCGTACATCCCATTCCCTTCCGAAATCCCGCTTGCACATCCCATACCTTGTCATTAGTCACATTCATTACTCTTTCAATCAATATTCTGGCATACACTTTTCCAACAACACTAAGAAGGCTGATCCCGCGATAATTTTGACATTCCTGCTGCGAGCCTTTGCCTTTATAAATTGGGACAATCACTGCCTTCGTCCAATCGTCTGGAACTTGGCCCTGTTTCCAACATAAATTAAAAAGGCGATGCAGCAGGCTCACTATTAGTCCATCGCCAGCCTTCAACATTTCAGTCGTCACTCGATCATACCCAGCAGACTTTCCCGACCTCATACCTCTTAACGCTTTCATAATTTCATCCAAACCTATTTCATCACTCGGGTCCACAAACATATCTATTATCTCTTCCTGCTCTTTTTCACTTACATCTTTCTCGTATCAAAATAATTCTTCCAGCACTCTAGTATCATACTTTCTTCATGTATGACCTCATCTTGTTCATTCCTAATCAGTTTCATAGATGAATTTATATTTGTTCCCCGCGCTTCTTTCACGAGTTTCCAAAACAGTTTTATATTATCTCGGAAACTTGCGCCGAATTGTTCCTTATATTTCACCTTTTTCTCATTCCTTTTCTTCTCTATACATTCTTTAACTTTCGCTTTCACGCATCTATATTTGTCCTTGATTTCTTTAACATTATCTTCATTCATACCGCCACTCGCTCTATTTGTTGCTTCTATTGCCAAGACATCCAGCCATGCTTTTTTCTTTTCCTCAACCATTCTTCTAGTTTCATCATCCCACCAGTCGGCATTTTGGCATTTCTTGCGCCTTCTTTTACTCACACCGCATACATCATCAGCACATTTAATAATGTTGGTTTTAAATACCGACCATACATCATTCACACTTTCCTCATTAACATCACTCCAGCTTTTTTCTAGCCGTCCACTCAATTGCTTTTTATACATCTCTTTTACTTGCTGATCTTTCAATCTTTCCACTTTTATACGTTCTAATTCAGTAGTTGACCCTTTTGATCTGTGCCGCCAGCGCTTAAACAAACCACTTATTCTGCTAATTACCAAATAGTGATCTGTGCCGACATCTGGTCCACGATAGGCTCTAGTATCCACTACTTTCATTTTTATTCTTTCATCGACTATCACAAGATCTATCATACTCCTTAACACAACATTGCCTTCCTTCTTTTGCCACGTGTACATATGTATCATCTTATGCTGAAACCACGTATTCATCACAGACAGACCCATCTCCACACATATATCTAACAAGTATACGCCGTTGTCATTCACACTCTTATCCCCAAACGTCCCAAGCACATTTTCATACCCATCACGCTTCACTCCAACCCTTGCATTGAAATCTCCAAGCATGACAATACGTTCATTCAACTTACGCAATAACAAAACCTCTCTCGTTTGTTCCCAAAATTCTTCTCTTGCCGCCTTACTATGGGAAGAGTCCGGAGCGTATACACCTACCAAAAATAGAGGTGTCAGACCTACTTTCAATCGGACCCAGATAAGGCGGGGACTTACGCACTCATACTCTCGCATGCATTCTGACATTCGCTCTGAAAGAAGTATACCGACGCCTTTACTGCCATGTTCTTCATCTGGAACTCCCGACCATATTTCTGTGAACGGGCCGCGCGTCAGTATCTCTTTCCCTTTACGTTTTGTCTCATTCACACACAGCACATCTAATTTTCTTTCATTCATTAACTCGTAAATTTCATCCAGTTTCTCATTCATTCCTCCTCTAACATTCAAAGTCGCAAAACGGCATTCCGATGCCCACTTTCCGCCCCGGCGAGAACAATTTGGACTTCGGTTTTGGCGTGACGTATGGCGAATATCGTCGCCGCCTACAGCTGTTAGGTTGCTCCCCCCAGAATACGAGGAGCAGCCTCGTCCTGCAGATACAGGAGGAGGAGGGGATTCTCCGGCTCTGCCGGTACCCCCCTGGGGTACAGTTACAGTATTTTTTCCTACAGCCATGTTCCCGACGGTAATTGTTTGTTAGGCTGTATGATGTCTTTGGGGTTTGACAGCCAGCCCCTAAGCGGCGGGACAGAATACCGGGTTTATTTCAAGTTTTCCTTCTCTAAGATCGGAGACGTTAAAAGCTTGATGATATTACTGACGTCAAAATACCTTAGTCGGCTTTTACGACGCCTCGGTAAGAGTGAGGGAGGTCTATTCTACTCTGCCGGATACCCCACGGCAAATAAAATAATATATAATATATATCAATATAATACAATACTATATAATATATATCAATATAATACAATACCATATAATATATATCAATATAATACAATACTATATAATATATATCAATATAATACAATACTATATAATATATATCAATACAATACAATACTATATAATATATATCAATATAATACAATACTATATAATATATATCAATATAATACAATACTATATAATATATATCAATATAATACAATACTATATAATATATATCAATACAATACAATACTATATAATATATATCAATACAATACAATACTATATAATATATATCAATATAATACAATATTATATAATATATATCAATATAATACAATACCATATAATATATATCAATATAATACAATACTATATAATATATATCAATATAATACAATACTATATAATATATATCAATATAATACAATACTATATAATATATATCAATATAATACAATATTATATAATATATATCAATACAATACAATACTATATAATATATATCAATATAATACAATACTATATAATATATATCAATATAATACAATACTATATAATATATATCAATAAAATACAATACTATATAATATATATCAATATAATACAATACCATATAATATATATCAATATAATACAATACTATATAATATATATCAATATAATACAATACCATATAATATATATCAATACAATACAATACTATATAATATATATCAATACAATACAATACTATATAATATATATCAATATAATACAATACTATATAATATATATCAATAAAATACAATACTATATAATATATATCAATATAATACAATACCATATAATACATATCAATATAATACAATACTATATAATATATATCAATATAATACAATACTATATAATATATATCAATATAATACAATACTATATAATATATATCAATATAATACAATATTATATAATATATATCAATATAATACAATACCATATAATATATATCAATATAATACAACACAATATAATACAATACAATATAATATATATCAATATAATACAATATTATATAATATATATCAATATAATACAATACTATATAATATATATCAATATAATACAATACTATATAATATATATCAATATAATACAATACTATATAATATATATCAATATAATACAATACTATATAATATATATCAATATAATACAATACTATATAATATATATCAATATAATACAATACTATATAATATATATCAATATAATACAATACTATATAATATATATCAATATAATACAATACTATATAATATATATCAATATAATACAATACTATATAATATATATCAATATAATACAATACTATATAATATATATCAATACAATACAATACTATATAATATATATCAATATAATACAATACTAATATAATCTACTAAAAAATTGGTTATATTTTAATGATTTTTCATAAAATAATAAAGCACCAATTTTATGGTTTCAACTTATTAATGGTGTCAAAAAGATCTACGGCAAGGAACTTAAAGTTAGATTTAAATTCTTCATATTCTAGGTAAAAAAAAAATAAAAATACAGGCAATGAAACCCCCCTTGCTTATTCGTTAAGAGCACCAACAGAACCAACTAAGTACGTTACGTTTAAATAGATCAGATTTAGTTTACAATCATAATAGTTACGTTACAAGCATGTGTCATGGCAAAGTCAATAGTTTAAGAATCGCATTTGTTAATTAAACATAGAAAAATATTTTATAACCTTTACGGTGTTATTACAAAAAAAAAAAATTTAAACACGACTTAGACACGTGTTTTGTTAGACAGTAACCTAACTATAACAACTTCAGTAACCCAATAACGACGTCTAAAATAGAGTTTATCTTTTTCTATTACAAAACAATGTTTAGCTTGTGTATAACTTAACGTACCTGTCGGAGGTGTGGAGGGAGTGTAGTGCCTGCCGCGCCAGCAGGTGGCGCAGGTGAGCCGCGTCCGAGAAGCGCTCCTCAGACAGCGCGCCCTGCTCCAGTATGGTGAGCACGCGGAGAGCGGTCTGCCAGTCGCCCGCCATGTGGTACGCTGTGCATACCCGCATTACTGACTGGCCTGTCTCTTAATGTACAGCTAATCGAGCCAACGACATATACGACTTATGTATTCAGGATGGATTACAGAGCTAGATAGTAACGAGCTACGACTCGTCCACAGAGTACATCAACTTATATGGCTGTTTGTCTGTTAATCCTCCTATTCCATAAAAAGACAGTAAGAAAACAGCTCCCTAATTACAATTACTTATTAACAATAGAAAAATTACCTTCTCAAGAAGCAAAATAAAATGCCTTCACAGAGAATGTTGAACCCAGCTCGGCAGAGTTCTACCTCAACCGCATACTTCACCTTCTTGTGAGATGGCAGAAATATACATGTACCAACTGAACAATGAAATGTACTGTATATGTATGTGCGAGGCTAAATACTTACATTAAATAAATATACCAAAACTTAAATACAATAAAAAAAAATCAGTAGGTACGTAAAAGCAATTTCATACTTTAATCCCTAACATTATACATAGAGTACCGCAATTCAAGTCCGATTACTTGGTGCTGTTCCCCTCACCAACAGAGCTAAAGATACACCGTTAAAAGCTTATCGCACTCAAAAGGGCAAAACTATTATATACTATTTTTTTACTTAAATAATAATATCTGGGAGAACAAGCCTTTCTCAAAGTCTGGTCTGGTCTAGTGGGCCGACTGTAATTGATCAGCATGCATCTGTATGCATCTGACATCATCATCAGACATCTGTAGTTGCGATATGTCTACATTACAAGTGATTGGTAAGTGATCTTTAACATATTTGCTGTGCTTCATCACAGCGTTTGGGTTTTAAGTCCAAGGCCACTGTGATATTTAACACGAAGCGATGTTGAAAATCTTTAAAACTTTTTTAAATGAATTTTAAGTTCAGCAATGTTAATAATCATGAAGTCAATATATATTAGAAAATATGAATCACCTTTTTGCGCTTCAACAAATTTATTTTCTTGAGCCATCCGGTGCGCGTAAGGTAAGTAAACGTCTTTCTTGCATTCGGGATGATCGCGAGCGAGCGCGAAAGCTCGCGACCATTCGCCCGCAGCCACTGCGAGTTGGCCGACTCTCCTTTGAAAATCAATACGTTATATTAGTCAAAGTCCAAAAAATCTTTATTCACTGTAAAACTTTATAAGTTATTTAGTGCAAGTCAGGATGAAGCACAAAAGTTACAATAGCATTCAAATGAGTATAACAACATTCATTAACAAAACTTAGAACATTAATTCCAACTATCTTTATCATTCAAATAATCTTTCACATTATAATAGGCCTTAGATATTAATTTATTTTTTACGATACATTTAAAATTTTTAATGGGTAATATTTTAATATGATTTGGGAGTTTAGTAGAAAATATAACACAATCCACTTTAAAAGATTTGCCATTTTACTAATATGTTTATGAGATTAAGTGTGGTGTCGTGTAACTATCAGTCTATTGTTGATTGTTCAAACGTTTGGGATCTTTATTTATACTACGTAAGAGGTGAATGTGATGTGCGGCATTATTGCAAAACTATTACTTTTATGGTAGTTTCAACTAAGTACCAGCAGCTTGTGATAGTTTTCCCATTGGGTATTATGTACGTATTTGGCTGAATGGCAGTGGTTGATAAATGAAATATTATTTTTTGAACCACCTGTGTAAATTCTAAATTCATTAAAACCTGACTGGTCTAGTTCTACATCGAACAGTCATGTTGTATTTATTTGGAGTTGCTATGGGGTAGTCGTCGTCATCTCATACATACACTAAGCCGATATCGTTGCTTCTTGTTGAATGTAGATGGCCAGTTAATTGAATCGCTGCAAATCTAGTTGCAAGCTTTGTCTACCATGAATATCGCAAGACATAAAGTGACAATCGGCCTTATGACACCTGAATAAAGCCATCTCCTTATCTTTACTGTCCAGTTCAACTGCCAGATATCGTACTTGACTGGCTCAACTGAACCGTTTTGATAACATAAGATTTACTAAGCTGCATTTATCAGAGAATGCTCCATCTTAGACGGATAGCGGTTATACTGTGATCTTACTTGATTACTACACCTTTTCAACAATGTTAAAGCGGATCGTATGAGGCTTAAAATATATTGTTTTTTTATTCTCAAAGGTCTATTACTGAGCTTAAGCCATTGTTAATCAATGTTATGAGTTCAATAAACGTTTTGATTTTTATTTTTTAATGATTCTCAAAGAAGCCCATTTTAAGATTGTCGGAATGAAAAGATCATCTCCATAGCCCATAACCTACAGTTTCATGTTTGCGATGTTGAAGTAATATTGATCTGCTGACGATCTTCAAAGTTTGCCAGGAGCTATCGTTTAACATATGTCCAAGATCTTAGAAGGGGGCCTGCTTTCGACAGAATCTCCATCAATTCAACATAGTTACGACTCATACAATTTGCAAATCTAAGAAGAGAATCGTTTGAACTTAGTGCGTATAATAATATAATAAATACCGCTTTAATATAAACTTAAAATAACAGCATAAAAGTAATAAATTTGGAAAGCTTGAAACTAAAATGGGGCACAAGAAATGACATTCTCTTAATATGCTTGTTCTGTTCTTTTAAGGGCTAATCTACATACAAACAGCAATGGTTAAGGAAAGTCAGCAAATGTTTCCCATTTCTTCAAGTCAGCTTTCGTTCGTCATCATTCGTTATATGTAGATCTGGCATAAGATAGAATATGAATCTTCCCGTAATTTATTACTAAAATTACCACCGATCAACCGTTTGTACAGTACATTTACCAGTGGGAGGCTCCTTTGCACAGGATGCCGGCTAGATTATGGGTACCACAACGGCGCCCACTTCTGCCGTGAAGCAGTAATGTGTAAACATTATTGTGTTTCTGTCTGTAGGGCGCCGTAGCTAGTGAAATAACTGAGCAATTGTTATGTCATAACGTGACGAGCGCAATTGTAGTGCCGCTCAGAATTTTCGGGTTTTTCAAGAATTCCGAGCGGCACTGCATTGTAATCAATTACCATCAGCTGAACGTCCTGTTCGTCTCGTCCCTTATTTTCATAAAAAAAATAACGTCTTCTAAAAAAATGTTTAAAATTATTTTTTTGTATATTGTGATCATCGGTACAGTGAGAGAATAGAGTGAAGTCCGTGAGGGTATCACCTGTAGTCTCCGAGTCTCTGGTAGAGGTCGGCGGCGGTGGTCAGCTCCCCAGCGGCCACCAGAGCCTCGGCCAGGTGCCGCAGCGACTCACTCGAGCCCTTGTCCATCTTGCGCGCCAGTTCTATCAGCCTGCGGACACCACCACACACCAGCATCACTATCACTACCGACAATATTATTTTATAGTTAATGGTAGCGTGAGCACGTGCTAACTAATTATTAAAACCATGAGTAATGTTGAGTACTCGTAAACCACTTACAAGTATAATACTATGTGCGATGTAGGTACAGGACTGGTAGGGTCGAAGGACCATGAAATGGGTTATACTTAGGGGTGTATATATATATTGGTTATTATGGTAAAAATATTTATTAACTTAAGGTACTAAATAAATCTATGACACGTTAAATAACTTTAATTAATGGTTATACTTGTGAGTACGCGGATCTCTACTATTAATTGGCTACAATGGTTAAAATGGTTACACGGACCGGTCCTGTAATGGTTATAGACAAATGGTTAACGGTAACTAGGACCGGCCCGATCAATGGTTACACGCTTTACTGAAGGCAACACATGGTTATAAGTAGAGGTGTTCATTATATTAGATAGCTAGCTGATAAAATAATTATATATATATTTATAATCATATCCTATTAATTTTTAAAACTGGCAGGCGTTATTTAATATTTATGTGATACGTGATTTTTGTCACCTGCCAAATTATGCTCTAAGAGGACTGCATAACAACTAAATTCAAATGAGAGTCGTTTATAATTCATGCGATGCGCTATTTTTGTCACCTGCCAAATTATGCTCTAAGAAGACTGCATATGAACTATATTCAAATAAAAGTCCAGTTGTAATTGGAAATATATTAGGCAAAATAATATATTCTGTTTGGCTATTGCAACGCGTTAGATTATATTTTTGTTAAATAAGTATCAAATCTGTAAGTAATAAGAGGACTGCATAAGAACTTTATTCAAATAAAAGTCCTGAGGGCCTACCATCAACTTTTAATAAGTGATGCGATTCCGATGCAATTCAGTTTAAGTACCTAAACTGAATCACTAAAATTCGTACCATGAAGTGCCTTTTACTGAATGGCGTTTGGATCGCTTATGAAGAAAGAACGAAATAAATTTGTCTGTGGTCCACGATGTGAGAAAGAGTTGACAGTCGTTGTATAAGTTTGTCTCTCTTACTCGAACCATATGCGTTGCGTTTCGAATCCTAAAATTATATGATTTTAGCGGTTTTTTACGTAGAAAATACTTAAAATACATTTTAAAATTGCGATTTATAGCGTCAAAATATAAACCATTAAGCCCTTTATTGTACTTATTAATTAATAGTATTATAAATAAATATAGTTCTTTGAATTGCAAATTAAATGTTTGCTTAGGTGTTTTCGAAAAATAATAAGTTATGAACGCACCTCCATTGATGTTTTATTTGATAGGACCACAGAGTACATTTTTTTTAATTCGTCTTGCTTGCCTTGTATTTAGTATTTTCATTTTTGGTATTTATTTTCAGTATTTTGTTTTACAAAAAATTTTAATAAAGTATTCTTATCCCATCTATCATCAATAAATGTTTCCTTTTCTGTATGTTTTCACTATTTTTAAGTTATTGACAACACGATTCACTTTCCTTACATACTTGTTTCGCTTCGTCCACTTTACATGCTCTCCGATTTAGGGTACTCTTGACCTGGCCTTTTTTCAAGACGCCCCTGATTTGATCTTGAAACGTCCGCCTAGGTCTACCCCTTCCAACACTTTCATTCACACTGGCCTTATACACTTTCTTAGTCAATCGTTCTTTATTCATTCTCTCGACATGTCCAAACCATCTCAGCATACCTTTCTCAATTTTTGTCCCAACATCTTCTTTCAGACCACAACGTTCCCTTTTTCACTATTTGTTATCTTGTCACTCAGTTTAACTCCTATCATACTTGTCATCAGCTCTCATCTCAACTGCATTTATTCTGCTTTCATGTTTCTTCTGCCATACCCAACTTTCACTTCCGTACATGAGTGTTGGAACCAACACCACCTCATGCACAGCCAAACGAGCCTTATTAGACACCTTCTGCCTGCTCATAAAGGAGTGCAAAGCTCCATTCACCATGTTTCCTGCATTCACTCTTCTTTCAATATCACTCTCATACTTTCCATCTCTTGTAAATTTAGAACCCAGATACACAAACTCATTCACCTGTTCAATTTTTTCATCTCCAATCACGATATTGCAGTCTGTCACTACCTCATCTCTTTCAAGCACCATCACTTTCGTCTTCTTTACATTCATCTTCATTCCCTTTCTACCAAAAGCTCCATTCATAGCAGTTACCATCTCCTGCAACTCATCGGCCGAAGATGCAAGTAATAATTGGTCATCAGTATAGAGAAAACATTTGACGAGTAACTCATTCATTCTCAACCCACTTTCATTCTCTTTTAAATCTGTCAAGCAATTGTTCATGAACAGATTAAACAGCCACGGTGACGCTACACATCCCTGTCTAACACCTTTTTCGATATTAAACCATTCAGTGTATGTCCCGTTTATCCTTACACAAGCACTAGAATCTCTATAAAGAGATTGCAATGCTCGTATGAGGACACTGCTCACACCGTTTGCGGACAATGCTGACGACAATTCATTCCTCACCACTCTATCATAGGCCTTTTCTATATCTACGAACGCGCAATAGACCTTCTTGTTTTTAGCCAAAACCTTTTCGGCCATGCTACCGCAAGGAAAATTCCCTTTCTAAATCCCGCTTGTGCATCCCATACTTTTTCGTTTGTTTCATTCACAACTCTTTCAATCAACACTTTTGCGTACAATTTACCGACGACGCTGAGAAGGCTTATACCGCGGTAATTTCTGCAGTCCTGTCCGTGACGCTTTTCCCTTATGCATCATTCATTTCATTAGTAAGCACTTTTAAAAGCTCACACAATAATAATGTCTAGAATAAAACTGAACAGTGCACGATACATCAACATTCTGTAACGAATAGCAACAATAATAAAACGTGTCATAAGTCATAACGAAGTGTACTAATATATTATAGCGTAAAAAATAATAGGCGTTTTAAAAATACCGCATCGTTATAACGCGATTTCAAGATATAGCCGATATAGCCCACTCCGCGAACACCTCTAGCTATAAGTAGGCAGGCGTCCCTGATGTCGACGGCATTTTGTGTGTGTTACATGTGCGTCTTGCCGCTGTCCCGCAGCTCGGCGGCCGCGCGGCGCACGTCCCCGGCGGCCAGGTACATGTCGGCGGCGGCGCGCCCCCTCCGCGAACACCTTTCGTTATAAGTAAGCAGGCGTCCCTGATGTCGACGGCATGTTGTGTGTGTTACATGTGCGTCTTGCCGCTGTCCCGCAGCACGGCGGCCGCGCGGCGCACGTCCCCGGCGGCCAGGTACATGTCGGCGGCGGCGCGCCCCCTCCGCGAACACCTCTAGCTATAAGTAGGCAGGCGTCCCTGATGTCGACGGCATGTTGTGTGTGTTACATGTGCGTCTTGCCGCTGTCCCGCAGCACGGCGGCCGCGCGGCGCACGTCCCCGGCGGCCAGGTACATGTCGGCGGCGGCGCGCCCCCTCCGCGAACACCTCTAGCTATAAGTAGGCAGGCGTCCCTGATGTCGACGGCATGTTGTGTGTGTTACATGTGCGTCTTGCCGCTGTCCCGCAGCACGGCGGCCGCGCGGCGCACGTCCCCGGCGGCCAGGTACATGTCGGCGGCGGCGCGCCCCCTCCGCGAACACCTCTAGCTATAAGTAGGCAGGCGTCCCTGATGTCGACGGCATGTTGTGTGTGTTACATGTGCGTCTTGCCGCTGTCCCGCAGCACGGCGGCCGCGCGGCGCACGTCCCCGGCGGCCAGGTACATGTCGGCGGCGGCGCGCCCCCTCCGCGAACACCTTTCGTTATAAGTAAGCAGGCGTCCCTGATGTCGACGGCATGTTGTGTGTGTTACATGTGCGTCTTGCCGCTGTCCCGCAGCACGGCGGCCGCGCGGCGCACGTCCCCGGCGGCCAGGTACATGTCGGCGGCGGCGCGCCCCCTCCGCGAACACCTCTAGCTATAAGTAGGCAGGCGTCCCTGATGTCGACGGCATGTTGTGTGTGTTACATGTGCGTCTTGCCGCTGTCCCGCAGCACGGCGGCCGCGCGGCGCACGTCCCCGGCGGCCAGGTACATGTCGGCGGCGGCGCGCGGCTCGTCCACGCGTCGCGCCCACTCCGCGCGCAGCCGCGTCAGACACGCCGCGTCCGCGCCGCCCGTCTGCTCAGCCACCTCCTGCCGATGTCACAAACACCTCGAGCAATAACCACCATGCGAGCAGCGGGAACGGCTTGGGAGCTATCCAAGTTGCTACCGACGATAATATACTAATTTTACGTTACAATAAAATTGTGATGTTTCCTTAGACGTCTGAAGTTCTTTATGAGAGCTCATTGCAGAGCATCGCTCCTTTCGACGTTCCGTCACTAGATGTAGTCGTAGTAATCGCTGTCGTGATAATATTTTGGCTGCAATTCAAAAATACAACAAAACCAACGCAAACAACAAACTTAATACACAACTACTTGGTATTGGAGGAGAATTAGCTCAATATATGTATCAGAGCATTTATGCCCCGATAAGAAAAATCTTCATGGTGCCACCAGGATAAAATGTAAAAAGTTGGGCTACAAGTTCATCTGGGTTCGAAATGGTCAAATTTACATTCGCAAGGATGAAAAGTCACAGGCAGTACGTATATCATCCCTAAAGTTTTTAGATGATATTAAGCAATAGTGTCGGAAGTCACTTAGTCATTGATCCCTGAACGTAGCTAATCTTCATGCTTAATATTTACTATCAAAACGTCGGCGGTCTAAAGACTAAATTGACAGAGTTCTATTTAAGCAGTCTGAATCAAAATTATGATGTAATTATTCTAACCGAAACGTGGCTAACAGCTGATATACATCATGAAGAATTATTTGATCCTAGATATACTGTTTGCAGAAAAGATAGGATCTGCTCCCAAAAATCTAGAGGAGATGGAGTCCTAATAGCAATCCTAAGCTCCTATGTAACCAAAAGAATGATAAATCTTGAAACCAAAGATGAAAATGTGTGGGTATCCTTAGGCAGTCAATATAATAGTCACCAATCAAGTTCGAACCAATTAGGTATATGTGCTGTTTACCTTCCCCCAGTTCGTCATTGTAAGGATCATAAATGATGTAGATGCACCAGGTAGGCATCACTAGGACTTCAGACGTTTAAGGAAACATAATAACAATTTTATTGTAAGGTAAAATTAGTATATTATGTGTTCCGTCTGACGTCTGAAGTCCTTTATGAGAGACGTTGTTTGTTATCACCTGGTGGCTTAAATAAATGCAACAATGTGAGGGGCAATTAATTAATATTATTTAACAGAAAATAATTATTCCGACAGTGATTTTTCGTTTGAATGCGATGAGGATTGCATTGTTCTGAAATAATGTTTTCCAAAAGTTGTTTCGTGTTGCCAATTTGCTTTTGCCAAAATCTCATCAATAGGATAGTTTTCTATTCAGTTTAACGAGGCTACAGCCGACCTGAAACTGCCAGGAGAAGCGTTAATTCCTGCATCTAATAACAGACGTTTCAGCCAACCGCCTATAATAGTTCGTGATGCTGGTTAATACGGAGCTCTTGTGGTTATAAAAAGTTTAGTAAGTGAGCCCCTAACTGCGCTGGAGAGCTCTACTAATCGACGCACCCAAAATATTGGGTTTATATGGAGGTCAGGATGCGGTGATAGTATCCAATCCGATTGCTGGTGGTGTACAGTATCTGTTTTAGATCCAAATTCGGGACGTAACGTAATTTTTTCGCATTCTTCTATAAATCGGCTGGACTCGCAATGTAATAATGTTAAATCATGCACTCCACGTCCAAACAGTAGCAGTAGAATTGCCGCTGCTCGCTGGGAAACCTCAAATAAACTGTCTAGGTTGGGATTTGTGTTCTTCAAATGAGCAATTAGAACTCTTGCATCCTATATGGGAGCCATTGGTGGAGATGGCTTTGATATTGATATAGCTTTTAGAATATGCTTTACTAGAGGATTTGAAGATAATTTCATCTCAGATGTAGTTTCACAGACCGAAGTAATAACGGATTTATGAATCAGAATCGTTCGATAAGCTAATTTGTCCATGATATGTAATTTTGCTAAATATCAAGCAACTTTGCTGGCAGCAGGTTTTTGGTGTTTAATTTGTTTTTGTGAATACCATTGAATCCATTTATTCCAGATTGGTGTGTACGTTTTTAATGTAGAATCTCGCCAGCATTTAGATAGTAGGTCTTTTTCCTGTTGTGACCAGTTTTCGATTAATGTATCCTACCCGAAAGAAGTCAAGCTTCCAACTGCAGGCTGTGAACCTGTACTGGAGCTTTCCCTGTCACCGTGTCTAAATCCAGGATTTTCATTGGACGGGTTACTGCTCTGCTCTTCAGATCGGGCTTCCAAAAAACACTTTTCCCACTTCGGTGCTATCGTTATGTACCGTCCGGTGGCCGTGTTCATGTGTTGTAGAACTCTCGCTAGGAGACTGGGTGGAGGAAACACTTAAGCCAACTCGAAGCGCCAAGGCCTGCTGAATGCGTCCTGAAAGCTGGCGCTCGAGTCTTAGTAAGTCTAGAGTCAAACGGAGGCAAACACATCGAACTCTGGAATTCCCCATTTGGCGAAGATGGGTCTTACAGCCTCTCTTGTCAGGTGCCACTCGGCAACTTTCCTGTTTCGGGATAAATGATCCGCTTCGACATTGTATTTCCCGGGCAGGAAATGCGACACTAACAGTATATTTAGCCTGTCTGTCAGCTTTAGAAGATCCTTCGCCATCTCTAGTAAATGTTGTGACCTCGTCCCACCTTCGTTTTTTATGTAAGCTATAACAGTCTTTTGTCGCTCTGAAGAATGGCTCTGGAGTTTCTAAGTTTGTCCTTTTCGCACAATATTGCTGCTTTTACTGCAAACATCTCTTTTAAATTGCAGTGCCATTTTGTCTGGTGAGCTTGCCACCTGCCTTCTACCATTTTGTTGTTGACTAATGCAACCCACTTGTAATCGGAGACATCGGTTGTAATAAAGTTGGTGCGTGTCTTTTCCACGTGAATCGGAGTTCTCAATGTCAAGTTTTCCATCCACCAACTCATGTCTATTTGAACCTCTTCTGGATACTTGACGTTTGTTAATGTAGTCTTTTTCAGTAGGTAGCAGTGAAGTTGAAGACTGCGGCAATGCAACCTTCCCCGGTGGGTGATGAAGTTGAGATACCCTAAGAGGCGTTGCGCCTGCTTGAGGGTCCAACTGCCGAGGTCCAACCGCTGTTGAAGGCAATGTTGAATTTTTTGCACCTTTTCGCTTGGCAAGGACTTGGAATTGCTCCGTGTGTCCCACGTTATGCCCAAAAATTCTATCGTCTGTGTCGGAGTAACGACAGACTTTACGAAATTGACACACCATCCGAGGTTGCTCAGAAGTTCTAGTGCAATCATATGTAGTCGAAGCTGCTCGAGAGCAGCTTCGACTACATGTCGAGACACCAGTCCCGAGGGACTGGTGTACTAGGCAAAAATCGTCCAGGTATACAATCAGACGTATTCCTTTCGCTCGCAGTATTTCTGCGATCTAATTTGTTGTGGAGGAGAACATTTTCGGCGCTGCCGAAAGTCCAAAAGGCAGACATGTCATTTGTAGCAGTTGGTTTTGATAGCTGATGCGAAGGTACCGCCTGTGGGAGTTTATGATTGGCACATGGTAATAAGCCTGGCTTATATCGATTTTTGCCATCCAGTCGTGTGGCTACAAAAACATGTGCATCTGATAGTGATTGAAAAGCTTGAAATGCTTCGGTTTCATGTATTGGTTTAGCGGCTTCAAATTGAAGATCGTTCGGTTCTTTCCATTTGATTTTCTGGTTAGAAACATTGGAAATATAAAACTTGTAGATAAGGGGGCCAGTTCCAAAACACGTAGTGTAATCAATTTTTGAATTTCGTCTGTCATTTGAGGGGATACAGGGGTATGAAAGGTGTAGGTTATAGCTAGATGATCATATAGCTTATTTATTTATTTATATTTATTTATTTATAATAGACACACCAACAAGCTATTCTAAACTAAACAAAAATAAGAAAAATATAAAACGAACATTATGAACAGAATAGCTTTCTTACAGGTATTTACAGCTCTGTTGTATTATTAAAGATAATGTTAGTACAAAAAACGCAAAGTAATTTAAAGATTAATAAATGTTAAAAATACAAATTATTTCTTATGTTGAATATGAGTAAAGCGAACAGACCACATATATAATTAAAAACTATTATAAATAACACTGTTGCAAAGTCTTTTAAATTGTAGCACCGACATCCCAAACATATCTATGGAGTCAAAATTATTATTAAGAAGCTCATTAAATGATCTCATAGAGCGCTGCAGTGGAGAGTGAAGACCAATATTAGTTCTCGGAATAGCAAGATGACAGAATTCTCGATTAATAAGCCTTGCACCGGGGCGGGGTATATTGAAATCAATTTGTCGTAATATTTCTGGGGCACTAACAATACCATTACATAATTTAAATAAAAATAGCAAATCTTGAATACGAGGACGATTTTCGAGAGATTTTAATTTAAAAATATTTAGCCTCTGGCTGTATCGTAAACATGAACCTCTATGTTTTGTGTCTTTGTATACCAGAAATCGAGTAAAAGACCGTTGTATTTTTTCCAACCTATCAACATGAATTTTGTAAAAGGGGTCCCAAATCACACAAGCATATTCCAAATGCGACCGAACAAATGCATTGTATAAACACACAACAGAATTAATCTGTTTAAAATCTTTTGAAGTACGCTTAATAAACCCAACCATTTTGGTCGCCTTTCCAACAACTTCATCCAAATGTGGTTTAAATGAAAGTCTAGTGTCGATTAAAATTCCTAGATCTCTGGCAGTATTTACTTCATTGATGGCAAGGTCATTAACAAAATATGTTGTGGATATTACATTTTTCTTCCGCGTGATTTTAATATGAACACATTTATGAGCGTTGAGGATCATTTTGTTACTTCTGACCCAGTCACTAACAGCGTAAAGATCTTCTTGTAACAACGCTCCATCATTATGCGACTTAATTAATCTGTACAACTTTAAATCATCAGCATACAGTAGCGCCTTGCTATGCTTCACAACTGATATTACGTCATTAATAAAAACGACAAACAGCAAAGGCCCTACGAGAGAACCTTGGGGAACGCCAGAAAATGTGGTGTAACACGTGGAGGTAGAGTGGAGGTAGGAGGTGGAGTGGTATAACCATTCGTGATGATTTTTTGAGACCTACCACTTAGGTATGACTTAAACCAAGATAATAGGGGGTTAGAGATACCGTAGTTGAAAATCTTAGTCAGGAGTAGGTTATCGACTTTATCAAACGCACTACTGAGATCCGTGTAAATGACATCCATTTGAATACCACTTGTCGACGCTTTCAGCTAGGTTATTAACAAAACTCATAAGATTTGTCACAGTAGATTTGCCACCAACAAAACCATGCTGAGTGTTAGAAATAAGTTCTTTAAAATGCCAAATCATAAATTTATATAGAATTATTTCAAAGACTTTCGGAAATATAGATAATAGAGAAATGGGGCGATAATTAGAAACATCAGATTTATCTCCTTTCTTAAATATTGGTACGACATTAGTTAATTTCCACTTAGTGGGAAAAGAAGATGTTAATAAGGAATGTGAAAATATAATTTTTAGTGGAAGGGCTAGTTGTTTTGCACATATTTTTATGAATATTGGTGGGATACCGTCAGGGCCAGCCCCCTTTGAAGGATCGAGAGACAAAAGGGTTTTAATAATCACGTGTTCATTGATATATATATAACTCAAAGTGGAGTGCCCGTGGGCTGTATTTACACAATCATAAGAGTCATTAATAGGGGTACCTTGATAAAGGGAGGAGAAATAACCAGCGAATAGGTTTACTATATCTTCACCTGTGTCAGCCGTCATATTATTGTAACTCATTTTGCTGGGAAGCGATGATGAAGAGCTCTTACGATTTTTAACAAATGGCCAAAATCTACGAGGATTACCATGAATACCACTCTCAATATCCCTAATGTATTGTTTGTAACAAGTAGGCATAAGCTTATCAACTCGGTCTTTAGGAATTTTGTATTCAAACAGATCTCTTGGATTTTTATATTTTTTATATCGTTTTCTTAATTTTTCCTTTTCGTTTAACATACGAATAAGGGGCTTAGAGAACCAGATGGGAAATTTATAATTCTTATGAATCGACTTAGGTACAGTCTTTTCTATAATATTGTGAATAGACTTGTAGAATTTATCCACCATCGTATTGGTATTATCACAATTCTTCAGTTCAGTTTGCCAGTCTACTTTGTCTAATTCAGTAATTATTTATCAGCTTATCTTATGCATATAAATTCGTGTTATGAATTATAATATTTGTATAGTTATTTACTGCTTTATTCCAAACATGAAATATCACGCCACCCGATGACGTCACCAAGCTGAGCCTATAAATAGCATGAACATGCAGATGAAGGGGCAGTCCAATTTCCGACCGCCGCGTTGTTCTTTGTATATGTCCAGCCCATTTCCATTTTAAACGTAGAACAGATAAGGCTACATCTTTTGATTTTGTTTTATTTCTTATTGTGACATTTTTAATTTTGTCTCTTATTCTTAGCCCCATATAACTTCTCTCAATTCCTCTCTGACAAACTTTAATTTTTTCTAAGTTTCTATAGGTTAGAGGCCATGTCTGACAAGCGTAAGTGAGGCATGGCATTAAACTGTTTTCCATAGCTTTTGTTTTAAGCTTCGTTGGCAAATTTGATTTGAAAATTTCCTTCATCGACCAGTATTTATTCCAAGTTCTTTTAGTTCTACGTTCTATTTCTTTCTCATTCCAGGATTTGAAGGATATTACATGCCCTAGGTAAATGTTATCGTCAACATATTCAATAAATTTTGCATTAAGACTCATAGGTACCTGTTCTCTGTTAGTCATTATTTTTGTCTTGTCTTGATTTATTTCGAGGCAAACTTTCTTACTTTCTTGGTAGAGTGAGTTTATCATAAATTGCATTTCTATTGCATCTTCTGAGAATAATACAATATCATCTGCAAACCTGAGGTGTGAGAAAACTTTGCCGTGAAGTTGGAGCCCTTTATCTTCCCAGTTTAGTGCCCTGAAGACTTCCTCTAAAACAGACGTAAAAAGCTTCGGTGATAGCGGGTCTCCTTGTTTTACTCCTCTTCCTATTTTGAATGATGGTCCTGGAGTATCTAATTTAATTTTGGAAGTACTTTTTTCATATATCTCTTTGACTATGTCAATGTAGTTTGTATTTATGCCTTGCATGGACAGAGCTTTCCAAATTGAGTTATGAGAGATTGAGTCAAAAGCTTTGCTGTAATCTATGAAGCATATGTATAGTGGTATATTGTATTCACAGTATTTCTCTATGATAATTTTCACTGTGTTGATATGGTCTAATGTCGAAAAACTTTGTAGAAAACTTTCCGCCTGCTCCGCTGACTGATTTTCGTCCAATATTTTAGTTTATCGTCTTAATATTGTTTTCGAGAATAATTTGTATATACACGAACTGAGGCTGATGGGTCTATAATTGGAGATGTCTTTTGAATCGCCTTTTTTGAATAGTAATACTATATCCGTGCTTGTCCATTGTTTTGGTATCTTTTTCGTTACTAAAATAAGATTAAATAGCTTAGTTAATGGCCTAATCAGTGTATCTTTTCCAGCAGTGATCATCTCGTTAGTAATGCCATCTGGTCCGGGGCTTTTATCCAGTTTTAACGTTTTTATTGACATTTCTACTTCACTTTCGAGGAACAATGGAATTTCTTCGCATATATTTTGCTTCAATTCGAAATATTCCTCAGGAGATTCTGTCGGCATGTATAGTTATTTAAAGAAATTTGTCGCAACTTGTACTAATTCTTTCCTATTTGTGACTACTGCTCCTGTTTCTGCCCGTAATTGATTCATCAGTTGTTTGTTATTACTTAAATGCTTGTTTGCCTTCTTGACTGCTCCTGTTTTTTTTCAAATAATTTTCTATAATGCCACATCTATATTTTTTTCTATTTCTCTCTATTTTCTTTTTAATTCTTCTATGTATTTTACTTAGTTCATGTTTTTCTTCTTTTGTTTTGTTTTGTTTTTCCCTTAATATATGTTTTCGTTCATATAGTTCCATTACCTCTTGTGTCATTATTTTCTCCCTTCTATTTCGCACTTTCTGTGGGCGTGAAGTAATTTTCACAATCATTTTTTCAATACTGTCGTAGTAAGTTTGTACTGAAGTACTCTCTGTGTCTTCGAATTTAGAAAGATGTAAGCTGTAGTTTTTGCAGTCAAAGTTGTTCGAAAGTTTAGTATTGAATTTACATCTTGACTGCTTTCTAACATTTATGTTGGTAGTAATCCTTACTAAGCGGTGGTTACTTGGATGTTTTAAGTTACTGATGACATTGCAGTTTAGTATAATTTGCGGCTTGTTTGTGGCAATGAAATCAGGTGATCTCCATGTCCATCTTAGCTTAAGTGGTTTCTTAAACATTGTGTTCGCTATTTTCAGGTTGTTTTGAAGACAAAATTGGACCAACCTTTCACCTCTTTTGTTTCGCTTGCCATATCCGTATTCGCCCATTATGTTCACTTCTCCATCTCTACGTGATCCGATTCCTTTCCTGAAATTCAAAAATGTTCTTGTTGAGATACCTGTGAACGAAGAAATGAAGCCCGTTTGCCAACCAAATCGCAGAATACCTATTCCACTAGAAGAAAAAGTAAGTGACAAACTACAGGATCTTCTGGACGCAGACATCACAAAGTGAGAGGACCATCCCGGTGGGTATCACCAATAGTTCTTATACTAAAGGAAAACGGAGGTTTACGACTCTGCGTTGACATGCGAAAAGCAAATGAAGCAATCATGCGCGAAAACCACCCTTTGCCGACTATGGACCAGATGCTACCACGTTTTAGGAAAGCAAAGGTATTCTCACGTCTTAACATAAAAGAAGCTTTCCACTAAATAGAGATACACCCTGATTCTCGTGAGATAACTACATTCATCACCGGCAAGGGTATGTACCGGTATAAAAGACTCATGTTCGGAATCCCATGTGCGCCGGAAATATTCCAAAAGACCTTGGAAAGAATTCTTTTGGGATGCGAAGGTACAGTCAATTTCATTGATGAAATTGTGGTCTACGGATCAAGCCAAGAGGCACCTACAACACACGATGTCAGTACTGACAGACAACGGCGTCTTGTTGAACGAGAAAAAATGCAAATTCAACATCCCCCGAATTGAGTTTTTGGGTCATGAGCTTGCTCCAGAAGGTATCAAACCCTTGAGTAAGTATGTGGAATCCATTCAACGTTTTAGGGCTCCTGCTACAACGGAAGAGCTTCTAAGCTTCTTGGGTCTAGTCAACGGGCTCCTGCTACAACGGAAGAGCTTCTAAGCTTCTTGGGTCTAGTCAACTATGTCGGAAAATGGATACCGAATCTTGCTAAACCATTAAGAAAGGTGTTGCGGAACAAGACTGGTAAAAAGCTTAATATCTCGGATGAATGGGCAACTGAGCAAGACGAGGCATTCCAGACACTAAAAAAAGAACTCTCGAAAATAAAAACCTTGGGCTACTACGATCCCGCCGACAAGACTCAAGTAATTGCGGATGCTAGTTCTGTAGGCCTGGGAGCAGTTTTGAACCAAATCGATTACAAGGGTCCCCGAGTCTATAGCATATGGCAGCAAAAGCCTAACGGACTGCGAAAAAGAAGCGCTTGCCTTGGTGTGGGCTGTAGAACACTTCAAAATATATTTATATAGAAAGGAGTTCGAACTTATCAGCGACCACAAACCATTAGAAGTCATATTTGGACAAAACTCGAAACCTTGTGTACCGGCCTGGAAAATCTAATATTGCAGATCCAATTTCAAGGCTTTGCGTCAATGCTGTCAGTGCACCAGAATTTGCTGATACCATTAACCAAATTGTGGAACACTCCAAACCAACTGCAGTGTCCCTTGCTGACATAGCAGGGCTTTCAGCTGAAGATGCAGAAATCATCAATGTACGAGCAGGTTTGTATGAGCAATTCGGGGATTCGTCAGTCACAAGTTATAAACATTTTGCTACGGAGTTCTGCTTCTGCGCTGAGAGGTAGTAAGATTGTTATACCTAGCAAACTGCGGAATCAAGTATTGGAAGCAGATCACGAAGGACACCCTGGCATAGTGGTCATGAAGCAACTACTACGCACGAAGGTCTGGTGGCCGAAAATTGAGAAGGACGCAGAACGGATGGTAAAAAACTGTAACAGCTGCATTGTAGTATTCGCTCCGAACCCACCGAACCCGATGAAGCGGAGAGAATTGCCTACTGCGCCTTGGGTTGATGTATCTATGGACCTTCTAGGACCTCTGCCATCTGGAGAGCATATTTTGGTAGTTATCGATTACTACAGCCGCTACAAGGAAATAAAGGTAACAAGGAACATAACTTCTACTGAAATAATAAAGATTTTAAAAGAAATCTTCTCAAGGCTGGGCTATCCCGTAACGTGTACTTGCGAGAGTGTGTCATAAAATTCTATAACAGCACACCTTTCTGGCCCCAACAAAATGGTGAAGTCGAAAGAGAGAACCGAAGCATATTAAAGGTTGCGCATCAGCCAAATAGAGAAAAGAGATTGGAAACAAGACCTATTCTACTATCTAATGATGTATAACAGTACTCAGAACCAGACTACGGGTAAATTCCCTTCAGAATTATTCTACGGTCGACTATTCGGGGACAAAATCCCATCACATGTGGATATCGAAAACAAGTTTATGGATTTAGAAACCAGAGATCGAGATGCAGTACAGAAACAGTTGGGTAAGGAGTATAAAAAGGGAGGTTATAGCTAGATGATCATATAGCTTATTTTTTTTTTTTTGATGAGTTGTCTTGGTTTCTTTTATTGTTGAAAAACTTCTTGTCTCCTTTTGTTTTATTAGTGCGAGGCTGAAATGATTTGTCCTGACATGACATTGAGGGAGTGGGCGACTTCGCACGAGCTTTACAGCAACGGTTTTATATTATGAAGTTTATCTACACCCCCGATTTTTTGTATGTAGACTGACAACGCTTCAGGACTAAACATATATTCGGCACTCGGTGGTATCTTTTGTATATCCTCTCTCATATAATTGTCTTTCATTGCAGCCAGGAGAGACCGCCGTCGCATTTCCAAAGCTTTTGCTCGTTTACCACAAATTATTTGAAGGATGTCATTTGAGACATTTTTGTAACTAGACTGGTTACTAAACAGTTCTTTCAGTGTATCATATAAAGCTAAGGGCGTTAGGGTGGTCTCTGGTTTATACGACCAGTCTACAAGATTTTGAAGTGCAATGTTCAAGGACTCATTTTGAGCCATAATAGCATTTGAAATAGCCGCAAAACTGCGTTCATTGTGCACATTTCTCGAGGCGCTACCCTGCTCTTTAAACAGCTTCAACTCTTCATTTACTCTCAGTTCCATAAAACCAGGACATGCAACGTATTTCTTTTGCACGTCGGTATAACGAACTGAATTCCATTCGCAGGTATCGAAACGCTGTAATGCACTCAGTTTAGTGACCCTATCTGAACTTGCCTTTGGCAAGGTAGGCCTTTTTACAGATACACTAAGATCAGATATGTCAAATTTATGTTTACTGCCGATTGGAGGACGCAAAAACTGTTCCTGATTAACAGCGTTTGATGTAACAGTGATTTGATTATATGAAGCGTTCGGCAATTAAAACTTTTCATAATATTCTTTAAATAACTCACCAGCTGATAGGATAACATTTCAAACCTTTGATTTAGTCCTAAATCGTCACAGGTTTTATGTCGCTTCGAGGTATTTTTACCCTCATTATCTGATGAGTTTTGCGATGATCAACTACCCTCCGATGATTGCTGTTCGCTTGCCCGCTTTCTCCTTGAACTGATAGGTATGGTATTTTCAACGAGAACCTTATCAGTAGTAGGATCAGAAAAATCCTCAAAATTATTGTCCTCCAAGGCTCTATAGGAATTTTCACTTAAATTTTCCATTCTAGAAGCACGGCACAGAAACTCACTAAAAATATATAAAGAAGTAATTTATTTAAATATTGTTCATTAAATGAATTTTCTACCTTACTTCTCGAAAATTCTAAAAATTATTCATTGAATCTAGGATCGGTCCGTTCGGATCGAAGAACGATGCAACAATGACCAACTGACATGGTGGCTTGCTTAACATTGGCATCGGTTGGTACCATTTGCAACCGGAAGCAATGGATAGAGTGACTCTCAGCACTGCTCGGCACGGAAACTAGTAGCGATATCTAGTGACGGAACGTCGAAAGGAGCGATGTACTCTCATAAAGGACTTCAGACGTCAGACGGAACACATAATAACCGACATCGATCGAGGTGAAGCTAGCTTGATTTAACGAGCTATTTTTATGTGCTAAAATAATATAGTTATTTTTTATACAACGTATAATTTTAGAGCAAACAAGTAATTTATATTTTTTTTCAGTAGGTATCTACTGCATTTGGTACTTAGGCATTATTTATGAAAATTTTATGTCAGAAAAATGTTTTACTGAAAATTCTTCACTTGTATGTTCGTTTCAACTCACATAAAATTATAAGTACAAGGAATAAATATATTTGAACAAATAGTAGTGCCACTGCGCGTGTTGCCATTTTTAAAATGAAAATTATATAAATTCCAAAAATAGGAATAAAATGGCTCCCTAGTGGTCATGATATGACTAATGTATGTTCTGTGATAACCTATGTAATATATATTATAATATGAGACTAACGCTCACCTGCGCCTTGCTGAACATCCTCAGCTCCACGTACATGTCGAGCGCCCGCCGGTGTGCGCCCGCCCCGCGGTAGCTGCTCGCGGCCGCCGCGAACCTGCCGCGCTGCGCTAGCACCTCGCCCGACACCACCGCGCGCTCCTCCCCCGCAGACAACCGCTCCTGCCCTCACACACACACACACACACTCTCAACTCATATCATCATCAATATAAACCTTTAAGCCACAAATATACGATTTACAAATTAGAAACGCGTGCTACATGTTAATTTAGATATGACAATATCGTGTTTAGAGATTTTCATTTGTTATTTTTACCAAAAGAAAATCAGGATCTTCATTTACAACACTTTTTACTAAAACTGTGCTTCATTTAAGTATTACACATTTGAAAAACCCTACATTCCGTTGTCTCTTCAAACTTCAGTTGTTACCTTCTACCTAAAAGAGGCATTGTCAATCAATCACATATGTACAAATACCTCCCAGGAAATTACTAGCCCGATACTAATGACTGCCAGCTGCAGTATTCACACTTATAACAGGCTCTCAACTAAAACCAAATATAGCTCGGCAACATTTCTCTTAACTTCTTGACTGGTTTTCCTTCTTTCCATCAGAAAGCTCCTTTTCCCGCTTATATTTAATAAAACCTGAGAAAGGTGACAATCTTCAAAACCTTCTGAAAAACATGATGTGCTTGCTCTAGTACAAACGGAAGCAGGGTGAGTCACCTCTAAGTGGTCGATCAGCGTGAGGTAGACGATATTCTCGCTCCTCTGCAGCGCCTTCCTGGCGACCTCGAAGGACAGCTCCTCTAAAGCTGCCATTCCCAGCCGCTCCCAGTCGCATGCAGTCACGCCCAGGCAGGCGACGGCATATGCCTCACTGAGTAGTAGGAGATATTAATAATATCAAGTTTTATTATTTACCCGAGAATGTGGTTCACGGAGAATATTACCATTAAATTAGAACAAAGCACTATTCCGTCTCCAAAGAAAAAGAGTACGAGACAATTAATTGTTATAACGCGATACGGCTTACATTGACATTTTGAAAATAAAATAATATTTATGAAGACACCTAGACTCCACGACGTAGCGCGTTTGAGGGGTAAGAGTGTCCCTCGGATTATGAATACTACGACTAAAATATTTATACTCTACTGTGGCGCACGTAGTTAAAAGCCGTAATAACAATCAGTAACTACTACAAATACTTACTGAAACATCTTCTGCTGCACGTATTGGTGTACGGCGTGCGACAAGGGCACCTTGATAGTCTGCATCAGGCTCGACTGCAAGCAGAATACTCGCCCACCCTACAATATACCAGCACATTGAAATTGTTGTGCGGCTACAGCGATACGATTTATTAATAGTACAATTGTACGGTTTACGTATTACCTAATGGACAGTATTAGGTCACTACTAGATAGAAAATAACTTTGCTAATTTGAACTATGACTTTATTAAATTACTGCTAAATTAAGTCTATATATGAGCTGATATAATTTATGAGAGCACTCGGTCGCTGCTGTAAGTGAACCGCTGGCCGCGGAACGCCTTACGCGGTTAAGATTGGTGATCGGGCGAATAGCTAATTGACCTAAATTACATTATTAAAATAATTATTTGTTTGATACTCGAACATGCTCCCGAGGGCCACAAAATAATGAGTACGATAAGACGTGTGTTACAATGGTTACAATGATACAAGATGAAATCAATTATTTCTTAATTCTAACAACCGCTGCTTTAAAATAACATTATGAATCCATCAAGTTTATTAAACAAATGTATAATTCATATTTAAATTATATGCATATGCTGCGTTGTGATGATGGACCTGAAAGCCGACGACGGATCCGGCGAGCGGTTGAGTGGCGGCAGGGAAGTGAGCCACCTTGATGGAGAGCAGCCCGCCGCCGGAGAAGCACAGCAGCTCGTCGAACCAGAGGTTCCACGACACCGAACTCACGTTCTCCTCCTGGACACCAATACACCTCAATAATTACCTGGTGATAGATAATTTCTACCTTACAAGTTTTTTTTTTTATAAAAATAAGGGACGAGACGAGTAGGACGTTCAGCTGTTGGTAATTGATATGCTCTGCCCATTACAATGCAGTGCCGCTCAGGATTCTTGACAAACCAAAAAATTCTGAGCAGCACTATAACTGCGCTCGTCACTTTGAGTCATAAGTTGTTAAGTCTCATTTGCCCAGTAATTTCACTAGCTACGGCACCCTTCAGACCGAAATATAGTAATGCTTAAACATTACTCATTCACAGCAAAAATAGGCGCCGTTTTGGTACCCATAATCTAGCCGGCATCAGGTGCAAAGAAGCCTCCCACTGGTAAAAAAAAGAAGTATCAAAAACATTTATTCACGCATTTTGAAGGTAGTTGTATTGTATGCGTGTCCACACTGTGTTCCCATTAATTATAACTTTATTATATATTCAGTATCGCCGCTCTTTGAGAACACTTCTCTTAAAGCCGCGCCTAGTATCGGAATACTGGGTCTCGAAATCTCGAGCGATTGTCAATTCCGTGGCCATCTAGAGGGCAAAGCCAAATTGGCATCGAAGAAGTGTGTCTTCTACCGTATTTATCACGGGGAGTGTTCCGAAGAGCTGTTTAACCTGATTCCTGCCGCCGAATTCCACCTTCGCACGACATGCCATAAGTAAGGATATCATCCTCACCATCTGGATGTATGTCGGTCCTCCACAGTGCGGTTTTCAGGGAGCTTTCTCCCTCGTACTACAAAGCTGTGGAATGAGCTTCCTTGTGCGGTGTTTCCGGGACGATACGACATGGGTACCTTCAAAAAAAGCGCGTACACCTTCCTTAAAGGCCGGCAGCGCTCTTGGGATTCCTCTGGTGATGCAAGAGAATGTGGGCGGCGGAGATCACTTAACACCAGGTGACCCGTACGCTCGTTTGTCCTCCTATTCCATAAAAAAAAAGTAGCAGTCTGTAGCTTATTTAGTTCAGTTCCTTTATTATAAATGTGATTAAGAAATATACGTATTTTATTGAAGAATACACTCTCGCTATGAAATACGATCTACTGTATAGTAGTTACTTACATTTAATCATTGTATTAATTATATAATTTACCTATACTTATTTCTGATAACAATGTGTAACTTTTTATGTTATATTTTTGTTTTCTTATTTACATTATTTCTTAACCCTAATCTTTGTTTATTGAATGAAGTACAATGAAGGTCAGACCGTGTAGAGCAGGTCGCCGCGCGGCACGCCGTACACGCGGCACACAGAGCCCTCGTCCACGACGGCCAGCCGCGAGCGGCCCGCGCTCACGTCACGTTCAGCGTGGTGCTTGTACAATGAAGGTCAGACCGTGTAGAGCAGGTCGCCGCGCGGCACGCCGTACACGCGGCACACAGAGCCCTCGTCCACGACGGCCAGCCGCGAGCGGCCCGCGCTCACGTCACGTTCAGCGTGGTGCTTGTACAATGAAGGTCAGACCGTGTAGAGCAGGTCGCCGCGCGGCACGCCGTACACGCGGCACACAGAGCCCTCGTCCACGACGGCCAGCCGCGAGCGGCCCGCGCTCACGTCACGTTCAGCGTGGTGCTTGTACAATGAAGGTCAGACCGTGTAGAGCAGGTCGCCGCGCGGCACGCCGTACACGCGGCACACAGAGCCCTCGTCCACGACGGCCAGCCGCGAGCGGCCCGCGCTCACGTCACGTTCAGCGTGGTGCTTGTACAATGAAGGTCAGACCGTGTAGAGCAGGTCGCCGCGCGGCACGCCGTACACGCGGCACACAGAGCCCTCGTCCACGACGGCCAGCCGCGAGCGGCCCGCGCTCACGTCACGTTCAGCGTGGTGCTTGTACAATGAAGGTCAGACCGTGTAGAGCAGGTCGCCGCGCGGCACGCCGTACACGCGGCACACAGAGCCCTCGTCCACGACGGCCAGCCGCGAGCGGCCCGCGCTCACGTCACGTTCAGCGTGGTGCTTGTACAATGAAGGTCAGACCGTGTAGAGCAGGTCGCCGCGCGGCACGCCGTACACGCGGCACACAGAGCCCTCGTCCACGACGGCCAGCCGCGAGCGGCCCGCGCTCACGTCACGTTCAGCGTGGTGCTTGTACAATGAAGGTCAGACCGTGTAGAGCAGGTCGCCGCGCGGCACGCCGTACACGCGGCACACAGAGCCCTCGTCCACGACGGCCAGCCGCGAGCGGCCCGCGCTCACGTCACGTTCAGCGTGGTGCTTGTACAATGAAGGTCAGACCGTGTAGAGCAGGTCGCCGCGCGGCACGCCGTACACGCGGCACACAGAGCCCTCGTCCACGACGGCCAGCCGCGAGCGGCCCGCGCTCACGTCACGTTCAGCGTGGTGCTTGTACAATGAAGGTCAGACCGTGTAGAGCAGGTCGCCGCGCGGCACGCCGTACACGCGGCACACAGAGCCCTCGTCCACGACGGCCAGCCGCGAGCGGCCCGCGCTCACGTCACGTTCAGCGTGGTGCTTGTACAATGAAGGTCAGACCGTGTAGAGCAGGTCGCCGCGCGGCACGCCGTACACGCGGCACACAGAGCCCTCGTCCACGACGGCCAGCCGCGAGCGGCCCGCGCTCACGTCACGTTCAGCGTGGTGCTTGTACAATGAAGGTCAGACCGTGTAGAGCAGGTCGCCGCGCGGCACGCCGTACACGCGGCACACAGAGCCCTCGTCCACGACGGCCAGCCGCGAGCGGCCCGCGCTCACGTCACGTTCAGCGTGGTGCTTGTACAATGAAGGTCAGACCGTGTAGAGCAGGTCGCCGCGCGGCACGCCGTACACGCGGCACACAGAGCCCTCGTCCACGACGGCCAGCCGCGAGCGGCCCGCGCTCACGTCACGTTCAGCGTGGTGCTTGTACAATGAAGGTCAGACCGTGTAGAGCAGGTCGCCGCGCGGCACGCCGTACACGCGGCACACAGAGCCCTCGTCCACGACGGCCAGCCGCGAGCGGCCCGCGCTCACGTCACGTTCAGCGTGGTGCTTGTACAATGAAGGTCAGACCGTGTAGAGCAGGTCGCCGCGCGGCACGCCGTACACGCGGCACACAGAGCCCTCGTCCACGACGGCCAGCCGCGAGCGGCCCGCGCTCACGTCACGTTCAGCGTGGTGCTTGTACAATGAAGGTCAGACCGTGTAGAGCAGGTCGCCGCGCGGCACGCCGTACACGCGGCACACAGAGCCCTCGTCCACGACGGCCAGCCGCGAGCGGCCCGCGCTCACGTCACGTTCAGCGTGGTGCTTGTACAATGAAGGTCAGACCGTGTAGAGCAGGTCGCCGCGCGGCACGCCGTACACGCGGCACACAGAGCCCTCGTCCACGACGGCCAGCCGCGAGCGGCCCGCGCTCACGTCACGTTCAGCGTGGTGCTTGTACAATGAAGGTCAGACCGTGTAGAGCAGGTCGCCGCGCGGCACGCCGTACACGCGGCACACAGAGCCCTCGTCCACGACGGCCAGCCGCGAGCGGCCCGCGCTCACGTCACGTTCAGCGTGGTGCTTGTACAATGAAGGTCAGACCGTGTAGAGCAGGTCGCCGCGCGGCACGCCGTACACGCGGCACACAGAGCCCTCGTCCACGACGGCCAGCCGCGAGCGGCCCGCGCTCACGTCACGTTCAGCGTGGTGCTTGTACAATGAAGGTCAGACCGTGTAGAGCAGGTCGCCGCGCGGCACGCCGTACACGCGGCACACAGAGCCCTCGTCCACGACGGCCAGCCGCGAGCGGCCCGCGCTCACGTCACGTTCAGCGTGGTGCTTGTACAATGAAGGTCAGACCGTGTAGAGCAGGTCGCCGCGCGGCACGCCGTACACGCGGCACACAGAGCCCTCGTCCACGACGGCCAGCCGCGAGCGGCCCGCGCTCACGTCCACGCACCGCACCGCGCCCCCAGTCTGCACCAACATCTTCATCTCGCCCCTCGTGGGCTCTATCTGCCAGATCTGGAACATAAAGCATATTATACTCAAGTGCACACTGGGGCTACAACTATCACTAATTAATGGTCACGTGTTTGTCAATGACATAACAAATTCTGACAAGTCTTTGAACGATCCGATTAAAACTGGCCAACCTGCCCCCAACCCGACCACGTTATGGCGATTTCGTTTTCGGATTAAAATTCATGAAAACGAGGTCTATTAGATTGAACTGTCTGTGTTGTAGAAAAGAATAAATTTATTTGAAATTACCATTAATTAATTAATATTACTAAACATAAATATTATAATATATATCTTTATATGTACTATATATGTGTATATTATAATATATATGTTTATATGCAATGCCAAGCCAAGGCAAATTTATTTTTATTTATGTTTTTTTAAATAATAAGTAATTAATTTTTGTAAATAATAAGTTTGACCGTGTAATCGTTGAAGATTTATAAGCCACTACAATTACTCCACTACTGGACATAAATACGGCGTGCATCATTCACCCAAATCTCCTCAGAGATCCTTCAGAGAAATTCTATAGCCTAAAGTCAAAATATTTATTTCAATTACACCATCACAGGCACTTTCAAATACATTAACAAAAAAGGAAATCTAAGTTACCAGAATTAATTCAAATACATCCAATATGTTTAGTCTACTAATTCTGAACGGTCAATCGTGCAGCATCATAAAGACTGGTCAGCATTCAATTATATCGCCAGGCACCGGTGCAAAGTCTCCAAACAGACCAGATCTCAAAAGAGTCAAACACTCAATAATAAACACAGGGTTACTATACTCTACAGACTTCTGTATAAACTGCATGTCCTTTATAGAACTATGTCCTTCTTAAAACTCGGCCTGTTTAGGAGGTTAAAACTCATTAAGTGTTCACATGAGATGATTCAACATGAAAACAGCTCGTACGCATAGCTCAGAAGGTAAATTGGTTGATAGTTTTAGAAAATGGTAATATGGTCATGTTTACATTTTTTAATAAGCGAATGCGCTTCTCTTCTATGTCATATCATAATTATGTCCTGTCAGGCCTGTGGTGCGCCCGTCAACGGCCTACATCACAATAAATTAAAAAGTCAATAATAACACTCACCTGACCGTTCATCAAGCCCAGTAACAGAACCTCCTCCAAGTGTAGAGTGCTCACCTTCACGTAGCGGATCGGCGCCGGCATGTCCCAAGAGCGTGACCCCACCATCGTCAACTTCGTGTCCTTCGGTCATTTAAATATTTTATTAGGGAAGAGAAGGAAAACTGGTTAGGGTCAACCGCCGTCATCACAGGAGCGTTGCCAGTCCTGGATGTTTCCAGGACAACGATAGAACATGGCTATACAACACGCAAGAAAATTCATTCTGATATTGTATGTGCTAGAATTTTCCTTTATAATTTACGCCATACAAGTTTACGGCGTGTGATGCGAAGGTGAGTGACATTGGGCGGCAAAAATCAGCTCAATCAGCACTTCGTGATGATTGCGTTAAAAGACACACAGAAAAGTTATGCCTCTGTGACATGACATGACAGCAATACTGCATATGTGGCTTACGCCATTTTATGAGTTGTGTAGAGTTATAACAATGTGAGGCGGCATGAAAGCCAATTTGTCTTTGCCTTCCAGATGTCTGCGGAATTGGTAATCATACAAGATTTCGAGAGTTTGTAATTCGGCGAGGCATTAAGGGGATTGTTGTCGAATTGCAAGGATACGACAAATGGATTTTTTTTTAAGTGAACAACGCGTTAAACAAGGCTCATTGTACCCCATTCTACAAACGACACAAGTTTCTCCAGCCTCCGACCGAGAGAGACCTGCATGGCAGGTACATATCATGGCATGTCCAGTACTGATAACTATGCATGTTGGAGGCATTCAATATTGTTATACAAAAGAAGCCGTTAATGATTGTTGTCTTCGAGCTATCAAGTGGAGAGTTCTCGGTTCTTTCTGAACAAAAGCTATGAGGAATGATGAGGTGATTCAATATTTTTATTCAAAATAGGATTCAAAATCACTATTGGGTATTCTAACCATTCGAAATAATATGCCGAAGACCTGAGAAGAACGGGCGCAACAAACTCAGCGGGCTACTTCTCTTCTTAATTTAGCTAGAATATATTATGTAGTATCGTAAAATAAATTCTAGCAAATTAAATAGCCTGAGGGCGTCCGCACCATTCGCAGTCTGTGGTATCATTAAGAAAATGTTATAATAATCTTTACGACACTAACGTTTTTTAACAACTCTTTTGAATTTGGTAACACATTTATTTGTACATTTTCTGCGATCATCTTGTAAAAGTATATACATCGCTCAATAAAAGACTTACTAACTCGACTTAACCAAGTAGTAGGCATAACAAGTTTATGTTTGTTCCTCGTGTTAACTAATGTTAATGAAATGAAATAATGAAAAATTGTCACAGTTTCTAGCAAATTCGTTAATTTGCTTATGAACATAAAGAACATTCAAGAATATATTGCAACATTCAATAAAATATTGTTGGCTAAGATTTTTTCACTTGAAGTGGCATGCCCCAATTTGGTTGGCTTGCCTTTTGTTTTATTTTATTGGCGAGTGCATGACCTCGTGTTTTGTTTACCTGACACAGCAACAGTGCCGTGCTCGTGGTAACGAGCAGCGAGCATTCAGCCTTCTGCACCAACTTCTCCTTCACCTTGTACATCATGCCCTCGCTGTCAGTCTGCTCGTATATCAGGACACGCTCCGGGAGTTGCACCTGAAACATGTTGCGTGTGTACATCACTCACATCAACCAACTTACATACACTTACAACGACGTCGCCACCCTGCGCTCTACACACTAAAACAGAACGGTATATAGTTATGAATGTGACAGGTCGGCACTAAAATATCTAAAATAAGATTACATATTGGACATATAATATATTAAGACACTAACCGCTAGTCGATGCTTGTAAATGGCAATCTTGTGCACTGTGTCGTGACACTTGATCCGGACCTTGTTGCCGCTGGCGAGGTGCTGTATGATCACGTCCGTCATGTTCTCCCGGTACGCGTACTTCTCTCTGAACAGACCGTGCACCGTGTTGAACACCACCTGGTAGCACCAGATGCTACCGTCTTGACACCCCACCGCCTGTAAACATATAAACTACATTAGACATTCACGTGCATTTACACTTTCAAATAGTGTTTATTCAAATTTAACATATTTTCAATAAAACTTACTCTTTTTTGTATTTACGTGATGACCTTTTATGACTTACATTTAATAGATTGTAATATTTAAATTATACCTATTATGTAAATTCCTCCTATCGCTGTTAGATTATCTAATATATATGCGTACATAGGTCTAGGAAGAGGCCACCTGCCAACATCTATTTTTTAAATCGCAATTAATTTATATGACAATACAACGTTTGCGGGGTCAGCTAGTCTAATCTAATATAATAGAGGTTAAATATGAAATTGCCGTTTTATTATAATAGGTACTTCGAATTGACATAGAACCTTCATGGTTTGAGATTTTTGAGTGAAACTTTTTTCACATGGTACATATGTAGTTCTTGTTTTAAAAAATCATTCGATAATCGACTTTCAGTTTATTTTTTTAATTCGGCTTAGACAAGAAAGGATGCTTCGAAATTTCGAGTGATTTTTGAATACGACTTCCGACGCGGAAGTAACGCGGTAGAAACAGCTCGCAATATCAATGTTGCGTTGGGACAGGGGACTGCTAATGAACGCACCGTGCCATTTTGGTGTAAATGTTTTCATAGTGCAAACTTTGATTTGAAGAACCAACCACGTGGAAGACCCACACAGGTGAATAACAATGAATTGAAAGAGATGGTGGAAGCCGATCCGAGCCAAACTACCCAGGAATTAGCGACATGCTGTAATGTTACCTTAACAACAATATTGACGCATTTGCGTCAAATCAATAAAATAAAAAATATGAAAAAAGGGTGCTTCATGATTTGACTGATCTGCAGACAGAAACGTGAGTTGAAACTTGTGTTGTGAAATGAAGGATTATTGGATCGAATTGTGTGACATGCGATCACAAGTGGACTCTTTACGATAACCGTAAGCGAAAAATGCAATAGCTGACCCCAGATAAAACGTCGCAACAGTGTCCTAAAGCAAAGCTTTATTGGTAATAAAAAGGTAAGGTTTCGTGGTCTCAGCGTGGGGTTATTCACTATTATAGGTTTCTCCGATCTGGTCAAGAAATAACGGAGATGTCTACTGTGCCGAACTCCGAACAATAATAGCAAAACTAACAGAGAAACAACCCCGACTCATGAATCGATCTTCACCATTACTTCTCCATGATAACGCTGAAATTTTTAAATGTGGACTCAATGAGGCTATAGGTATTAAAAAAGGAGCGGCGATCGCCGTTTTGTAAACAGCCGGATGTAGCAAAACTGACAACACTCCTCTCTGTGTATGTATGATCACTGTTTTGTTTGTAAAATTCAAAATAATCTAGTTTTTATAAGGCTGTGGGCACCACCGCGTGCCTAACACATTATTTACGAGCCTTTCAATCTAGAGAAATCACTCTATAGACGAAAACACACTTAATTAAACGGGAATCCTATTAATTAGACTCCGCAGTGCGTCCATGCGTCTGTCTGTCGGTGCGCTGCATCTGTCTATCTTACAAACCACAATAATGAAAAAGTTGAAATTTGCCATGCTTATTAAAAAGGTTGTGCGATTTTCGGAACCTAGCACACTTGCGAGTTTGGAGGCAAATCAGGCTTGAAGTTTAGTTGTGACTTTGCGCTAAATATGTTAGTTGACAACCACCTGTAAACTTTGCTTATGCCCTTGCATATTAACAATTCTTAATGCAAGTTACCAGCGCTCCAAAAGAAGGCGACGGAGCGATGGACCAGACCCACTCGAGTTCCGTAGTGAGCACAATGACACCTTCAGATGTAAGCACACTCCATCCACCAATTCCCCCGACGAGCACTAATGCCCCGCTGACATGTATCGACAGAGCTGCTATACCTGCAAATAATATAAATTATGAACTTCACTGTTACACACGGTAGAGTGACCAGACACTGTCTATTCAGAGACAAAATCTAAACATAGACTTATATAAATACATCATGCATTAAACTAAAACTTATATTTTGCTTTGATTTTTGTATCTGATTTTGTCAATAAGGCTCCATGAAGGAATACTTAACCTTTGAAAACACCAACCAATGGGTTAAGCTTGAAGAGTCTTGACTTGTATTCATAATACCCCTAGCTAGGGCAGATGATAAGCATTCACAGTACATCTCCATAACAATTCGGAACTTTGATCAGATGTGGATTCATAAGATTTAGAGTAAGAACAGACGGTTTTATTATCATATAAATTATTTAGTCAGTGTTAAAGGCATAAAAAGCATTTAAATTTTTCAAAATTGATTCTTTAGAATTCTTTTTAATGTCATTTCTAACATACTAGATACTACTACCACTTTGGAAACAAATGACACTCTGAGAGAGAAACTCCATTATGATAATAACTACATAAAAATTGTAGTAAGAGTTGGTTGTGAAGACTGAGTGTGATGGGGCTGACTTGTTGCTCTTAAATTCTATGAAAATACAATTGAGAAGTTTATCTTGCTAGTCAATCTCAGTTATTAAATATTTGCTACAAATAATGAAGTATGTTTGCATCCTAATATGTTAAGGGAGGATCAGCATTTACATAAATTGGAACACATGTGAAACAAAGAAAGCAATAGGTATAAATTATATATTGATAACTAGACACTAAGTTTTTTCAATCATTCATTGAACAGCTAAATACCTAAAATGTAACTTTACTCTTAACTCATAATAATGAAGTAGCACCAACAATCTCCACAAGCCAGTTTCTTGTATCAGCAGATGAATGACAAGAACATTACCAAACTAATAAAGCAAGAAATATACAAACACATGAAATTATTAAGGCACTTTGGTAATGGCGGGCAAGGATCTAAATAGGGGCACCATGGTAAGGATTAATGGTTCCACCTCCACAAAATCATCATTGAGGCATTGCAGGTCTGTGTTTGTTTATAATAAAGCCAAGATTACCTATGTATCTCTCTTTCCATATTTGTTGTCCAGCTATATTGTAAAAAGAAAGAGTTTCATTCCAATCTGTGATCAGCAGTACATTCTTAGAAAAAGCCACTGCCCATACTGCAGCATCTCTAACAATCTTTTGAATTTCATCACCAAGCTGAAAATTTTAAATAATAAAATACTTATGGTGTCTAATACAAAATTGCACACATTATATATATTTAAAAAAAATAAGATTCAGCTGCATAAGAACTTAATGCAATATTATATGTTTGTCATTTGTCTATGACTAATTTCTGAAGTAGTAAATTGTGTAAAGTATATTAGTTATACACAAGACCACTGCTTCATAAAGAAAACATGACACAATAAATTTGAAACAAAAATATTGTAAGATTTATATTTTGATTGTACATACTTTATCTCTAATAGAAACCATACCACTTGCCAACCCTATGGCTAAGTGTTGACCATTAGCAGACCAAGCGCAACATGTTATTCTACCAGACACACGATACTTTTGAACAGCTTTCACATCAGTTGACCAAAATGCAAAATCTGATAATGCACATGATGCTAAATGGAATGTAACTGGGTTATATGCAAGGCACTGAACTGCTTCACTGTGTCTGAAACAAAATAGCAGTTTAAGCATTATTACTTTCAAACAATTTTAATAAAGTTGAGAACTCAGGTAATGCAAGCAGAATAAATTAAGATGAGTAAAAAATATCATTGATTTACCTAGAGCAGACTGTCAGCAATGGCCTAAGATCTATATATATTATATATAATGAAAATGGTCATTGTTTGAGGCACTTTCACGCCTAAACCACTGATCATATCGACATGAAACTACCACCATTAGATGCGAAATTTATCCTAGATGATTTATGACTACTTATTTTTCAAATTCCAATGATCCTTCCTATTAAAATTCGCCCAAGGAAGCGGGTGGGAATGGCTAGTAATTATATAATCATGTAATAATGATGATGAGTGATACTATGTTTTTTCATTTGATCTTGAACATGAAGTTAGAGAGAACGAATAGTCATGTGAGTTGAGATAAGTGGATGTATAACCATCTCAGAAGGTTGTAGTTGGTACACATCTGTACTTACGAATATTTTAAAATGCCTTCCATTTTAGAGTTCCAAATTATAACATTTTTGTCAGCACTTCCACTGGCAAACTTTCTGCCATCTATACAGTAGTCTACCGCATGAACTGGACCTTTATGGGCCTGGAGAAGTTGAAGCAATCCTCCCTCAAGAGGATCATACACCATAATTTTTTCCCCAGCCCCAACTACTAATTGAGTGCCATCAGGACTAAAGCAGATTGCTTGGACACTAAAAGAAAATAGACTATTTTAAATCGATTCTTTTCATAGCTTTCTATAAATTATTTTAGACTAGTATTATATATTACCTAGAGCATTCAATTTTATCAGCTTCGTGGATTTTGTTAACCCACTTAGGCACTGTTCGCATTTTTAGAAGTTATAGTAGAATTAGTTTTATAAAGGTATTCTAACTTTCATCTCATTTTTAAATGTATCGATAAACGGTTGCTACCGAAGTACGAAAACTGTAAACAAACGAAACAAAATAAACATTTAATCTAAGTGACAAATCAGTAATGACAGCCACAGAGTACATTTTGTTACGTGACAGCCAAAGAGCAAATAATTTCTAAACTATTCTTATAGTAGCGGCTTTTGCGGAAACACCACCACAATGTAGGCAATGTCAAGTTGAGGCCACGTATCTATGAGCATTTGTACGGTGATGATGAATTTTCAAAGTTTTATGTTAGTGCTGGTGTTTTATAAAACATTTTTATAGTTTTAAACTTCTGAAACCTGCCGTTAGTCCAATGAGTAATGACGTTTTAACGTCGTGACGTTTTTGCGTTAGTCAGACTAGACTAGAGGAGGAGTGCTGGTGTGGTTTAGCCGCAAACGACAAATAGTTGCGATTAATGATTTATTCATAGTTATGAATTACTATAACCTAATATATATTGTTTTTAAGGGATTTCGTATTGAATCTCACAACAGAATTTACGTTTGGAACTTTAAGATATTTCCCCAAATATTGATCCAACCATCATACATCATTGCATTCAGAGTACCTACTACTCAAGGCATGAGAGAAAATTTAGAAATTTAAGGGATTCTGTTTGTGAGGCTCACTAATAAAATGTATCTGCATTTTTATTCCCCAGGCTACCCGAATAAACTAGCAGTTTCGGACTGTAAATAAACAAATTTTGAGGTGACCCTAATCGTGGGCATGCGACGTATGTTTGGCGGTGAGCAAAGCATTCCCTTAATTCAACTCCACAATACTGGAATGCTTAGCCCTGTACTTTATTAATAGTCATGCTGTAAACCAACTTCTTGCGCCCGATCATCTCAGGTCTGAGGCACACTATTTTGAATGGGTGGTAGTTTTTGGCGGCCAATAAAATATGATTCTAAATCCTATTTTGAATAATAATATTTGAATTTGTCACTTTTTGGAACAATATCTTCATCAGCTAAATATGACAAAGAAAAAACATCTATTTGTAATACTAATTGCCAAGTGGGGAAGCCACTCACAGAATAGACCTACGACAGTATGAGCAGTGCTTAATTAAATCGTAAAATGTTTCGAGCTGATACAGGGGAAGCAGGGTTGCAACGGATGGATTTGAAGAAAATGGATGTCATCAAAAAAGCGTGAGAATACTTCAAGCTGGCCACTTAAGGAGTATTGCTATCATCTGAAGTGTAAGGGCAGCAGACATAGCTAACATCAAGTGATCGTTACGGTCATTAAGAAATATTGCAATTCTGTTTGACCCCGTAGGGCTTAGGGCATAACGATTATAACCCTCAAACATGATCACAACTAAAGTTAACACAAAACTCGTACCTACATATGAATCCTATCCCCACAAATATTGATATTAAGTGCATAAATATTCAATAAGTATCGGGTGGTTAAATTTTACGGCCCGATGTTGAATGTGAATAACACCTAAACGTCAAGTTCTATTCTATTCTATTCTTCCTACTGTGGCTTCTGTGGAAGATATACCATAGATTTGCCAGAATCACGTTAGATTAGACTACCAAGCTTTGAGTATGTGTCTTCTAAGTTTAACGGTAATAATCGGTGTTCAGATTACATAAACTTTAATTTTCTAATAATATCTGAAACAAATTATATACGTGCTTGTAAGACTATAAACGACATAGACAAATAGAAATACTTAAATAATTAATTAATATAAGTACTAAATAATATTTAAAACTTAATCTTATTTATTTTAATATATTTATACAAAATATTTACAAAAGGAATCAAAGTGTTCAAATCAAAATGCATATTGTGCACTTCGTGATGTTTTTGGTCAATTTAATCGTTCAAATGTGCGTACAATCGGAAATATCGTACAAAAATTTGAGCAAACTGGATCTGTAGGAAATTTGAAAACACCAGTGCATGCTCGTACAGATCGTTCTGCAGAAAATATTGCTGCTGTTCGCGATAGTGATCATCATCAAGTCGTCGTCGTGACCAACAATTACACCTCTCACGCTCGTCGTTGATGAACATTATGCATAAGGACTTGCATTTACATGCTTACAAGGTGCAATTGACTCAAGAATTAAAATCTCTTCACCATTCCAAACTTTGTCAATCCTTCGTCAATAAGCAGAATTGCCGCATTTGGGCGAATGCTAATCCAAGAGTGATTGTCGAAAAACCAATGCACCCACAAAGAGTGACTGTTTGGTGCGGTTTATGGGCTGGCGTCATCATCTGGCCGTATTTATCCAAAATGAGGCCGGTCAGGCAGTTACTGTGAATGGTGTTCGCTATCGTGAGATGATAACGAAATTTTAATGGCCTGAATTGGAAGTTATAGCGGTAGACGATATGCGGTTTCAACAGGATGGTGCCACTTGCCACACAGCTAACGAAACAATGGCTCAATTCGCGACTAATTCAATAGCCGTGTTACCGTGTTATCTTACGTGGTGTCAATGTCAATTGGCCGCCTCTAAGATCATGTGATTTAACAACGTTGGACTTCTTTCCTTGGTGTTATTTGAAAGAAAAGATGTACGTCAATAAGCCATCAACAATTCAAGAGGTAAATGATAAGATAATTCGATACATTAACTGCATTGAACCTCAATTATGCCTCAGCGTCATCTAAAATTTGGATCATCGGATGGAGGTGTGCCGCCGAGGTCACGGCGGCTATTTGGCCGATATTTTTTTCCATACACAAATGACCATACCATTTTATCATAATAATATGAAATGACAATAATTTCCCAAATAATTCTATTTTATTCAAAATTAACATCGGCCCTTAAAATTTAACCATCCTTTAGAATAAAGAGTGATATAATTGGTCATAGAAGTAAAAAAATGTAAAAGGCATATCGTAGCACTTGAAGGAAATATATATTCTTATATTCGCTTTAATCAATCTACCCGGATTTGGCCTAATACCTAGAACTGCATGACGAATATTTAATTTGAAACAAGTATATATATATATATATATATATATATATATATATATATCTAATGATTATCCAGCCAGTTGTTTTCATACCTTTTTTTATGGAATAGGAGGACAAACGAGCGTACGGGTAACCTGGAGCTAAGTGATCACCGCCGCCCACATTCTCTTGCAACACCAGAGGAATCACAAGAGCGTTGCCGGCCTTTAAGGAAGGTGTACGCGCTTTTTTTGAAGGTACCCATGTCGTATCGTCCCGGAAACACCGCACAAGGTAGCTCATTCCACAGCTTAGTAGTACGAGGAAGAAAGCTCCTTGAAAACCGCACTGTGGAGGACCGCCACACATCCAGATGGTGGGGATGATATCCTAATTTGTGGCGTGTCGTGCGAAGGTGGAATTCGGCGGCAGGAATCAAGTTAAATAGCTCTTCGGAACACTCCCCGTGATAAATGCGGTAGAAGACACACAATGAAGCGACATCTCTACGCAACGCCAAGTGATCCAACCGTTCACAGAGCACTGGGTCCCCGACAATTCGAGCTTTGGAGAATTCAAGTTGTTTTTTATTTCTTTTTCTTATAAGGAGACCAACGGCGTATGGATAATTTGAAAAAAACCGTGTGGTGGCACCGACTTAAGATCTATCAATAGGTAGCTCAAACACAGGTTTGCATAATAGGTGTATTAAATTAAATTTTAGTTATTTGATACTTTTCAGTTTTTGAAGTCAGTTTTTATAAACGTAATTTTTATTGCAGTTATAAACCTATTTAAATATGATTGAAATATTCGTTTATTGTATTTTCGTTTGATTTGGCCTTGTTACCAATGCTCTAAATAAATAAAATAAACAATCAATGTAATTTGTCAGAAATACCACTCCCCCAGTCGAAACCGGCGTGAAATAGCGGCTATGCCGCTGTGTTTCGTCCGGTGAGTGGGATATCCGGAGGCCGACTGGTACAAGTAAAATTATTTTAAGACCAATTGCAAACAACTCACAGCCTAGCTAAATAAATAATAATAATTTACCTAAAGCAAAAATCGTCCAATGAAAATAGGACGTAAGTCTCAGAATACATTAGAATGGCCTACGTCTGTTTTAAGTATATAATTCATAAGGGCCATAAAAATGGACATGTACTAGCCCAAGATTAAATTCTAAAATTCGGATTACAATAATAATAATTATTCTCAAAACAAATTACAAACGCCAAAATATCAAATATATATCCATTCATAAACGAACATACCGGTATAATATTAGGTAAGAGGCAGTCTATACAGTCCAGAGTACGACGGGTGGCCAAATTGAGAATACTCTGGGAGGGATTCCCCGACTCTGGCAGTGTCTCCTGGAGGAAAATATCTTTAACGAGCGCTGTCATATTGTTGTGGGAGAGTAGGGGAGGGGATCGGCTCCGGTTTTTCACATTTTCGCCGATTTAAGGGTGCTGTATCTGCCAACGGCCTTGAGTATCTGGGTGGAGCGAGATGTTTTCCCCGCACCTACCGGGCCCCGGCAATTTTTCGCTGGCCTCACGGCCGCGCTGTAATCGGCTACTCCATCGTTGCGTCGTGCGTGCGGGCGGCTGTTGTCGAACTATCGATACTTTGGTTATGGATATATTATTTATTATAAGCCGGAAATCATCTATAATATATATAGGGCCATCGATATAACATTGAATATTTAGATTAATTATACTATAGTATTGCTGTGTAGGTATCGAACATATCGATAGTTTATCGATATTATTTGGCTTCAATTATCAATTATAATCCTACTGATAAAGGACTATTGAACTGAAACACTTTTGTGTGTCATGACTGTCATTTTTATTAGAAAGAAAGAAAAAAGATATGGAAATAAAACAAAAATATTTTAATAAATAAAAAAAAATATAAAAAAGAATATTTGTGTTATTGTTTGAGATTTATTTATTTTCCATTGTTAAAAAGTTATATTTTTACTATGTTTTATTTGTACTCTATCGCTATCATTGTCATCTATTAGAAATATCTATTTCAAGAAGAAAAGTCCAAATGTAACAAATACAACCTCAATCAAGTCAATTTCCTATAACAGTAGAGTAGTAGTAGTATACAACAGTAGATTTACAAGAGCAAAATCTCAAGTCACTTGCCTAATATGCAAATATCTGGATTGAGCAGGTTAACAATTACTGTAAAGTAGATCCTCTAGATGAAGGCACAACCTGAGATTTGAACAAAGCATCCAAGATTTTATGACGATGCGTCACTCGAACGGTTAGCTTAGTTGAGATCACTGGTACGGAACGCCAGAGGTCGTCGGTTCGAGTCCCGCATCGTTCATAAAATTTTGTATTCAAATTATATTTGTTTATTAATCCTAGAAGTCACACACTTCAAATAAAATCACTTCAATTGAATACTTTAAAAACATGAATTGTTTAAATATAAATAGCACGTGATAATTTATAATATTTTGTAAATAATGTTTGTTTTTAATTATAATTATTGAATCAAGTCGAAATTCAAAATTCTAGACAATAACCAAGAAATTTTTGAAAGCTTTCTATGAATTCTAATCTTTTAAAATCGGTCCAGAAATGGCCGAAAAACAATTTAACTCAGAAATCAATTGGAGTCACCCGGCTCCGCTCAGCTTCACTTAAAAAATAGTACTTTAACGTCAAACAAGAGTGTTCGAATTAACAAATGCACCAATACACATACACATGATTTACACGTATATGATAATTATGTATTTAATATGTTGTTGCTAGGTAGAGACTTGTCTAAAGATCCCACTTCCCAGGAATCGATCCATTAACAGTTTTTTTGAGATTGTATCAGCATAGCAATGATATGTTGGACACCTCCAACATACATTGCTATGCAGACGACAGGACTGGTGATGCCGTATACACGGGCCTTGCAGGTCTCTCTCGGGTAATCGTCGACCATAACCTTGAACCTTTCCACCAAAAAAACCCAATTTGTCGTATCACTGCTCTTCGACAACACTTGCCTTAAAGCCTCGCCTAGTATCGGAATACTGGGTCTCAAAATCTCGAGCAATTGCCAATTCCGTGGCCATCTTGAGGTCAAAGACAAATTGGCTTCGAAGAAGCTGGGCGTTATTAATAGAGCACGGCAATACTTCAAGCCGGCCCACATTCTGGCGCTGTACAAAGCGCAGGTCCGGCCACACATGGTGTATTGCTGCAATCTCTGGTCTGGCGCACCCAGTATCAGCTCGATCCATTTGACCGCGTGCAACGCAGAGCGGCTTGAATTGTCGGGGACCCAGTGCTCTGTGAACGGCTGGATCACTTAGCGTTGCGTAGAAACGTCGCTTCATTGTGTGTCTTCTACCGCATTTATCACGGGGAATGTTCCGAAGAGCTGTTTAACCTGATTCCTGCCTCTGAATTCCAGCTTCGCACTACCCGCCACAAGTTAGGATATCATCCCCACCATCTGGATGTTTGGCGGTCCTCCACAGTGCGGTTTTCAAGGACCTTTCTTCCACGTACAGCAAAGCTGTGGAATGAACTTCCTTGTGCGGTATTTCCAGGACGATACGGCATGGGTACCTTTAAAAAAAGCGCGTACAGCTTCCTTGAAGGCTGGCAACGCTGATGTTATTCCTATGGTGTTGCAAGAGACTGTGGGCGGCTTATTTAACACCAGGTGACCCCTACGCTTCATGACACGTTTGCTATTTCTCACTCTATCTCAATCGGTCTCAATGTCCTTCTCCCTCATCTTGGATAAAAACGTCCCATATTTACGTGACACTTTATTGCCACATATAACTAGCACTGGATTTAATAGATGATCCCAAATTCGTTCTCTGCACTCTTGAGAACCTCGGATTCGATATCCATATTGTTGAAATCATAAATTTGAGCGGCGGCCATCTTGGATTTCAAAAATGATCCCAAATTCGTTTTCAGCACCCTCGAGAACCTCGGAAATGATATCCATAATGTTGAAATCATAATTTTGCGCGGCAGCCATCTTAGATTTAAAAAAATAAAACCTGCACGATACAAGGCTAGTAGGGAAGATGTTCTACTTACTAGCAGCCGCGCGCTAAGCCTGCACGATAGAAGGCTAGTAGGGAAGCCCGAGGAGGAAGAAATACTCTTCTTCAATCGGTGTCAAACGCTCTCATGCGCCTAAAGAAGTTTCACTTCAAAAACTTTTTTGCACACTGTACATTGCACAAACGACATTTGAGCCAGGCGTCATATCTACCTAATATAAATGAGAGGACACGCAAAAGTGTTTCGGTTCAACAGTCCGCTATCAATAGGATATTATAACAGCTGATAATTGAAGCCATAAATATCGATAAACTATCGATAGTATGGATATTTTCGATACACAGTAATACTATAGTATACTTGAATCTAAATATTCAATGTTATATCGATAGCCCTATAGATATTATAGATGATTTCCGGCTTATAATAAATCATATATCGATAACAAAGTATCGATAGTTCGACAACAGCAGCCCGCCCGCACGACGCAAAATGAAATTTTATTATTTACACAATATGTACCTTATACTAAAATAAAACAAGTGTCACTAAAGCGGGATGTGCGAATTAGTGCACCATAAAATTACAACAAGTAGCGTCCCCTCTCCGTCCGACAGTCATGAGAATTGATATAAAAAACAAGGAATAGTTATTTATATTCAAATTCAAAATCAAATATTTTTTAGTCAAAAACTACCACCCATTCCAAAATGAATGCCTCAGACCTGAGAAGAATGGGCGCAACAAACTCAGCGGCCTTTTTTTTTCATCGAATAAATATGTTTACACAGTAATATTGTATAATAAAACTTATTATTGAATAGCCTTAGGGCGGTAACTCCATTCCCAATCTGTGGTATCATTAAGAAAGTCATTTATGTTATAGTAACCTTTACCACACAAACGTTTTTTAACAATTCTTTTGAATAACGTAATACTTTTGTTTTGAACATTTTCTGGGATCTTGTTGTAAAAACATATACATCGCCCCACAAAAGACTTACTAACTCGACTTAGCCGAATAGTAGGCATCATCATATGTTTATGTCTGTTCTTGGTTTTAACATTATGGTTATGACAGTTTCTGGCAAATTCACTTATGTGGCTGTGAACATACATTACATTATCAAGAATATATTGAGAAGCAGCAGTCAAGATGTTAATTTCTTTGAATTTTGCTCTCAATGATTCTTTAGGACCTAGGTTGTAAATAGCGTGAATAGCCCTCTTCTGCAGCACAAATATTGTATTAATATCGGCAGCGTTGCCCCATAGCAATATACTATAGGACATAATACTATGGAAATAACTAAAGTATACTTAGTCGCGCCGTATCTGTGTCAGTTAATTGTCTAATCTTATTAACCGCGTATGCTGCAGAACTAAGTTTGTTCGCCAATCCTTTAATATTATCTAATAGAATCCTTCATTGTAATTTGTAATCTAGAGCTATGCCAAGAAATAAAGCAGATTCCACCGGTTCCTCTCACTCTCTCACCTCTCCGTTAAACAAAACATTTGCATTTACATTTTTGACATTTGGTACGGTAAAGTCAATGTATTTAGTTTCCTTGCTATTTAACAATAGGTTATTAGCGCTAAACCAGTACACGATGTCAGATAGAATATCGTTCACTTCGTCATACATAGCTTAGTTTCTTTTCACTTTCGTGTCGTCCGCAAACAATACTACCTTATGTTTTTTCTCTATAAGATTAGGAAGATCATTTATATAGACAAGGAAGAGGAAGGGTCCAAGAATAGACCCTTGTGGGATCCCCATACTGAGAGGAGTCCCAGGAGATCTCCTGCCATTAACGTCGACCCTCTGCATTCTATTTTTTTTTATGGAATAGGAGGACAAACGAGCGTACGGGTCACCTGGTGTTAAGTGATCACCGCCGCCCACATTCTCTTGCAACATCAGAGGAATCACAAGAGCGTTGCCGGCCTTTAAGGAGGGTGTATTGTAGTACGAGGGAGAAAGCTGCTTGAAAACCGCACTGTAGAGGGGGATGTGGGGATGAAATCCTAACTTGTGGCGTGTCGTGCGAAGGTGGAATTCGGCGGCAGGAATCAGGTTAAACAGCTATTGTTTAGATATGAAGTTAGAAGATCGAGCGCACTTCCTTTTATGCCATAGTGGTATAGCTTCCTGACCAGCGTTGAACGTTGAACACAATCAAAAGCCTTAGATAAATCACAGAAGATGCCAAGTGCATTCTGCGATTCCTCCCAGGTATCAAAAATATTCATGATTAGCTCAACACCTGCATCCGTTGATGAACGTTGCCTAGTAAAGCCAAATTGTTTCAAATGAAGTAAGTTATGAGAATTAAAGTAAAGTAAAAGCATTTGGCTTAAAATTATTTTTTCAAAAATTTTACTAAGGGTCGGCAAAACCGACTCAGGACGGTAGTTATTCGGGTCAGAAGAGCATCCCGACTTAAATATTGGTGTAATTTTACTATGTTTTAGAAGGTCAGGAAGCACGCCGCGATTAATACAATTATTAAAGACAATTGCAAGATATGGTGCTATGACATCAATTATTGAACTTATTATTTTAACAGAAATGCCCCATATATCAGCAGTTTTTTTCATGTCGAGAGAGTTAATAGTTTTAATAATTTCTCCAGGGCTAACAAAACTAAAATTGAAAGTTTGTTAGCATTCTTTAACATTTTCCGAAGAAGTGACTCAGCAACACTGATGGAGGAGACAAGAGTGCTTGTGATAGAAACTGGAATGTCAGGAAAAAAATTCTCAAAAGCAGAAGCTTCTTCCTGCTGTGATTGAATTATAGTATTGTTTATTGATAGATTGTATTCAATGTTGCGGTCTTTCACTCCCAGTCATCTTTATTTTATTCGGTGCATTTTTAATTATCTGTCTGATATGCATAGACTTTGCAATAGAACAAACACTTTTAAATAATTTAGAGTATTTTTTAACATACTCGAGAAAAGATGCATCATGATTATATAATGATCTCTCACTATATCGTTCATATAGCCTTTGTCTGCTCCTATGAATGCCATCTGTTGTCCAATCATTAAATGACAAGAGACCACCTGATTTTACTGTCTTGTAAGTAAATATAGAAGCAAACTCTGTTTTAATTATTTTAAATAACATATCATAAATTTCATTGGGATTAATATTATATTTCAATAAATCCAAATTTGAGAATTTAACTGACACTTTACCTCTATATTTCTCCATTCGCCTATTATTCACAGGAAGAAATGTAAACTTTTTAATTTTAGTACATTTATTGACCTCAATATTAAAAGAGGCTAACTGGCCAAATTGGTCTGAACACAGATTGTTTATTATTGCCTGAGAAATGGGTTTTTTAATTTGAGAATATGTTATCAATACAGCTTTTGGAGGTGCCGGTTACTCTAGTAGGCTTTAAGATCCTCCTCCAATACTCTTTCAAATAATTCATATACTGCATCTGGGGTTCTTTATATACTAACAACAATGGTGCGCTCGAGCTCTGTACAAGCTATTTCAATTGTACGTTCACTGAGAGGCCCTCGCTTCTCGTTCTTTGAATTTAAATAATTTACTTACAAGTATAAGAGAGCCGCCACGTGTAGTCTCTGCAAAATGCACTTGCCACCTGATGACCACTGAAGTTAAAGATGAGCTCATATTTTCTGAGCCAGTGCTCTGTTAAACATAAAATATGTATATCTTTATTATTCATAAATAACTCCAGTTCAAGTTCTTTACCAAATAATACTTGCATGTTTTGGAGCATCAGGTTTGCAATTTTACAATTATTACTTATTCTAGTACATGTTAAATTACTTGTTTTACCCCCCTATTGTATTATTGTTTAATTTTTTGGAAAATATTCCAAATCTTTACTTAAATTAGTATACTGCTCAATAGAAGTAGTGGTTATTAAATTATTACTCTGCTCAATAGAAGCGGAGTCCGAAAAGTTATCACACTGCTCAATAGAAGCAGTGCTTATCAACTTACAACCAACCTGCTCAAAAGAAGCAGGAGACGGGACTGCCAAATAGTTGGCTGTGTTACTCGTATAAAATAAATAATATGATAGCGATTTTGCTATCTGTCTTTTATAGTAATTAGATAGTCCTACTACGACCTATTAGATGTCAATATATTACATTTTTTATAATTAATTATATTATTTATATCTATTATCTGTATTTTAGTGGATAATTATCTTATATATGATATTATATAATGATATAATATTATCATTACCTAATAAGTCATTACATTGAGTCGCCAATCGTACACTTTGTGAAAAATATCTAGCCAAAAATGTATGCCAAAGAAAAATACTGAAATTCAATGCCGTTTAGAAGTAGTTACAAAAATTCTAACAAAAAGGCTTCACTTTGAGATTTTTTTTTCATCTATTTATAACATTATAAGAATAATTTCAAACTAAAATATAAATACCAATAAATAACATATATCTTTTTTTGTTCATTTATATACTCAATAAAGAACACGGAGTTACACGGAGAAAACCACTTATTGACATATACACAAGCCTTAATTGAGGAGTTCAGATGGCAAGATTGAGCGAAGCAAAATAGGCGAATGGTAGCCGTCGAAATGCGGAAAATATCTCGTTGCCTGGTATAGTCGACCTCTAATTTTATGTACCTTGACAGGCGGACAGACAAGTAGACGCACGAGTGATCTTATATTATGGTTCCTAGGAGTTGAGTTCATAAATTATGCATTTATGAACTCAACCAACCGATAAAGTCGTTGTGTACTGAGTTCAACACAAGGTAGTATTCGAATTCATAAATTGTGATTCCTCTGGTGTTACAAGAGAGTATAGGCTGCGGTGATCACTTACCATCCGGTGACCCGTTTATATGCTCGTTTGTCCTCCTCTTCCATAAAAAAAGTATTGATGGCACTCACTTATTTTCGAAGTGAAAAGAAGCCAAGTTTTATATGACAAAGTAAACAATGTCAGATAGAGCATTGTTTACTGTAGGTACTATTGATGGTTTAGGGTCACTAGCTTAGTTTGTCTCATCCCAGAGTTTGGCGAGTCAACATCTCCTGAGGATGCCTCGTGTAGAGGCGAAACACGTGTCGAATTGTTTGAAGACAAATATTGGCGGAATAAACACTCAGAAAAAGTCAAAATATTTGGCTAATAATGGATTTCCGCAAAGTAACCGGTTTACCGCACATAATGTCAAAAATGTAGATGCGAATGGTTTTTAAACGGAGACTTGGTAACACCAGTCGATGCTGTTATATTTCGTGGCATTACTCTTGATTCCAAATTATAATGGGCACAATAAAATATTGAAGGATTGCCTGATAACTACATTTGCAGCATATGAGCTTATAAAAATTAGATAATTAACTTGCATGACTGACTTATTTTCATAGTAGATATTACATCCATTAGTACATTGTTATGGGGCAATGCATCCAATATCAATACCATCTTTGTGCTGCAAAAGAGGGCTATTTGCGCTAATTTATAACCTAGGTCCGAAAGAAACATAACGAGAACAATTTAAAGAAATAAACATTTTAACTGTTGCATCTCATTATTTTTCTTGATAATGTTATGCATGTTGTTATGTATATTCATAATCACAATAGTGTGATTTGTTGAAACTGAGATAATCATAATTTTAACGACAGGAACAAACAAACTTCTAAGCCTACAATTCAGTAAAGCTTTAGTTGGGCGATGTATATGATTTTGATACATGATCCCAGAAAATGTACAAATCAAATGTGTTACGAAAATAAAAAGAATTGTTAAAATCGTTTGTGTGGTTAAAGGTTATAATAACATTCTGGCTTTCTTAATTATACCACAGATTGGGAATAGAGGTTAATTTAATAATAACTTATACCGTAGGATTACAACAAAATTTTATTTAAAAAATAGCCCACTGAGTAGTTGAGCTGTCTAAGGCATACTTTTTTGAATGGGTGTTAGAGTTATGACGTTCAATAATTATTGATGTTAGTTTGAATAACAATATAAAAATTAAAAGAAAAATTGAACGTAAGCCACCCTAAGAATACTAGGAACGATGTCCATATCTGTAACGCAATGATAATTTTTCGCAGCCAAATCCGTTGTGCACCATTCCGAGACCCATAGAAGAGATTATTAATGCCTTCGGTGAGTAACATGCAATGCTATTTTCTGTACCCCTGGTAATGTAAGAGTATTAAAACTTTACGATCATTGGTTCAAACTAAAACTCGCAATTTATAATAATATAGTACCTAAGGATGCCCAATGGTAGATTCGGTTCATGTAGGTACCCATCAATGCAATAAATGACTTCTGTAAAAAAAGTTGTACCTATATTTTACCATTAATTACCATTTCCGAAAACCCAATAGCAAGAAGAACAATGAGAGTCTTATAAATATAATATATTAAGCACTTTATCACATAGTGATGCACAAAATCAGTCAGATATCTCGGTCACGTTGTGACTGAGTACCTCAAGGACGACGAATATATTGAACGGGAGAGACGTGCTTTGTCTGTTAGGTGTAATATGCTGTCGCGTCGCTTTGCTAAGTGTACTGACCCTGTGAAGGTGACGCTGTTTACAGCTTGCTGTCTAAGCTTCTATACATGTCTTCTTACAACTTTGGGCGAAGTACACCAGGCGTGCCATCAATAACATCAGGATGCAATACAATGATGCGTATCGTATCCTGATGAAGGTGCCTCGGTACTGTAGCGCGTCGGCCATGTTCGCCGAGGCCAGAGTACCGGATTTCTTCGCGATCATGCATCGCGTATTGCAACATTCTAGAGCCGATTGCGAGAATCCAAGAATGAGATCCTGAGCACGCTGGCCGGGTGTCTGGATTGCTCAATTAACAAGCATTGGCGTTCAGTGCACCAGGCTAATAGGAAATAAATAGACCTGAATACAGAATTGTATTTTAATTTAAATAATTTTTAATTTGATTGTATAATATTATTTTACTTTATACATATATTATTGTAATTTTAACTGGGTGCATACCTTTTAATAAAGATATATTAAGCAAACTCTAGATTAAAATTTTAAAAGTATTAGAAATATATCATAAGACTCAAGATTTCAGATCCCATAGATGCATCAAATACAATAAACAACTGACTTCAAAAAAACTATTCCAAAACAATAGATATAATATGCACTAAAAAGTATAAAAATAAATGCGTATTTTTATACAATTTAATTAAGGAATTAATCTAATTCTAGGTACGATCATAGTTATTTTTGGAGTCGGTGTCAGACAAGGTAGGCTTGACATACATAGATAACTAACTAAGTTACAAGTAATTTTAAGAAATACCTACCAAGTTAACAAAATTGTTGAATTAATTCAATAAACGAAGCATCGTTAGTATCCCGGGGTCAGAGGGCTTAGGTCAGCGTTGTGAGATACATTTTTAATACTATAAAATAATAAGCATTCATCCGAAACTACAAACTTCCCACTTTTTGCTGCTTGTAATTAATGATGTGTGACATTAAGCGGTGCCGACATCCCGTCCGTTTCTATGTTGCTGGGTGGTACCTAATTTAAAACAAAACAAACCGTGTTCCTTGGTGATGAAGTCTCTATTCGTATGAAGGAGCGTGTATGCAGTTTTGTAATGATCAATGATATAAGAGTATCGTATAGTGGATGAAATGGGACAGTAGTAACAATATTGATGATTGTTTTTAGGAATGAGCTTAACAGACAGCTCGTCGCCGTTCGGGTCGCCTGCCTTGTCTGTGTTTGTACCGAGTACCGACACACCGTGCCGATACTAACTTATACACTGGCTTCGGTTGACATTGTTGAAGTGGCGAACAATCGTATCGCATTTTGGTGAAGATAAATGTGGGAACAGATAAAGGTGCTTACATGTGGGAACGTCTCAGAGATGTTAGGACTTACTGTCTCGGCCCTAGAAATATAATGCTATCGATTTTATAAAAACAGCAGTTTAATTAAAAAAGACACCGATAAAATATAATATTTTGATTGGTATAATTGCAGGATGTGTAACAGTTTTCGCAGATGACTGAAATACACAATATTTTTATGTAGCTACGTTAATACTTAATCACTACTTAGACGCTGATGGTTTGTAAGTAGCTTGTGAGGCTACGTCACTTCCAGTACCTTCTTGTTTAGAGTATTATGGTCTCGGTTTAATAACTAATGGCATAAATACTCACATTTAATGGTTGATGGCAGTAATATGTACTCTCTCGATGAACTTAGTTGGACTCAGAGCACCGCCCTGATCTTGAGCTCCGAAACAGCCGTAGGTTGATACCTCACTCGTAGCGGTCAACTTTGATGAGATTATAATAAATATATTATTTATTGATGAGATATTACAAAAAATGATTTTTATTTGTATTTGAACTTTTGCTCAACCTAGAAATATTATTATCAAGTAAATATATTTTGATGGTAGTGCAATCTTATATTCAACTAGCTGACCCGGCAAACGTTGTTTTGCCATATAAAGTATAATTTACGCGATAGTTTTATAAGTAATAAAATATTGCCTATATTATAGCCTGTACATCATTTTGTTCTATTGTCAATAGTTTTTGCAGCGCACGCAAAAATAGGTTTTCGATTTTACACCTTGTGTTACAAAATAGCAATTATATTACGGATCCCTAATTTTGAAAAAAAAAACATAGCCTTCCTAGATAATAGGACTACCCAACACTGAAAGAATCATTCAAATCGGACCAGTAGTACCAGAGATTAGCGCGTTCAAACAAACAAACACTGCAGCTTTATAATATTAGTATAGATATTTAAAATTGTTTTTAGATTTAATAACCGGCAATCAAACGAATAAATACTGAACTTGAATCCTTCTAGGTATCCACGGTTCACTAATGACTACAAGTACCTAGTACCTACTTAGCACTCGTTCTTCATTTGGAGCGCCAGACTTTCATAAAATCCCTGTTGATCCTCCCCACTAACAAAGTATTCCCACTCAGGGTCCCGTTACTATTTATACGTTAAGTAGGAAGATAGATAAATTAGACCTGGTTCGTCAACACTTAATCCATAAATTGGCGTTTTTTGGACGGAAGTACACTAATTCCGCTGTCTGCAGATTAGTGTACTTAAGTTGGAACAAACATGAGAGACCCTTTTTTTCATAAGATAGATTATCGGGCACACATTTTCTTATGTAAACATTTTGACTACCTCAGCTTCCCATCGCTTCACTATGCAATTATTTAATGTATCCACATTTATTGTTGAAGAAATTAGTTTTTGTTGGAAATACCAACCTATCCTCTAAGTTGTTTGTGATTCATTCCATTTATAATTTGAAACATTTCTATGCTTAGTACCTACTCAGTTCTGATCAGTAAATGTGTTTTTACTTTATTTTTATTTACTTATCACAGGCATATTAAATCTGGTTCAGTACTTGACAATTTACATTAGTTTACAATTACAATACAGGAGATCGTCAGACGAATTAAGGACGATAGCAGGCATGACATGGGCTAGGATAGCTAGAGGTAAAAATGAGTGAAGAAATTGGAAGAGGCCTTTGTCAATAGACAAACAGATAGTGATATATACTTTAGGCGCGACTTAGGGGTAACTTAGAATTTATTTCTTACGGAAGTAACGCTCGGCAAAAAAGTCAATTGAAAAAATTTTTTAAGCCGTTATAATTTATGTTTTAAAAAAAACATTTCAGTTTTCTCAGTAATATTTTTTGAAAATCTCCAAGTGTATAATTTGCTTATTTATTACTACTTTTGTAATAAATAATAAATAAGTTTTCAGTCTGACATTTGCGACATTGCTTTTGGTTTCTTCGCCCATTAATGGGACAGGCAAATGGTTCGAGCCCGTACAGCCATATTTTATTAATATTCAATAACAACATCATATCGATATGTGCTAATGATAATATAACCTTTAATTTCTTATAATCAATTATTTTATTTAATGAGTTAAAATTAAAAATATGCGAATTAATTAATTATAAATAGAATATAAAATGAAAATAATAATCATTCAAATAAAATGGCGGAATTCCAGGAACATTTTACGATTTCATCAACAAATAAGAATAAAAGAGAAAATCAAGAACCTGATAATGACTTGACCTGTAAAAAGCGTAAGTGTTTATTTTCTGATGAATATGAATATCAAATTATAACATTGTATCATTCTTTGTGAAATTTATAAAATTTCACTTGATAAATAGTGTTAATTATATAATATATTAAAAAAGGCATTTTTTATTATAGGTAGAGAGCAATGATATTATAGTATTAAAAGAGGTAGATATGTCACTAGCGCGCCGAAAATCAATCGCCTAAATTGAGTCAATTGGTTCCTTTGGTCGTAGTCGCTCTCTCGATACGAAAACGGTACACACAAAGTCTTTTATTTTATGTTTACAAAAGCCTTCACAAAAACCTAGTTTAAATTAATTATATTAAGAGTATTAATTTTTCATCATGAATATGTCCTATGGTATATTGTTACCTATGGGGCAGCCGATATTAATGTCAAAGTCAAAATCAAAATATATTTATTCATTGAAATGATATTTGATTATTTTGAATCGTCAACTTAAGGTTTCTTATAATAATAAGAGCTACATAATGTAGTTTGTAAAAATAATACATATACTTATCTTATCTCTAGAAAATTATAATACACATTTTGTTTTATTAAAACAGAGTTAGAGCATGTTCATTCCCAAGCATTTTTATTATCTAAGTAATCCGTTATTTTATAGTAAGCATTTTTATAAAGTTTCCGTTTAATTGAATTTTTAAATTTGTTTATTGTCAGATTTAGCATATCATACCTTTAAATGATTTATCAACTTTAAGGAGCCTGGTAGTGGTAACAGCAAGCTTATCTTTATTCCTAGTATTAAACTTATGACTAACGCTATTTTTCTTAAACAAGATAATATTCCTGTGCACATACATCAGATTTTCATAAATATATTGACAAGTGACGGTCATTATAGTTATCTCTTTAAATTTTTCACGGAGTGGTTCTTTGGGACCCATATTGTAAATTGCACGAACAGCCCTCTTCTGCAGCACAAAGATGGTGTTAATATCTGCAGCACTTCCGCACAGCAGAATACTAATAAGACATAATGCTGTGAAAGTAGCTGAAATAGACTAGTGTAGCTGTGGCTACATCTGTATAGAGACGGATCTTTTTGACTGCGTATGCTGCAGAACTGAGCTTCTTCGATAATGTATCAATATGAGGGCCCCATTGAAGATTTTTATCGAGAGTTATACCTAGAAATACAGTGTACACGAGAGCTAATTCTTCGTTTTTAATTATAATATTAGCTTTCACTTGTTTCACATTTGGTAGTATAAATCTAATACACTTTGTTTTATTTGTTTCCGAAGCGATATCTAGTATATTAGAAAATACGTCAAAAAATTCTAAAGGAAACAATTTTGAAGAAATAAATGCCTTTTATCCTTTTTATGCCTTTTATACAGAATATGTACCTAGTAGGTACCACTTGTAACTTTTCATTTCATTTCATCATTTATTTTGTACTCATGGGTATACGTAAGATGTTACATATCACAATATAAGATCTCCATTCCTTGCCCTCATGCTGTGACGTACAAATAATAATTAATGACAAGTTGTCAAAGAAATATAAATATACTTACACAATGTGAGTAAATTGATGTCTTAATAATTGTAATTGGATAATAAAATTATAAATTATAAGTAAAATCATTAAGTTAGTAAGTAACTTAATTAAGTAAAATTATATTTTAGAATGTCAATTGAGTGAATCATGTGAAAAGAAGTCTTTTATGTCTGTAGTGTGATATTGATTGGTGGCTTGTTAAATATATTCGGTGATATTTTTCAAGAACACTATTGTACATAGAAGCGTTGTTGCTACCATGTAAACGTAATCTATTCTTGCTTCTCATATTTATATTGTGGATTTCAGATGCTCGACAAATGTATCATTAGTACTTAGTTTTTACAAATAATGGTATTTCAGGTGAGGTCAAAGTAAGAATTTTATGTTGATTAAAGAATGGTTTACAACTATCCGTTATTTTAAGACTTCCCCAGAAAATGATACCGTATCGTACGTTGTTTACAACGAATCCGTGATATGCTGTCAGGACAGTTTGTCTATTAGACTATTAGCGACTTTTAAAAGCTTATAAAGTGCGTACGAATATTTACTTCTTTTTCAGTAAGTTCTATTGTCGTAAGTAAAATTTTTGTTGTTTCGACATTTTTTTTTTAAACCATTTATTTCTGATACAACATTACAAAGCAATGTATACATATTATTCTGCCCAACTGCGCAGCAGTTTGTCGGCAGTAATTCTCGTGTTTCGCAAATTATCAAATCAATATTATGTTTTTGTGTGTGACAATTTAATAGTCCCTACCAGTATTTCTTAAGTCTATTTATTATGGACATTGTGCTAAGTAGAACTTTCGCAATAAGTTTTTCACCTGATTTTTTGTTTTACAATTCGACAATTGTCACGCTATAATTATGGGTAGTTAATTCATTTATTAATGTAGGTATTACCCATTGCATGCTACGCATACCGTAATAATTGCATATTTTAGGTACCACTAGCTTGTTTTTGTTAGATAGCCGAGTTGAGTAGGTATGCACTCTCTGTACTACAAATTTATTTATATCTCGATATTGTTCGATTAACGTTAATAATTTTACCTTTTTATCAATTGGAATAATATTACATATTTTAAACAAGCGTTCATAGTTCCCGTTAAGTTTATTTTTTATATTTCTGTTCACTAAGAGCTTTAATGTTCTTATTTGCAAAGTTTTGATTTTATTTTTATTCGTAGTAAAAGTTAGTCCATAGCTACTCAATCCGTAACTAATTGTTGCCTCGACCAAAGAGTGATACAGGATGTACAAAATATTTTTACTCACTGATGACTTTAAGTGATAAATTTTACCAAATACTGTGCGGAGTTTCGAACATACTGAGTTAACATGTGCATTCCATGAGAAATTTTTATCAACATTGAGCCCTAGATATTTATACGACTTTACTTGTTCCAACTGACTACATTGACATATTTGTGAGGAACTATGCAAGCAAGAGTAACTATGTCCTATTATTTTAATTTTAATATCTTTATATTGACTATATTTTGAGAATATAGGCATACATTTTGTCTTTTCCATATTAATAATAATTCCATTGTCATGTGCCCATTTATTAATATTATTAAAATCTTGTTGCATTATGGTTTGAATAAGATTTGGGTCTCTACAACTATACAATAAACATGTGTCATCAGCATACATATATGCTTTACAATTTTTTATAACTTTGCTCATACTGTTCACATGAATAATATCTCCTATCGGACCAAATATGGAGCCAGTTGGAACACCATTTAATACTGTACCTGGATCACTCTCTGCTCCAAGGACATTTACTTTAAGTACCCTGTTTTTAAAATAGTTTTGGAACCAGATTTTAAGAGGCCCTCGTATACCGCATTCATCCATAGACTGCAATAAGGCGTCGTGCTCCAGCGTGTCAAAAGCCTTTTTAAAATCTATAAAAATAGCTACCACCAATTGTTTTTCGTTTAAATAAGTATTAACATCATTAGTAAAAGAAGTAAGCGCTGTTGTTGTACTTTTATTTGGTCTGAAACCATGTTGTATGTTCGACATAATATTATTATTTTCCAGAAATGCTACTAATTGGCCGACAATGACTTTTTCTGTAATTTTATTAATTGTGTTTAGGATTGCAATGGGTCTGTAATTTTTATAGTCTGTATGTAGTCCTTGTTTGTGAATTGGTCTAATTAATGACAGTTTTAACTCTTCTGGGTACATTCCTTTCTTAATGCTTAGATTGATAAAATGCGCTATAACCTGAGATATGTCTTTTTTAATTAATTTAATATCCCGAACCCTTATACCCTCCGAGCCTGGCGCCTTATTGCAATCTAATTGATCAATAATTTTCTCTACTCCAAACGCAGTCACTTTTTGGTATCTAAAACTAATGTTGGATTCCTTAATATATGTTTGCCTGTCTAAAAACTTGTGCTGACATTTATGTTTTATTTTATCTATTTCATTTGTGAAAGTATCACAGAATTTATTACATATAGTTTTGGGTGTTTCATTTTTACCCATATATTTTTCTATTACACTATCTACACATAAATTGTTCTTACCTAGCCAGCTGTTTATTTCTTTCCATATTTTACGCATATCACCCTTACAGCATTCAATGGATTTTTTTCTTTGATTATTTTTAGCGACATTTATGGCTTTCTGTAATTTATTTCTATATTTATTATACTTAAGTCTAAGTAGATTGTTATCTGGTTGAGCTTTCCATTGCCTAAAAAGTAAATCTCTGTATTCCATCATATTTTTCAGCTCCTTGGTAACCCATTCCTTAGTTTCACGTTTTTTTCTATTGTTGGTATGCATTTTTGAAGAGTCATATATTTCACAAAAGATTTCACTTATTTTATGATATATTTCGGTACTATTATTACACTGTAGCAGTTCTAACCACTGGACATCCTGTATTTTGCGTGCTATTTCTTTGTTATTGTAAACAAGATAAGGAGCTTCGTGTTGAAAACCTGTTTCGGAACTTCGATCATAAGTCCAATTAAATAGTGATCGGCCACCTTACTCATTACAGTATATGAGTGCAGTGAAGCGGCTGTTGCATTCCGCACAAATATGTGGTCGAGGAAGGACGCCTGCCGGCGACCCGCAACAATAGCTTCTCGAGTCACATCTTGTATGCCACATTGTAAGCCTAGTTCCGATAATGTGTTTAAGTATTCATTTGCGGTCGAGTTTAGCTCGCTTTGAAGGATGTTAATATTGCAGTCACCAACTAGAATAATATTTTAAGTGTAGAAGTACGGTGAAGTGTTCTTCTGATTTCCGTAATGAATTTGTTTTTGTTCATTTTCGGTGGTCTGTATATCACCATTAATTTTGTATTATAACAAGATTCGCTAATAGTTATTTGTCCGTATATAGTTTCAAACGATGAACAATGCACGGTTTCAGGTAGAAATTGAATATTATTTTTTATATACATGACACCCCCTCCTCTTCTATTCTGTCTTGTGTTCGAATACATAGTATAACCATCTATATTGTACATGCATGTTTCGTCTTTTCTAATATTTACCTCCGATAAACATATAACGTCTAGGCTAGATAGCCAAGGGTTTAATAACATTAATAGCTCGTTGAAATGTTTACGTAGGGAGCACACATTTATATGAACAATATGTAATGCCAAATTCGCTTTTTGTATATTTTCTTGCCAATTTTGCAATTTTGTATAATTTGAAACATAAAAATCGTTAAATTCAAAATCCATTGTAATAATTACTTTAACTTTTATAGGGTATATAATAAATATAACTGTCTAATTTAGATAAATGTGTGGACAAAAATAAATACCTTACTTTTGTAAGTTTTCCAGCAAATAAGTATTAATATCACTTTCACAACGCATTTTAACCATTCACTACGGCCAGCTGTTGTTTTAAATCTAATTATTATTTTCGATCGTAAGTTTTTTTCGCCACCCAATCTCCAGGCATTTTCAATGTCACTTGTGCCGAGTTTCAGGTTCTGTGCAATTTTTTATAGTTGCATTACACTTTCATCACTCATTTTTTTCAAATTCACTATTTCTAAATTCAGTTTTAGTTCCTTTTGCTCAAGAGCTCCAAGCTGTTCTTCCATCACGTTATTACATTTCTCGAAGTGAATATTTTTTTGTATAATATCTTTCATTCTACTCTCACATTTTTTTGTCACTTCGGCACATTGAAAGTTTCCATCTCCTCAGTTTTAGAATGCAGGTACTCCAAGGATTTTTCAATTTCGACGTTCGTATTTTTAAATTCACTTATTTGGCTTTTTATGTCAGCCATTTCTGACTGTAGACTTAAAAAACGAGTGTCTTGTTCTTCTTTCATTGAGGCCAGCATGCTGTTCATGCTTTTCATTTCATCTTTGATCATTTTTAAATTTTCACTCAGAGCATCGGTTGGATGACAGCTTTTATACCTTATCGGATCGGCCGATACGGTACTCGAGTCTGAATCCGTATCTTCCTTACTTCGCTTCTTTTTTGGCTGTCTCATATTTACCCATTTAGCCATAGAAACTTGCTTATCCTGTTTTCCCGATATACTTGAGTCTGACCCATAACATTTGTTTATCTCTTTGTTGGGTGTGCGTTGTATATTCGGCATTGTAATACGCTCAGCTGGTAGAAATATTGTAGGTACAGTAAAATAAACGCAACTTATTTTTACAGCACTCGACACACGTCCCTTTCTACAACACAGTCATTGTATGTGACGTTAATTTTTTCATGTGCGATTTTTGTGCCTCGCAAACTAAAGATCATAACTTTAGCTTTCTGTAGGTTTGTTTGCAAATTATTTCAGTTAAGCCAGTCGTTGTCAGTACCTTTAATTACTATCGTACTGTCACCTGCAAATATGATCGTAAGATATGGTTTATTTGAGGGCAAGTCGTTTATATATAACAAAAACAATAAATGGCCTAGCACGCTACCTTGGTGTATACCGTATGCAAATTCTCGTTCTTGAGAACTACTGATTTTTTCCATTTTACTACGTGGGCTTAGCTTAGTAATGTGCGTCTTATTAACAGTAGCTAAGTAGGTACTTACTATATATGTAGGACTTAAATAAACGTCACCGTATCGTCCCGGAAACACCGCACCAGGAAGCTCATTCCACAGCTTTGTTGTACGTGGAACAAAGTTCCTTGAAAACTGCACTGTGGAGGAACGCAACACATCCAGACGGTGGGGATGATATCATAATTAGTGGCTTGTCGTGCATCTAGTTTTATGCTCGTCAGAAGTTTGTCGTTATTATCCAATTGGTGGCCGATTTCTACTAGTAAGTATTGAATAGCAATCCTAAATTAACGATAAGAAAATAATAATTTATTCCATTTCAAGCTTCAGGTATTTTTAAATCTGCATGATATGACACTCTGGTCCATATTTCCATGTATGAGACAGTTCAGCGTTCTCTATACTAATTATAAGTATATTTGGAGATTAACACTGACCATAGACTTATATATATATGTCATACACATTTGCAGCTGTAGGAAGTTAACTATATGCATTTGAAGCAATGGCGGCGTTTCTTTCATATTTAATTAAATATGTGATAAAACTATTATGATTTAAGTAGGTATTCGGGAAGATGTTAATGATTTAGATAGTATGTTATTCTTAAGAGATAGACAAATGCCATTGCGGACTTTTCGATAGACCTATATACACTATATAAGATACACAATAATTCCACCATTCATTATTATATCTCATCTCAAAGGGTTTAGACAGTTTTTTCGTTGAAAGCTCCCAGACGGTTTATTTTTTTCCGACACCTCCAGCAAATATCGTCAATGTATACAAAAATTTAGCAAATTATCCCTATATGCTTTCACTGAGAGCCACACTATTCATTGGTGATAACAGAATGGGTGCAGTACTTTTTGAGATTATCTCGAAGACAGACCAACAGAGACATAATATTTAAAACGTCATGCTAAGCGTTCGCTGTTTCATTGTGAACAGAACTTGTACCCACTGCTCGCACATCATGTAGGTACAGAGGAGGCACAGAATTATAATGATGCAGTAACAAGCGTCTCTAACACTTGTTACTTACATAACTATTATAATCTAATAATATAATTAATGGTATATTTAATAATTAATTATTATCTACTCTATAAAGGTATGCGTATAACTCGAAGTAAATTATAATTCTTCACCATATTTGATCAAATACTTGAGGTGGCTGTACTCGTACCTATCTACTGGACAATAATTGACAATCATTGTGGTTAACAAAGGGTACAAAGGGCCTGAAATAGGGGTAGCGTGAAGCGTTAGCCGTAGGTACCTAGCCCCGCCTCGTACCTTGGGCGTGAGGCTGTTATTGTCATTTTGCGAGGTGTAGACACGATGAGCGAGACAGCAGGAGGACTGCGGTAGGCGCGCGAGTGAGACGGCGGGCACGGCGGCCTGGCCCCGCCCATCGGGCGCGGCACGCTATTCGTCTTTCGTTCAGCGATCGCTATGTAAACCGCTCTTGTTGTGAATCCAAACAAAATCAGTCAGTCTTCGTTTTGTTGTCGCTCGAGTAGCACGTCGAGGGTCTCGCGGTCGGTGTCCGGTGATGGTGTACCAGTGAACGTGGTCGACCACGTCTCAGAATGCACGCGCTATTTGGAGAGCAGAACCCGTACGCTTACCGCGGCGGCAGCGGCGGCGGCTACTCCGGCGGAGTGGCGCCTTACAGCTACGAGCAGTACCGCTACGGGTACGGAGCTCCCTACCTGCACCCGCACCAGCAGCACGGCGCGCCCAAGGACATGGTGAAGCCGCCCTACTCGTACATCGCGCTCATCGCCATGGCTATCCAGAACGCGCCCGACCGCCGCATCACGCTCAACGGCATCTACCAGTTCATCATGGAGCGCTTCCCTTACTACCGCGAGAACAAGCAAGGGTGGCAGAACTCGATCCGACACAACCTTAGCTTGAACGAGTGCTTCGTCAAAGTCGCAAGAGATGACAAGAAGCCCGGTAAGGGCAGTTATTGGACTCTGGACCCGGATTCGTACAATATGTTCGACAACGGTTCCTACTTACGGCGGCGACGTCGGTTCAAAAAGAAAGACGCGCTCAAGGAGAAAGAGGAAGCTTTAAAGAGACAGCAACAGCTGCAGCAGGCGCACGAGGTGCTGGCGGCGCAGGAGGCGCTCGGGAGCGCGGATGCGCTGGGCCAGTCGCGCGACGTGAAGCCGGACGTGAAGCCGAGGATATTCGAGTGTCGGCCGAAGAGGGAGCCCGGGGCCGAGTGCGCGCGCTTCGAGCGGCCGGGAGACTCCCTGGAAGAGTTCGGCGAGGCGCGGTTGGCGCCGGGCGCGGGCGCCGTGTACTGCTCGCCGCAGCCCTACGAGGAGTTCCGCGCGGCGGCGGGCGGCTGGTACGCCGCCGAGGGCCCCGCCGACCACCTGCCGCCCTCGTTCCGCGACCTGTTCGAGGCGCCCAGCTGCCAGCTGGCCGGCCTGCCCGCGCACCACCACTACCGCGCGGCCGGGCCCTACTACCACCAGCAGGCCTGCATCGCCGCCGCGCCATCGGCCCCGCACAAGTCCTACTGAGCCCGCTCCCCCAGGTGAGTCCCCGCTTGTACTACCGCTGAGCCGCGAAGTGTGCTTCTCTCGCGCGAACGATAGCGACGCGAATGGCTGTGCGACACTGCTTCACCAACCGCTGCCGCCGGAGCACCTCGTGACATGGCGCTGATTGTTGCAGGAGGGTCGCACCCGGCGCCACCTGACCGTGTCCGCGCCGCTGTCGCCGCCGCCGTCACCGGAGCGGGAGGATGGGTCCTCCCGCCTCCAATATATCCGTAGGTAACTCTATTCATTGCATCTCCTTGCTACACTAACTGCACACCTTGGACACTCTACGTGTTTCTTTTAAACTACACAATATTATTATAAGTATCTTATATTGTAGGAGTCTGCGCCCACATCTTAAATTCGACCATCTATGATAATTTTTTAATGATTAAATGTTCGACTTCTAGTGACTTCTTTAATCATTAAAATACTGACTCAAGTTATCTGCTATTTATCTGAGAACCACCCTCTTGTTTGACAGTGTTCTAAATAACGTAAACAATTGTAAACACTATTATAATTATGTGATTCCTAATTAGTAATACATTTTATAATATTAATTGCACTTCATGTCTTTGTAAACTTCCATTTCACTACTTACTATATTTCATTAGTTGATACTTTATCCTACTATTCGTAGTTTATGCTTATTAATTATTTTTCTACTTTTAAGTTTAGTTTTCTTTAAACCGTATTTTTAGTAACTATTATCTTCAACAATGTTATTAGCAACAGTTAGAATATCAGATACTTAAATTCCATATTAAAAATTCAGACTGACAATTCAAAAATGACGGTGCTATCTCTATTTTGATGACGATTGATTTTTGATGAATATAAAATCCTCATTAACGTTTCATCTTCAAATATTGTGAATGGTGGTCAAATAGCGAGCTCGTCTTACACCTGCAGAACCTGTGAAAATGAACCGTTCATTATCGACAAGCTAATTTGTACTTCTAAATTATAGGTACCTTTTTAGTCTGGCATTTAGTCCGACATAACAAAATTAACATTTTCGTCGTATCGGTAACTAAATCCGTTTAGAAAAGGTCGTTTTGGTGAGCATTAGTCAACTTGGAATATTGAACAAGTGCGTTGACCATCTGGTGTCCAAGTGCAGCGCGCACGACAGGATATAAATATTCACAAAGATTCCCAAATGGAACCTCAAACATAAATATATACGAGTATACGACTTGTAAGGTTACAGTACTATCTATGTAGGTGTAACTCTTACTTTGTAAGTGTCGAGAAATACATCATTATAAATTACCGGTCCAATCAAAGAGGATTCATATGAACATTTATTGAAGTATGGCGTTATTTTGCGGAAATCCTTAATTATCTAAATGTTTGGAGCTCTCTTGAGTGTTAATACCGCCAATATTCGTCTTCAAACAATTCATTTTGTTTGAGGATTCTAATGACAAAACAAAAATGAAATATCGTTTCATTTTATAACTATAATTAAGAAACATATTTTTACCTATAATACTATTATTTATTATAATGTTTGGGAAATAAAGTTATAAAGTTATATTGATGAGTGCGCGGTACATCACCATGAACCATTGAGCACACTTGTGAGGTGAATGTTGTAGTTTTGGTTTGTTTAAAAATTATAACAATTAGTTTTTTCTATTAATGATGCTTTAATATTTATAAAATTAAATTTCCTAAACAATGACGTAAATTTTAGTCCATAATAATGAGCCAGTATGGACGGAGCTAGTCAGACAAACCGAATTAAATACAGTACATTAAAATTTTGATTCACCTTGAAAAAATAGTGTAAATTTAAAGATCCTTCATCAATGTTTATTAAATAAACTATCATTAATTTAATTTTCCTGTCCTCTTAAGCGAAATGCACATTTAAGTCGCTCGTGCGGTAATAAGTGTAGAAGTTTAGGTGATTACACACTACAACGTACAAACAAAGACATTTGATAAAAACAGCATCGATAGATGGAGATCCGTGTCATAATCTTAATAATATATTACTTATATTAAATATGTTATGTAGTAGGTCTATCTAACGCATTTTATTACAGTGTTGCTATATGGAGTATTAGTTCAATGCAACAAATACTTTCAAAGTGTTTTAAGAGCGGTAAATAACTCGTAAAACTTTACGGGAACGGAGATTTACAAAACACACAAGATATTCAGTTCACTCGCTCTGAGCAGTACATTGTATCGCTTACACAACTAGGATGGATACTTAACATGATTTTATTTATTAGTCGCACACACTTTTACTGCTTTATTCTAGCAAGAGTATTAACGATTTCGGGTTAGATATTACCTACATATTGTTATTTTAGTTCGTCATCGTCATTTACAATTCAAAGTCTACTTGGTTGATACCTTCAGTGGAATACGTATCTAGGTCATACATACTCATTAAAGTCTTCAACATTCATTAGAACATAGTAATATAGGTTCATAACGTCAAATAAATTAATTTTACAATGACTGATATTTTTGCTTTTTAAATCTTAATTTAATAATTTTATTACCACAAAAACATCGGATAAGGTAAAACAGTTTAGAAGGTAGTAAATTTATAGTTAGATAGTTATACAATGATAGGATTATTACATAATATTACACTTTTCACAAATCCTACCTAAATTTTTTGGTTTCGTCGTCCATTATGAGGACAGACAAAGGGTTCAAGCCCATACAGCCGTAATCATTGTTTAATAATTAATTGTCAAAGCCATCTTTGACAGATTTTTACAAAGTTGTTCTTTCTAAAAAGGTAGAATAGCACGAGGAATAAATCATATTAATGATTTTTGCATCGTCAGGCCAAAGAAGTAAAACTTCTTGCGTGCATACATAATTTTTTACATATTTTACTACATATTTTATTCGCCCTCTTCCAATACTTAAGTATCGCCGTGTCTGTGTGTCTGTCAGATATATTTGCGTTGTATATTTTATTCGTCAAACGCTCTTCGCACTTGCTCTCGACAATCGACATGTTCAAATCAGCGGAGCAACATTATTCACTTAATATATTTATAACGCGAATTATAGATGTAGCAAAATGCATAAATTGAAATTTAATTTCTTGTTTAGATAGGTTTATTTGTATACAAGTTTTATAGGTGATACTTTTACTATGATACGCAAATCTTTTCAACCTACTTCGAAAAAGGAGGTCATCATTTTGACTGAATTTTTTTATGTTTGTTACCTCAGAACTTTCGACTGAGTGGACCGATTTTAATGATTCATTTTTTATTTGAAAGCATGTGCTTCCTGTGTGGTCCCATTTGGTGGTTCTGACAATGACATCCATGAGAAATCCATATAAATTTGCATAAAGTATGTGCGCGACAAATGGACGAATAACTCAAGATCACGCCAACCAATTTTGATGATTCTTTTTGATAGGAAACGATATACTTAGTTCAAGCATAGTTTGATGAGAGGTTGTTTGGTTAGGTTCTGAGTATAGAATCCATGAAAAAGTAACGGAACTTTTCAAATCTAAGGAGCAGATTAACGATACTCGGCCGAACCTTTAATAACATATTAATGATCCGGATATTTGAGTCACCTACCGTACCGTCGTTATGGTCAAATTGTTGTTGATTATGATGATCAATGGAAAGGTAATTTAAAATAATAAATTATAATGTCGACTCAAAAGCGCTTAGTTTAAGCCTAATTTAATAATGTCTATTTGACTTTGACTTTGGCTGTCTGTAATGCAAATTGAAATGCGCTTCGTTGCTGTATTGCAACATGACGCAAGCGGTCTATCTATTTTTGTATTCTTCGCAAGTCTCTTTTTAAATTGTCCTCGAGGTAGATTTCCTCTGTTCAGATAGGCGTTTCTCCCTGAATTCGTTTGTATTATTTAAATGGCGCTGTTTCATATGAGCAGCATGTTTACTAGATCTACACATATTTAGACAAATCAGATAAACAAATAAAAATTTTAAATTTGTGAACGATGCGGGACTTGAACCCGCGCCTTTCGTGTTCCGTCCGAACCATACCAACTGAGCCAACTGTTCGACGGATGAACAACGTGACGCATGGATCGTAAATCTTGGTATGTTTGGTAAATTTTATTTGTATAATTAGTCCCAGAAGTAAGTACAATAATTGTAAATACATTATATTCAGGATTCACGTGAAACTTGGATTTTATAACTCATAAGATGAGACAAACTAATCATAAACAGTGCAATATAAATATAATAGTAGGTATTCACATATATTATAGTTAGGAAGTGAGACTTGAAACAGACTTAGATCGCCACAAGGTTGCTTAATTTAATAATCGATAGAGGTTAAAGTATGAAATTGCTGTTTTATTGTAATAGGTACTTCGAATTGATAAAGAACCTTCATGGTTTAAGTTTTTTGCGTGAAACTTTTTTCACATGGTACCTACCTATTTACCTAGTTCTTTTAAAAATTGTGCAACATTTGATTATCGACTTCTAGTTCTTTTTTTATTTAGCTTAGATTTTTGAATACGAGTTCCGACGCGGAACTAACGTGGCAGAAACAGCTCGCAATATCAATGTTGCGTTTGGACAGGGGACTGCTAATGAACGCACCGTGCCATTTTGGTTTAAACACTTCGTGATGGAAACTTTGATTTGAAGAACGAAACATGTGGAAGACCCACACAGGTGAATAACAATGAATTGAAAGAGATGGTGGCATGGTTTAACGTTACCTTACCAACAATATTGACTCATTTGCGTCAAATCAATAAAATAAAAAATATGAAAAATGGGTGCTTCATGATTTGACTGATCTGCGAAAGACACGCATGTTGAAACTTGTGTTGCCTTGTTGAATCGATACAGAATTGAAGGAATATTGGGTCGAATTGTGGAATTTGAAAGTGGATAATTTACGAACACCAAATTAAAAGAAAAATGCAATAGCTGACCCCAAGACAAACGTCGCAACAGTGTCATAAAGCAAAAAGGTAATGGTAACTGTTTGGTGGTCTCAGCATGGTGTTATTTACTATAGCTTCCTCCGATCTGGTATTCAAGCAATAACGATAGTTTTCTTCTGTGCCGAACTCCGAACAATGATAGCAAAACTAGCACTGAAACAGGCCCGACTTATGAATCGATCTTCACCATTATTTCTCCATGATAACGCGAGACCTCATACAGCACGAGAAACCGTTTTTACTCTACAGGAACTGCAATTAGAAACCGTTCGTCATCTCTGTATTCACCAGACCTGGCTCCAGCGGACAATTTTCAACGTGAAAAAAAGTTTTCTTCTCAGTAGGCATTACAAAATGCTTTCATACAGTTTGTCAAATCTAGATCACCACAGTTCTATCGCAAAAGCATAAATGACCTTCCTATTAGATGGCAGCAATGTATAGATAATAAAAGTAATTCGTAAGATTAAATAAATATCTTAAATTTAAAAAAACGAATTTCACACAACAACTATTTTCAGTACAAATCGGCAATTTCATACTTTAACTCCTAATATTAAATTTTATCCAATTTTAATCACTATTAATAATGGAGAGCCCTTTTCTTCCTTCAGTTATACTGCAAAAATAAAAGTACTGAATCAATTGGGATAATACTTGTAGATACCATAATATGCAGCGTGTAGGTTTTATTGGAGCTTTTGTTGGAGAAGGTTTTAGTTTAAAATATGTATCTGATTATTTATCCGGAACGTATATTTTGTGGCTTGGAAATTGAAAAGACAAATCATACAATGAGCGGGCGCGAGGTATTTAATTTATATTTCAAAACGACGTTTGACAGGTCAGCACTTGTTTATCATAAAAAAGGTGTAGAGAGGTCTCATTTTGAAGAGTTCGGACATTCTAGGTTTCAGTAAGATAAAACCTAATTTAAATTGATTATTAACACTAGCTTTAAAGCTACTTCGAAGGATTTACATAATTAAATGATGCATATAATATGCACAATTATTTGTAGTCACATAATGTTGTGCGCGCTGTTCCTAACTTAGGTGGACGCACTTGTTATTGTTACTATATAAAAAAAAATAACAGTTATAAGGTTGGCATGTAGTGCAAGTTAGTATTTCAACCTTGCAGAGGCTTAGAGTAAACAGTTTTCATATTGAGTTTAAGCAAGTTACTACCAATAGAAATTTGAATTCATTTATAAAGTACTTAAAGTATTAGTATTATGATACTATTATACAAGTTTCTTTAAGCAGAACCTAGATAAGTCTGAAACCTTCACATCTAGATCAGATCTCTTGTTCCAATACTTTCATTCACAAGCTAATCTCTGTACAAATCAATGTGATCGCGCATTGCTATAAGTTGTATATAATGCTATTGTATATTTTTAGAGGAGGATATTGTATATCTTATAGAGGTTAAAAATAACTTCGACATAAGTTCTTGATGATATTAACAGTCATTGAAATTTTGCGGGAAAAGGGAGAAGGGGCAGAGATGTCCTAGATGTGGAGGTTTCCCGTTTCAGTCCAACACAGGTTCTATTTAAGAAGTTTCCACTACTACAAAAAAAAATTTCACATTTTCAAATTATTAAATATAATATTAATTTTATGGTACCTACTTATTTCATAAAATAATAATTTTATACTAAGTAGTCAATTCTGACTTTTTAGTTTCCTTTTTTAATCTACACTAACTATAAACTAAAAAGTATTCATTTTATAGGTGAAAGTATATCAATGGAGGATCTCTTGCTTATAATTGTATCTACTTAAACCATAATATAACCACTATCTGAGAGACAGTGACGTCACATTCAAAGCTACATTCAAATACTAGAGTTCTCAAGAGCTTATATTTCGTTAATGTTCTAAGATCAACTCACAGATAAACTTTCTATTGTAATCGAAATCGCACCGGTGGATTTGGTGGGCCTGTACCTACTCACCTAAGATAATGAACTCAATAAATACAAATAGTTTAGTTCTTTGTTACAAAAGTGAACGAGAACATGTTTTCTTCTCCTGCTGCAACGAGAAGCTATGGGTATACAATAATAATTAGCACACAGTTATATGATAACAGTGTTAATAACAGTTTGTGTTATCTCAGGTAAGAGGCGGCGACCACTGCGGGAGCCCTGCCACTGCAAGCACTGCGGGTGAACAACTGAACAGTGAACAGTGAACTGTCACAAGTACAGTAGACCGCAGACATAGAGGCAGCACGGCGCTGAGTGAATGTTCTGTGACCATCGACTAGCTTCATTAGAGTTTCAGAAAGGTAGTTTTAGTGCCAGAAGACTTAATAATATTATGTATATTTGTTGAATGGTGAGTTTATGTATAGATGTAAGTGTTGTGTGAGCGTTAAATGTTAACTTGTCAAGTTTCACGTCCGCGTCGACGTGAAGCTTGGCTGGTAGTGCGTGTAGCGATTGTATTATTACATGATTGTATATAAGAGTACCTATTAAATATGTGTGTACCAATAACTATGTCACTAACGGCCACTTTCAATTTTCGATCCTTTGTTCAAGATTATTTTAATCCAAATATATACTCATCATTTTTTCATAACACGCCTGAAAAAGTATAACTTCAAAAATGATTTGATAATAGATCACCATAACAAATTCACAGACTGGTTATTAAGTTGGTAAGTGTAAAAAATGGGTTTATAGATCAATCTCAGATCGCAAATTATAGAAAGCGGCCGTTCATAGAACTATTGACGCTACGGCTATACTTCCTACTGTAATATGGCAACAGCTATGGCACTAAGTAAAGTATTATTTAGTAATATTAGTAAGCCACGGCAATTATTTACAGTAATGTTTAAACATGATATACGGCTGTATGGTCCGGCGGCGCTCTTTGTTCGTACATCATTACCTAGACGTAACCTCATCACTTCCCGACAAACCGTTCACCGTACTTATTGCCAAAGCTATTGGTGTTACACAGCTGTAGACGGTGAGGTGATGTGGCTGCAACGTTAAAGTTCAAACAATGTGACTTTAATGCATTTTTCTAGTCTTTTTCGTTTGTGTACGTTCTTATGTTTAAATATAAGTATTGTATAATATTTCGTAGATTGGAATAACTCTTATATTACTGATCATTTAGTCCAGAGAAAATAACAACAATCTTATTCAAATAATCAGATGATAATATAATATCATAGTATTTATCATACGACGTTATTAAAATAAAATCATCTACAAAGATTGTTAATTGGTGACAGTCGGTGACTATTTTATTATAGGCATTTAATTAAATGAAAAACTACATGAGTTTAAAGCTTTAGTGTTCCTGTATTAGTAGCGATTGTAACAACATGAATCTTTGGGATTTTAATATTATCCAATGCTATTCTGATTATAGGCATTTTACACAAATTTTTAGTCGTATGTAAAATTTTGTATATTTATATTTAAGAAGAAACTTGGCTATATTTATTGATATTCAATCTGTTATATTACGAAGCCAATATAAAAGTAATCTTTATAAAGTAGTACTTTATATAAAAATACGTCAGTAAAGGTATCCACATACTTGAGTAGGTAGAGTTAGGCCTAGGATAACTACAGATATTAATCACAATTTCATCATTTATTTAAACATTGAACATAATTATGATGTAATTCTCACACACTCAATCAATTTTGAAAGTTTCAAAAGTTAAACAACCTTAATACTACTTATATTCTTTGATAGCTCCATTTTTGAAGTACCTACAAAGTGAAAAAGTGATTCTAGAAGAAAGCCTCGAGTAATTGGCTTATTATAATTATATAAAATATGCGTTGACGATGGTGCTTTCATGCGTGAGCGAGAGGGAGATTAATAGGTCACTGACCGAAATTATTTCTACATCGCGACGGCCTTTCATTTGAATTTCAAATCAACTTTTCTAAAGTTTGGTGGTTCGTTTCGGCCCTTAGAGTCCATCCCGATACTAGATCAGGTGAGTTAAAGCTGCAGGTCCGCGAAGCCATTCCCATCAACACCAGTTTCCTTGTGACTTTATTTTCACTCTTTGGTTATTGTATTTAGTTCCATAAAATCACGGCATTACATTTATATAATATTTAGAAAGTTGTCGCTTAGTACAAAATAAGGCTATATTTATAATAAATGTATGTACAACTATTACTTCTACAATAGATGTATGTATAATTATTTAATTAATGACTTTGTGATAATTATGTTAACCGTGTGTACATATAAATGTATGTATCTATAAAATAAATAGTTATTTGTATTTAGAACACGTGTGTTTTCTTTCGATATTAAACAGGCATTCTTCAACTTCGTATTATTCTTCCGATGCTTAGAATTAAAAATATTACAAGATGGAGGAATTGAGCGGTAAAAGCTGAAACGTTATAATACATTCTGCAATAATGGACAAACACAAGAGCGCCTGGTCACAGTATTGGCACGACAGATCTGCGATACTGTGTTAATATTTCCGCCATCAAGGATTATGGGCAGGGAGATCACCACAAATCACTCTGTCCCTGCCAACGGGCGCCAACGATTGAGCATTGTGGACATACACATGTCGATAACTCCCCGCACACATGGACAGGGTAATGTCCATATTGATAAGTAGAATTTGAATAATAGCATTTCCACCAGCAGGTAACGACCAGCAGCCGGCTCGTGCCCTGAGAGGCCAGCACTCATACCTATATAAATTACATGAAAAGGTATTTAATCATTTAGGTTAAAAATATGATGAATATTTAAAGTTTTACTATCTATTACCACCACTAATATTATAAAAAATAAGAGATCATATGCAGGGGTAAGAGCTTCTCAAAGATATCTAGAGATAACCCATAAAGTATGAATCGATGTGAATGGCAAGAGATCTCCTGGGACTCTTCTCAGTATGGGGGTACCACAAGGGTCTATTCTCGGACCGTTCCTCTTTCTTATCTAAATAAATGATCTTCTTAATCTTATAGAGAAAAAACATAAGGTAGTATTGTTTGCGGACGACACTTCACTGATTTTCAAAGTGAAAAGAAACTAAACTATGTATGACGAAGTTAGCGATATTCTATCTGACATCGTGTACTGGTTTAGCGCTAATAACCTATTGTTAAATAGCCAGAAAACGAAATACATAAAATTTACCGTACCAAGTGTCAAAAATGTTGATGCAAGTGTTTTGTTAAATGGAGAGGTGATAAAACCGGTGGAATCTGCTATATTTCTTGCCATAGCTCTAGATTCCAAATTACAATGGGGCTCCCATATTGAAGGATTGACGAACAGGCTTAGTTCTGTAGCATACGCGGTTAAAAAGATTAGACAATTAACTGACATAGATACGGCGCGACTAGTATACTTTAGTAATTTCCATAGTATTATGTCCTATGGTATATTGTTATGGGGAAGTGCGGCCGATATTAATACCATCTTTGTGCTGCAGACGAGGGCTATTCGCGCGATTTATAACCTAGGTCCTAAAGAATCATTAAGAAAAAAAAATTAAAGAAATAAACATTTCGACTGTTGCGTCTCAGTATATTTTTGATAATGTTCTATATGTTCATAAGCACATTGAGGAATTTTCTAGAAACTGTGGCATGCATAATGTTAACACGTTTATTTAAAAAGAATTTTATTAATTTAAATTAAAAAACATCCAAATTTAATTAATATAGATTATAAAACACCCAAATTTAGTTTATTTAAATTAAAAAACATCGAATTTCAATAAAGAAGATGTTCTAAAATTATCTAATACCTGGGATCCAATAATCTCTAAATTAAAACCCATAACTACACATACCAAAAAAGAAGAGGACACTGTCAGTAAATTTTGCCAAAAACCATCTGTGTATTGCAAATACCATCTCCGAGGAAATAAATGGCGCTTAACTTCATAATGACAACTATGACAAATACTATCCTTGACTCACTTCATCTGTAGTCCCCCTGAAAACGAGATCTGGAAAGGTCTTGAATCGTCGGGTTAAATAAAATAAAAATGTAACTTTTACGCAAACTTCTAATGTAAAACCGTTTTAATCCTTTAAAAGTGTTTTATTTAAATGTGTAACACTCGCGTTAATCAAAGATAATACTATATATCGAATATTTAAGAAAATAAAAAAAAAAATCAAATATTTTTTTTTCTAAACAGAATAGTTTGTGTGAGAGACACTTCTAAAGTGGTAAAATGTGTGTAACTAAAATAACAGAATGACAAATTAAAAAAAATATATGATGTACATTATACCATAAAAACTTCCACCTAAAATTGGTTTGAACGAGATCAAGTAAGTAGTATTTTTAATACGTATGAATTATGAGAGCTCATTTGCACTGTATGATTTTGAGCAGAGAAGTTTTGCCTTTTCCATTTAAATAATTTAATATAAACTTTCTATATAACTTTTATATTATGTTATTTGCTCCTGCGGAACACTTCATGGCCGCTTTTTTATTTATTTACATTATCATTAGTATGTATACAGACAGTATGTAAATAGTTAATTAAATTTATAAATAGATATTTTGTCTATTTTTAAATCATACTATACTAAGCAGTTATTCACAGTAGGTAATTTATTTATTATCTTTTTGTTAAGTTACACTTTTTTATAAAATTTTAATTTTAAAAGAAAATTAATAGTTTATTATTTTGTCAAAAAACCTTAGATTAAGGGAACTGATTAGTATAAATAATAACGAGATTGAACAATTAGTTTGCAAATAAAGTGCACAGAAGTTCACTAATGTACGCACGCAATTTTTTATTTGAGGGATGGCATTATGCATACTGTAGTAACACTTTTACAAAATTTGATTATAAAACAAAAATATTAATTTAGTTACAAACAGATTTGGTTTTTAATTATGCCTTTTTGTGGGATGCTGTTCTGCTGTGGTTTTTTATTTTTCAGTAATATTCACTTTTTTTTACTCTTTCCAAATATTCTTATAGAAAATGTGTACTTGCTTACTAATTATTTTTAATTTAGAGTCCCACAAAGCAATAGTTGTAATTATTTATGGATAAAAGCTGTTCAATTAGACAGGATACCTAACAAGATATATAACAGGATACCTAACTAAAAACTTCAAATGAAGATCTCCTTTTATCCAACAAGAAATTCACGAAGCTTTCTTAGTTGTGCGTTGTACCAATTTATACCATTCATGTAATTTTTAATAAATATTCTTCAATACATTAATAAAAAAGATGTTAACTAATAATCAAAATTCATTATAATTTCGTGTTTTATTCAGTACCTGTCCTCTGCCATTAAAATACCGAATGCAACTTTTCTTTACACATTATCATAAACATTGGTATAACAAATAACTTTAGTGAAGTGACGCAGATTCAATAACTGTGTCTGTAAAAAAATATTTTGTAGTTGTTCGTATATTTTTGTCACACGTGCAGTAAGGTGTGCCTAAAAAAAATGTTTTCATGCTGTACAATAATTGTAAAAACTCAAAAATTATTAAGTGTTACGATACAAATATGAATTACAGAATCATTTTATTGAAATGAAATGAAATGAAATGAAACACTCGAATCTCACACTTTATAATAAATATCTTTTAATTTCTGCCACTACTAGGTACTATAAGTGACAATTTTGGATACACAGGCACTTCGGCAAGTATCCTTTCCGGTCGTCCGTACGGTGGTGTGGCGTTACTGTATCGCAAAAATGCATTTAGTAAAGTGTCAGTGATTGAGTGTAACAACGTTCGGATATGTGGACTAAAGCTAACCGTAAGTGACAGTAAAAGTATAGTAATTTTATGTATTTATATGCCGACCAACTCGAATGATAATTTTGTTGATTTTAATGATTGTTTAAGCGCAATGCACTCTATAGTTGAGGTGGAAGAGAATAGCGGGGTTGAGGCCTTTTACATGTTAGGAGACTTCAATGCTCACCCTAATGAACTTTTTTACAATGAAATGTTGAGCTTTTGTGAAGACCAAATTTGGATATGTATTGACACAAACTTATGTGCCAATAATACATATACATTTCATAGTGACGCTCATGGTTGCAACAAGTGATTAGACCATTGTATCATCATTGAATCAGCGCGAACTACAGTTATGAATGTATATGTACAATATGACGGGTATTGGTCGGATCATTATCCGTTAGTTGTGCAATGTAATTTGAAAATCTAAAATAGCTGAAGTGACATCCAGCGTCGTTAGCAATAGAGCTAAATGGGGTCTTAGAAACAACGATCAAATAAATCAATATCATGCATTGTGTGATATTGAATTTAAAACTATCGGAATACCCCCAGAACAACTCTGGGGGTATTCCGTACAGATCGGAACTTGTTGCGACGTGTACTGTAATAATACAAGTCATCAAGCTATTCTTGATAATATGTAGGCTTAAATAGTAAAAACATTGTCATACGGAGCTGCTATATCATATAAGAATAGAATTTTCACAAAATCTAACCACATTGTTGGGTGGAATAAGTATGTAAAGGGGCCTCACAAAGAGGCGCGATTAAAATATCAAATGTGGGTTCTTGAAGGACGTCCCCCAAAGGGCAAAATATATGATTAGATGGCAGAAGCTAAAATAAATGTTTAAGTCCAAATTAAAATGGTGTCAGGATAGGCAGGATCAGTTTAAAATGGACCAACTTGCTATCAGGCTACCAAAAATTTTAAAAAATTTTGGAATAATAAAAAGAGCCTCAATGTTAAACCGACCTTCCCTATATATTTTGGTGATGCAAATGAGCATAAAGAAATTGCGAATAATATTAAAAACCATTTTTGTATACGGTCACCCCTCGGACAACAGATCGGAATGCATCTGTACAAGGTGAGCGATGCATAGGTCTTAAATACTCATGATAACATAAAAATACCGGCCAAGTGCACTTCGGATATTATTTCAAAATTACAACGTGGAAAAATCTCCTGGGTATGACAGTCTCAGCATCGAGCACTTTAATTATGCTGGTGTTCATCTTCCGCGTGTTCTTTCTCTGTTTTACACTTAGTGTATAGGTCATTCATATTTACCGGAAGCATTACTTATTACGAACTTTTGTCATCCCTGTTGTGAAGAATAAAACAGGTGACACTTCTGACATGAACAACTACCGTCCCATATCCCTTGCTACTACCGCGGCTAAGATACTTGACAGCTTGCTCAATAAGCAACTTGGTAATTATATTTAAATCCATGATGCGCAATTTGGTTTTAGAACAGGTACATCAACGGAAAGTGCTATATTAACGTTAAAGTATAATGTCGGGTACTATACCAATAGGAAAACCTCAGTGTTTGCCTGCTTTCTAGACTTGTATAGGGCGTTTGACCTGGTGTCATATCCAGTACTGTGGGACAAGATGAGAAGTGCAGGAGTGCCAGAACGGTTCACTGCCCTAATCAAGTATTGGTATACCAATCAAAAAAATCAGCTTAGGTGGATGGATGCTCTGTTAGAAGAAAATCAATTAGAATGTGGTGTTAGACAGGTAGGTTTAACGTCTCCGTTACTCTTCAATGTTTATATGAAGCACTTGATTGAGAAACTGAGCAGCACACACGTTGGATGCCACTTGAATGAAGATGAAACCTGTTGTAATAATCTTAGTTTCGCAGATGATATGGTACTGCTTAGTCCCTCAATCGGAGGACTTAGGAAGCTTATTTCCATTTGCGAGACATATGCAGCGGCTCACGGCTTAAAATATAACTCATTAAAGAGTCAAGTTATGATAACTCCAAAACACAAGTCACAAAATTATCCTTGCATATTTCTCGCAAATAAAAAGCTCACGATTGTTGATAAGTTCAAATATTTAGGGCACATCAGTTCGAATGTCTTAAGAGATGACTATGACATAGAGCGGGAGCGTAGAGCACTGTCAGTGAGGAGTAATATGCTCGCCCGCAGGTTTGCACGAGGCACGAATAATGTTAAAGCGTTATTATTCAAAGCATTCTGCCAGTCTTTTTACTCGAGCGGCTTGTGGGTGTCATATTCGCGCGGGGCTTATAGCGTTCTACGTGTCACATATAATAATGCGTTTAGGAGGCTGTTAGGGCTGCCTTGGCGTTGTAGCGCTTCTGGAATGTTTGCTGATGCATCTGTGGACGGTTTCCATGCCAAAAAAGCGGTCTCCATGTTGCAGCGTCTACGTGTAAGCAGTAACAGCATCCTAAAGATGATAGCTGCCAGAGCTGACTGTTTCTTCCAGAAACATTGGATACAGTTCACTCTAGGTTTAAAAATATATTTCACTAATAATACTAACGTAGTTCATAAGAAATATTGTTACTAATACATTTACTAATATATATGGATGGAGTCTCTGAATTAAATAAATAAATAAAAAATATGTTATTGTTAATGTAATTATAACCGTATTTATTGCATAAGTTATTTGCGATAAAGTTACATATATTTGTAATTATGTAAAGAAAAGTTGAATTCGGTATTTTTAATGGCAGAGGACAGGTACTGAATAAAACACGAAATTATAATGACTTTAGATTATAAGTTAACATCTTTTTTATTAATGTATTGAAGAATATTTATTAAAAATTACATGAATGGTATAAATTGGTACAATATACAACTAAGAAAGCTTCGTGAATTTCTTGTTGGATAAAAGGAGATCTTCATTTGTTAATTGAAGTTTTTTTAGTTAGGTATCGTGTTGGGTATCCTGTCTAATTGAACAGCTTTTATCCATAAATATTTACAACTATTGTTTTTTGGGACTCTAAATTAATAACAAGTACTTGCGTACACATTTTCTATAAGAATATTTGAAAAGAGTAGAACAAAGTGAATATTACTGAAAAATAAAAAACCACAGCAGAATAGCATCCCACAAAAAGGCATAACTAAAAACCAAATCTGTTTGTAACTCAATTAATATTTTTGTTTTATAATAAAAAGTTTGTAAAAGTGTTACTACAGTATGCATAATGCCATCCCTCAAATAAAAAATTGCGTGCGTACATTAGTGAAACTTCTGTGCACTTTATTTGCAAACTAATTGTTCAATCTCGTTATTATTTATACTAATCAGTTCCCTTAATCTAATGTTTTTTTGACAAAATAATAAACTATTAATTTTGTTTTAAAATTAAAATTTATAAAAAAGTGTACCTTAACAAAAAGATAGTAAATAAATTACCTACTGTAAACAACTGCTTAGTATAGGATGATTTACAAATAGACAAAATATATATTTTTATAAATTTAATTAACTATTTACATACTGTCTAATAATAATACTAATGATAATGTAAATAAATAAAAAAGCGGCCATGAAGTGTTCCGCAGGAGCAAATAACATAATATAAAAGTTATATAGAAAGTTTATATTAAATTATTTAAATGGAAAAGGCAAAACATCTCTGCTCAAATCACACAGTGCAAATGAGCTCTCATCATTTATACGTATTAAAAAATGGGTATAGTTTTATGGGTATATTTTATATATATACATCATATATTTTTATTAATTTTTCATATGTTATTTTAGTACTTACACACATTTTACCACTTTGAAAGTGTCCCTCACGCAAACTATTTAGTTAAAAAAAATATTTTAGAAACCTCAATATCAAACTTCTATCCATAGATACTCCTCACTTACTCATAGAGTTTTAATAGTTTAGTTCTTATAGTTTTGGAAAAAAGTGACTGTGACACGGACAGACAAACGTGATGAATCTATATGGGTTCCGTTTTTTGCCATTTGGCTACGGAACCCTAAAAACATGTGCGTTTACTGTAGTACAGGACGTAATGCGACAGAATTGCCATCTAAAGTTCTAATATTTAACTACTAAACGAATACATCAATCAATAGAGTGTCTTTTTTCTCGATTCCCTTTCTCTCTCCCTACTCTCACTCCACGGTTATGTGCTATATTGTAAGTTCACCCTTTCTCACTCTGTCTCAATCGCTCTCTCTTCTTGGAAAATTAAGTTCCATATTTTCTTGTCACTTATTATTATTGCGTATCATCCACAAAATTTTTAGCCTCGTCCGCGCAAGGAAGTTTCACTTCAAAAAATATTTTATTGTATTTTTAAGTAATTGGTCTACTTACACGTGAAAAGTGATTGAATTCCCCTCGGGACAACGATCCGTATGATTTCTACGCCACTTTATAACACATGAATGTATTTGAAATTCTTATTTTATCTGTTTTTAAAATCCCGTCCGACTCGCCTGTCTGATGGTGCCGGTACAGTTGTAAGCCCTGCCCACTTCGGGATAGTTTTTAGTTGCGCTATTCTTAAGCGTCGTATAAAATTACCATTAATAATTTGAAGAAAAATTACAAATTCTAAGACTTCTAAACTGCCGTCTCCATTATATAAGTATGAACAAAATTATTTCGATCAATTAAGACATTATGCCCATTATTTTGGTAAATATGTGGGTGTAAAGATAATCACATACTTTCTCAAGTCAACGTGGAGTCCACTATCTATTAGCCAACTGGATCCATAAATAGAAACCTACCTACTGCTTCAACGAGTTCACATAACTAGACAAAAAGCTTTCTCATAAATGGTGATCCATCATCTAATTCAAATTCAAATATATATAAATAACAATAAACACACATATTGAAATAAATACACTTATTAAAAGTCAAAAACTATCACCCATTCCAAAATTAAAGCCTAATAATTAAATATTAAATAATTAAAGGTGAGAAGAATGGGCGCAATAAACATAGCGAGCTTTTTTTTTCATCAATAAAATATGTTTAAAAAGTAATATTCTACAATTGAACTTATTATTTAAAAGCCTGACAGCGATCCCTCCATTCCCAATCTGTAGTATCATTAAGAAAGTCATTTATGTTATAGTAACCTTTACCACACAAACGTTTTTTAACAATTCTTTCGAATAATGTAATACTTTTGTTTTGAACATTTTCTGGGATCTTGTTGTAAAAGTATATACATCGCCCCACAAGAGACTTACTAACTCGACTTAGCCGAATCGTAGGCATTGTAAGTTTATGTCTGTTCCTGGTGTTAACATTTTATGGTTATGACAGTTTCTAGTAAATTTACTGTACTGTAAATGTGCCTATGAACATACATTACCAAGAATATATTGAGAAGCAACAGTCAAGATGTTTCGATTCGAAGATTTCTTTGAATTTTGCTCTCAATGCTTCTTATACGTACACAGTACTCTAACGAGTTAATTATAATGAACTTATTCAATAATAAATAATCCCACATCGTCACAATCAAAGCGATACGTGAGCAGCTCGGAGGACCACTCCAAAGATGATTCGAGCATCGCATTCCGATGCTAACTAAAAAATTCAAGTGCCGATTCAAGGAGCCATGGCCTATACTAACGACAATGGAACGCCAATACACAAGACCTCTTAAACACTCGTATTAGTACCAACTTTGAGCGTGTCGATCGGACCATGTGGTTCAAGTTAAGCTTGACGTTCTCCGCTTTGACTGAGTTGAGAGGTTCGTTCTGTCAGTTAGTGGCATATTCTTCGTTTGACGAAACCACCCACAGTTTGATTGTCATTTTTTATCTCGATTCGTATCATCACTTCACATCGTGATCGAATGATGCAGACAAATTTAATATAAACGTTCATGTACTGGCTACGTTTCATTCAACTCAGTATTGGCGGAATATTATTATCGGATACGTTACATACTACGAGTATCAAATCAAAACAAATTCATTTATTAATGTAGGTGAAACAAATGGACTTATTACTTAAAAATCAATAATTCCAGCTTCATCTCTCTAAGCAGATTGATGCACAGTTTCAAACGTTTTGAATTACTCGAGCAAGTTGAAAAAAAAGTAAAGCTGTCATAAAACAAATAAGTTAATGTTAAAACGGGTCGCAAACAAGTCGTACACATTTATCTGCAGGCATAAAGGACTGAACACATAGGTATAGTCAGAGGCGTGGTAGCCACTGTAACCAACAGTATTCGAGACCTCTTCAAGGTTTACGATTGTTTGCCACATACTGTTGTGACCAATGAAGGCGACAGATACTCTATGTAAACATGAGCACTGATCTGATTCATTGATGTGATCTGAGCACACCAAAGAAAATATTTCTTGAAGCTTCATGGACTTACCAAATCTCTGCAATTTGTTTATAGATATATAGGTTTCTACATTTTAAAGTATACTTATTATCAATCTCTTTACAAGTTAGAACGTAAAGTGTATCTTTTAAAACCGACTACAAAAAATCAAGAAAAGACGGCATCGGAAATTCTTGATGAAGTCATGTATTCTAGTAATGTGAGGGATTACTGGAGTTGTAACGAGAAACACCACCTATAGATATATTTGTCACAAAAAATTGGTAAGTATAATTTTTTTACACAATTAATAGACATACCGAATCCAAACAATAAAAGAATATTGAACTCAAAATATATATTTCAAAACAAGCTTAATTGAATGTTAAAAAGGCATTAAATTTTACCTACTTTCTGTTATATATTTAAAAATGTACAAAATAAATATCTAAGTTCTACATTTCATCACCACTTTTGAAAGTTGAGCCCCCTCCAAGTCAAAAACAAGCGGCACGACCGTACCATCCTTTCCTCTAAGCAGTTCGGGCCATTTTCGACCACTTTTGACTTGAATTGAACCAAGACATTGTATAAACACGGTATACTCGTATTTTAATTTGAATCAGTAGTTTAAGAATTATTACTAGTCAAAGTTTCTTAATTTTGTCACTCACTGATTGACTGACTCACCGAACATCAAAAGTTTAAATCAAATTAGCGCTTAGTGTATAAAACAAGAAAAAACTAAAATATTTTACATTTTCGGTCCAGTTTTAAAGATACATCAACTGCATATATAATATCTTTGTAATCTCATATAAAATGTAGTATGATGTTTGTGTAGGCAGGTTTACGTGTTTACTTTAGAGAGTCACATCTAAGTAATGTCGACTTTGGAAGTATTAAGGCGCAGAAATTCTTAATTTGTAAAAACAATAGACTAAGAAGCATTTACCGTTCGCAACAATAGCGGAGGCCATGCAGTACTTCTTTCACAAAAAAGCTGTATAAGAGCTATGTTTAAATTAAAAAGGACAGAAAGTTGCGTACCCTACTTTAAAAAACACAGTATTTTAACGGTACCTGCGCTATATATTCTAGAAGTAGCTGTCTTCGTAAAAGAGATCCGAAGGCCAAACGAGAAATTTACGTTTTGAAAATCGCTTATGTCTGGAGAAATCAAACACCACTTTAAAACACTCAAGTATAATCTGCATGGCACAACAAATTTATAATAAATTACCAGAGCATGTGAGAAATCTAAAAGGGAATTTAAACATAAACTTAAAATATATTTAGCGCATAAATGTTATTATAAGATCAGTGAATTTTTAATAGAAAATGACTTTGAAGCCTTGAAGTAACATTGACAAATAAGTATTTAGTAACTGCGTATTTTGAACATAATTTTTAATTGAACTATGACATTTATAATATTTTTTCTTAATAATGATATGGTCGCTCTTATTTTTAACTTCATGATGCAATAATTAATTTAATTTAACTTTATTTCATGATGTAATCAATTTTGTTTTATGATAATTATTATGATTATAATATCTATATGTCAAATATTTGTATGCTCAATAACGGGCACGACTTGGAGAGCTAAACTGTATCTATAATGTATTACCCTAGTCAACAAATAAAGATCTTACTTACTTTACTTACTTACCGTCCAGATTTGTCAAAAATTGTAACATCAAAGCCTCCGAGAAAAACCCACAGAGACAGGCTTTGAGAAAAACTGTAGCTAAAGCTCAAGAAGTAGCACCGGAATAGTAAAAGAGGATCACTACCTACAAAATTAAGACAAGCTCTTAAGAGAGACAGCTTTAAGAAATTGCTGTTGTTGATATTCAAGAATAGAAGGTACCGGAGAGGAATAAAGTTGGATTATTTACAAAAAGAAATAAGAAGCCAACATAAATATAACTTGTAAAAAAAACAAGTCTCGCAACTCAGTTCTTCTACCATTAAAAGTTGTGAGATCCATGTAGTACCAAGTCTATCAATTGAACTTGTGCGATACATTGTGTTTTTAATAAAAAAAACATACACTGTGTTTCCATGCGATGGTCAAGTCAACCTATTTATTTAAAACATAAAATACTTTCAATATTGATATGGTCACTTTAATGTGGTTTTAGGTTGGCTAATTATGTAATAGCTTATGACAGAAGGACCCTTAAGTAGGGACTAAATAAATCGACAGATTTGGAATTAAATGGATCTCACAACTTTTTATGGTACAAGAACTGAGTTGCGAGACATGTTTTTTTTACAAATTATGTTTTTTAAGGCATCAATCATCAACAGTTTCAACAAACATATTAAGAAATGAGTAAGTTAAAAATAAAGAACCTTAATAAATAAAATCATCAGCTCGTAAATAATTTTAATATTTAAATCGACTCTAACTTAAAACGGTTGTAGACCTTATTATCTATTTTCTACTTCGTTGTGAAAGGTTTTTTTTTAATTAATACGGAATATGGTTCTTTTTTGTAAAAGCTCTCCAAGTTATAAACACAAACGAATTACCTTATATATTATATCGTTTCAGACTTGCCATATTAAATAATAAATAATTGTCACGTGCAACAAGACTACTTGAACAAGTTGAACGTTTACACTACAGATGCAAATGTGTTTGTAGTACGTTCATGTAATATAGGTCGGTGGTGGACTGGTGGTCCGTGCTCGGATATATCATTTGTAGACGTAAATAGGCAATGTTTGGATTGAAAGGAAGTTGTTGTATTTCAGTGTTATTTATGCCTCTTACTAGTAACACTGCCGCGGGTTGATGCAGAACTATGTTAGAGATGCTCGCGTCAAATTCAATAATTTGACGTCTAGTGTTGAGAATCTTCTTTGGGTAAGTGTCACGGTAAATCTAAGTATTATAAAATATTTATTTCGTGAATAAAGATTAGTTTAGAATGAAGGCAATGTTCAAAGTATAGGATGAGTTATTAATGAGTGGCAGCAGACATTGGGGAAGGCTCGGTGAGTCGGTGGCGGACGGCGTCTAGCTCTCTGTCTTGGAACTCAGCCCACGGAGTGAGTATCTACTGGACTGCTGTTTATTGTGTTTCAACAGCACTTATGTTGGTGTTGGCACAAATATTATTTGTATAGAGTCACGTGACGTCCCCAGGTGATCACGGATTTACAAATGTTTGGATTGCGTGAATTACGCGGAAACCGTAGTAGTGTGACGTCATGAAATATTGTTTTATACAATGCTTGTTAGCGCTCACTCTTAACATTGGACACGGCGATGATGGAGATAACTAATGCTTGGAGCAGGAAACATTCAGAAACTCACACGAAGGGATGCGATGCGTTCTATAAGATCTCTTTCCTTGTGTATTTTAACATTAATAAGACGTACTACAATAACACATTACAATAAAACGCGTTCGTTATAAATTCTCAAATGTCGCCAGGAATGACGGGTGGCATCGGCCATTTACTAACGGGTGGCCGGCAAGCTAATCTCTCGTTAACTCTCATGGGGTTCCGCATCGTGTAAATCAGGATTCAAAACTTAGCACATTCACTGCTATGTCCTGAAATTTATACTTAAGCCGCAAAAGTGACTTGGAATCTATATACTAATTTATCAATGTCAAATATTTTTAATCAAAATAGGATAATAATCACTTATTGAACGTCAATAAATTCACATAGCCATTCGTTTTTTCGTCTGCGTTTGTTCACTGGTAGGTAGGTCCCAAAATCAAATTTAGATTGTTGATAACAACGCACGAGCCGAGATTAGCGTGCCGCGGCAGCGTCCGGGGAGTGCCAGAACCGAATCGGTCTTTGTTCACTACTATTTCAACAATAATTTCAGATGGATAATTGCATACATGCTCCAATGTTCGCTATTATTGTTTTGCAAATTGCGTATGAAAAAATATTGACCAATCAGAACGCTCGATATCTCACACTGCTTACTTCATTTGTAATATACCTAGAATCACAGACTTATTATAATATCACTGTAGTCACCCGTGACATTACAATGTCACTAAAACCAGGTCGTTAAATTGTAAGAAATGAAGTCGATTGACAGTGAAATTATAATATCACAAGTAAAATTATATTATCAAGGTTTTGACAATATACCTATATTTAACATAAAAATAATAAGTAAAAGTTTGATACCGAGTGTGGCCCCCTCTTGATAAAATAACAGCTTGCATGCGCCTGGGCATGCTATCCATAAAAATCAAATTTTCTCCAAGAACCGTTAATGCGTTGTAACTTTTACGAAAGGAATTAGGACTTCTAATATGTACCGGTCTCCATTCAAAGTGCCGTTTTCTATTAAGACTTACTCCGTAAGCCCAATACATTAATCGCTGCCCAAAACATAACTGGGCCTCCATCATAAGTGGGTTATTTTTTCAAAGAAATTTCTGCGAAACGTTCCTCTTGCCTTTGCAGCACTCGCCGACGACGGTCCTCACCATGGAGTGATATTGGCTTTATCTGAGAATAATACTCTAACCCAGTCCTCTTGAGTCCACGTCACACAATTTCAAGACTTAAAAAAATCAAGGATATAGGAGTATCCCACAATAGTTATCTAAAAAAATTGCACCAGCTTTCAAATAAAAAAAGAATTATCAAAATCGGTTCACACAGTCGAAAGTTTTGAGGTAACAAACATAAAAAAATACCAACGAATTGAGAACCTCCTCCTTTTTTGAAGTCGGTTAAAAATACGTTAATACGAACTATCAACGATTCCCGCCATTTATTATTAACTGCAATTTTTGTTGAAATTCGACTATGTCTTAGATTTCAATTTAGAATAAACTTTTTTATGCACCACAACACTTCATAAATGTACCAATATTCACAAATGATTAAAACCTCTTTTGGTATTACATTATTCAAATGAGTCTATTTAGTTTTATGACTATTTAATAACAGGCTATTGGCACTACTGCATGCGGATTAATAATACACCTACTGCATTCGTTACTCCGTTGAGATATTTTCGTCGAGACTTTTTGCTGCATTTTTCCTCATTCAAGCTCAACTTTATCGAGGTGGTGATAAATGGAAAAAAATGTAAAAAGTGTTATTTTTTGGCCTAAGTGAAAGTATGTTTTGAACCTATTAAATAATTCACCGTATATTAATGTTTTTCTTAAAGACACAAAATGATAATATACACAATCTTTGTACCTATTAGAAAAAGAAGTTCAACAAACCGTTTAATAGAAGAAAAGTATTTACGTATATGTTATGATATGATGTGCGCCGGTGACGTTTGCCCAACTTACTGATCTTGATACCATTAGTGGAAGCTCTTCGTGGCTCTCTTCATTAATACCTTACCAAAATCCACTCGGTGTTCCTAATCAAGGTACAGGTAGTGTTGAAGAACAAAATACCGAATACATATACACTGACCCGGTAAGCCCGCTAGCCGCTCAGCTCGTGCTCACTCGAGAGTGAGTCACAGTGCCGGCGGATTGAAGGTCAACAACCACCTCATCTGTATGGATTATCTCCGTCTTAACGCATCCATTTAATCCTTTGTTTATCCTCGCCTCTAATAGTCCCGCCCGCTCACCGGAATGGAAAGCATCTGAGCGAAGTCATGTATCATAACCGTAACAAAATAATCCACAGAGTACGAGCACGCGGCGCCCGACCGCGACCACTCGTTCATATTTAACATAATACTTCGTAGTAAATCATCTGTGTTAATCTGAAATTTCACGCTAATAGCTAGCTTTTACCAACGGCTTTGTTTCATATGGGTTTCATGCGAATAGAGGACCGAATGAATTTAGAATTTAATATAAAAAATGATAGATTTACACAATATAGCTACGGTTAAATTTAAACTAGTTCTACGGTTAAATTTAAAGACTTCATAAAATACACATAGTATATAGAGTATTAATAGCAAATGTAAATTAAGACTCATTTACAAAATATAGAGTATCGGTCTATCTTCATATATTGCCTCTGAACAAATTTACAAGTGTTACTGCAGTAGCAGTAGGTCACAGGTATTATTCGACAGCACCCAGACGATGAAGTTTCTTGGAGCTCCATTATGATCGTGCTCAGCAATTCCTTATGTAATGTAACTTATTATTTATTTTATTAAAATAAACGATGATATAATATTTCATTTTTATTTCTCAAGCCAATAAAATTCTCGTATCACATTACGTTACGTACAGTGCACTCGTTACTATTATGAGTTGTTTATTTTTATTTAATTACTTCTTTTTTCTTGAGTAGCTCTTGGAAATCGAACTTCTTGCTTCACACTCTCTGCATCAAGCATAGAGCATTCTCACCTGAAGCACCAACTTCTCTTTACGGCTGGTATTGCGAAAGTCCATGGGCGGTGTCATCACCACTGACCATCCCGTGAGTCTCTTGCCCGTTTGCCCCTATTATTAAAAAAAAGGAATAAAAGAGTATAAAATAGAATACTGGTAGTTTCGAGCGCCGTTTCATTTCTGCCAGACTGACATTAACTGTTTCCGTTACTGATTTCTTCACAATCCTAAAATGGCGGTCCGAGATAATTCTTTCAATACTTCTGGCATTCCGATAACCGATTCATGGAACGTTTTTATGAACTAGTTTTTTCAATCAATCTATGGGATAAAGTATTGATATATTTTGATTGATATTTGCACAAATGTGAGAAAAAGAGTATAGTATACTATATGGACTTGGCAATTCGGTTTTGATATATTGAAAAGCAGATTCTGGATCAGGTGACGTATCACATAGAATTTAGATTCTAAATAATCCTTAACCAAAATGTATGCTCGAATAATCAGTTTTGAAAATTGATATAATTTCACTTTTTTATATGCATTTAATGTAATTGCACAAATTAATATTCGATAAGTATGACATTTATTATAGTTATAAGATAGTGCTATTGTAGGTATTGTTTCATTTATTTTACGCTAGAATGTCTCCTACATATTGTAGTGTAATCAAGGTTGTTACATCTGGAAAAGATATCTGAGTGCAGAGCTCATTTAATGGTAGGTGATCCATCCCGTCCACTAAATTAATAAAATCCCCAATTCACAGCTTCTGATGAGACATGAGGTGTATCAATAAATGGCATAAGGGCTATTTTTTAAGAATGTTTTAGCACCACACTCAACCATCACAGGAGAGATATGGTTTTAGAATAAGATGATAGCGTGCTGAGAACGTCCAAGTTGTTGATGACAAGGACTCGAACACTCTTGATAGCGATACAGGATCCTCATGGTTACGTCACATAGGTCGTCACGTATTTTGTCATTTTATCAATTTGTTATAATTTCATGCTATAGCTAAGACAGCTCTTGCTTCACGAACCGGTTTCTTGGATTGATCTGAATACGAAAGTATTAATAATATAATATTAAGGTAAAAGTAGCATGTAACAAACTACAACGTTTCCAAAGACTAGCCTGTATGGCTATCACAGGATTTATGCGAACTACACCTACTGCAGCTTTAGAAGCCATGCTGAATCTTCCAGCGCTACACCTATTCATAAAACAAGAGACAGTCTCCGCTGCGGCAAGGTTAAAAACACAAAATCTTTGGAAGACTAATAAATCTGCTTCTTCAGAGGTCCTAAATGAGGTGATTATAGACAGTCCCCTGTGCAGGGCTTGCATGGAGACAGAATAAATGGCCACAAACCTAATCCTGGAGTGCCGTAGTGTGGCCACATACAGGCCAAACACCTGGGGTCACCGAGGACTCTCCCCGAAGTCATGGGTGACATCAGAGGTTTGAGTAACTTCCTTGAGGAGTTGGGATGGTAAGATTAGCAACCCAACCATGATGCAAATGATAGCCCGTGAATAGTGGTACCTTTACATACCTATAAGGTAAAAGTAGCATGAGGTAATATTATACTGTATGTGATTTGTTTAACTGAGTTATGGCTCACAGAAAGTGATCATTATTACGCTGTAAAAACAGCAAGTTAGTGCTTTTACTAGAAAAAGGTATTTCGTGGCGGTAGGGATCGGAACCACGTGCCATACAGGAAAATATAAACTAAACTGTTCCGACATCTTTAAACAATATCAAAGGCTCAATGCTTGACACGTTGTTTGTCCGCGATGGACTCCTAAACTAATGTACGGATTTTAATGGGGATGACTTCATGGAGAACAGTTTGGTCCAACTTGAGAGATAGGATAGTTTTTATTTCGATTCAAATCAAAGCAAATCAAAATCAGTTTATTCGTGTAGGTCACGGAAATGACACTTATGAATGTCAAAAATATATATATATTTCTTATTGAATCTACCGCTACTTTGTAAATGGTTGAGCTAATGAGAAGAAGTAGCAAGAAACTCATTGCCACTCTTTTATATCAAGATTTCAATTTAATTACATCGATTTACAAATTATTTCAAATTACAATATAATATGTAAAATGATGCAACAGACACACTCAAACGTCAAATAGTCAATGTCTTACACGAGATGGTCAAAAAAGTAAATGTAAATTGATACAAAAGTTATTGAGTACAGTAGCTGTATCATCCACATACACCATAAATAAAGGTATTTTGTGAGCATTTTATAAGCGATTATAAATAAATAAATATGTATATATCCATACATATATATATACACACAATAACTTTTAAGAATCTGAAACCGAGTCTCCGGCAACAGGATCATCCTGCCACCACAAGCGGCGCCCGTTCACGAGCATGACGCATGAGCCAGCCATCGCCTCCCTCAACCATATTTTAGGGAAGGGGACGATCCGTTCCGTGTCACCGCCACAAGCAGTGACATTTAAGCGAGCATGACGAAACCTGTTACGAGAACTCAGCAAACAACAATAAAATAATCCTAATCTACATGTCATGCAATACTAACCAAATACCTCAGGACCATAGGTCCTAAAATCGAGCCCTGTGGAACCCCGTGGACCGCTTTACATTGACATCCACCTTTTGTAGTCTACAATTTAAATAGGATGTAGGAAAAAATGCCGAAGCAATTGATTTAAAATTAACTTTTCAAAAATTTTACGAAAAGTGGGCAGTACCGATATTGGTCTATAATTAGTAGGGTCACTGGTACAACCTGATTTAAACAGTGGAACTACTTTACTATGTTTCATTAGGTCAGGAAATTCACCATATTCTATATATCGGCGCAAATACTACAACACACCTATTGTAAAAACGAGAATAATTAAGTTTAACTAATTTTAGTCAAAATTAGTTCATAATTTATCCTTTGATTACATTGTGATGTGAAATTATTGTAAAAACAACACGAATTGAAAACAGGTGCGCGTGCGCCGAGCCCCATAAATACGGCCGCATTTCAAAACACGCGGATTAGCACGTGCGCCGGGTGCACTCTACTAGAACCTGAGGTCTATAAATACAGCCGCTCGGTCGACACTTGGGTCAGTCGTGCTCGGGCTGTCGTACGGTACGGACCTCTCTGGACGTCGTAACGCAGTCCGTTGAATAAACGAAAGTAATAATATACCTACTCGTGTAGTTTTCTTTAGAAGAACCAATGAGTGATCTTCAGCAAGATAGCAATTGTGATGTCAACAGTAATGACGTCACACCTTTTAAAAACAATACAGAGTATATTTCCTCGTCATCAGAAGTGGGATACGACCTGATCAACTGCGACCATTCAACATCCAGCAGAAGGGACCGTTGGTAGATAACAATACGCCATTGGAAGCAGGGTCACAAGGACTGCAAGCATACCCATAGTATGGAAATCAGATGGGAGCGATACCAAGTCATTTCTTGATGGAGACGATGCAGAAAATGTCGGTGCACTTATGTGCTTTATCTACCGAAGCGAAGATAAAGGATTCAAGTCTACTTTATTTGACTGGAACGAGTGCGCTGCAATGCGTAGTGCAGAACGAGGGTTTGGTGACACTCGTGTATTAGTGCTGAGTTGTAGGTGGTACCCGGCAGCGCTGTTAGTACTGCCATACTGTCAGAAAGAATTCTGATTCTGTAGCGATGTACTTTTCTTCTTAATATTGCGCTGGCGGCTTCCTTGATGGCTACGCACTCACATTGGAAGATGGAGCTGTGTGTGCCCAAGGGTATGGAAGTGTGTATGTTCAGTTCCTGTTAGAAGATGCCGGCACCAGTTCCTGTAGCCATTTTCGAGCCGTCTGTTTTTTTTTGTTATTTTCATGTTTAATGGATCCAATGGTGTCACTGTCTCGAGGTGCTACGAAGCGGCAACTGCATTTGCTGTATAGCCTGGCGTGATATATAGCGTCTACAGCGGAGGATGGAGCATGAGGCGCATTTTCCGTCGCGGAATCCGCTCTTGACGATGCAGTTTGGTGTCAGCTCGTGGTGCTGCAGGATGGCAACTGTACATGCTTATTTACGTGTTGACCGTATCGGCGGAAAACGAATTACCCACTCACCCAGATCCTATTGCACAACACACCCAGCCCATTCCATCAATCATATGAGAAAGGCTGTCACTGCAGCCACACTAAAACTCAGTGTGAGGATAATCAAAGTAAAGGAAAGTAAACTCTATTCAATAATTCTAAAAAAAAAAATAGACGAATATCTATTATAAATCCCCGAGGGAGTCCTACGAGAAAAGTGCCTGAAACGTGGTACCTCTGGCGGTGGTAGATCAGGCTAACAACGTCATACATTTGTGATAACCACGTATGCTTGATGTATCCATAAGAGATACCGTTGGGACGCCTTGTGGAATCGTGAGTAGACACGTAAACGCCACAGATCTGTATGAATATCTGGAGCGTCGTACTTCTGAGCTAATCATGTCATAAACTTGGATAACCACGGACCCATGATGTATCCATAAGAGAACCGTGGAGATACCGTTGGGAAGCCTTATGGAATTGTGATTAGACACGTACACACCACAGATCCATACGAGTGTCTGGAGCGTGTTACCTACTCACGTTACACACTTGTGCTAACCACGGACATGATGCATACACAATGTGAACAGTTTTATTATATAATTCAAAACATCCTGATAAAAACTTTTTATTAATCTACGAGAACTCTACGAGACCCTCCGAAAACTCTACGAGGCCCTCCGAGAACTCTACGAGACCCTCCTAGAACTCTACGAGACCCTCCGAGAACTCTTCGAGACTCCCCGAGAACACTACGAGACCCTCCGAGGACTCTTCGACAACCTCCGAAAAGCCTCATAAAACTTTATATTTTTGCAGTTCAACGAGAACTCTACTAGAACCTATGAGAATCTTCAAGAATTCTACGGGAACCACTGAGAACCCTCAGTTATAATTATAGTATTTGTATTTATGTAACTACAACAAAGAAACTCAAGTTGATAACAAATGCACTACTTTAGAAAAACTTTCTATACTTGCAGGTCAACAAGAACCTACGAGAATCTGCGAGGGCTCTGCGAGAACCTCCGAAACCTCTACGAGAACCTCCGAATCCTCTACGAGAATCTCCGAGAACTCTGCGAAAAACTACTAATCCTCTACGAGAATAACCGAGAACCTCCCAATTCTCTAAGAACATCTTTGAGAAATCTACGAGAACACTCAATCCTCTACGAGAATCTTCGAGAACTCTACGAGAACCTTCGACAACCTACGGTTACAATAACAGTCGATAAGAACTAACGAGAATCTATAAGAATCCACTACAACTTACAAATACCAACCAGGCTGGTGTAGAGCGCGCTCCGCCTGTCAGAATGGCCGTATCGGTGCAAATACTACAACACACCTATTGTAAAAACGAGAATAATTCAATTTAACTAATTTTAGTTAAAATTAGTTCATAATTTATCCTTTGATTACATTGTGATGTGAAATTATTGCAAAAACAACATGAATTGAAAACACGTGGATTAGCACGTGAGCCGGGTCCTATAAATACAGCCGCATGGTCGACACTTGGGTCAGTCGTGCTCGGGCTGTCGTACGGTACGGACCTCTCTGGGACGTCGTAACGCTGCCAGTTGAATAAACGAAAGTAATAAAATACCTACTCCTGTAGTTTTCTTTAGAAGAACCAATGAGTGATCTTCAGCAAGATAGCAATTGTGATGTCAACAGTAATGACGTCACACCTTTTAAAAACAATACAGAGGTTCTTTCCTCGTCATATACAATTGTTACATATAATAGCTGAATCTGGCGCAATCATATCAATCAAAGACTTGACAAGTTTAACTGATATGTCCCAAAGATCATTTGTGGCCTTATTTCTAATAGATTTAAAAGCTTTTATAACATCAGAGCCTGAAACATGATCAAATTTAAAGATTTTATCATATTCAAAAATATTATCTTTCAATAGTGAAAGGGCGGAGTCTGGTGATGAATTCAACGAGTTTGCAGTGGTAAGATTGTTATTTCGAAAATTATTGCAACTTCGCAATCCGACTTTATAGAGCTTTTATCAAAGTTTAAATTTAACTCAGTTATTTTATGGGTCACCCTTCCGGCTTCTTCATTTATTATTTTCCAAGTTGTTTTTAATCACGTTAGAACTATTGATTATTTTATCTCGTATATACCTTGATTTGGCAATAGTACAATCTTTTTTAAATTATTTAGAGAACTGTTGAACATATCTTTTGAAGTCAGTTATATTGTCGCTCCGCATATAAATCGTACAATTTTTGTGTAATTCAACTGCCCACTCGCTGAAAACTATTGCATCCGACCATGCATATTGCATTGAGGATCGATATAGGAGTGAAAATAGAATTTATTAAATTATAGATCTTATTAAAGAATAAATTATAAATTTCATTTGGTTTTAATGTATTACGTTAAAAATGGGGGGTCTCTAACAAGGGTTGCCCTCACTCTTTCTATGCGGTCTGATGTAACTGGCACAAAAGTTATTTTGTATTTAGTTATATTGGGTTTTAAAGATTCAAACTGAATTTATTGACCACAGTGGTTTCTTCAATAAAATTAATGAACCTCCATGAATTGCAGAGGTTATAAACAAGCTACCAAACTGGTAATTGCTTAAATTAAAAATACATTCAAACTTTTTAACCAGTGTTCTGTGAAACATATTATATCAATATTAAAGTTATTTAAAAACTATTCTATTTCAAGTTCTTTTCCTTTTATACATCTGATATTTTGGTGAACCAGGTTGATAAGATATGGTGTATTTTTAGTGGTTTGATTCACTTTATCTGTGAGTAAACCCTCCTTAAAATTACTTTTCAAGCAAGAGAAAGCCTCTGTTGTCTCCTTATCCAGTTTAAAATATATTTACTCTGCTCTCTAAAATAGATTTGAGACCCATAATTATTTTTAATTCCAATATTTTAATTCCAATAAGATTTTCTATGAGAGAAGTTATTGACGCACGGTTTGACAGTTCTGCTGTGAAACAATTTCGTTATAACAACAGGAAGCATATTTTACGAAATAATTCTTGATGTTTTGAAATATTATTGGCAAATTCCTATAAAACTGTATTTTTTTTATTATCTACAGAACAACGTCTCTTGTTAAAGCTATTTATAATGTATTATATTTGTTGAATACACTATCTACGTTCACAATGAAACACACACATACACTTCTATTTATTTATTATCCACCGCCGTGGCAAAAATTTAGCGAACACCTAACATAGTAATACTAAGCCTTACACCCAATACACAAAGCACAATCATAGTCCGTTTTAATCTATAGCTAGCGCCATCTAGGCATCTAGGACGTAAACTTTATTGACAGACTCACAGAGTCTGTGAACTGTGTGGAGGTTTACCTGACATGAATTTCAACATCCCGCCCACCAAGGACGAGTCCTTCAAATTAAATTATAATATATGGAACTTGACTACAAATGTACATTAGAATTTAACTTATACGAGTAACAGCTTACAACTAAACATAACAAACTGTAATAGATAATACATAATGCATAAGTAATTGGAACAATGATAAACTTATACAGTACTACCCCCACCGTGAGGGACTGAGCTTGTGAAAGCATTTGTTTTGAAAACTAAAGAAATAATTTAATTAATTTACTAAATAAGTCTAAACTAACTAAACACTTTAAAGACGGACATTAACCGCCCACCGTAACACAAGGTAGAAACAAGAACGAAAAGAAATCTATGAATAACAAAAATTAAACCAATTTATCAGAATGCTTATCACTTAGGTAGGAAACAAAGCTTGTTAACAGGACGTTTCAACAATTTATCCTTGCATTTAATAGTAACTACACGCGTGACATTATCCTTGCCTGGATGTTTTTGAACTATTCTACCGAGAATCCATTTTGTTGGTGGCAAATTATCCTCCCTAATTATAACTATATCATCAACATCAGGTTCGGATTTTTTTATGGTCCACTTATACCTCTTATCTAAATTTAATAAATAATCTTTGGACCATCTACGCCAAAAATCATTAGTAATCTTTTGAACTAATTTCCATCTACTTGTTAAATTTACATTTTCAGCATGATTAATGTAATTACTATCACAAACATTAACAAGAGGTTCTCCTACCAGGAAATGGCCGGGTGTCAAGGGGAGAGGGTCTACCGGATTGTCACTTAACTGACTCAATGGTCGTGAATTCAGACAAGACTCTATTTGTACCAACACTGTGGTCATCTCCTCATAGGTTAGAGTATGATTACCTATCACCTTCTTAAAATGTGTCTTTGCCAAGCGAACCCCAGCCTCCCAAATTCCACCAAAATTTGGGCTTAAAGGAGGTATGTAGTGAAACGTTGTACCCTCCATTGCCAAAACATCCGCAATTTCTTGAGGGACTTTTGATTTGGTTGTATGGAATAATTCTCGCAGCTCTTTATCAGCACCGACAAAGTTTGTGCCGTTATCGCAATGTAGATCAGTGCAACGTCCTCGTCGACCAACGAATCTACGAAATGCAGCGATGAAGCCTTTTGAAGTTAAGTCAGACACTGCTTCTATATGAATGGCACGAGTCACCATTCACACGAAAAGGCAAATATAACCTTTATAGGATTTGCCTCCCCTACCAGGAGAGAATCGGAAATTTATGGGACTCGCATAGTCTACACCTGATGACTTAAAAACCTTACTTGGCTGCAACCGCACTTCTGGTAATTGACCCATCAGAGGAGTGGTTTTGCGTTGGGAGTATCTTATACATGTGACACAACGGCGAAAACATTTTTTAACTAACTGCCTGGCATGTATTACCCAAAACCTACTTCTGAGGTAATTGAGCACTGCTTGAGGTCCGCCATGCATTGTTGAGATATGAGCGTCCTGTACGATGACCTGGGTAAGATGACTTACGTCAGGCATCACTATGGGATGTTTCTTGTCGTAACTCAACTTAGATAAAGTTATTCGACCACCTACTCTCAAAAGTCCCATTTCATCTAAAAACGGGTTGAGAATGTGCAGTTCATTTTTCTTCTGTACTTGATCTCCAGACTTTAGTTGCCTGATTTCCTCTTTAAATTTTAATGCCTGAACTTGTTTAATGCAACCTAGTAAAGAATCATTAATTTCCCTTGCAGTAATGAACTCCGGATGTTTCTTTCTTTCGTGCGCTTTTAATTTTAAATTTAAAAATCTATTAACATATGACACAATTCTTAACATTTTGTTCAGAGACGAATATTTACTCCAAAATAAATTGTTTTCTTCTTGCTTGAAACGTTGATTTGCGTCCACTTTCTTCAACGCAACTAAGGTCTTGATTTCCCCAGTTTTGCACGCTCTGACTTCTTCTTGTGTGCTGTATTCTGTTATTGGATAATTGATCAATGGTTGATGAAGAAATGCAGGTCCCTTCCACCAAAGCATCTCTCTCTTTATGTCGGAAGGTTGCAATCCTCTGGAAGCACAGTCTGCGGGGTTAAGTTTTGTTCCAACATGATTGAACTGATTACTGTCTAGAATGTTAAGAATTTCTGATACTCTATTACTTACAAAAGTTGTCCACCTAGACGGCAATCCTCGCAACCATGCTAGGACAATGGTTGAATCAGACCATGCGTGAAGCTTTTCTTTAGGCACAGCCATAACTTGTGCAACTTCATGCAGCAATTTTGTAGCCAGGACTGCACCGCACAATTCTATTCTAGGAATTGATAACTCCTTCTCAATCGGCGTCACTTTTGTTTTTCGAGGCTAGGAGATGTACGTGAACATCACCCTTTTCGTTTACTGAACGAAAGAACACAACCCCAGCGTAAGCTGTTTGGGAAGCGTCTGCAAACGCGTGCAATTCGACTTCACAATCTTGAGTAAAATGTAGCCACCTTGGAATTAAGATGGTTTTCAGCTCAGTGAGTTGTGATCTGTATTTTAGCCATTCATTTAGCAAATCTACAGGAAGCTCATCGTCCCAAGCCAAACCCGACTTCCACAGTTTTTGAATGAATACCTTAGCAGTCACGACAACGGGCGCGAACCAGCCCATTGGATCGTATAGCCGAGCAATGTCGGACAACACTTGACGCTTTGTTGGTAATTTGTCAACTTCCGGCAAATCTACCGTGTACTGAAACTCGTCAGAATCTCTGTTCCAACAAATGCCCAAAACTTTAACCATTTTGTCTGCCTTAATGGGAATAGATGGAGCTGAACTCTGATTGTCTTGGTCAATGTACTGCAATAAAGCTCTACTGTTGCTGCTCCACTTCTGTAATTGAAAACCTCCTGCCTGCATAAGCTTATTCATTCCCTTATAAATTTCAATTACCTCCTCTTCAGTTTGACAGCCCGTCATGAGATCGTCGATATAAAAATCCTTCATCGTTATTTCCGATGCGGTTGGATAATTGAGACGCTCGTCCTCTGCCAACCGTTGCAGAGACTTTACGGCCAAATGAGGTGCGCACGCCGTTCCAAAGGTGAGTGTGAGCAACTCGTACTGACCCAGAGGTTCATCGGGGTTGAATCTCCATAAGATCCTTTGGAAACGCGTGTCCTCATCATTAAGGCGCACTTGCCTGTACATTTTGATTAAATCTGCAACGATACATATAGGAAATATACGCCACCTCATCAGAATGTGTCTCAGATCTTGTTGTAGTTTGGGCCCGACATGAAGATTGTCGTTAAGAGATACGCCGTTCTTACCTTTGCAAGAGGCATCGAAGACAACTCGTACTTTGGTAGTTTCCTTATCTTCCCTTACAACGGCGTGATGTGGAAAATATACTGCCTTTGGCTCGACCATTTCATCCTTTATTTCGATCATATGATTTAAATCCAGATACTCTTGCATTACCTTGCAATATTCTTCCTTAAAATTTGGATTCCTTTGAAGTTTCTTTTCCAAATAATAAAATCTTTTCTCTGCTATCTCCTTTAATCCTCCGTATTGACATTGTGGATTATCGCTCTTACAAGGTAATCTGACCACAAATCTTCCTTCTTCATTCCTGAAAGTAGTTGAGTCGTAAAATTCTTCGCATTTTTCTTCTGTTTTAGTAAGTTTCTTTTGAATCAAGTTTGGTTCATTTTCTAACTCCCAGAATTGTTTTAATAAAAAATCTTCTCTTACTTGAACGTGTAGGCTTACCATTTTTCTGACACCAGTTGAAGGTACTTGGGATACCTTCCCTTAAATGATCCACCCAAAGATGGTGTTTTGAGCTAATAAGTGTCCCTTTGGGTGTTTGATTATGTCATTCAAGAGGACTTCGCCACACACTTCAGCTCCTAGTAAAATATCAATTCTACCAGGTGATTTGAATCCTGGGTCAGCTAGTGATAGGTTCTCAATATCTAGCCAATCAGGTGACGAGATTTTGTTGGTGGGTAATCGAGAAATAAGGGATTTTAATACATATGCAGAAATTTGAATAGACTTACTTGGATCCCTACGCGACTCTATTTGGAAAGAAACCATGTGCTTTATACGCAATCGACCATCCCCTATACCTGACACGCAGCCACTAACTGACACTCGCTTAAGCCCTAATGTTTGTACTGTTTGCTCTGTGACAAAAGAGGCCTGTGAGCCTTGGTCGATCAAGGCGCGTAGAACACAGAATTGACCGCTGTCAGAAGATGCTCTCACAATTGCTGTCGCCAAAAGAACGTCAGCCAATCCGACGACTGTTTCTTCCCTTGCAAAATTGGCAGCGACATTCACCCTTTGATTGGGTGATGAAGGTTGACTGTTTCCTTGATTAGGTTGCTTTGATTGTGTGAATGTGTGGTTGTCTGTTGTGTTTGTGAACCCTTGTTGTATTTCTCTTTCCTGATGAAGCAAAGAGTGATGTCGTTTACCACATCTATGATAGCTTGTTGTGTAACGACATTTCTTAACTGAATGGGTGGGTGCTAGACAGTTTAAACAAAGAGATTTTTTCTGTACGTATTTTTGTCTCTCTTGCGGCGCTAGTTGTCCAAATCCCTTGCACTGATAGAGGAAATGATCTCCTGAACACATGATACATTGATATTTCGTAGCGTCATCATGAACTGCGAATGATTTAATTTTCTCTATACGTTTTGCATTGTTGTGAGGAGTTTTAGACATTTGTTTGCTACTATCAATCATTTCCAGTGTCCTAAGCCGTGACTCTAGGAATACTTCTAATTCATCCCATTTAGGCAATGTGTCAGATGAAACACCACTGACAGTTATCTCCCACTGGCGGAGTGACTCGTGATCTAGTTCGGACACGACTAGGAAAACGAGAATTGCGTCCCACTCTTTGGTTTCAATTCCCAAGTTGTTGAGAGACGTGATACACGATGTTGTTCCATCTAGCAAACATCTTATGGAGTAGGCAGATTCGCAGGTGATATGCTTTTGAGTGAATAAACTCTTGAGAATAGCATTACAATTGTACCTTTTGTTATTATATCTGTTTGTTAGTTTTTTCCATGCCGCGCTGTAGTTAAGTTCAGTTGTTGGTAAATTTCGAATGAGCGCTTCCGTATCACCCGATAAAGTGCTCTTTAAATAATGCAATTTTTCAACGGCTGACAAATTACGATTGTTGTGAATAAGTGAGCAAAAAAGATCGTAAAATTGTTGCCATTCTTCGTATTTTCCACTGAATTTAGGTAACTCTATTTTAGGAAGTTTGACATCACTGGACTTAGACTTTTTAACCACCGACTGTGGTGGCAATGCTTGTGATTCGTCACGACGAATCATGGCATGAATAGCTTCTTTCAAACAGCCTTTGTAATAAGTATAGTTTTCTTCAAACGTATCGTACGTGCCTTTCGTAAAGTAGTCAAGACTAGAGCTTTGGCTTTCATTTGCTGTTCCAATAATATGCCAATGAGTCTCCGTAAACTCCTTTCACAAGCTTTCAACTATTTCCAACCTTGTTTCTAAATAACCTCTTGTGACCCTTTCCTTAGGACTTTTTCTGTAATTAGCCTCAGCTCGATTTAATTTCGTAAGTCTTTCCTGTTGAATGGCAATTGATTTTTCCACACTCATATTGTCAGTTGTGAGAAATTTAATTCAATGAGATAGGTAATTATTCTAAGTCGATGGAATATATTTGTTGAAAATTTGCTAAGTCAATGAAGCATTCATCGAAATCTTTCTAAGTCTTTTTTAAAACTTAAAACTTCAAAATTTTTTGGGCATGGATTCCGTCTGTGCACTTTTTAGTGAATTATTCTAAGTCCTTGAATCTACTTTAAAATTTTACAAGTTCAAATAATATCAGTAATTTTATAAGTTAATTTACTCACAGTTTTAGGGTCCAAATTCACTTTGATTTATTAGCACTCAACTCACCGCTACCACATAGAAACTTTATCTTCTTATATCTGTTGTCCTTTTGAATATCCCGGGTTTCGGCACCATTTTTGTTGAATACACTATCTACGTTCACAATGAAACACACACAAACACTTCTATTTATTTATTATCCACCGCCGTGGCAAAAATTTTGCGAACACCTAACATATTTTTTTTTTTTTGCGCCCAAGCAAGGGAATGGGCTACCCTCCGGGATAACGACGGGAGGGAGGTGGTGAATGCACATGCATACCAACGCAGCCTAAGTCTGCGTTGGTTATGTGGGACTCACGTGAAAACCTAGGTGCCTACCCACTAAACACCACCTGCAGTTGGCTTTGGGCAGGTGCCCTCTAAGCCTACATCGAAGGCGACCTTTTCATGGGGAGAGAGAGGCGCAAGCGGCACTCCCTATGGAGTTTCCGCTGGGATGCCTGGGGACACCTAACATATTTTTTTTTTTTTTTTTTGCGCCCAAGCAAGGGAATGGGCTACCCTCCGGGATAACGACGGGAGGGAGGTGGTGAATGCTCATGCATACCAACGCAGCCTAAGTCTGCGTTGGTTATGTGGGACTCACGTGAAACCTAGGTGCCTACCCACTAAACACCACCTGCAGTTGGCTTTGGGCAGGTGCCCTCTAAGCCTACATCGAAGGCGACCTTCTCATGAGGAGAGAGAGGCGCAAGCGGCACTCCCTATGGAGTTTCCGCTGGGATATTGCACAGAGGGTGCTATCTAATTGGGACTAGTCACATCAGAAGGATGATCACAAAATAGAGGTGAATGCGTCAGATTGTCCCCGGATGCCAAGAGGCGTTCCAGGTCAGACGAGAGTTTGTTAGGGGGATCGGAGAGGGCGTGTCTGGGCCTCCTGACTTGATGACGTGAAGGAGGGGAGGCGGTATAATCCGCTGCCTCCTTAATCAGGGGATTTGGGTGATTGTCTGAGGACTTAAAGAAAGTTTCAGACAAGCACTTAAGGTGTTGTTGGATGGTGGGGAGCTCTAAGTCCCGGTGAAGGTCTGCGTTTCTAACACACCAGTGGGCATTGACAGCCTTACGGCAGAAAATGGATTGAACTGTTTGTAGTTTGTCTATAATATTGGGTTTCGCATGAGCGAAAACTGGAGCGGCGTAAGTCAAAACCGGTCGAATGCAAACCTTGAAGAGTGTTCGCTTGTTCCTAAAAGACATTTTACTGTGCCTACCTAACATACTGTTTAGGCGGTACAGATAGAAGCGGGCGGTTCCGGTCACCTTCTTGACGTGAGGCCTGAAGGTGAGTTGGGAGTCGAGGGTCACACCCAAGTACTTGGTTGTGGACCTGAAGGGGATAGGGGGGCCTAATAGATAAATGGGTCGATCCCGGCAGAAGCGTCTGCGCTTAAAATCAAAACGGACTGCGGAGCTTTTATCCGGGTTGACCTCAATACGCCATTTCCTAAACCAGTCACCTAGCTCATTAACTGAGCGTTGGAGCCTGGAGAGGACTGAAGATATCTGTTGGGACTGGACGTAGAGAGCGGTATCGTCAGCGAAAAGAGAGAGTTGCACTCCATTTCTAGGGATGGGAATATCGTTGGTATACGATATGTATAGAAGTGGTGAGACCTAACATAGTAATACTAAGCCTTACACCCAATACACAAAGCACAATCATAGTCCGTTTTAATCTATAGCTAGCGCCATCTAGGCATCTAGGACGTAAACTTTATTGACAGACTCACAGAGTCTGTGAACTGTGTGGAGGTTTACCTGACATGAATTTCAACAATATTAAAACAACTTTTATGGAGATAACGTCATGACATCTTATGTAATAGTCGCCATCTTATTTGATAAATATTTCCACAAATGTACGGCAGTATACTATGATAATCATGTATTTATATTACGTAACAATACAGAGCAGAACGCTACGATTGTGCGCTACGCCCTAGCCTGTCACAGCTGTCATTCAAATGATTATTGAGCGAAGGACTGCGAACAATATTTACCCAAGATAAACAAAACTCTGGCCGGCTAAATTACGTTTAGCAGTGAGCGGTGATGAGTGGTGAGCGCTGTATTTTTGTATGAAACTAAACTAAACAATACTCCCCGAAGCCAATCTGTTTCTCTGTAATTTGAATAACTTATTTTATATACAATAACTAAAATTGAATGATGATCATTACTTTTTTGTTGGTAGTTCTTTGTGCAGAGTATGGGACTAATGTGGTGGTTCATTAATATTACTCGATAAACAAATACACTCTATGAAACGATTAGATATAGTTCATCACTATGTAGAAAGTAATATTGAAATAGCCTGTGTAGAGTTGGAGCAGTTCATAGTTATAGACATGTTAACCCGCCTTCTGCTTCATTTGACCTTGTCTAACCATCTCGGTCAATTTTTAAAACTAGCAATCAAAAATCCCTGTTAAGAGAAAAAATACCTATCTACCAAGATAGACTGGAAAAACTGAAATTGAATTTGTCTTCTATACTTCCGTTTGGGTCATATATCCAATCCAATAATTCAAATCAGCTGTACAAAACATTTTTTAATAAATTTAGTAATGTATTCAATTCCATCTTTACATCCAAGTCTATTATAGTCTTCGACACCACAAAGTTTTGTGACTGGGCAACAGCAGGTATAAAAGTAGACTGAAATGGTAAAATAAAAAACATTTTGGTGAAAAGCAGTATAATTTCAAGTTTACAGAAAATACATATTATAAATTTTTCCGTATTACTGTTGTTAAACCAATAATCGATAAAATTGGTCCCGAACTTGCATTAATTTTTAATAAATGTATTGACTGTGGTGTGTTCCCTGATTTAATGAAACACAGTAAAATTACTCCACTTTTCAAATCAAGTAGTTGTTCTGACCCCGGTAATTTTAGACCTGTTTCCGTATTACCAACATTTAGTTAATTTTAATAAAAAATATTTTAATATTTTAATAAAAAATAATTTTAAATCAATTTAATACGCCGTATTGTATAATATACAATTCGGTTTTTTCTAGGGGTCTATCTGACGCTGGTGTCGAGTTGATAACATATATTTTTGATGTCTGGGCGGAGTTGCATGTAATTCTGTGATTTATCCAGGGCATTTGACTGTGTGCTCCATGACACATTAATCAGGAAAATACACTACTACGGTATTATTGATGTTGCCGTAGATTTTATCTCTTCTTACTTGAGTGATAGAATCCAAAGATTTGACGTGAATGGAAAGCTTTTCCCGGGGTCAGCGATTACTTGGAGTGTGCCACAAGACGCTATTCTTGGGCCATTATTATTCTTTGTGTACATAAATGATCTACACCATTTTTTGAGGGACGATCATGAGGTTGTGTTGGTTGCAGATCACACGTCACTTTTAGTGAAGCTTAAGCGACACCAAAACGTTTTTAATAATCTTCTACTTAATGAGAAGTAAACAAAGTGTATTAAATTTATACTACCAAATGTTAAAATAGTAAAAGCTTTTATTGTAATTAAAAACGAAGAGTAAGCTCTCGTGGATACCACTGTATTTGTAGGTATCTATAACCCTCGATAATAAGCTTCAATGGGGCCCTCACATTGATACATTATTTCACAGCATTATGGTTTCTGGTATCCTGCTGTGGGGAAGTTCTGCAGATATTCACACCATCTTTGTGCTGCAAAAGAAGATGTTTCTCATAGCTCGTCGCTCCAGTTTGTATTTGTCCGTCGTGTGTCGTGTCACCGGTATCGGACTAGCGCGGCACCTCACAGATCGTCGCTCCTCGCTACGTGCACGTTTATTTTGAAATTCAAGTAAATATTTATTGTAGTGCGGCTGATTTGGCGCGAGAGCGGCCGGCCACCCCGCACCCTCCCCGCACCCTCCCCTCATCCTCCACGTCCGACCTCTTCTCAATTACGAACATAACATAGCTTAAACAGCTATCTCCTATCATTCTTTTATAACATTTTCCAATATTCTATTTCGTCTTTTGATATGGTAATTCCTGCATTAATAATAAATGAGAATGAGCCGCCACGATCGGCTATGTAACGCTCTTTCGAATAAAAGTATCGGAAAAAAATCATCAGTTGAATTTTCTATTGTGTATTAACTTCAATTTTGTCACGTGGCAAAGTTTTCGTGTGATCCATAGTATAATATACTTTATATTTACATATACTTCGCCTGTAATATTATAATACAATGGTGTGATCTAAGTCACACATGTCGCTTATATTATTATTTTGGCAAATGTAGTTTTGATAAAAATAGTCCTTTTACGTCATAAAGAAAATATTAGATATAATATGTTGTATGTTTTTTTGTATACTTTAGTCGTAATTGGTGACCTTAAAAATAACTTAACTGGTTCACAACATTATTACATTTCAAATCAGCTACAAACATGTACCAAGGTGTAATAAATTTGTTTACACATATTGTCATATATTGCCTACGCGGTAACATAATATTCATGATAAGATGAATGATGTAAGTATCAATATTATCAAGATGTTTCGTCACTAAATCGTAAAGTAAAAACTTTCTTAAAAGTAATTATTATAGAATACCTAATTAATAACCATCGTTTCTTGCTTTGTTTAACACAACTTTTTTCGTTACAATTTCGAATATTGTTTCATACTTAGCGGCTGAGCGACATGTGAGTTCCATGAGCAAGCAGTATTAATAAGGAACTTCCTTCGATTCTGTTGTTGGCTCCATAGACAAAAAAAGCGTGGTGAAAATCTTCAAGGAGAACCCTCAGGCAGAACGAGAGAGACCGTGGCGATAGCATCTAGTCTTTATCGTTCTTATCTAGTAGTTTAAAGATTAAATTAATTCAAAAATATCTTGTAACATCGTAGATCCATATAGCCAACCTTGTAATCGTTAGAACTTTTTTTATAAAGATACCCATGCCATCCCCTCCTGGAACGCCTCAAATTTAAATGGCGAAGACGATAAACAAGTTAGGCGCGTGTCATACGAAGGTGGAAGTCGGCGGCAGAAATCAGGCGAAGCAGCTCTTCGCATCTCAGTGATAAAAGCGGCAGACGACACACAGTGAAGTAATGTCTGTTAGTAACGCCATGTGAACAAGTCACTGGATCCCCGACAGTAGCCTCTGCTGCTGATTCTCGGTGCACCAGAAACCAGCCGCACCTGCAGCTTGTAGAGCGCTAGTATGTAGGCCGTTTGAAGTAATGTCGTGCTCTAATAATGCCCCAGACTTCTATACACGCCAAATCTTCTTTATTTGCAGAGTAAGCTAATAAATATTTTATTGATGTCTTATAATCAACAGGTGCTTGTAATAACCCATAAGGCATGTAATCTTATAACTATAATACAAACTCAGTGGAAGTTTTAAATTTGTATACAAAAAATATATACATTCCAAAACAAACCTAAATTAACATCAATCATAAAATTATTATAATTTCATAGGAACATCCATTACAATACAATGTCATATAATAGTTATATAATGATATACACTGGCCTTCAAAAGTAAGTATCACACTTTTAAAATTGGGATAACGTTTTAAGTTCACAAGATATACTTTCAAAATAAAAAGGACTCCAAAGAGAATTTAATTTTGTACAAAAAAACTTTATAGTCGGTAACCTTCTTTTAAGAATTGTCTCAAAAAAAACCTCAAAAACAAAACCATACCTTTTTCAAAGTGGACGTTTCCGAATTACAATTTTACCATTCACATTTTTCTTTCTGTTTTAATTTTTTTTCAAGATCGATGGGTCTTGTTTTAAAAATTTATGCAAAAAAGCACATAACATTTATTTATCATGCCTCTTTCAGTTGAAGAATGTACTAGGATCATGGCTTTTCTGGAACTAGGCATCAGTATGCGTCGCACTGCAAGAATGGTGGGTGTGACGATACGAACGGTCCAGGAGGTAAAGCGAAGGTACGAAGAGACTGGACACCATCTTAGGAGACCTTGTAATGGCAGACCCAGGTGTACCAATGCCCGAGAAGATCGTTATATTATTTCCACTGTGTTAAGAAATCGCCACCAAAATGCAGTTGAAGTCCAGCAACAGCTACTTCAGACCCGGAAGGACTAAATTAGTGACAGTACAGTGAGAAGAAGACTTGCTGAAGCAAATTTGAAACCCCGAAGACCAGCAAGTGGCCCAAAACTCGAGAGACAGCATCGAGTAGCGAGACTGCGATACGCCCGTGAACACATGCAGTGGGATGAAGAAGAATGGTCAAGAATTTTGTTTGCAGATGAGTCTCGATTCTCCCTTTACACTTCTGATGGAAGGCGAAGTGTTTACAGGCGAGTGGTGAGCGATACCTTCAAGCCTGCATCTCAGAAAGAGTCCAATACGGTGGAGGCAGTGTACATGTATGGGCTGGCATATCTTCAGAAGGTTGCACAGAGCTAGTAGCCATAGAAAATGGCACCCTCACTGGGCTAAGATATGCTCAAGAGATTCTCAATGACTATGCAGGGCCGTATTTAGCAAATATGGGTGATGGATCGATGCTGATGCATGATAATGCCCGGCCACACACGGCTCATATCGTACAAGAGTATATTCAGGAGGTCGGTATCAGCGTGATGGCTTGGCCATCAAGAAGTCCTGATCTCAACCCGATTGAACACGCCTGGGATGAGCTTGGGAGGCTAGTCAGAAATCGCAGAACACTAAGCACTAAAGCAGGCCCTGGTAGAAGAATGGGAGAATAATCCCCAACATCGGCTCCGAAACCTAGTGTTCAGTATGCCAAACCGGCTCGAAGCTGTAATCACAGATCTAGGAGGCAATACCAGTTATTAAAAATTAAATAACACGTAATACATTATAGTTGATTTTTTTTACACTAAACTAAAAATGTCTATTTTCATTGTTTTATCTTTTTTAAGTTAAAAATGTTACTAATATATAATTTTAGTTTCTAAGAATTAAAGCCTATAAAATTTGCAACAAAACGTTTTTAATCTTAAATCTCTACCTTCTATAGTTAAGAAAAAAAAATAATTTGAAAAGTGTGATACTTACTTTTGCAGGCCAGTGTATATATCAGTAAGTTAATACTTGCTATTTACTATTCTTTTACTTCATAAAAAATATTTATTGATTAGTAGTTGTAATATAAGATACAAGCTTCTTCCGGCACTGGTCGACAGCATCTGTTTCTGTTTCTTGCGTTAACAATCAAATATATAAAGAAAATCCTTGTGTAATGTTTCCAGAAAAGCCTGCACACCTTCTGAATATATTGGCAACGCTCCTGTCATTCCTCTGCTGTTTCAAGAGAATGAAAGTATGAAGTGGCGGTGATCACTTACCATAAGGTGACTAGAATGTTTGCCTGTGTTCTTATTCTATAAAAAAGTACAAGTCACAGGTAGGTTATGATGACGTAATCCAAAGAGCGAACTGAATGAGAAATTTCGTATTCAGTGGTCGCTGGCGACTGTCGGGTGTCGGCCCACAACTACAGCGTGTCTTAGTTTACGTTACTAAGTACTTGTAACATAAATAAATAAAGCGGGATTAAAATAAACTCCCTTGTAATAATCTTGACTTAGAACCGCATTCACAGCACCTCGGGTTCAATCAAACACAATCACGACAACAATTATTACATTATTATCTAAAAAATATTTTTTTTTCGTTTTGTTTTATTTCTGTTATATTAACAAATTTTGTGTATAAATAAAAAAAAAACTAATTAATTTTCTATACTTGTTTATATTAACCTTAAATGCTGAGTGTTTATAGTATCTTTGATCTTAACTATTTGTTAAAATTTGATTTATTTTTCCATACGCCAAAGAAGTATAACTTCTAACGCGTATACATAAGTACACACACTCTTTTTTTGTGAACACGTTGAATTCATTCATTTAAATCAAAAATGTTGAAATGTCGTTTCTGAAGTAAACACTTCACTCTATAATGACTTCCTAAGCATTATTTTTCTGTAAAAGATGTGATCGAAGCTAAAATAAGTCACTGAAATGAAATATTTTTATAATATACCCAATTAGAACTCTATGTTATCTCCTGTAGGACTGAGATAGTAATAAAAATTAGTTTAACAACTAAATATCCGGCTGTATCAAGAATTGACTCAAGCGTTTAAACAAAACAGAATTATGTTAACTGCATTCAACAAAAGTTGGCCGTAAACAAGATTTACTGGGACACCCTATTGTTACATCGATTTACGCATTTTCCGCCAAAACACTGAAAATAGAATGTACGTTCATAAAACTATTATGATAAAGATTCATTCATCGAAATCCGGTCGCGCATCGCGTTCGCGTCGACTGTGTTGTGTATATATTATATGTTTGCTACGAATACAATTAGGTGTTTTCTTGAAAGTGGTGAGTCGCCTGCACTCTCCACGCGGCCCGACATACGTCACGCGTCACGCGTCACGCGACCGCCTGTTAACTGTCATTACAGAAATAGTGGCCTCCGAAAGGGTAGCCTGGCGATAGCGGGCGCGGACGAGGAGGCGGACGCGGGTGCGGGCCACACGTAGCACTGAGACACGGCCCATATGGAGTACGCTCGCGCCGTGCGCCGCCATCTTGCTTTATTTTCTTTTTGTTCTCAACTCAACATATTAACGATTGTATAATAGCTAAGTTTACTGCTCCGCGGTCGTTAGCGCCGCTGCTTACATTGATTTCTTACTTACGCCAGTATGTATATAGCTACATTTCATAATAAAATATAAGAAGGCTGAACGCTAAATTAACGATTGTAATTTTATGAACCTTTAAGTAAATCATTTTTAATGGCACTTATATACATAATTTAATTCGGCAATAATATTATTATCATTAATACATAATATAAAATTTTTATTTCGTAGAGTTCCACCAATGTTATTAATAGATTTTCAGTTAGACTTATTTTTCGCTGATATTTATAAATTAGTATAACTATATTCATATGACTGTCTTCTTCTTTCAATTATTTCATTGTAAATATTCAAGTGTAGATTTAGAATAATTTTGTTCTTTCTTTTATTATTAGATAGATACTAATCCTATCCTATATTCTACATCATTTTCGTTAGTTAGTTTCTTTTTTCGTTAGGTTCTGTGGCCACCTGGAAGCCAGATTTGGTTTCCACCACACCACACAACAGAACAAACAATCACACCAAATTTCGAGACCTAGTACTATCGTACGAAGCCAAGCATTATTTGAGTACTGTCATAGAGGAGTAATGACATGATGTTTTATGACATTTGCGGTCCATTGAGGATACTTTAATATATACTATGGTATATATTTTAGGTCACCTAATAGTAACAAAAATCATCCGAAGCTTAGGTGCTAATAAGCTACAGGAATAATAAGATCATTGCTTTTCTTTACTTTATAGTTTTATGACAAATTGAAATATTTATATATTAACTAACTGATCCAGCAAACGTTGTATTGGCGATATTAAAATCGCGATACAAAACTAACTGTTGATCGTAGATGGGTGCAAATTTGAAGTTGTATGTATTTTTTAATGTTGACTCATTATTTTTTGATTTTAGACAAATTTAAAAAAAAATGTCAATAAAATTAAAAAAAAAATTTGGCGTGGACCACCCTTATCATTTAGGGGGATGAAAAATATAGATGTTGTCCGATTCTCAGACCTACCCAATATGCACTCAAAATTTCATGAGAATCGGTCAAGCCGTTTCGAAGGAGTTTAACTACAAACACCGCGACATGAGAATTTTATATATTAGATGAACATATTTTTTGTGGAATTTCACATATTCCGTCAGGCCTATTAACATTAAACGATTCCCTTTCTATTTTTCTTTAATCAAATATGTAAGTCAAAACGTTTGAGCTATTTTGTTGCATCACTTTACATACATTACATACATACATCACTTTACATACATTGTATCTATTAAATATTACGTAAAATGCTGCAACTGTAAAATATATAGATACATTTAAAAGAGTGGCAATAAGTTTCTTGCCACTTCTTCTCATTGAAGCTCAACTTTTCCAAAGTGGTGGTAAAATCTTTGATACTCATAAATGTTATTAATCTCATTGAATAAATGATTATAGTTTCTTCCTTTCTTTCCTGTACCAATGTGTTTATACTACGCTTAATAAGGACGGCAAAGCTCCTATGATTCCTCTTATGTTACGTGAGAGTATGGACTGCGGTGATCACATGGCCATCAGGTGACCCGTAATTATTCTTGTTTGTCCTCCTCTTCCATAAAAAGAAAACTAGATAACTTGATGGGAAACAAAATAAAATAAACGGCATTTCTTGCAAGAAGGCTCTTAAGTGATGGAATGTTCTCGTGGGGACATTAATTAAGAATCGTCCAACAGGTTACAATAAATCTTATGTTGGACAAGAACACAAATGAGACAGGCGTGTTTCGTGTCAAGAGTCAGAGACACGCGTGCGGAAATAGCAGCGCGGTGGTGGTGGCTGCACTGACGGTTCACGTTACACTGTTCATGTTAATGTAAAAATAGAGTTCTCACGTGTGTGATCAGTACCTACGTCGCGCGACTCAACGAATACAGGTAGGGGCCGTTACCTTCCCTATAACGAACAACCGATACCTGCCACACAAAATATTCCCTCAAGAACTAAATTGCCTGTGAGAGGCTCGTTTGCACAGGATGCCGGCTAGATTATGGGTACCACAACGGCGCCTATTTCTACCGTGAAGTTGTAATGTATAAGCATTACCGTGTTTCGGTCTGAAGGGCTGCAATGAGGGGTGAAATTATAGGACAAATGAGACTTTACATCTTGTCTCAAGGTGACGAGCACAAATGTAGTGCTGCTCAGAGATTTTGTGATTTTCAAGAATCCTGAGCGGCACTGCACTGCTCGTATCATCCCTTACTTTCATTAAAAACAACGAAATCCAAACAGTTTGCAGGTCGAGAGCCAGCCCCTTGAACGTCCGCAACGGTCTTTTAATTTATCTGATGCATGATGATGATGACGAGGAAATAGTGGTGGTCACTTATCAATAGGAGGTACATAATCGTGTTTCTTTTAAGTCTAAAAAATTAAAAAAATATATTTAAAAAAAATCCAACCGACCTCAGAAACACTATTCCAAAACAATAGATATAATATACACTAAAAAGTATAAAAATAATTGCGTATTTTTATTAATAGAATTATAAAACTAGAATTAGATTGTATAAAATTACGCAATTATTTTTATACTTTTTAGTGTATATTATATCTATTGTTTTGGAATAGTGTTTTTGAAGTCGGTTGTTTTTTTGTTAAAATATTTTTTATTTTTACTGACGTTGAAGTACCTACACTAACTAACAATTTATCTAAATATGTGTAGATATACAAAAAATTTCAATGGATTAATGAACGTAAGCGCTTCCGTTACTTTGATATGGATTCCGTAATCAGAACCTAACCAAACTCTCACAAACTATCTTTGAAGTATATCCTTTCCAATAAAAAAATAATCATCGAAATCGGTTGGCGCGATATTTAGTTATTTACAGCAAATTTAAGACTTTTATGGTTTTCTCATGGATGCCATTGTCAGATCTGGACCAAATTACAATTACCACACGAGAAGCACCAGCTTTCAAATAAAAAAGAATTATCAAAATCGGATCACCCAGTCGAAAGTTTTGGGGTAACAAACATAAAAAACAAAACCAAAGAATTGAGAACCTCCTCCTTTTTTGAAGTCGGTTAACTAATAAATACTCAATAGAATTGTTAACAGAGAGGTCGCGATGCTGGGACGGATATTTGAACTTCAAGGCTCTCAGCTAAATGACTCTCAGCTCCGGAGGATGAAGTCGGCTCACTGTTGGTGATGTACTTAGCGGAGATGAGCACTTACTGCTTTCCCAGATACTCGTCTGTTGGCAGATATAGTGTTAATATTAATGAAAAATATTATACAGCGGAACTCCCCAGCCGAATGCTATTCACCCATATATATTGATTACCATATTGTATTTATTATCAAATAAATAATAATATTAAAACTATGCCTCCAAATCTCAATAAAAAAGACAATTCGTGGAAAACATGAAGCGTTTGAGAGGCAGTTTGAAGCAACAAGACCCCGTAATCGATATATAAATAACACACACGGAAAAAGCAATTAATCGTGAAGGTTCTATAAATATTTGTTGTGTAAGTTATAGGCTGTAGAGCGACGCTTTCCGACTTGGTGTTGATAAAAATAAGAAATAGTGGTTGCGGGCTTCGATAAATTGGTTTTGAAAATGTTTGTCGAAGGGTGGGTTGAGGTATTTAGAGAACAATTAGTCGCCTGCTCTGCAGCCCTTAGGGCAAATATTTGCCTATTGCCGCCAACCCCGCTTTGATCCGACGCCCGCGCTCGTCGCTCGCCGTTCGCCTAGTGCCGTGGGCGTTCGCTGGAAACGCCATATCTAAATGTTTACTCTGTTTCCCTTATGTACTGTACATAGATGGCGTTCCCCTCCCAACAGCTTAACTATTATTATTAATTCTACATTCGTTTGTGAAACACACCACCCGTTTCATTGTTCTAACATATTAATGAACCTCACGAATTTATCGAGTGAAAACTTCGATATTTTTCTTGCAATGAAAAAGATCTTTATCGTACTAACTAAAAATAATAACACAATATATTTAATTAGATAGTTAATTATTTAAACAGTTTAAAAAAGACAAATATTATGTTAGACTGTTTCCCCAGATATAACCTAGGCAATTTGTCTGTACGACTAGATCGACTAGTACCGTAGTCTTTCAGTGATGAATGGTAAGCTTCCCGTACCTACATTTAGTGTTTCAAATAAAACATACTATTCCATAAACATATTTTGGACCAACCAGTTTAATTTTTGTTGTTTGTAAACGAAATTCGCACGTGGGAACATACACCACGACGCTTTAAGTACTACACGGCCACATACTACAGGCCCGTTCCCCCTTTCACCCCCTCGCGCTCGTCCTGTTGCGTACGTACGGTTTGCAGTTTCATTACCGTCCGGTACGTGTCGTGATATGTTCGTGCTATCTACTGCTGTGTTACTGCTGTGATATTTCAGCTTTGATTGTTACATTTTGATTCAGTCATATTTGTTGTTAATAGATCTGTAGTTTCTGTTGTTCTGTGTCGCTTTAATAGTATTGCCAGAAAAATAAATACTTATCGTACATAGCCCTGATAATAATAATAATCAGCAACACAGCACCTTTACATTAAACTATAATAATACCAACCAAACAATATGTAATAGTACACTGTTACAAAAATATAATGCATGAACACGAAAATAAAAATTAAATATAAATAAACAATAATCTTATAGAATTATATTAGCAACACTTAACTAATTAGTAGTAAAAATATCAGAAAGTGAAAGAAAATAGAAGGCGAACTATACGAACTCTTATGTGGAAACAGACAGGTCAATATGAGTATGATACAATATGAATAGATATTGTTACTCACAAGTGAAAATTTTGTATTTAGCTAGAAGAGATAGAATACAAAAGAAAATGGAAAACGAGATGACAAGAAAATGTTCAACTTTGGTTATGACGCATTTTGAAAAATATGAGTGTTTTTATCACGTTGCGCAACAGTGACAATTCCTATTAATGTTATTTTCCATAACCATGACATAAGTATATAGCTTGCAAGTATAGTGTGAAGTGATATGTGTATGTATGTATTTAGCTACTGGTACCGTCAATAATAAAGACAACATGTAACATGCTAACGTCATACATATGTAGTTTTTTGTATAGTTAACTAAACGACGAAAATATATTCAAAGATATTTATTGTTTGTTCCATACTTAATATTATTAATACGAATTTGAGTATGTTTGTTTGTAACGCTTTCAAGCCCTTACTACTGAGCCGCTTACCATGAGATTGTCACACGTTGTCAGAAGAATACAATAAAATATACATTTCATGGCGAATTCGCGAAGTCGCGGAAGCTTGTTTGTTATTTATAAGTTATCACTTTATTATAAATGACCTACGTGTCTGGGTAAGGGGTTATTATATTATAAGTATGTCTGTAACGTAATCCAAGTTGAGCAGCAAGGTGCGTGGCGTGCGGTCGCCTCCCGGAGTCCCGGCCGGCAGCGGGCTGCACTCACAAAAATACCGGCTCGTAATTAAATGTAGATAACATTCGCTTTATAGACGGCTGCCCGCACGCCTGTGTTTGTTCAGTTTGTTATAGATGTGTTTTTACGCAATCTGGAAGTAGTAAACCGTGAACACCAAATTATGTCGTTCAACCAACTTGAGATACGTACGCTTATTGCTATTACCTAATCCATTCATCTATATATTACTATTATATACGAGATGCGGTAACTTTGGATGCCTTCTTCCGAATCTTGTCAGAATAATGTTACAGCGTTGTAACGTGTATTACAAATTAATAAATTAAATATTTCAATTATTGCATGCGTTCATTTTTAAAAATACAAAAATAAGAAAAGATATCAGATAAATTAAAACGAGTGTGTAGTCTCTCAAGCGACGACGAAAATGGACATGCGAAAAATACTAGAGCGTGCCCCTTAATTATTACCTGGCAAAGATAATACTAGAAACGGGATTGGTATAGTCTTGGACCAGTACTTGTAAAATGTAGTTCAAATAAATAGGACTAACGACCGTATTATTTCTGTCAAACTAGCCTTAGACAAGCAACCGTGCTTGACTATCATCTGTGTCTAATCTCCACACACTGTCTCCCCGGAAGAATTCTGAGAAGAACTATACACGCATGGCATGAGGAGTCACACTCAAAGACAAGGTTCGCCATGAGTACATCGGACGGAGCTTCAAAGTTGCAAAGATAACTAATAACTGAGGGAGTGACATAATGCGTAGAACCGAGGATCTTGGCTGTGGCTACCACAAAGAGGAGAAGAGGACGACCTCAGACCACCTGGTTGACGAATATCCAGAGAGATATGAAGGTATTGGATCTGAGGGAGGAGGATGCACACCGAAGGACCACGTGGCGTCACATGATTGGAAAAGCTGACCCCATGTAGGGGAAAGAGTAGTGTGCTTTAGACCACACGACTAAAGTAAAACAAAATATTATTTTATAAAATTGTTCATGAAGGAAATAAAATTATGAAATAATTAAGAAATCACCGTTCGCGTTACGCTAGCGGTCAATCGTAACGCTCTCGTCACGCATTCATTAGCTTACTCCCCAAGTCAAGCGTGCGTAAAGAAGTTATAATACAAAAATTATTATATTATTGTGATTTCCATCTCACAGCAAAATTGTGCTAAATTTGACTCTTCTCTTCTCTATCCGCGCCCTATCCCATTTTATTTGGGGTCTTATGCTAAATTTTACAATATAACAATTTCAACAGATTATGTCCGTGAAATGGTTTTGAAGAAGTATGATTGGAAAAGGAAGAGAATATACCAAAAATGAAAGGAAAAATAATCTGAGGTCGGGAAGTGGAAGGGGTTGAGTTGTTAAGGGTAAAACTTACTATCGAAAAAGCACCCTAATTTTCAATCGACAGTTGGCACGTCAAAATATCAGATTTTTTAAAAGGTACCCACCGACTTTTTCTTCCTTAAAACCTCTACTTTCTGATGGTGTAAAAAATATACATTCCTATAGTGAATGTTCTCTACTGCAATTTTTTTTAGGAAAAAAATTTGATTTATTAAATTCTAATCACATTAATGTCATAGAAACTTTCAAAATATATAAATCGCTTATCCATTAGTTTTTGACTCTTTGATAGATTTCTTCATCGTAAGATTCGACAAACCTTCCCGTTTCTAGTAGATATTCGAAATCTTCAAGACCATCACTGTCTTTGTCTCCAATTCTGTATTGTTTCTCTCCTAGTCTGTATTGTTTCTTGATCAACGATTAACTTATTTGTAGGGTTTTCCTTCCATAATGCATCATTTTAGAGTCAAAACAATTTGAGTCATAATTTTTTGTAATTTAAACCAAGTTTTCTGCAGTCACATTCACAGATGTGAACGCCAAATAAAACGCAATTTTTACTATTGTGGTATTTTATAGGACACAATAGCGACCGTAACCGTCAACCGGTTACCGTCTCGTTTCAACCTGAAAACTCTGCCAAGGAAGCCCTTTTACCCGCTAGATTAAATTCTTGTGCTGAAAGAGATGAGGAACGACAATTGTCCAATCGGCAATTTCCATAATAACACTGGCATCTACAGACCACAATTTAAAATTTCAATAAGTGATCAGGTTAAATATAATATGAGGGTAGGGTGAACAAACAATAAAACGATATTTGTCTCAACTTTTTCTATTGAAGCTAACCAAGCATTTTCAGCAAACAGTTCCCAAGTTAAGCTCATCTCCTCGGAATGTTTATTCAAGGGGCAAATTTGTGTGTGTGTTGTATTTACTATTAAAATAAGTCCGCCGACCGAAATGAGGTGTGGAGGCTAAATCCAAATTGCAGCTGTTTGCCGCAACCCTCGCCCGACACCCGACGGCTCCCGATCCTTTACATCAGCATCGGCGAGTAAACTAACTAATTATCACAGTAATTCAACTCTACTTATTGTTGACTTCAATTAAATGTATATTGTATAAGTTGGTCTCACTGCCTCATTTTGTTGTGAAACTATAAAAAATAAAACCTTATTAGAATGCGGTGTTTAATATGTACCTATTAGATGAAATTATGCATATTTAGTTATAAATTATACATTATTTTAGCTACTTATGTGTGATGAGGTTTTAGAAGATTATTCAGTAATTTCACAGTAGGTCTTCAATAGGTGTTAACAAATAAACATTTTTACTTCTGCCTCTCTATACATTCTGGATTATGTATGTTCATAGGCACATGCGCAAATTTTGCAGACACTATAATAATCATAACGTTAACAAAACACCAGGAACAAATATAAATTTGTTATGCCTACTACTAATTTTGTATATGGTTTTTAAACATGATCCCATTTAGTGTACAAAACAAATGTATTACGAAAATCAAAATAAGTGTTTAAAATGTTACTATAACATAAATTACTTTCGTGAAGAACATCCCAATCGGTGTTGGGAATAGACTTTCATAATGATACCACGGCTGGAATGATGTTCGATAAGTGATTTGAAATGTTATGCCGAATTAAAATATTTGTATTTGGATATGTCGTATGATGGTATATTGATGGGTTATATAAATGATTTATGTACTGCAGAAGAACGCTATTCATTTTATTTATAACTTTGGTCTTAGGTACTTTCCTCACAATATATTATTTGTAACTTCAAGTATGAACAAAGCTTAAACAATAACGAATTTACCGGAAATTTTTATAAATGTAATTTTAATACACACAACAAATATATTATTGTTAATGGTTCATCTTAACTAATCGGCTACGTCTTCCGTTGGGCGAAGTATAATTTGCTTCTACAACATGATAATTAAAACTGTTAAAAATATTTTTGAAGTAGGATACGTTATAGAAATATCAGCACGCTATTACATGATATATATGTATTACTACCATAAGTTTGTTACAACCGTATAATATATAATAGGCAGACCAATTCTTTATTTCAAAATTAATTAAAATATTTAAATACGAAGATTATATATCTAGCATCAAATAGCAATCTTTATTCTTAATACATTGAAATTCTAACATAAGAAATACTTCCACGAAGTGTGAGTTGCTTCTTGAGTTCTAACTTGATGTATCTATTAATAATAAGTTTATTGTATTAGTAATAACTATTATGTAATAAGTGCTAATTATAACTTAGAAGTTATATTTGTTATAACACGTTTGGGTAATATTTAATATTGAGTGAGGACATTGCTGCGGACGGCATGCACAGCGTAACCATTTGACACCACGAGGTTAGTTGACAAATCAACTTCTAGTACATAACAATATAATATTGTAGTGTGGAAGTGTTACGGGTACTTATAATTTCAAGGTAACGTTAATAGTATATCCATAGCTATGAGAATTTTTGTTACTGCACACAAATTAAAAAAAGAGCATGTACATAAGACCACACGGCGACCACACTTAGTCTTGCCATAATTACTGAAACAGAGAAAAAAAAAATATATTGCAAATAAAATTTATTACTTTTACAGTGTGTTAGTTTAATACATAAATATAAAATTAAATTAAATTTTAATTGTTTATTCGAAGTGGTCTCAATTGGCTGCAATACAGTCCTTTAAACGTTGAGGCCAGTTATCAATAGAAGCACGTACTCTTTCCATGGGAAAATTCTTCACAGCCAATCGTACGGATAATTTTAGGTACTCAAAATTATCATGGCGCTCAGAGTAAGCCAAACTATCTAAAGCTGACCATAAATGATAATCCAGCGGATTAAGATCAGGACTAGAAGACGGCCATTCTTGAGCTCTGATGAAGTCCAAAATGTTCGTTTCCAACCAAGACTGCGTAAATCTAGTCTTGCTGGAATGCCATTCTTGGTTACTGAACATGGTGTTGTTAAGAGGCTTCACTACCTTCACAAGAATGGTATCATCATACACTTGTGCCGATTTTTTGATACCTTTTTCACAAAAGTACGGCTCAGTCAATCCTTTATAGCTAATACCCCACCAAACCATCACTGAAGTCGGATAGTGCCCACGATGCACTCTGTCAACTAATTGGGAAGCTTCCTTCAAGCTTTGTTAAAATGTTGCTCAATTGTAAACATTTCTCATCCGTGAACAAAATTTTTTATTACCTCCAAATAACAGATTCTAAATTCGAATGTAATATTTTGTTCATTTTTAATTGTAACAGTATTTATGGCCAGACTATGCATAAATACTATATAATATTATGCAGAATAAGTATGGAGTGTATTAGTGGAATAAATGAGAAACAAGTCTTATATTAAAGTAATTCTACTTTACATGTTACTTATTTTCATTTTCTACAAAGGATACAGTGGGATTGTGCCTAATATTAGAAGAAACAATAATTATGTTTTTATAATATTTAATTATATTATTTTAAGTTTTCGCATGTATAGACAGTCCCTATATTTTTCTGTTTGGACCAGTTCTAGAGTTCACGCAAATGAAGACGCTATTAATACAAAACAAGAAAAGCGCAAGTGTCATTGTTAAGTGTCCGTGAAACAAAGTCGTCGGTGCTTGAAGCGCGCGTCAGTGACGTGCAAACGTAACGTGCTCAATTAATATTGCTTTGAAGTACACGATCGTCACACAGCTGACCGCAAACACAAGTAGTTGGCGTCTCACATAAGTCAGTACCGGAAATATTGAGTGAAGTTCAAAACAAAAGTATTACGATATTCAAAAGTTAAGAAACGTTTGTGTGGTAAAGGCTACTATAACATAATTGACTTTCTTAATGATGCCACAGATTGGGAATGGAGCGACCGCCTTCAGGCTATTAAATAATAAGTTTAATTGTACAATATTACTTTGATAACATATTTTTTGATGAAAAAAAAAAGCCCGCTGAGTTTCCTGCGCCCATTCTTCTCAGGTCTGAGGTATTCTTTTTAGAATGAGTGGTAGTTTTTGTCTTGCAATAAGTGATGTCACATCCTATTTTGACTTAAAATATTTGAATTTTAAGCACTGACCTGTATATACACCACTGGACAGGCTGTTCCATATGTTTGACAGACAAATTTGTCTGAGGTATTCTTTTTAGAATGAGTGGTAGTTTTTGTCTTGCAATAAGTGATGTCACATCCTAATTTGACTAAAAATATTTGAATTTTAAGCACTGACCTGTATATACACCACTGGACAGGCTGTTCCATATGTTTGACAGACAAATTTGATGTGTCAATTTGAAGCGCCCCTCGCGAGCGTCCATAAAACTAATATCGACGTTTAATACAAATGGCTGCGAACGAACGTACAATACTCTGAAGTATTTTTGCATTTTGAATTAATTTCGTTCGTTTTCTGTGTTATTTATACTTCAAGAAACAACGTAATAAATTACACATTTTTTTAAATAGTTTTCCACCATCTATCAATGTTTACTGAGGTTGCCATCACTAGTTTTAGTACCGCAGACACTCGCTACATGGCCAACAGCACCAAAATGGCGAATATCAAACAGCCACAATAGCACTATGATAGCCGCCAGTCGAGTGGTATATAGTAGAAGTCAGTGATTTGAAGCTATATCAAAGATGTAGAAAGTATGTATAACAAAAGAGGTTAAATATTATATTATGACATTGTTGATACACCCGTCGACCAAGAAAGGTTTTCCGACGATAAAACGATCTCAACGGAGTCTAATATTTTATTTAAGGCACCGTTTAGAATCACGAACGCTAGACACAATTTTTTCTCGTTTAGAAATGATCGAAAACAAATTTTCGTCTACCCCCGTTTCGCAACCGGATTCAGCGGATGCCGTCCGTGGCCCAAACTATAGTAGACGCAATCCACTCCATAAATCCGGGGCGTTCCCACTACTCTGTGTCAAACTTTGACCCGTCTATCCATGACATAGATTCCTGGTGTGATGAGGTGGACCGCGCACAAATAGCCAATCGCTGGGACGACCTAAAGAGTGCCTTTCACGCGTTGTTTAAAAGGCGACGCGAGAACTTGGCTAAACGAATGGGTAACCTCTGATAGATCGTGGGGCAGCTTTAAACGCGAATTCAAACCACTTTGCCCTCGAAAATTAGATTATGCCAGGATACTTTTTGATACGATGAATACAACGTCTACTAAATTCACTTTTTATGCTGAGTACGCGAGGCGTACCCTGCTCCGCTTGCACATTGTCAAACGCCTTAGTGAAGAATTAATGACGCAAATAGTTATCCGTGGCATAAACGAAGCACAAGTGCGGGCAAATGCGTAACTCTCTCCAGAAAATCTTGTATCCTTCTTATCTATATATGAGAAACCAGATCAGATGAAGGGTAGTACAGCAAAAACTGCGGCTTACCCTCCGTCACGAAAACGCGGCGCAGAACATGCAGATTGGAAGCAACTTAAGACCTGTTTTAACTTTAAGGGCCAGGGTCATTTGTCTCACGACTGCCCTAAAAAGAAACCTTCCGAGCCAGGGTCTAAAGTACGCCCTGAGGTTCCAACCTGCACGTTCTGTAAAAGATAGGGCATAGGGAGGACGTTTGTTTCGCCAAAGAAAGATCTTCTGGACCACAGGGTCAGCAGAACAAACGTAACGTAAATTTTTGTCAGGACACTGTGGAAGAAACAGTGACATAACCACCGCGGTAGTACATGGTATACCGGTCGATTTTTTGATAGATAGCGGCGCGCTTAATGTTTCCCTCATCTCGTCGGACGTAGTAAAACATTTGGCTTGCGCGGTAAAACCTACTAGGTGTGTATTGAAGGGTATAAGTAACCATGAGATTGTGTCTTTGTCTCACACAACCCTTACGGTTGAGTTTGTTAATATTACAATAGAGGCGGATTTCGTAGTGGTACCCGCCGCGATCATGAGTACACCCCTCATAATTGGAACTGACATTTTAAATAGAGAGGACATAATGTACATTAGAACAAAGAACCAATGCCTCACACGTACGCCTGATTATCGGGACGCATCTCAAGTATTCACGGTCTCGAAAGAAACTGATATACCCGTAGTTACACCACTAACTGGTGCAGAGCTTGAATCCCTTAGAAGAGTTATTGACGATTTTGCGGAGTTCTTTTTATAACTGGCACGGCGACCCCCATGATCGAGTCACTGGTCCGAGACGTCACTTTAGAAGGCGTGCAGCCGAATCGAGAAGCACAAATGGAGTTACGTCGAGCCCGCGCGACTGAGTTGCTGAAACAAAACCAGTCGCGACAGGACAACTATGTAAATCGAAACCGACGTACCCCAAAAGTTTTTAATGTGAACGATTTGGTTTTCGTTATTCAGTTTTCGCAGGCAACTGGAAAGATGGAACACGGGATGAGAGGACCGTACAGGGACACACGCGCACTGCCAAGTGGACGGTATAAGCTGCGCTTGTTGACCGGCTCCTACGGCAAAACGACGCAAGCGGCTGCCCAGTACTTGGTGCCCCGGGTCGGTGCACTTATGTGCTCTATCTACCGAAGCGAAGATAAAGGATTCAAGTCTACTTAATTTGACTGGAACGAGTGCGCTGCAATGCGTAGTGCAGATCGACGTGTAATGTTACATCATACCTTGGGGATAGGTCGTTTGGTCAGGTTTAACCGAACAAGATAACGGAACATGACGCGATGTAATGACCAGTTACTCAAACCAATTCCATCAATCATATGAGAAAGGCTGTCACTGCAGCTACACTAAGACTCAGTGTGAGGATAATAGCGGTGCATACGATAGTGTAGCAAGGTACTAAAGTGCGTCCAAGTGCGTGAGGACGTTTGTGGAGCAGCAGGTGACAACGTGGCACCGAGCGGTGCAAGATCCTGGCTCGTTCAGGGGCTTCGGCCTTGCAGACGCATTTCTAATGCGTATGGGCTTCGGCCTTGCAGACGCATTTCTTAATGCGTATGGGCTTCGGCCTTGCAGACGCATTTCTAAAGCGTATGGGCTTCGGCCTTGCAGACGCATTTCTAATGCATATGGGCTTCGGCCTTGCAGACGCATTTCTAATGCGTATGGGCTTCGGCCTTGCAGACGCATTTCTAATGCGAAAGGGCTTCGGCCTTGCAGACGCATTTCTTAATGCGTATGGGCTTCGACCTTGCAGACGCATTTCTAATGCGTATGGGCTTCGGCCTTGCAGACGCATTTCTAATGCGTATGCGTGCGGACACGCTGCGCGACGACCGATCGGTGTAATCTGCTATCGTCTTGTAACACTGTAACTCTGAAACTGAGTATTCTTTTGTTACTTATTTTGGTTATGATTTTGTTCCTCTGATTGTTAATTTGCTAAAGTTTGTTTAATTATTTTTATAAGAATTCATGTGATTAGTTTTTAGATTAATAAATAAGTTTTTTTTATTAAATTGTAATTTCACTTCTGACCTTATATTATATTATATATAATAGACTGACCATTCGCCAAATTAGGAGCTACATAGGCGACTAAACTAACAGTCGGTTCATCTCTAATTTTAAGATATTTTATAAAATTTTTTAAATGTTACAATTAACAAGGAAAATAAATAATTCATTATTCAATCCGCACTGACGCAAAACAGATCATATCTACCTCCAAGTTGAACAAGAGAGATAATAATAATAATAAAAAAAAATTATTGCCTTGAACTTAATTTAAGTATACAATATCAGCTTATTACAAAACATACATTAAGACAAAAGGGAGTAGGCTCAGCTTATGCTGCCTGAAATAATATTTTCATGCAGCGCTGGTTTTCAGCCATTCCCATCTCCTTAAGGTGTAAGGTGGGATACATAGTAAAGAGGGCAAACTAATAACGGTTACAATGCAGATCTAAACTTTTTCTAAATGTATCAACCTCTGTATAAATTATGAGTGTATTTGTGAGTGTGAGTGTGTGTTGTATAAATATATGAGTGTGTGTCAATGTGTCAGTTTAAATGTAATATGAAACGAGTTGCAAATGTTATGGTTTAATCATGAAAAATATTTATATAAGGGAAGTTCTTTCCATACACAATAATTAAAATTTTCAGCTTCCTGTTGTTTTTTTAACAATGCCATTTTATATTTACCCTTAAACTGATTTATATTTTTTATTATTCTAAGAGGTGGTGGCAAATCATTCCAAATACGGGAAGCCATGAATTTGAAACTGGATCTATATCTTGTTGTTTTGTAGTATGGTATATTTAATAAGTTTTGAGAGGCAAAACGTGTACATTTTAAATTAGAACTTCGGCTCCAGGACAATTTTTCAAATAAATATTCAGGGCGCTTGCTATAGATAATTCTCTTTATACTACAGGCATAATGCAATTCTCTCCTAGCTTTCATATTAAGTATTCGTTTGTTGTTTAAATATGGAGTTATATAGCCTCTGTTTGGAACATGAAAGGAGAATCGAATACATGCATTTTGTACCCGCTGCACTGCTCTCTCCAATTTATAACTAAGTCTGGGACCATATGTTGTACTGCAGTGGTTGAATTGGGAGAGGACAAGTGACTCAGTCAATGAAGTACGTAGTTCCTCTTTTAGGTATGGCCTTATTTTATATAGTGTTTTTAGTTTATAGAAAGCAGTTCTTATTTTATTGTTAACATGTTCCATAAATTTTTGCTCGCCGTCTAATACCAGGCCCAAATTACGTGCAGTTTTGACATATTCTACTGGTATATCATTTATTTTTACTTTTTCGTTACAGTTACATATATATTTAATTTGGTTTTTTGTTCCAAGGGCTAACATCTGTGATTTAGCTGGATTAAGTGACAGCGAGTTTTTTTTTGACCAATTGTAGATATTTTCTAAGTCCTGATTTATTTTACGTATAGCGTCTTTGACATCCTTGCCTTTGAAAGAGTAATACAGTTGCGTGTCATCAGCGTAGAGGTGGTACTTACAAGTTTTTATATATTTGGGGAGGTCAGCAGTAAAAATGGAGAAAATTATCGGGCTTAGCAGAGAGCCCTGTGGGACACCTCTTATCACAGGCAGCAACGAAGAAAGAAGTTTTTTACCAGTTTTGTCTTCAATTTCCACCATTTGGCTTCTACTGGTCAGGAACGTTTCAAACCAACAGCAAGTATTTTTGGTGAAACCATAGTCTTTTAGTTTTGACAGCAGTATTTCTGAAGGGATACAGTCGAAGGCTCTAGAATAGTCTAGCAAAACTAGTATACTACTATATCCCATATCCGATGCTTCTGTCAAATCATCAGTGATATGTAGACGGACTGTTTCTGTGCCGTGACCCTTACGAAACCCAGATTGATATTTTGGTATTACTTTTATACTGTCGAGCAAACACTTGATCTTGGACTACTTTTTCTAAACATTTGGATGGTATGGGTAAAATAGAAATTGGTCGTAAATCATTTAGTCCATTAACAGTTGTTTTTTTTGGTATAGGTTTAACAAGTGCGTTTTTCCAACAAGAAGGGAATTTATGAGTTAATATTGACGTGTTAATGATATTTGTTATTATAGGCAGAGTAACTTCAACGGTAAGTAAAATCATGTCAGTGTCTAATTTATCAACACCCATAGCTTTAGTTTTGATAGCCTTTAAAATATTAAGGACTACCTGCTCTGATGTAATTTTCAGTTCAAATGCTTGTTGTATACTGTCTTTTTCGTTTGTCGTAATTTCTATATCTTCTTTGTTGTATGGGGGTACATTTAAAAAATGAGCGTTTATTTCATTTGGGTCTTTAAGGTGGTCCGGTAAAGAGGTGTTGACTGATTTAGTAATCGTAGTAATATTTTTTATATTTTTCCACAACAGGGCTGGTTTGTGAATATTGTTATTAATAGAGTGTTCAAAAAATGTTTTTTTTTCTCGTTCCTTAGTAGCTGTAACAAGATTCCTGAGGGTACGATAGTATGTTTTTGAGGTATCAGATTTAGTAATGTTTGCTTTCTTTTGAGCTTTATCTCTCAGGTTCATCATAATTTTTAAACTGTCTGTGATCCATGGCTGAGGTGGGCCTCTTAGAACTGATCTCTTAATTGGGGCATGAAGGTCGAATAATGTTAAGATATGATCGTTTAAAGTATCAACCATATGATCTACATCATTGAAGCTGTTGATAAGATGCCAGGGAATTAAATTAAGGTCAGATTTGAATAAAGTCAGATCCATATTATGGAGATATCGTTTGAACTTAAACGTTTTGTTAAGCCTTGGTTTCTTAATATTAAAATATGTCAACACCATCGCGTGATCGCTTAGGTCTCTGTTATGAATTATATCAACTTTCTGACATTTGGATGGAGTGTCAGTTAAGATAATGTCAATCAATGTTTCCGAGTTATCCGTAACCCTAGTCGGATCCTTAACTATTTGATGTAAATTATGTTGATAGCAAAAAGATAATAAATCTCTTACCTGTGGCAGATCTTCATTGAGGAGATTGATATTGAGGTCACCGAGAAGACAGCTATAGTTGCAGTGCCCCATCAGGTTTACTGATTCACTAATGTTATCTATCGCATCACGGACGCTGACACTCTCGGGTCTATAAGCTGTACCGATAGCCATAATAGCACCTGGTAATTGAACTTCCAGCCATAACTGCTCAAGAGCAGTGCTTGGAAGTTGTTTAATGCGAGCGACTATCCCTTTTCTGATAAAGAAACCAACTCCACCACCTCTCCTTTGACCGGTTCGAGCCTTGTGAATAAATCTGTAGTTGGTCACCGATGGCACAAGAGCTTCTTCCCCTTCTTTTATCCAGGTTTCATTGAGCGCAAGGATATCTGGTTCATACTTTAATAAACTTATCAATAACTCATCCGTCCCTGTATTCAATGATCTTGCATTTAATAAACCTATTTTCAAACATTTTTTTGAAGGGTTAGCCATTAGGAATTTTTAAATGAACTACTTTAATAAACAATGTGCAACTAATATTTAACATTTGTGTATGTTTATATGAATATGTGTTTAAGAGTTCTGTGTGTTTAGTGTGAGCTCTGCTTAGAGTGTGAGCATTATTTGTACTATGTTGTGTAGAAAAAGTATGAAATAACAGAAGGTTGCACATTATAAAAATATAAGCTTTAAATGTAAGTTTAAAATAAGAATGATAGGAAAATAAAGGCTCAAATATTAAGATTTTCCAAAAACCCGGAATAAATCACTCTCCTCACGTATCCTGAAACGTTCTTTTCCTTGCTCTTGCCGTACATAAATTTAGATATTTAGATAAAGGTTTTACTATCGCCATGTATGGCTGCGACCTTGAACAAGTAATTCACTATAAGACCGACCTACAGACCTTCAAAATTTGGTGCTACCGCTATTGTCAGGTAAAGTTTTGTAATGAAATTGTACTTCAGCGTGTTCATATGCATAAAATATACTTTCTATCAAAAAGAAACGAGCCATACAAGTTGCTATATCCAATTATGATAGACCAGGTGGAGAGAATTAATTAATTAACATATTAATAGAAACTTTTATGAAATTAGGTGACAAACTAGTATGTGTATCGACCGCCTCCTACCCGTAGTAAGCTATCGCCGGCGCCCGTGTTGTCAACATCTATGATGAATACATCTGGGAGGCAGGAATCTCATTTTATGGTGCGTGAGTGTAGAGTGATAATGAAATTTGAAAACAAGAAACTCCATGCCCTGTGGACTGTTTAGTTTTATTTTTCGCAAGAACCAATCAATATTTGGCTCGTATATATTAATGGACATATAAATAGGTGTTGTGCTTCCTTGGCATAAATTAGATCTTTTGATATTGAGTATTGACACGGCCGCAGGTCTGTGATAAACGTTTGATCAGCCGGCACAGGTTGACAGATTGATGTGCTACCTCGCAGAAACTCTACGCTTCCTCAGTGCTAGCCGCGTACGCCGTGCCCGGGGTAAGGCCCTGTATCCACCAAAGCGGAGAGAAGAGCAGATGTTTTTTGATAAGCAATCAGATTTCGTTATTTCCACATCTCCTCTCCTTACCTTTAGTGGAAATGGATTAAGTGGCGGGGCGGAACGGAGATGCATATAGGCGGATGGCCCGCGTCCGCACGCCATTTTCCCCGCTGCCGTCGCCCGCGCGTCGCACACCCCAAAGCGTTATTATAAGCACAGCTCCCATCTCCTCTACGCTTTGGTGGAAATAGCCTGACAGCTTCGTGGCTTATCTCCTCTCGTCTCCTCTCCTCTTTGGTGGATACCGGGTCTAATGATGTGATCTTGTTGGCAGCTGCCCGCACCGCCCGCGCCGGCATTGCGGCGTCGTCCGGACATCCGTTTATAATTAAGACGCGACTCACTTTAATTGATCTCAGTCGTATTGATCGATCAAAAGCAGATATAATTAGCGCAGTTTTATAAATAATTATTAAAAGCGATATATAAATCACTTGATGGCCAAGGGACACTGATGACGAGGATGATGACATCTTTAAGATAACAGCTTAGCCTTTAGCATAATTATGATAGAAGCAAAACGCTTCATGCAATTGTGATCTGAGGAGCACAATCCGTAATTGTAAACTCACTTTCTATATATGAATGTATACCTAAAACATGAGTAATATATTGAGAACCCTACTTCATTATACCAAATAATTAAAAACTTGGATCAAGATATGATATCGCAGAACTCATATTTAAGTGACATATTGCAGGATTTGAGTTTGCATCCAAATCTATTACTGATTTGAATTAACCGAAGAAATTTCTCTACGACCATAAATGTATACTGTATTCGACGCAGTTAAATTTAATTAATAAATTCGTATTCTAAAAATTTTTCTGGAAGACATTCCTGAGTTGTTCGTCTGTTTCTGTTATGTTTGTTTCCCTCATTTCCTAAAAAAGGCTATTCTTGTTCTAATCTCATATTTTGCAATGCTATTATAATAATACAAAATATTTCAAAATGCAACCGTCTATAAAATAATATTAATTCAAAGATATATCAAATGCTAATTTAAAAATGATTAGTTACGCAAGGCAAGCGAAAGTATCAAATAATGAATAGCGGATTAGAACATGAAAATCATCTGTTTCAATTCCCGATACGGCCGATGTGTGGCGCACTCAATAGATAGATCAGATAGACAATGGAGATGTAAAATATGTTGATCCGCAGACAGTTTGGAATTAAACCGCGCTGAACGGTTGATGGGAAGGGGTTGCTGGTGATCCGAGTGTGGAGGCGCGATAACGCGGCGCCCCGGCTCCCGGCTCCGGGTCCCGGCCGCACACTGCGACCAAGTACCAACAGACAATGCACCGAGCACAATACACGCCGCTAATCCCCGTATTGTGGCCAACCTGCCGACCCCGCCGACACACTCCTAGCCGACACCCCGCCGCAAAACTGTCAGGTACTTTCAGCCAATAATTCACCTTCATACATTTGAGGCCACTATCGGTGTAAAAAAAGGAAAAATTTGCCTACGAAGATATTCTTAAAGAAGTTTTGCTTTGACGAACTTTGGCTTAAGAATAGAAAGCAATGATGCTGAGTGATGAGAGCCACCCACTATCAGCAGAGGAATCATGAATGAGCTGTGGGCCCTGAATGAATTAGGTAGTATATATATCTCTCATAGATAATATATCTTATACTAACACGAGTAAAGTGCTTGATATCATTAAGAAGAAAGCTGGCTTAAAAATGATACTGTCCTATAACTTATACTATTTTATACCTATTTTGTCCTTCTGACATGGCTTGCCGCTAAAGTACGAATCAATGTCACAAAACATATTTAAATATTACTTCCATATCCCACGCTATTGATTAAAATCATAAATTGAATCGGAAAAACAGTAGGTATCGTTGTAATAAATAGTATATTCCCACCTCACCTGTGGCTGTCAATATTCTAAACAGCTTCAATATTTGCATAGAGCCTGTGGTAATTAAATAACAAGGGGGCACACTGAGTGGGCTGCGCTATAGAGTGCTACGCTCAGGGCCCAGTGCCGGAGTGAAATAGAATGGTGCCTACATTATAAAATTGACGAAGGTTACTGTTTACACAAGAGTCACAGAGTGACATGAATGGTGGCCGAGGGGATTCATTAAGAAATGTTGTCGTAGACATGTTCCACGTTTTGTGTACCGTTCTTAAGTCGCCCAACTCGTACACTCCAAACTCAACTTTAGCTTCACTCATTAAAGTTAGATTTCAGTTACTTGTCTTCAACGAAATATTGCCGGACGCACGGGATGAATGGTGTCAAAATGACATGTCACTTTTAATTTTTTGCAACTAATTCGACAGTCGTCTCAGACTGACTGGTTCATAGTTTTTGTGGAACTGTAAATTGAGGATTACAGAATTATATTACTTAGCTATTTTTACATCTTTGAATCTTAATATTGAATACTAGCTGTTTTTGTATTGAAATTAGAAAGATGTTGGTTTGTTTTAGTCAGGTCAGAGATCCACCCATTTTAATATCACTGCAAAACCGTTGTCCAATGTTATTATTATTACAATTAACGATAAAAAGATGTTAATAATTAGTATTTTTCAATAAATATCGTACATTTAGTAAATTAAGTTAAGCAGTGAGTGTAAGAAAAAGATGAAATAAAGTATTATTATTATTTTAGTTGAACGGGTTATTTTTTTAAATGGGCTAAGATTGTGACCTAATAAAATATTTTTAAATATTCGTAACTTCTGCTGTTCGGACAAATTACTAATTATTTACTCTATTAATTTAAAAATCAAATTCGTTTATTTAAGATAACTTAAACAATTTAGTGGCATAGTGGGGACATCTTTTTTTTTCCTAGCGACTAGTAGGTATATATCTTCTTTTGCTCATAAGAGCGATAGTAGTCTGTGTGTATGTGTGTGTAAGCTTGTTGTGTGTTTTTGTACCCATAAGTGGGTTTAGCCACAACGCAGATGCTGTGGGTGGCAGAATAAATGTATTCTAATATAGAAGTGTTGCCTGGGCTGGCATAGTGAGAGAAACATAGGGTATAGGTTGTTTTTTGATATATTAGGGATTTTGGTTTAGCCAATTTGCGACTCTTTCAAGGCCTATCTCAGCCCTCCTTTATGCAGCTTCTCCCGAGGCACCAGAGAAAACAATGGCTATGTCATCCGCAAAGGTTATTTTCGTCCCGCCAAATTGGACGATACATAAGACATTGATACGGATTGGAAAGAGTGTTGGGTCAAGGATACTACACTGCGGTTCGCCTAATTTCACATGGTGTGGTGCTATTACTAGTTACGATGCATGGCTTGAGTAAGGAGGCATAAACACGTAAGTAAGAGCGAAGATTCGCTATATTAGTAATAAGTTGGATCATGGAATCTTTGTGAGCTTAAGAAATTGTTAATTTTTAATAGTTATGAGTATGTATGCTGCTTAAATCTTGAGGATCGTTATGGACAATACCGAGGAATGAAAATGATAAACAGAGGCGGTTAGCAAGGAGCCAGTGCGTGAAGTGCGCTCAGTAATTATATATAAGATGTAGGTCTTTCTAATTATTAACAAAGATATTATCTTTCAGGTTGACAACGGTTGCGGGTCACCACTTATATTTAGTAGTTCAATGCTTTTACAATATCTTGAAGAATTTTTATTTGATCTTTGTTATATCTTATTATAAGCTTCCTTATGATATTTACACCAAAGTTTCGGAAACGTTTGTAAGTAAATTTTAAAATAAGATTCTTTAGGTTTAATCGCATTTAATATGAATTGTGTTTCTGAGTTTGACCCACCACAATGCTTCGCGAAATCACTAAGAGTTTGGTGTAAACTAGGATAGCGGCCTTAATCATTTCTTTATATTCTATAGTAGTCAAATTCAAATATAAAAGTCAGTCATCTGACCGTAAAACACAGACAAGAAAATAAAGCTGCTTTTGTTGAGAAGAATCAGAATCAAGTAGAACGTTATGAGGAGTGGAGAGGCAACTATCCGTGGACATCCACAACAGCAGGCTTCAAGAGATGACTTGCCGGCCTTGCTCTAATTGATAATTTGCGCTTGTACCTACAACTTGAACAGCTCATTTTTTTTTGCTTTGTTCTGACCTCATTACCTTGTCAAGGTATCGATCATAGGGTATTGGGTATTCTGATAGTATTATAAATTAATTACCTAATTATATATTTTAAACATTCAATATAATTAATGTCTAAAATATGGCAACGGGCCATGCTAAAAATACTTACATGAATGACTGTGATGACGTGGTCAGATAAAATAATCCATCCTGTATTAAAATTCGGTGAGCCGTCACCGTAGCCTGTCTACCTGATTGCAGCTCGATGCACAGATACCACCAACAAGGCATCCAAAGTAGTAGCCTTATTGTTGTCAAATTGTATTCAATTATTGCAAAATAGTTATATTATTGCCTGTGAATAGATCACTAAAAAACTTTGGCAAAAACATTTTGCGGTTAGTTACGAACATTGTAACTCTTAAGCACAGAGACATTCGGTTCGTTTTATATAATTGTAGAGACAGTGTCGGGTTTGCTTGTGGATATTGTTAGTTTTTGCAGATTATATTGAGCGATGCATTGTGAGTCGCGGGACTCAGCCGCAGGGCTAAGGGCGCGCGCGGGTTCTCTCGTCACATTAACTCGGCATTGGATTTTGCACCGAATGCGGGTCTCATCCCAGCCAGACAATAGTTGCGCATTTCACGTCGGCTCAAATAAGGTTCCTTTTCAACAAAATAACACAATGAAACGTAAACAGTATTATTGTTTCAATTAAAAAAATTAAAAGTATTTATTTTTATTTGCGAGGATTTTGTTTTTAAAGTAAAACGCAAACTCGGCTTTAGCTTAACGCAGACAGTAGTTGTAAGATTGATAAGATGTTATGCTCGCTATGGTCGGAAGTGCTAATTATCTGCTTGATAATTCATATTTTGTACTCGTACCTACTTTTGATCTGCTTATTTTTATCCAGGTATATCAAATGCTATTCAGAAATAATAAAAAATACAATAAACAACTTAGAACTAAATACACTAATAGACAATAGAAATAAGGCAAATTCTTAAGTTCAACATGTCATATATTCTAATAATACGCACATTTAGAATTTACAGGATAGTGAGATTCCAAAATTATTTCATAATAAATTGTTTTATTGCATTAACAAACGTATTAAAAATATCTAAATTAATAATTTCTCTGCTTATATTTAATAATACATAGCTATGTCGTAGCGTAGTAGACGAAGTTCTCAATGAAATTTTCAAGAGAACAGCTGGAGAATCAAACTTATTTTGAGCTATTTTCAAGAAGAAAGCAATGTCACCGATTAAACATCGCTTATCAAGGGGTAGGAAATGGTATTTCCTACATTGTGAGTAGCAATAGCAATAGGACTTTAAATCGTATCTGTCACTAGCATAAAAAATATAAAATCTTCTTCTGTTGTTGACATAGAAGTTTCCAGTGAAGTTCCAGCATCAGTCAATTCTGGAACTTTTACATTGAACAAATGGATCACTAGAACACTTGTTGTGATTGGAAAGAACAAGCCTTCTTAAAATATATCAACGCAGGAATCACTAACTGATTACCCTATTATAGTTTATGAATATCATTATCAGCCGAGTGTACTATCGTAGGTTTTTCATTCAAGGAACTAAACGTACTGTCACGACCTCAAATAATCCAAATAAAAACTCTTTTAATAGCTTGACCTTGACGTAGTTATGTAATGGACCTAATGTTTTTTTTCACCAATTTTAAGATCAATGTACCTACAATACCTGCATTCACTACTAGGGACTGGAACAAAAATACAATCTAACGTGTTTTTTATTATACACAACAAATATATTCTAGCTTAAACCATCCAAAGCTTTTACGTGTTTAATAAACACCGTGTAGAAAATTTTATCAAAATCGTTGGAGTCAATTCCGAGATATACAATTCGTCGAATATAATATAATAACATATGTCCAAGAATTTCTCACTTAAAAATAATAGCATTGGTTGCTGCAATGCAATTCTAATTTAGTTTAAAATATTTAGTAAATGAATGCACGAAAGAAGTGGTACGGTGCGGGCTCGCCAGTGAGCTGCGCATAGATGAGAGATCGTTAAAGTTAGTATTGTTTAAGAACAACTGGCTCCATATGTTCGCCATATTGGCCCGCGTCCTGTACAAAGCTAACAACACTTGTTCAGTACGAATCCTTCACCAAACTGTTTATGTTACAATGTTTATTGGTTACACACATTGTTATTTTTACGTGAGAAACAATAAAAAAATTGTTAACAACACAAAATTGCTTAACTTAGGTACTTATAGCATAAAATTTATTAAAGAAGCTGTTTGAAATGATTCGTACAAGAGAGTATGGGCGGCAATTATCCCTTTTCGTCGGGTGACAGTCATGTGCTCGGTCAGTTGGTGTCATCCAAGCTGCGTGTTTCAATTAATACACCACAAACAGCTTCAGGCCGCACATACCTCACATACCGTTCCAAACTCTCAGTCTCTACTATTGAGTATTTGTTGACGTAGCTTTAACAAAATGTTTATTTAACATTGCTGAGGATGTTGTCTTTGGCTCGATCTTTATAGTACACATTAATGCTTTGAAATTACCGATTTTTGGGACTTTACTCACCTATCTAATTGTGAGTAGTAGAAGATTACGACTTCATCGGGGTATCTAATCATAAGTAGGTACTTGATGTTTGGGACTTTACCCACCTATTTCATTGTAAGTACTTGATGTTTGGGACTTTACCCACCTATTTCATTGTAAGTACTTGATGTTTGGGACTTTACCCACTTATTTCATTGTAAGTACTTGATGTTTGGGACTTTACCCACCTATTTCATTGTAACTACTAGATGTTTGGGACTTTACCCACCTATTTCATTGTAAGTACTTGATGGTTACGACTTTAGCCGCCTATTTAAATATAAATACGTACTTGATGTTTGAGACTTCACTCACTTATCCTAATTGTAAGTAGGCACTAGAAGATTTTAAGTAGTATATTGTTTTAAATATATCATTGTCTTTTACCCATAGTATAGGCTATGCCTAGTTTTGCCTAGTTTGGGGCAAGATAGTTTGTGTAAAAGTGTGTGATTATTATATTATTTTATATTATTTATGTTTGGGACTTTACTCACCTATTTTATTGTAAGTAGGTTCTAGAAAATTGATATTTGGGACTCTACCCGGCTATCCGACTGTAAGTCCTTGATGTTTGTAATGTGCCTGGCTTATCTAAATCTAATAAGTGGTTAATGCTTACGACCTACCAGCCAATTGACTGGGAATTAGCAAATGACCGTAACGTTATTGGCTTCTTTACTTTTAAATCATCTAAAAGGTATTTAAATTAATATTTACATTATTAGATTACTTAAAATATATTTTTGTAATCTATAATAATATTAATACAGAAAGTAACATTTGGTGAAATCAAACTAATGAATAAAACCATTGTCACAACAAGACCAATCAAAAAACGCATAGTACATACCCTAGCCGCGTTTAGGCTTTTTGGAATAGCCATGAAACGGATTACCCATATTCTTAACTAAAAACTGTCAAAAATAAAACATAGCTATCTAGTCTTGCCATAAATACTGAAACAAAGAAAAAAAATCTCTATTGCAAATAACATTTATTAGTTTTACAGTGTGTTTGTTTAATTTATAAAATGTATAAATATTTTATAAAATGATAGAGGTTTTGATTTGTGCACGCATCACGGAAAAACTACTGGATTGATTTCAATTAAGTCTTCTAAGTTTTATTCCTGAGAAAACTTGGCCCTTATCTAAAAATTATTGCTTAATCTTCATTGAATATAAAGTTATTACATTTTTAAGAAACAAAGATTGTTATAAGGACTACGTGCGCACTGCGCAGTCATGACGTGTGTACGGGCGACGTCACGGGTATCAGATAGTCACAAAATAAAGAGTAATATTAAAAATATTTTTTTTTTCAAGAAGTCGCGATACTAATTATGCTACGATAGTTACATTATGTTACAAATGTTGATTCACAAAGCGTTGTATATCACGTAAAGTTATTCTTTTTTTAAAGGTTACATAGTAAATTTGCTATTGAATATTAATGCAATACAGATAATTAATTAGTTATTTCAGCAGAAAACTCGAAGCGTTGAAAAATCTCACTAAACAGAAATACCCGGCGCGACGGACGGCGTCCCATAGTCTGTAACGCCGGGCTTCAGCGATGAAGTCTTGTAGTATAAAACCGATTAGAGATGACATTCAAATGTAATCGTACTTTTAGCGAACTACATTGAATTATACTTAATATTTCTTGTATTATGTGTGCGGTGTGACGTAATAGTGTCGAGCTAACAAGACCCTCATTTAGGGGATTACATTAGTGCTCCATCATCCAGCTTGGTCCTGAGCTTCGTTCATTATTTCGTCTGATTTCTTCTCTTATGAAATGACTGTACTAAAATTCGTTAACGGGATTAATATCTTATCACTAGTTAAGCAATAACAAACGCTGTATTCCATTTAAAGGGTTTGTGTACGTCTCCTTTTGAGTATATAGTTTAGGAGCAAGTCAACATATTGTGATTATTATTAGGTGAGGCGAGACTCGGGCCCACCCAGATCATCCGTAGTATAACGAGAACGGTTAAAACTTTTATTTAGATAGAGAACAACAATAGCGGATTTTATTAGCCGTTTTGTAGATCAGAAATTGTCAAAACGTCAAGTCATCGCCCCGACCCGCCCGTCGCATTGAGCTCGGCTGAGTAAACATACCACAATCACATTCGAGAGGTACCTATCCCTACGTGTGTTCCGAAATTATTAGTTTCATTGAATATTATTATAAAATAATATTACAAACATTTAATTCATGAAACATTTTTTTTATGGAAAAGGAGGACAAACGAGCGTACGGGTCACGCCCATGATACCTGAAAATTTGTACGAAACACATGAAAAGTAAATTAAGTATAAAAATTAAATGCGATGGCCGACTGTACAACATTGATTGCTCTAATTACACTATAATTAAAACATAAATAAAAAATTAAACTAATAAAGATTATGTGTTATGGCTGTGTTTGTATGAGTAAAATGACTTAAGACATACGCACATACGCGTATGTCGTAAGTCATTATCAATAATTACTCGATTACAATATATATAAAATCATTTGCCTTTTGAAATAGCTTTAAGACGCTTAAACTTTATATATCTGTTGGTAAGAAATTTATATTATACTCGTAGCTACTAATGAAACGGCAGACCCATCGGTTTGCATTGCAATTCAAAATAGGATATTAAACCACTTATTTAACATCAAAGATTACCTCTCAATCGATCAATTTATTATTAATTACATATTCATAAGTATGTTACGTCTCTACGGAGGGCTCAGGTCTAGCCTGCATTGGGATGTTCAGGCTGATGAAGATTGGTCAATTTTACAAACAATCTTTGTATTATTTAGGTTTCCTTACGATTGTTACGTGATGGGAATTAAAACCAGCACCTTTCAGAAATATAATTTACTTATTCTGTATTATTATTATCAGAAATAGATATATAGTACTCCGGAGTTGTAATGTTAGCCGCCATCTAAGTAAGTAACACTTAACTATGATCTGGAATTCGTGTTCTTCGAACATTTGGGCCAATAAGTGATTCATTAATTTTCGCAATTTCATAATCAAAATTCATTCATTTAAAGAAACTTCTGTAGATTTGGCACGTCAGATGAATTTAGAAAAGGTTTTCACAATGTGCCTGTTAATGTAAAGTAAATATTAGTTAGAAATGAATTATCGCCACTTGTTCGTTCAGCCGTGTGACACAAGGATATCTCTGAGAGGAAGACATCCCGTAATCACCGGAACACTGCAGTCGCTCGAACAAATAAATCTTAATCCGCATTGTGGTGTAAGTCGCAATAACACTGACTCGTAAATTCATAAAGACAACAATAGGAATTAGAAGTATGCTCTATTGTCGCAAATTGAGCAGCCCCCTGGCAGCCCCTCGCCGTCAAATCTCCGTGGAACCGATGTCAGCGCTCGTTTATAAAAACATGACGACATGTCAAAACTGACCAGATCAGCTCGGCGACAAGTGAGTCGCTTTGTTGGCTGCCTTTTGAAATACGTGTGGGCTGCTCGAGAGCAACGTGCTGTTGGCTGTATGTGGCCGCAGCCAGTCCAGATGATGGCGCGAATACTAATAGCCATACGTCGAGACGAGGCACGTCGGTCAAATCAGATCCAATCAAATCAAAAATATTTTATTTCTTAGGTAAATCTCACTTGAAATATGTCCGGTTTTTTACTACAGCTCATTCGGAAGGCGGATTTGCTTAGAGAAGAACGAGCAAGAAACACTGAGGTTGCTCTTTTTAAAACAGATTATTACAAGTTCTTATTAAACTATGATTACATTTACGACGTTTTCGTCACCGCTGATTTATATTAGTTTAAAGTTAAGTTCTGTATGTCAACAGGGACCTTATTGTAAAAACGTATACACAGACCTCTGAATGAATTTGTGACTTTATAAAGTCGACGTATACGACCAGGACCAGCTTATCCCTATTTCTAGTATTTACATTATGAGTGTCACAATGTTTTTTTAAACTATTTTTTTTTTTATATAAACAAGGCTTTCATATATGTATTCCGATTTCAAATTAAAAACGTAGGTATATTTATATATATTTCATTTAATTTATTTTTTAATGACATTCTTGATCCTAATTTATAGGTGGCACCAAAGATCAGTTTAAAGAGATGGCATGAATAGCTCGTTTCTACAGTGTGAAAATAGTATGAATATTATAGTATGTGCTACCTACCGCCTGTGATTCATATTTCATAGTTCACTCTACGAATGATACAATTCACAAGTCGCGGAACCAGTTCTCTGGCTCTCGAAGACTCAAACACATTCATTCCGTATTAGTCCTCCACGCACGGTATACTAGTTACCTATAGTAAATATTGTATTAAGCAATTTTGTCAGAACTATAATATATATATTAAAGTTCATCTCTTTTATTAATGTTCGAGTACTGAATGTCCCCAAAGTTAAATGCCATATGGCATCAGATTATGCAAATAAAGTAAACCAGCCTCGCGGTATTTTCCCCCGTAACTTGCCGAATTTTTTTAATTGCGTATGCTGCAGAACTGAGCTGAGCTTCGCCAAATTAATAATATGAGGACCATAAGTCTGGTATTTGTGTCAACCTGTCTCTCATTAGGCAAGGAAATATTATTAAGTTTGTTTTTTTTTTATTAAGAAGAAGATTATTCGTTGTGAATCATTTCTTGGTGGTGGAAACATTTATTTTTAAACTAAAATTTAAGTTGCGAGGTGTGTCTCTTCCAGTCTCACTGTTTATAACTTGCCATATAGATTCTATTTTCGCCGAGCTATTTTTATAACCAAATAATAAAAGGTGCATTAACCTATTACATAAGTGTAATAAATAATTACAATGGTAATGGGCCAATCATATATCACGACACATAACTTGATAACAAATCAGCGATACCTTCAGAGCTTTAATAAAGAAAATGTAACCAACCATGATTCGTTACAACTTTTACAACACGCATCTTTTTAAGAGATACAAAGAGAACTCACTTCTTTATCAATAGCGGCAAACTTCACATTGATAATTGAATCATATAATTTGATAAATAATTTCGAAATTAATGGCTTTCTAACAAAAAAACCATTGAGTAATAATTTATTAAAATATTTTTTATTCAACTATCCAAATTATCTTATATTATCCTATATTATATTATACAAATAAGAATAATTATATATTGTAAAGATAAACAGTGACACTGGAAGAAACAAACCTCGCAACTTAAATTTTAGTTTAAAAATAAATGATAAAATCTTGAATACAGACCAAGATGTTGCGGATGCTTTTGAAAGATTTTTTGCTGATATTCCAGTTTCCACCACCCTAAGGTCATCTGCCACTCTTGCTGAATCTATAATTATGTCTAATGTGAAAAAAGAAGAGATTTGTTGGATTTGATGTTTCTATATAAGAGCCTTAACAACATCTATGATAATCCTGATTACTAAATCAACTAACTATTGTTGTATATTGGAAACTATTCCAAGATTAAATTTAATGTTCCCTTTCGATATCCACGCAAAGCAATAACACTTCTTCAAAGAGCTTTTCGAAAAACTGTTCTCGGCAATAACTCACCAATTTCTAGGATGTCTAAAATACTAAACGATAGTTGCAAATATTCGGATCCTTTCGGGGACTCACTCAAAACATTCCGAAGTAAAATTTTATTATGCGATAAATTAAATAATTTGTAATATTAACAAAATATATTTTATATTTAACTGATTTCAATTTAGCGTACTACCTAGAACTATTTCACTGTGTTTTTTTCGGTAATAAGTTAATACGTTTTTTAAATTATGTATAAGTACTTCATTTGATATAAATATTTGTAAGCTTTATATTAATTGCATGCTGTATCTACCTTAAACGATAATGCATTTAGAATTAACTTTAGATTAAATATTTTATTGTTGCTTGAATTAATGTAATTATCACTGGTGGATCGAATAAATAAATAAATAAATAAATAAATAAATGAATAAATAAATAAATAAATAAATAAATAAATAAATAAATAAATAAATAAATAAATAAATAAATAAATAAATAAATAAATAAATAAATAAATAAATAAATAAATAAATAAATAAATAAATAAATAAATAAATAAATAAATAAATAAATAAATAAATAAATAAATAAATAAATAAATAAATAAATAAATAAATAAATAAATAAATAAATAAATAAATAAATAAATAAATAAATAAATAAATAAATAAATAAATAAATAAATAAATAAATAAATAAATAAATAAATAAATAAATAAATAAATAAATAAATAAATAAATAAATAAATAAATAAATAAATAAATAAATAAATAAATAAATAGATAAATAGATAGATAAATAAATAAATAAATAAATAAATAAATAAATAAATAAATAAATAAATAAATAAATAAATAAATAAATAAATAAATAAATAAATAAATAAATAAATAAATAAATAAATAAATAAATAAATAAATAAATAAAATAATGTAAATGAATGTAAAATAGAGTTCAAATTCACTCATGTTACTTACAATGATGTAATGAAAGCCTTTAAATCAGTAGAATTGAAAAAGGTTGCTGATCTTGATGGCTTTTTCGTTAAAATAATTCACTCCATAGCTGATTGTATTGCTCCATACTTGGTTGTCATATTTAACTTATGTGTTGACAATGGTGTGTTTCCTGATTTGATGAAACAGAGTAAAGTCATTCCATTATTCAAAGCCGGTAGTTCTTCTGACCCCACAAATTTTAGACCAATATCTATTCTACTGACGCTAAGTAAAATATTTGAAAAGCTTATTTTACAACAATTGCTTAATCATTTTTATGGTAACAATTTAATGAGCACTAAACAATTTGGTTTTTCAAGGGGTCTCTCAACAACAGATGCTGGTGTTGAGCTTATTCAGCAAATTTTTGAAGCCTGGGATAGTTGTCAGGATGCCGTTGGTATTTTCTGTGATTTATCCAAGGCATTTGACTGCGTTCATCATGAAATCTTAATCAGGAAACTACATCATTAAGGGAGAAGCACTTGGCCTTCTGAAGTCTTAATTGGGCAACAGGTTTCAGATGGTTGAAGTGAACAGTAAGAGGTCAGCTGGATCTCCCATTACCACAGGCGTTCCACAGGGTTCGATTCTTGGGCCATTCCTATTCCTTGTAACCATACTTTGTACAAAATAAACATGAGATAGTATTGTTTGCAGATGATACTTTTTTACTTTTTAAGCTACATAGACAGCATACTGCTTTTGATGACGTGAACAATGCTATCTCCAAAGTAGTGGAATGGTTCACTACGAATAATCTCCTTCTTAATGAAAAAAAAAACCAAATGTATTAAATTTTCCCTGCCTAATGTTAGACAGGTTGACACAAGTATTGTAGTAAAAGACGATGAGTTGAAACCTGTAGATACAACCGTATTTTTAGGGATTACCTTAGATGCCAAACTTCAGTGGGGTCCTCATATTATGAATTTGGCGAAAAAGCTTAGTTCTGCAGCATACGCAGTTTAAAAAATTCGGCAATTTACGGATGAAAATACCGCGAGGTTGGTCTACTTCAGCTATTTTCATAGTTTGATGACATACGGTATTTTACTTTGGGGACATGCTGCCGATGTTAACACTATCTTCACACTGCAAAAGCGAGCTATTCATGCCATCTATAAATTAGGACCAAGAGTGTCACTAAGGGAAAAATTTAAGGAAATCACATCGCAATACATATACGAATACCTTGTTTATGTAAAAAAAATATAAATTCGTTTAAAAAAAATAGTGACACTCATGATGTCAATACTAAAAATAGGGATAGGCTTGCTGTTCATGTAAGTCGACTCCAAGAAGTCACAACTTCATTCAGAGGTCTGTGTATACGTTTTTATAATAAGGTCCCTATTGACATTCAGAACTTACCTTTAAATGAATATAAATCAGTGCTAAAGAAAAAGTTGTATGCAAAAGGGTACTATAAAATATCTGAATATCTGGATCTAAAGAACCCTTGGGACTGAGCTGCTGGGCTGTTACATGTCTGTCTTAGTTTGATAAATGTCATTATAGTTATATAATTTAAATATTAATATTGTTTCTGTTTTTTAATCAATTTTAATAATCATTATCATGAGTTATGTAATTTGAAACAAAATTGTAAGTAGAGGCATTTAGTAAGTATTGCATAATATGTAGATGAACTTGAATTGTTTTGTTATTCGGTAGATTTCTCGTGGCAGGTATCGTCATGCTCGCTTAAATGCCTCTGCTTGTGGCGGCGACGTGTGGCGGGTCGTTCCCTTCCCTAAAATATGGTCGAGGGAGGCGATGGCTGGTCCATGCGTCATGCTCGTGAACGGGTGCTACTCGTGGGGGCTGGACGATCTTGTTACCGGAAGGTCTGCTTGATGTATTTTTTTATTATTATTATTTCCTTTAAAGTTAAAGTTATTATATATTTTATTTTATGAAATGCTCACATAATGCCTCTATTTATTTACGGTATGTGTGGATTGATGCATCTACTATACTCAATAACTCTTGTGTTTATAAGTATTAATTTACTTTTTTTCTTTTTTTGACTTACTCATGTAAGCCTTTCAGTTTTTGACTTTTGAGTATTTTTGTTGCGTCACTTTGCATATTTTGTAATTGAAATGATTTGTAAAACAACTAAAATGTCAATCTTGACTTAAAAGAGTGGCAATGAGTTTCTTGCTACTTCTTCTCATTAGCTCAACCCTTTACGAAGTAGCGGTAAATTCAATAAGTAACAATATTTATATTTTTTTTTTGACATTCATAAGTTTCATTTTTGTGACCTACATGAATAAAGTGTTTTTGAATTTGAATTTAATAAACTGTTAGTTTTTTTATTTTGCGCTAATGAATAATAAGAGATTGGGACAACATATAGGCTACTTTTATCAGACTAGATGCAGGGATAGTATTTTTGTTGCTTTATATCATGTACGCGGACGACGTCGCGTGCAGCAGCTATATACTATAAGCTTTGATTCCCTTTAGAGTGTCGAAATATACGTTTTGGCGGCATAAACGGCCGTATTTTTTAACGTTAACGTAGAAAATTGTTTTTTTTTCAACTTCAATTTCAATTTGATTATTCCACGCGTTCCCGACATAAAGAGTCTTGAAAGACAGAACCCAAACGTTTCAAATTAATTGATTATGTTGAAAAATGGGTAGTTAAATGATATAAGTACTTAAACCTCAAACAATCTATTGAGTACAATACGTTCATCACAGTACATTGTATCAAAATTGGATTAAGAAAAAAAAACTTAACATCACACTTCTTAATACAAATAAAAGCAAAGTTCGCTATGACAGGATCGACCAGTCATACCAAACAGCAACCTTTACCGTACATGGACCAGTATGACCCGCCTTATTATCCAGTGACAAGCCATTCGAAGATTATTTAATTATCAAATTGACTTATTCTTTGGATGAAAACCATCTTCATACCTGTTACTGTCGTACGACTGTTTCCCACTTAAACAAGAAAACAACCAAGTAAAATATATAAATATAAATAAAATTACATAGGTTTTTGTTTGTGTTCGCATCATGGGAAAACTACTGGATAGATTTCAATTAAGTCTTATAAGTTTTATTCATTAGTCTTTTGGCCCTAATCAAGAAAAAAAAATGCAATATCTTTATCTCATTTATTATAAAATTAATTAAGATTTAAGAAACAAAGATTTTTACAAGTACTAGGTACGTACTTAGTCATGTGTGTACGCGGACGAAGTCGCGGGAATCAGCTAGTGATATAATAAATTTAGTATTTATTTTTATTAATTAAAAAAAATGCAGCGTGAAGTAAGTCACTGTTTTTAATGTGACCTTACCTCCATGATGAATAATTGGTCTTTACCTACATTTTTAGTAGACTTATAGATATTATAGAACTAGTATAACCACATGTTTAATGTAATGTAAGTCAATGTAATATAACTGCGTATGTATTTGATTTAATTTGAGAGTGAACAATAGTTAGGTAGGTGAGTACATCGTATATAAGCTGGATACATAAGGAATGAGATTGCGCATGCGCTAAGCGCAACGCTTTATTGACCCAACCAACTCCCCTCTTGTATAAACACGTAACAATACGTCATTACATATTAGTCTACGCGTACCTTAGATGACTGTCAACTGGTAACTCACAAATACATGGTAAAATTTAACAGAAAACCTTCACTTCAAATTTTTTTGTAAATAATTGATATCAGACAACATAACAACATTTTTATACCCATTATACACTCATTTGCAAAGAAACGGGCACCTAAAACTTTCTGTACAAGTATAGATATTATAACAAAAGAGGTTTCATATGCATTCAATTTATTAGAATCAATTGCCCACGTATTATAAAAAGTAATGGCAATTCATATATTTTTTATAAAATTGCGGTTCCGAATGAACAAATTTAATCGAATTTTCTTCATATATTTTTTATTTGTATTGATTGAACTCAATCACACAATATGCAGTCAATGCATCTTTGCCAACGCAGTGGCAGTTTAATGATGCCCTTCTTAAAGAAATCAGCTGGACTCCGGCAGCAAATTGTTCAAAGGCATTTTGTACTGGCTCTCGGGTATTGAATTTTTTTCCCGCCAACAAGTTATCCAAATTCTGGAAAAAGTAGTAGTTGTAGGCGCAAGGTCTGGTGAGTAGGGCGGATGACGGAGAGCTTCCAACCCCAGTTCTTGCAACTTGGAGACCGTCTGCTGAGCAGTATGAGGTCGCGCGTAGTCGTGCAGGAGCAGCGGAAACGAGCGATTGACCAATGCTGGTTGGAGATGTGCCAGCTTCAATCAAAAAATAAATAATAACTTTAACTTTAAAGGAAATAATAATAAAAAAAAACTCATCAAGCAGACCTCCTGGTAACACGATCATCCAGCCACCACGAGTAGCACCCATTCACGAGCATGACGCATGGACCAGCCATCGCCTCCCTCGACCATATTTTAGGGAAGGGAACGACCCGCCCCATGTCACCGCCACAAGCAGAGACATTTAAGCGAGCATGACGATGCCTGATACGAGAAATCTACCGAATAATAAAACAATGTTCATCTACATATAATGCAATACTTACTAAATGCCTCTACTTACAATTTTGTTTCAATTCACATAACTCATAATTATTATTATTATTCTTATTAAAATGGTTAAAAAACAGAAACAATATTAATATTTAAATTATATAACTATAATGACATTTATCAAACTAAGACAGACATGTAACAGCCCAGCTCAGTCCCAGGGGTTCTTTAGATCCAGATATTCAGATATTTTATAGTACCCTTTTGTATACAACTTTTTCTTTAGCACTGATTTATATTCATTTAAAGGTACCTGAGTTCTAAATGTGAATAGCGACCTTCTTATAAAAATGTATACACAGACCTCGACCTAGAGTCGTTCAGAGGACCTAGATTACTATTTCAAGCAACGGGTTCTTCGAAAACACTGGGATCAGAGAGAAAACGATGTACTTCAGTACATCATCGTTTTGTTCAGGTACATCTTTCTACGTCTACTAACAATAACATCAAAAACAATCCTTACGATGTTAGAAATGTGAGTTTTAGCGTATGGTATTCCGAAGTCCCGACCTTAATCTCATTGAAAATCTGTGGGACTTTCAAATTTTTTTTATGTCAAAGCGATTAATTTTCTAAAAATTAAAATATAACAATTTAAGATCGACCTAATTTCCAAACAATGTCTTTACATCAGTACATAATATTTATTTCAATTTGATGCCTCAAATCCCTTTTACAACTGATAATACTAGAAGTACTCGAACAAATAAAAATACCCGTTTTTTTTAAATACTTTATTTTCACCGCGTTAGGTAAGTTAATTATTAAACGATTAAAAGTTCAAGTTGAAGATCATAATATGTAATAAATAACTAACATAAGATTATTTAACATAATAAGTAAACTACGATATTCCAGTCGCTTCATGTTGACCTCTGGCATCCACAACCGCCAGATTTGCGTTAAATTTCTTGCCTGTCACAGCCACTTTGTGAAATCAATTACCGACTGCTATTTTCCCGAACCGATATGATTTAAGGACCTTCAAGATTAAGAAGCATACTCCTAAGTAAATGACCACCCTTCCCCCCATCACGTGAGCCTCTTGCCCGTTTGTCACCTGTCATATTAAAAAAACGGCAATCTTTAACGATTTTTTATGTTGGTCACAAGTGTATTAAGAAAAAAAGTTATTACAATGTAGAAGTCGTATGTTACATTGAAGTTGGAGTTAGTTGGTACGCCATGCTCATTTTATAGTCATTTCTCCTAGCGACGTCCCAGGGCAGCATTTCCCATTCTTAATGTTTAGTAAAGGCAGCGATGGCTGGTCCTTTAATAGTAATGTGACGGACTAAACTTACAATATTACTTATTGCGTTCAACATAATATTTTCACAGATTCCTTGTTGCCCTCCTTACGCCATTTAAGGAATCCTTGTCATGTTCGCTTAAATGGCGCTGCTCGTCCTTCCCAAAAATATGTGTGAGGGAAGCGATGGCTGGTCCATGCGTCAAGCTCGTGAAGTAAGGTACTTGTGGCCTGGTCGATTCTTTCTTTGTGGATTTTTATTTTCATTTTGATTATATACCATTTTAAGTTTTTATTTTTTAATTATATAAATGATGAATCAACACTTTTTTTAAACTTCAACAAGTAAATCAAAACGTTTGAGTAATGTTGGTTTATCACTTTACATACATTATATAAAAACTATGTAAAATACTGAAACTGTAAATAGGGATTCAAAAGGGTGGCAATATGTTTCTTGCTACTTCTTCTTATTTAAGCCACACGTCTACCAAGAAGTGCTAAAATCTTTGACATTCATACTCGTAGGTGTCATTTAGATCTGAGTAATTGATTTTTATTTTTTTATTTCATTCTTTATTAGGCTTAGGATCTGCGTCGATGTAGCAGTCAGCTTGGACATGAAAGAGTATACAAATAGTTTGTAGTTCCTAGTTCCGATCAGCTAAATTAATTAATCAATTCACAACCATTTGCACTTAATATTGTATAAAGCTTTAATTTCCAGCAACAATGGAAGGTTTATAATAGAGCTACGCGGCGGACGAGCTAGCGGTCGGTGTGCCTTCAACCAGCTATACATCCAACTACCGCCAGACGGACGGACGGACAATTAAAGAGTAAATCTAAAGTAAATACTCAACAGTTATTGTCGATTTGATCCGTGACATTCGTGCTCAAGTGTTTTATACCATGCCAGTGCAATTTATCCCTTTTTGAATTCACGTGAAGGAGCATAATCCCTTGGCAATCAAGTCGCTTTGTCACGATGGCACAACCCACGCTTTGGATTATGTAGTGGCCAAATGATTTAAGTATAAAAGTGCATATCTAAGTTGTTATTGCAGCGCACATGGTGAACAAAGTGTTGCCAATTCAAATAATAATATCTTCTGAAACCGGATTTCAACGAAATAATAAGTAAGAGCTACTCGCGCGACTTATAATTGACGTCCTAGAGAAACATTTAAACGAATTAATATTATGTTGTTGATAGAGTGATAGTCCTAATTTTAATAGCAGGCACAAACATTTAAATTATTAATTTGATTGTATCGAAATTTTATTATAACAAAGGACGTTGAGTTTCTCGATTAAAAAAACTTGTTTTGAATAGAAATATTCTTAATACTTTCTATAATCTTAAATTTGATCTCTAACTATATGGTAAAACCTCATTTGGAGTACGGAGCTTGTTTAATAGAAGCCTGGGGAATTTTAGCTAAGATTTGTCTAAACGCCTTTGTTAGAAACACCTTTAAATTTTATAGAACATACGCAACGCGTGCCAATCATGAATAAATCTGCCAAAGAAATAGAACAAAGCCAATGCGTTAAAAACTTTAAAAAAATAAGAGCTAAGGCTATTTGACTCGTACTGGCTGCGATCTAAAACTAAGCTCAGTGTAAGCTTAACATAGTTATTTCGAATAAAAAGAAATAATAAGAATCGAAATGATATTGTCTGCCTGTCTATTGAGCGGATAATTGAGCTAGCCTCAATTGAATTAGAGCAATTCATTGTTGTGTCTGTTTATAGACCACCCTGTGCTAACTTTAAACTTTTTGAGAAAGTTATGGATGAAATTTTATTCAAACCCACAAAATCAAATAAAAAACTGCTTCTTTGCGGAGACTTTAATATAAATACTTTAGAAAATAGTACTTTAAGTATTAAATTATTAAATCTATTTAAATCATACAACTTATCCAATATGTTCATGAAACCCACAAGAATAACTTCTACTAGTGCCACATGTATTGATAATATTTTTTCAAATGTGAGAGCTACTAGTAAAAACATAATTAGACAATTAGATTCGGACCACTGTGGTCAGTAAGTTCAGTTTGAATCGTTAAAACCCAATATAACTAAATACTAAATAACTTTTGTGCCAGTTACATCAGACAGCATAGAAAGAGTGAGGGCAACCCTTGTTAGACACCCCCCATTTTTACATAATACATTAAAACCAAATGAAATGTATAATTTATTCTTTAATAAGATCTATAATTTAATAAATTCTATTTTCACTCCCAAATCGGTCCTGAAAACTGATGCAATAGTTTTTAGCGAGTGGGCAACAGTTGAATTGCACAAAAACACGCAAAAATTGTACGATTTATATGCGGAGCGACAATATAACTGAAGTGATGACTTCAAAAGATATGTTCAACAGTTCTCTAAAATTAAAAAAAAGATAGTACTATTGCCAAGTCAAGGTATAAACGAGATAAAATAATCAATAGTTCTAACGTGATAAAAACAACTTGGAAAATAATAAATGAAGAAGCCGGAAGGGTGACCCATAAAATATCTGAGTTAAATTTAAACTTTGATAACGGCTCTGTAAAGTCGGATTGCGAAGTTGCAACAATTTTCGAAATAACAATTTCTTTACAGATATACCTGTTACCACTACAAATTCGTTGAACTCATCACCAGACTCCGCTCTTTCACTATTGAAAAATAATATTTTTGAATGTGATAAAATCTTTAAATTTGATCATGTTTCAGGCTCTGATGTTGTAAAAACTTTTAAATCTATTAAAAATAAGGCGACAAATGATCTTTGGGGCATATCAGTTAAACTTGTCAAGTCTTTGATTGATATTATTGCACTAGATTTAGCTATAATATGTAACAATTGTATAGAATATGGTGAATTTCCTGACCTAATGAAACATAGTAAAGTAGTTCCACTGTTTAAATCAGGTTGTACCAGTGACCCTACTAATTATAGACCAATATCTGTCCTGCCCACTTTTAGTAAAATTTTTGAAAAGTTAATTTTAAATCAATTGCTTCGTCATTTTTTCCTACATCCTATTTAAATTGTAGACTACAAAAGGTGGATGTCAAACGGAATCGGTTCACGGGGTTCCACAGGACTCGATTTTAGGACCTATGGTACTGAGGTATTTGGCGAGTATTGCATGATATTTAGATTAGGATTCTTTTATTGTTTTTTTTTTATTGCTTGAGTTCTCGTAACAGGTTTCGTCATGCTCGCTTAAATGTCACTGTTTGTGGCGGCGACATGGGACGGGTCGTCCCCTTCCCTAAAATATGGTTGTGGGAGGCGATGGTTGGCTCATTCGTCATGCTCGTGAACGGGCGCTGCTTGTGGTGGCAGGATGATCCTGTTGCCGGAGACTCGGTTTCAGATTCTTAAAAGTTATTATGTATGTGTATATGTATATATATACTAGCTGACCCTACAAACGTTGTACTGTTCATAAAAAACTATTTTTTATTTATTTGTCAAAAATTTTTCATAACATCAAGAATTATTTCGTGACGTTATGCTCCTTGTTGTTAAAGAAAATATGTCCATATAAAACAAATATTGGAAATAAAAATAATTATGGGTCCCAAATCGAAACAAAAAAGTATCCTATCTCTCAAGTTGGACCTAACTGCACTCAATGAAGTAATCCCCATTTAAATCCATTCATTAATTTAGGAGTCCATCGCGGACAAACAACGTGTCATGTAATTTATATATATTAAGATATATATATTTATTTATAATCGCTTATTAAATGCTGACAGAATACCTTTATATATTTATCGTGTGTGTACATTTACTTTTTTGACTTACTCGTGTAAGGCATTAACTATTTGACGTTTGAGTATGTTTGTTGCATCATTTTACGTATTATATTGTAATTGAAATGATTTGTAAATCGATGGAAATGTAAATCTTGATATAAAAGCGTGGCAATGAGTTTCTTGCTACTTCTTCTCATCAGCTCAACCCTTTACGAAGTAGCGGTGGATTCAATAAGAAAAATATTTTTTTTTGACATTCATAAGTGTCATTTCCGTGACCTACATGAATAAAGTGATTTTGATTTGATTTGATTTATTACGTTTTATACTAAAAAATTATTTCATAACAGAACTCAATTGAGTTTTTCAATACATTTTGTAAGCACTTGTACTTGTAGGTACACTAGATGCTCTATGTTTTATTCTGTTGTAAATGTTCCTTTATTAATTTAGAAGCACACATTTTTTTGTTAAATAATAACGTACCTCAGTGAGTTTGCAATTCTTTTGAGATGAATTACCTTTTTAAAACCATAATACTTAGTAAAATAATAAACAGTCGCTCAAGTACTTACGAGTATATTATACGTTTAGGCTCGTTAAATCTTGCATTATGCTACATCTCCCAGCTAGCCGTATATGTATGCTCAGGTTCAAAGCAATGAAAATCTCGCAGATGAAATCTTGGAGTAGAGCATTTCGCGACGTTTAGCCACAGGTTAAACTGAAGTGAGCTTGATTTGATTGAATACTCCAAAATCAGAAGTAACTGCAGTTATGGATTGGAGCAGAACTGCCAACACACGTCTTGGTTCTTGCCACTTGTTCACATTGCAGCTCAAGTTTTACGAACTGGTCGTTGATGGTAATTTATACCAAACATTAAATAATAACTGAATTATTTAAATTAAACTATAATATAAATATATTATTACCTATTGATTTTTATTTAGTATAACTATTTTTAAAATACTTGAATTTAAATCGATACAAAATATCAAAACTGGGAGCTTAGACTCAAACCGATTGTTATGTAGTAAACTCCAAAAATGAACGAACGGAATATTTAATCGAGGTAATATTACTTAGGAAGAATATAATCCTAGTATCCGACATAATCAGGTATCGGGTGATTGTTGAATGATGGCTCGCGGCGGAACAACTTGGATCCTCCGACAACCGGAGGCAGTGGGCGCGCCCTCTTTATATTGATAATGCGATATTGAACACCGGCGGGAAACTTTGACGTTCACAAAGATTAAACCGTACCTCCTACACATTTAATTGTAATACAACGCTCTACGTGGAGCGATAATGGTTCAATTATAATAAAACAGGAATATGTTATAAGTTGTTGCTTACATATATATTTATAATAAGAACAATAACTACAATTATTGATTTGATTCGTCTCCATCAGTTTTTCGAGACTATCTTCGCTTCTGCGTGGAATATGCACGAAATATTTCAGGATTATTTGTAGGCAAAACTGAGACAACCGCTGATCTTTTTGGATACTGAGCTCTTTTAAGACAGACACATTTGTATGGTGAGCTGTTAAGGAATCCTGAGCAGGCGGCGCCAACGCCATATTTCGAAGGCAATTCTGTGCAAGTCGCTGCCCCATAGAGAAAGATGCGAAACACGAGTATTAGGTGTAGTTATGTCCGATTAATAATATTTCTATCTTTCCATACTTTGTTGAGTTGAGTCATCGCCGTATTTGCTATGCCTATGCGTGTCCGTAATCGTAATCTGTCGATTATCATTAAATTTGTTTTCCCCTTGCTAATGGCGAGACATAATATGCTCAGGCTAACCGTCGATGGGAGCAGAGCTGTGTCATCTGCATACCGAAGGTTTGATATTGTTGTCCTCCTCCTTAATACCACCATCCCAGTCCTCAAGAGCGCGTCTCATTTTGTATTCGCCATAGATGTTGAAAAGCAGAATTCTTGAAAAATGAAAATATCGATATTTTCTAATCTTTGATTTCCTTTGTATGCAATAAATCTGATTAAATTATACTACAATTTTTATAGAAAACACATCATTATCATAGAAGTTCAGGAGTGGTAGTGCCATGTTGGGTCCTCACGGACACAACCGAATTGGGCCGGCACGCCCGGAGAAATACCACTCCCCCACTCGAAACCGACGTGAAATAGCGGCTATGCCGCTGTGTTTCGTCCGGTGAGTGGGGTATCCGGAGGCCTACACCCCCCCTCCCAAATACAAATGGCAGCACAGACTAAAACGAGACTACTCCAGGACGGTACCAGGCTATGCAGCCCTGGAGAATCCGTCCCTGGGCGTCCACAATTAGGGCCTGTACCTAACAGTGGTTGCCCAGGCTGCCCCGCGTATTCTGGAGGGGGCAAATCTGCGCTGACTCGGGGCAAACTGAGCAGGAGGCTCAAACCACCCTCCTCCACACTCGCTGTGGACTTTTGCAACATCAGGGGGCTTCGCTCAAATTTAAATGCCGTCCACTTTCACCTGGAGACGGCGAAGCCGGCCCTGCTCTTTTTAACCGAGACACAGATATCCTCCCTGGCTGATTCATCTTACCTTTCCTACCCGGGGTATAATTTGGAACACTCCTTTACACCACGGGCTGGCGTGTGCGTTTATGTCAGGGAGGATGTCTGTTCTCGACGCCTGAGTTTTCTTGAAGGACAGGACCTATCCATCATCTAGCTGCGTGTAGACTGCGATGACCATCCGCGAATCTACGCATGCCTGTATAGGTCCCATAGCGGTAACGCAGAGACTGACCGGCTCCTCAAACACATCCAAATGGCTACAGATTCCGTCTTGGAGCAGATCCCCACTGCAGAGATCGTGTTTCTTGGCGATTTTAACGCCCGCCACGCCGAATGGCTAGGCTCACGTACCACTGATCATGCAGGGAGATCTGTTCACGACTTCGCCTTAGCATATGGTCGGACGCAACTGGTTATTGCGCCAACGCGAATCCCAGATGAGCAAGATCATACACCTTCACTGTTGGACCTTCTGTTGACCTCACATCCGGACGGCTACCTAGTTTCCGTTGACCCTCCTCTGGGATCGTCGGACCACTGCCTGATCCAGAGCACCGTGCCGATCACGCGCCCAACACGGCCCCGCTTCTTAGGCTGTCGCCGCGTGTGGCACTATAGGTCAGCAGAGTGGGACGAGATGCGGTGCTTTTTTGCATCCTACCCGTGGAGGCAGATCTGTTTTTCGCTGGGAGATCCAGATGCCGCTGCTGACGCTGTTGCTGATGTGGTACTGCAAGGTATGGAACTCTTCATTCCATCCTCCTCTGTGCCTATCGGTGGCAGGTCCCAACCATGGTTTGACCGCTCCTGCAAAATGGCCTCTCGCCGAAAGCAGGAGTGCTATCAGGCTTGGGTCAATGCGGTGGTATCTAAGGATGTGAATTCCAGCCAACTTAAAAAACACTTCAATCATGCCTCCAGGTCCTTCAAAAGAGTTATTGCTGACGCGAAGTCGAAGCACATTGGCAGAATTGGCGAGAGACTTGCACGCCTTCCCTCGGAAACTCGCGCGTTCTGGTCGCTCGCCAAGGCTGTCCAAGGAAACTTCTGCCAGCCAGCCATTCCGCCACTGCACAGGGATGATGACTCGCTGGCCCATGACGCGAAAGAGAAAGCTGATCTTCTGGGCTCCCTCTTCGCGTCCAACTTGACTCTGGATGACCAAGGTGCACCACCACCGCATATTCCGCGGTGCGATTAATATATGCCGGAGGTAAAAATCCGGCATGGTGCCATGCTTAAGGCGCTTCTCACCTTGGACATCTCACAAATCGAGCGGGCCCGATGGCATTCCCCCGATAGTGCTCCGGAACTGGCGCCGGTCCTTACCCGTCTTTTCCGGCTCTCCTACTCATCAGGCGTAGTCCCGAAATTATGGAAGGCGGCTTTAGTGCACCCGATCCCTAAGAAAGGTGTACGCTCAGATCCGTCCAACTACCGCCCCATTGCCATTACCTCCATTTTCTCCAAAGTAATGGAGTCGATCATCAACCGCCAGCTCTTGGGGTACCTAGAGGGGCACCAGCTGATCAGCGACTGCCAGTACGGTTTCCATCAGGGTCGCTCAGCTGGTGATCTTCTTGCGTACCTCACCCATAAATGGGCGCAAGCGGTTGAGTCGAAGGGAGAGGCGTTGGCGGTGAGTTTGGACATAGCGAAGGCCTTTGATCGGGTGTGGCATAAAGCGCTTATAGCGAAACTGCCATCCTATGGGCTTCCCGAGAAGTTGTGCAAATGGGTCACTAGCTTTTTGGCTGATCGGAGCATCAAGGTTGTTATCAACGGTGCATGCTCCGACTTAAAACCCATAAACTCTGGTGTCCCGCAAGGCTGTGTGCTATCCCCTACGCTGTTTCTTTTGCATATCAATGATATGCTGCAAATCAACAATATTCATTGCTATGCAGACGACAGCACGGGGTATGCTTCCTACACCGGCCGTGCCAACATGTCCCGGGATAGCGTCGACGAGAACCGGATCAAACTTGTGTCTGAAATCGAGACTATGCTTTGCAAAGTCTCGGAATGGGGCCGACAAAATTTAGTCCAATTCAACCCCAAGAAGACACAAGTTTGTGCGTTCATCACTAAAAAGTCTCCCTTTGTCCTATCCCCTCGATTCGAGATCACTCCTCTAACTGCCACAGCCTGTATTGACATACTTGGCGTCGATATATCGAGCGACGTTCAGTTCCGTGGTCACTTGGAAGAGAAGGCCAAACTGGCCTCTAAAAAGCTTGTTGTACTCAGTAAGGCGAGACAGTACTTCACTAAAAGCCACCGCCTGCAACTTTATAAGGCGCAAATTCGGCCTCACATGGAGTACTGTTCTCACCTCTGGGCGGGTGCTCCCCAGTACCAGCTTCTTCCATTTGACCGCATACAACGAAGAGCGGCTCGAATCATCGACGATCAAGTCATCTCCGATCGGCTTGATTCTCTAGCATTGCGTAGAGATGTGGGTTCTCTCTGCATCTTCTACCGCATTTATCACGGGGAGTGCTCAGAGGAGCTGTTCGGGTTCATTCCAGCGGCCGAATTCCACCATCGGACATTACGTGCAAATACCATCCGCATCACGTAGACGTCTGGCATTCCACAACCGCGCGTTTTCTTCGAAATATCTTGCCTCGCACAGCCACTTTGAGGAATCAACTACCGGCAGCGGTCTTCCCGAACAGATACGACTTAGGGACCTTCAAGAAAAAAGCATACATACATCCCACCTTAAAGGCCGGCAACGCATTTCTTGACACACCTGTTGTTGCGGATGTCCATGGGCGGTTGCCTCACCTCTCCCCATCCCGTGAGCCTCTTGCCCCCTCTCAAATAAAAAAAAAAGGAAATAGTAATCACAGTTCTAATAAATTAACCTTTTTTTTTTCGGGAGGAGTAAAATACATTTACGTATTGAAGACCCCGAAACGGGGCCCATATGTCTTTTACAGCGAAGCCGGGCGGGGGCCTTGGAGGCCGAAAAAGTAGCTCACAGGCGCGGGGCGTCTCGGAAGGAGACTCGAACCTCGGATCGCTTGCTCACTAGGCTGGATGGAGAGAAGATCACTAACGATCTAATATATCTGTTAGTCCAGTGGACTCTAGGTTTGAAGAGATTTCGCACTCGCCGGCGAGTGCGGTGATATATGTATGTAAGTATGTGTGAGTTTATGTAAGTGTGTGACTATTTGTGTGTAGTGTTATTGTAGGTGTGTGATTTGTGATGTGAGTGTGTGTGGTGTTAAACGATTACAGGACGAGGACTATCTCGTCGGGCTTGTATCAAAATAAATTTACAGTAGACATATTCTCTCTTTCATAAATATACAATACAATGTACATACTTACACTTACTTACTTAATTATAAAGTTATATACGAGTATAACACGTAAACAATGTTTGAAGGCGGTAGTAACGTTCTAATTAGAGGTTGTTAAGTATAGGTAGGCATAGGCACTGTAAATAAAGCATCGTTTTAATAAGGAACATATTATTATGAATCTATGTCGGAGTCGAATCCTGCCCCGTTGTAAATGTCTCTGTTGTGTTTCTTGCGACCAATGTGTGGTGGGATACCAGGGTCATTATTTATGAGTTCTGGTGGCGGCAGCTCTTGAGGCGGCATCCCTGGTAATTCAGGAGGTGTAGCGAAGTGAGGAAAACCTGGAGCAGGAGCGTGCGGTGTTGCAATCAAAGCGTAGTTGTTGTTCAAACGGGATTTCTTGACCCGGTAGGGCGACTCATACTCCTGCAATATCTCAATCAAGTGGTCGATGTCGGAAGCCAAATGTTGAATTTCACTTAAATGGAGGATGTGCTGAAAAGTTTGTATTATTTTATTTAGTAATAAAAGTATTTAATTATAGTTACCTCACTATTAGGGGCAATTTGAAGCTATAAGCATATGAAATCGGGGCAAACGAAGCAGAAATCTTCAATCAAATCTGATCCATTCTGTCAGGTCAAAAATGACACGTTGAATGTAAATAATTATATTATATTATGGTAAATAACTCATTGGCTCGTTTTATATCAAAATGAACAGCTTCTTCACTTTACAAATTAGTTTAATTTCAATCTATGGAAAGTACGACTAGGCTATAAAAATGTGCCACCTAGCGAGGCGGTGTCACAACTATTACAGGAGGGTTCTCCACCTATCGATCATTAAAATCGAGGCATCTGCCATCCGAGTCACTGCACATCTCAGTAACGGCCGAGCCAACCAGATACCAGCATCACGTTGAACATAGACCCGACGTACTTGATGCTGCTTTATTTAAAAATGCACGATCTAGACTCAGACCACCGGCCGGTCATTGTAAGCCTAGGCCCGCCCGCTAACTACTAGCCATCCACTAACATAGTGATCGACTCGGCAACGATTGGAGAAGGAACTCGAGACCACAACGTCCGAGCAACTGGATTCAATACCTGAACGTCATTGACTCGGTTGAAGTAGCTCAGAACGCTATCTCCTCTGTGACATGCCACATCCAAAACACGATGCCACCTGCCACCAGAGGTCAGGGATCTGGCCACTGAGGAGCGCTGAACCACTAGATACTAATAGGTATCCCACAATCGAGAATAGTTGACATGTCCGCTGCCTAGCGAGTGGTAAGGAAACAGATAGCAGAACTCCACGGCGATATTTAGGACCGCTTGCTCAGCAAATTCACGCCCTGGCATGTAATGTTCTGGAAGATGCCTCGCTAATTTAAACAGGAGCACCCACAATACCTGGACTGACACCGGCCCTCAATGACGAGGAAAAGGCGGAGTACCTTGGCGACAGTCTCGTGAGTGAGTACACTCCGACCAAGCCCACATTAATGAAGTGAATACTCACATCCACATTCCTTCACAAATATACACACACACATACATACATCATCGTTCTCCTTCTGGCCAGTTAGGCTCTAGATAGCCGTGGTACTTTATCACCGCTGATCACGTGGTACGTTTCATCCATGCCGGAGGTATTAAAGGGTATACAGCCATTTAAAAGGCTGTGATTCTTCTTTTTTTTATAAAATAAGGGACGAGACGAGCAGGACGTTCAGTTGATGGTAATTGATACGCCCTGCCCATAAGTATGTAGTACTGCTCAGAATTCTTGAAAAACACAAAATTTCTGAGTGGCAGTACAATTGCGCTCGTTACCTTGAGACATAAGTCTCATTTGCCCAGTAATTTCACTAGCTACGGCGCCCTTCAGACCGGAACACAGTACCTAATGCTGCACTGCAGAAATAGGCCGTTGTGGTGGTCACCGTGTCGAGAGTGTGGGTTGCGGTGATCGCTTACCTTCAAGTGACCCACGCGTACCCTATTTACTCCTCCTTTTCCATAAAAAAAAACTTTTTTTTTAATCATTAATCCCATACCTTATGCTTATCATACACAAAAATATTTGTACTCGATAGAGTATACAACCGAATAATTCTCGAGAACTTAGTTTGTATTTTGTAAATGTTTTCGCCCACGTTGTAGCTGTCATCATCGGTGTACTCATCTTTCAATACTACTACTCGGTTCACGTTTGTCATGGCTGATAGAAGAAGCTCTCTAATCAGAAAATGAATTTTACTTCTCATTCGATAATATGTCCACAAATTCCAATAACCATACGGTACTGAGTCACATCTCTCCACAAGATCTGCAAAAATACACCTGTCAATGCACTACAGTACAAAGATATTTTTTATTATTATTTCTGATACTACATTATACACTACTACCACAGTGGTATTTTGCCATAAAAAACTTCTCTTCGACATCGGTTACATATGTTATTGCCCTCTACCAAAGTTTCCACTAGTGATTGCCATCATTTTCTATATGTAGTTGTAGTGTAGTCTGTTCTTTACCATGAAGACCCATTTTTTTTAATCAGCATACCGTCTCATTCTTTTACGCTTTTCTCTTCTTTTACCATCTCGGTGGTACCGCAAAGTGACATCTTAATATCATTTATTATTTTAATTTCATAATATATTACTAAACATAAGACACGTGCAGCTTATATATCTATTTATTTGTGCTTCATATTCACAATTATTTTCTAGAGTCTACTCTGACCGACTCTGTGGCCATTAGCCCACTATATTTGCTGGTATGTCTCAGACGTACTCGTATGGTCCACAAGTCCACAATGTCAATATACATCAGCTGAATGCTGTAGTTGTACCCCACAAGTGAGGATTTTTCATAACTTCTTTGATAGATCAAAATATTTTCCAAGCGCTGCTAATTTTGATGTCTATTTCCGTGCGATTTAATTTTCTAAATAACGTTTTATAAAATCACAAACAAATAAAGGTGGCTAAACTACAACGAGTCAATAAATTTAAATTTGAATAAGATTTAAATATTATATATTATATTTGATATGTTTATCTAATATGACGGACGACTTACATTATTAAATATAACTACATAAATAAATTTTATTAATTATAACCATTTTTACAATACATTTTTTGATGGAAAGTGAAAACCTGCTAGCCATCGACATCAATTCAAAACGTCAGCACCTACAAGGATTCGAACCTCGGACTGCCAACTAGGGTAACTAGCCACTGGGCTATAAAGTCGCAACTACGAAGTTGCAGTGGAACAGATTTCAGTAGGTAAAGAAAGAATCATGGGACCGTTTAAAAAGAGTATCAATGACTCGAGCGTGGCTAGAAATAACAATTGAGGTGAATAATTGATGGAAATGTGGGAGTTCCTCTCTGAGATGTAAGCGTTGTGGTTTATGTGTACCTCCGTACCCATTGAAGAGAGGTTCATTAGTACTTACGTAATAAGTAATACAGAGAAAAGAACTTAACCAACACTCTGAGCTGTTTCTCAGCCATTATTAACAATGTGGTACTTCTGTCCATAGTTTTCTTCATTATTTATTGCCAACAAAATTGATTGGTCGTAAAATTAATAGCTTCGCTAATAAGAAATAGTTAGTAAATGCTGTAAAACCCATTTCACTGATTCTAATCACCAGATAAAGATATTTTATTGTATTCATCAGGATTAATCAAGCTACGAGTAGAGTAGAAGACGGCTATACGCTCTATTTATGACCTTTTTATTAAAGGAAGAGAAATCCAAACAATCGTACAGGTCACCTGATGCTAAGTGATCACCGCCGCCCAAATTCTCTCACCAGATGAATCACATATGCGTTGCCGGCTTAAACATAGGTCGTTAAAAATCATTAAAGAGAAAAATCTAAGGTATCTCATCCTCATCCTACTATACTACAACGAACAGTAACGAATATAATGATTTACATCATGATGTACACTCGGTAAGAGATTGACTAAAATAATTACGGCTACGTAATTAGTACCACACACACAAGTTGTAGTACCAACATTCATATTTTTCGTATCATTTTACTTGGCACTCTCGATAACGAAACACACAATTTTAAAGTTGTTTTAATAAAAGATGCTTAAAAATATTCTAATGTCAGTATTTCCCCTTCTATTTAGGACAGGTGTCGGGGGATGGGAAGGAGAAGGCGTGCTAGCCCGCCCCTAGCCCGTGCTAACATCCTCTATCTCTTTCACACTTTCAAATATTGATTTGGGGCTTCCGGAACGGTAACAGAATAAAAACTTACTGTAACAAATAAACGATCAAACCAACCGCGGCTCTTAAAACATTAACTTACTTACATAATTAAAAATATGTGCCACTGTTATCTAATATCTGATGACGATGTTGATAATAAGTTCAATAAATAATAACTTCCTAAGGGCATACATAATTTTTTCCTTACGAGACGTATCGTATAGAAAGGAATGCAGATCCCTATACCTTTAAAAGTCTATGTTCATATTCAAAAGGAAGGTAAAAGGATTAAGCTGACCGTATTATGAGAAATGACTTTAATTTTAATTCATATCATTTAATTGATTACTATTCGGAAAAGTCGAGTTCGCAACTTGTATGATGGGCCACGAAATACCAATTCCTTCACAAATAATATTTCTTGCGATTTCAAAGAATTGTTAAAAAGTGTCTGTGTGGTTGAGGTTACTTTAGCATCTATGACCTATGGACAGGTCACATATTGATCTTGTCAACTGGCTCGTAGATTATTACGTTCAAAAAGTGATCGAAAAATCCTATTTGGAGTAATATTTAAAAATACTTGAAGTTTGAGAAGTACGTAATAAATGCGCCTTGTTTTCCGCTCTGAAGCTAATTGCATGAAGAATAGAGTTTTATCAAGTACGACTTTTATAAAACCGAATAATAAGTTTAATGTGAACTTAATTAAAAAAATAACACAAAATAAAGCATATAAACACAAAACAAATATGTTTTACATCTGCAACTGTAGAAGAGTTGCTTTTGCTAGTCATAAAATGTGAACGTACATTTTCGCAATTGTAGATGATTTTTCTAAACAAATACCCTCGATTGGCATAATCGAGAGTGACAAAAAATGTAATACTTACATTTCTACTTCCATTTTCATCGTGATGTTAAGTTGGATTTAATTGTAAAAATATACAAAAGCTTATGAGCTTTATCAAGTCTTAAACTTGACCATCATGTGAATGGCGAGGCTATCTAGCTTCTTGACAAAACGAACCTCGTGAGAAGATTCAAAAGAACTAAAACTCTTAAGTAGTGAAATGCGAGTGCAGTGAAGCACTTAAACTTAAACTAACATGCACTAAGTATAAAGAACAAAAGAATATAGTGTCTCCCCCTTAACAGAGGCATTAAGAACAAATAAATTAAAAATAAATAAAATTAAGTTAATTTTTTTTATGTATTAGGAGGAAAAACGAGCGTACGGGTCACCTGGTGTTAAGTGATCACAGCCGCCCACATTCTCATGCAACACCAGAGGAATCACAAGAGCGTTGCCGGCCTTTAAGGAAGGTGTACACGATTTTTTTGAAGGTACCCATGTCGTATCGTCCCGGAAACACCGCACAAGGAAGCTCATTCCACAGCTTTGTAGTACGAGGGAGAAAGCTCCTTGAAAACCGCACTGTGGAGGACCACCACACATCCAGATGGTGGGGATGATATCCTAACTTGTGGCGTGTCGTGCGAAGGTGGAATTCGGCGGCAGGAATCAGGTTAAACAGCTCTTCGGAACACTCCCCGTATGCGGTAGAAGACACACAATGAAGCGACGTCTCTACGCAACGCCAAGAGATCCAGCCGTTCACAGAGCACTGAGTCCCCGACAATTCGAGCTGCTCTACGTTGCACGCGGTCAAATGCATCGAGCAGATACTGGGGTGCGCCAGACCAGAGATGACAGCAATACTCCATGTGTGGCCGGACCTGCGCTTTGTAGAGCGCTAGAATGTGGGCCGGCTTGAAGTATTGCCGTGCTCTATTGATGACGCCCCGCTTCTCCGAAGCCAATTTGGCTTTGCCCTCCAGATGGCCACGGAATTGGCAATCGCTCGAGATTTCGAGACCCAGTATTCCGATACTAGGCGCGGCTTTAAGAGAAGTGTTTTTGAAGAGCGGTGATACGACAAACGCGACCTTCTCGAGAGAGGACTCGATAGAAGACTCAAGTTTCTCCCGGCACTGGTCTACGATTTCCCGAGATAGACCTGCATGGACCGTGATACGGCATCACCAGTGCTGTCGTCTGCATATCAATGCATGTTGGAGGTGTCCAACATATCATTGATATGCAGAAGAAACAGCGTAGGAGATAGCATGCAGTGTTGGGGCACTCCAGCATTCACGGGCTTCGGGTTCGAGCAATATCCGTCGACGACGATCTGTATACTACTACTTCCAGTGCGGAAGCTGGAGTTTCACTTGCACAAGCTCTCGGGAAGCCCAAATGATGGAAGTTTTGAGAGGAGCGCCTTGTGCCATACACGATCAAAGGCCTTCGCTATATCAAAGCTAACTGCCAGGCCTTCCCCCTTGCTTTCAATAGCCGCCGCCCATCTATGTGTTAGGTATACCAGAAGATCAACCTGCCGACCGTCAACTGGTGACCCTCTTGGTATACTAAAAGCTGGCGGCTAATTATGCTCTCTATGATTTTGGAGAACAGGGAGGTGATAGCAATAGGCCTTTAGTTCACCGGATCCGAACTGTCTCCTTTTTTTTGAAAATTAAATAGCGTATAAGCCTAACGCTAGATTTTAATTAAAATGATAAAACTTAGGAAAATTTAGATACTATCATAAGAATTTTTTATTGGTGTAATACTGATATTACCCGAGTCAATTCAGAAAATAATTTAAAATAACGATATCATAATTGCTATCTATAACTCACACATCGTAATTAACTCTACTAACTATTGATAGGGTTTAAGTAGGTGTCTGCCTAATTGGTTTGTTTTGTTCAAGACGAAGCTATCCCGTTCAAAGTCGCGAGTGGCTTGGCATCGACTTCAAATCTATCGATATTTTATTAATATTAAAGGTTTGTTCAGATAGAGGTACTTAAACTTATTAAGGAAGAAAATATTGATGTCCTCGTCAACTTTTTGAATGCCGTTAATCACTCCCAAGGACTAGTTAACATCATCTTTCACAACGCTTCCTAAGAAAGCCAATGCGAAAAAGTGAGAACAATTTCGAGTATTAAAACTATTTCTAAATATCATTCACGAACGCATAAGAACCAAATAAAAAACACGCAGATAACCAATTCCAAAAAGCTTTCGATAGAGTCTTGCATGATCCCTTGATTGCAATATTACAAAATATGAGACTGGACGGCAAAGATATACGAATCATCCAGAATCTGTACTGAAATCAACGAGCTACTGTTCGGGTTGATAATGAAGATACAGCAGAAGTCGAAATTAAAAGAGGTGTCAGACAGGGCTGTATCTTTTCACCTACGCTATTCAATTAGTACTCGGAAGCCATAATAGCAGAAGCAGTCGAGGACTTAGACTGTGGAATCAAAATAACTGGCCAGAACATATATTTATGTTCTGCAAATCGGCATATCTAATATTATTATGTTAGATATGCCGATGACACTGTCCTCCCAGCATCATCTGCTAAAGATATTTACAGACTTGTCACCCGAGTAAATGAGTTCACCGAAAGAGCTGGTCTTAGGATGAACATCTCAAAGACGAAACTCATGGTCATATCTATAAATAAAATTGACGATTTTGACATTACAGTAGCAGGCCAAATTAAGCGGTACGTGGTTAAATGAGGACTGCAATAGCGACCAAGAAATCAAGACTAGAATTGAAGTGGCTCTCAATTAAAAAGTACTTTGCAACCGCGATCTTAGTTTGATTTCCTTGCGCACTCGTTTACTGCGCTGTTACATCTGGCCTATACTTCTATAGGGATGTGAGGCGTGGACTATTAATGAAGACCTCAGAAAACGTATAGAAGCCTTCGAAATAAAGTATTGTGTTGGCCATTAGTTGGAATGATAATGTCACAAATGTGGAAGTTCATCATCAACGCGACTTCATGCAAACCATCAAGATGAGGAAAGTCTCATATTTGGGACACGAACTCCTACAACTCATCATGATGGGAATAGTAGCCGGAATAAGTGGTGTAGGTTGCAGAAAAAAGTCTTGGCTGCGCCACATCCGAGACTGGACACGAATGACGAGTGCGCCAGAACTATTTTGCCTTGCGAAGAACAACAAAAAAAATTATTAAACTGACTGCCAACATTCAACTACAGTATGAGTTTTCTAGATTTCATCAGGTAAACTATAAGATTTCTTTGCTTTTTATTGTAATATATTAAATAATATTTATTTAAAGTAGCTATGGGTAAGCCTACGAAAAGTGCCGCGCGCCTTAAACAATATAGATCCCAAGAAACGGGAACGAAAAAAAGGAATAGAAAAAAATGCTGTTCGAAACTCTATTTTACGTTCTTGTGATACACTGAAATATCGTGAAGAAGTAGCCTAAGACCGACTTATCGGAACACTATTAACACTTAATAATAATATAATATCATCAACCTATATGAAAAGTCTTAAAAGAGCAGTACACAAATTATAATAACATCATCCACGTAAACAAAATTTTTCATAAACAATGTTCATAAAATGAATACTACTGGGCCAAACTATGAAAATTTTTTATGGGACCAAATGGCAAACATTCAACATCAAACTAAAGAAGAATCACGTAAATCGGAACATAAATCTTAGCGTGATCAGTGTACATACATAAAAAAACCTATCGAATTGAAAAGCTCCTCCTTTTTCAAGTCAGTTAAAAACTGATATTAATCGGGCCAAACAACTGCCAGGATCTGAAATATTTTAAAGTAACTTTATTTAATAACTGTGTTTGTGTAACTGCTCATTACGCAAATAAATAGGTAAATAAAATACGATCATCAGACAGCTAAAAGTAAGGAATTTTACTTCACAATTTGAAATTGAGTCTATTTCTGTCAAAAACTCTGTAAAGACCTTTAAGGTCTGCTAAAGTACAATAAAGCCGTAAATTTATTCAATTTACGATGGCCAATCAAAATTCAGCGCCTACCTCTTGTCAGTTGATATCACTTGATCCAGAGCCGGTCGTAATTTACATTTTAATTGTGTCCCGTCACCGTCGCCACCGTCGCCACCGTCGCCCGAGGGATGCACCGGATTATTTTCAAATGGATTAATTGTGTTGCCCGCTCTGACCAAAACGTGACTAGGAAACCATTATCAGTAATTTTTAAAGAAGTAAGCCAACTGACGTGAACCTAAGCAGATTTTAACTTGGGTCACTGAAAATAATTAAATATTATATTAGAGCTTACAAAATCAAAATCATACAAGTACATATGGATTCGAAATTGCCAAATTTTTGTGCGAAGGGACGACAAATCTCCGAAAATACCTATAAACAAAGAGGTAGATCTCTCAAAAATAAAGTGATTTGTTGTCCATCACTTTCAGTACCGATCTGCATATTTACTTTTGCGATAATTACAGTTAACTATTGTATACATGCATTACACACCAATGCAATCACCCAGTCATATTATCATGTATATATATATTCACACTATTTTTACTCGTATATTAACAATACATATTATAATAATCACCAAGTAACAAGGAACTCAAACACAACAAAATTTATTTATCACTATACTGTTACCACAATTATTATACTTTATACAAAATATTACATAATACAATATTTAACATTATTATGCTTTTACTGTCGATTATGTCTGATAGATAATGTAATGATCATGCTAAAGCTATATAGCACTCTGTTCATACGATATAATAACGCACTATGTTTTTGTTTTATTATTACACTTTTTTTTGATTTATTATTACACTTACTTACTATAAATTTTGATAGCTGTATTAATTTAATGGCGTCTAACACTAGTAATTTTTATTTGTATTTATCGTTGCATCTTTGTTACACAATTTGTAATTTTGAACTAAATAATGACTCATAAATCGTTAGTTATTTTTTACCAAAATATTAGGGGCCTACGTACAAAGACTTTAGAATTTTACAGGGAATTAAATAAACATAATTTTGACTTAGTGTTAATCACAGAGACTTGGTTACACGACGGGATTTTAGATAGTGAATTCTGCGATCCTAGATATGACGTGTTTCGAATAGACAGAGATTTAGCTCTTACGAATACATCCAGAGGGGGTGGAGTTATGATACTTGTACGCAGTGAGCTAGGGGCATTTCTTTTGGCTAACAACAATGTAGTGCAACCAACCGAAATGATATGGGTTCCTATTCCGGCTAGTTCATTCAATACTTCAGTTGGTGCGAACTTACATGTCGCAGTATATATGCGCAACCTAATAATAACTTACCTCAAACTTTAGAAAATGTTACTTCCAGTATCACATATGTCATGAATTCACATAAAAATGATAATTTTTTGATTGTAGGTGATTTCAACTTGCCGTATATTAATTGGGATAACTGTCTAGGGCCAATTTTTACTAAGAAGGGTTCTGTAGAAATTCAAAATGCAGGGCAATTATTACTAGATGAATTTAATTTATTAGGTTTAGAACAAGGAAACTTTATTGAAAATTCATATAATAATAATTTAGATCTTGTATTTAGTAACTTTTCTGCCTCCACGACTCGTTCGTTGATCTCATTAGTCAGTGAGGATTCAGCGCATCCATGTCTAATAATTGATGCTTCAAATATATCACTTAATTTCATGGAAGAAAATTTAATAGAGAAGTATAATTTTAAAAAATGTAGTTATGATAAAATTATAGATTACCTAAACAATCTTAATTGGCATAATATTTTTGAATCATGTGACACGGTAGATTGCGCATTAAAATGTTTTTATGATGAAATTTATACATGCATCAGCCTGATGGTACCTAAATATAAAATAAATAAGAACAATCACTATCCCATTTGGTACAATAATACACTCAAAAAAATTATCAGACAAAAATCTAAAATGCATGCCAAATGGAAAAGATTTAACAATCCACAAGACTATATTGAGTTTTCTTTACTTCGAGCTAGATCGAAAAATTAAGAATGTGAACTTTATAACAAATTTTTAACTAAAATTCAAAAATATATTAAAACTTGTCCTAAAAACATGTGGCGTTACGTGAAACTCATGAGACGAAAATCTGAAAACCCGAAGACATTATCATTGAACACCCAAGTCTTTAACAACGGCCCGGATATATGTAATGGTTTTAATACATTTTCTTAAAAGTGTTTTTGTCGAACCCGCCTCAAACTATTATTAACTACCTTGACAGTCTTCAATTACCCAAATGTAATGACGCATATGCAATTGGTAAGGCTGGCGTCCGTAAAAATAAATTATTACGATTACTCAAAACGATTAATATTAATAAACCCAGCGGAACCGATAATATTCCTCCTATCTTTCTTCATAATTGTGCCAGAGCGTTAGTTAAACCTCTCAAATATATTTATGACAGATCTTTATCAGAGGGCATATTTCCATCTAAATGGAAAGAGGCTAATGTCATACCTATTCATAAAAAAAATTCGAAATCCAAAATTGATAATTATAGACCTATCTCAATGCTTAATACATTTAGTAAAATATTTGAAAAACTTGTCTACGATCAAATTTATCCCACAGTTATGAATGGAGTAAGTCATTCACAGCACGGTTTTCTTAAACATAAGTCAACCCTGACGAACTTAGCTGAATTTATACAGTTTGTCCTTAAAAATATGGAAAATGGTGGTCAAGTTGATGTGGTTTACACTGATTTCGAAAAAGCCTTCGATCGCGTAGACCACATCATCTTGCTAGCCAAATTAGAAAGTCTAGGTATACATGGGGATCTGTTAAGATGGATTAAATCATACCTGTCTAATCGATCTCAGGCAGTGATTGTAGGTGGGTACAGATCGGATTTTGTGAAAATTCCATCAGGTATTCCACAGGGATCGCACCTGGGACCATTGCTTTACAACGCATATATTTATGATATATACAGATATTTTAATTTTATACGCAGATGATAAAAAAATATTTTACAAAGTACACAATCATAATGACTGCATTGAATTACAAATTACTCTTAATAATCTATCTGAGTATTAAAAAACAATTTTATTTCAGTTAATGCACCTAAATATCAACAGATATCGTTTAGTCGTAAGGTAAATAAGATACAATTTACATACTCGCTAAATGGAATTCCTATTAATAAAGTAGGTGTTGTTAGGGATTTAGGTGTTATTTTTGACAGCAAGCTAACTATGTCTGAGCATATTGATTACGTTGCGAATAAAGCGTTCAAGAGCTTAGGTTTTGTGATACGTACCTGCAAACCTTTTAATGACCTTGCATGTATTAAATCTGTTTACTATGCATACGTGCGTAGTGTCTTAGAGTACGCAATTTGTATCTGGTCGCCCCATTATATAACATATATTGAAAAACTTGAAAAGATTCAAGCTAAATTTATCAGGCACCTTAACTTTCGTCATAAAATTTTTTCCAACTACAAAGATGGCTGCATGCATCATAATATAATTTCACTAGTAGACAGACGAACGTTATTAGATACAATGTTCTTATTTAATATAATAACTAATCTTCTGGACTCCCCAACATTACTTGCTAGTATTAACTTCAATGTACCACTAAAACGAACGAGAAATACGCCTCTTTTTTCATTATCATTTCACACTACGAATTATGGTAAAAATTCTCCCATTAACAGAATTTGTAAGCATTACAACGAAGTTTTTTCGAATGTCGACATTCATAATCGCAGTAAAAATAGCTTCAAAACAGAAATTATTAAAATATTAATGAATACACTAGATACAAAAAATGTTACTGGAGCAATATAAAACGAACAAATAGGTACATTAACACACGCACATATACACAAACACACACTACACGCACACATACACATCCAAACATAAAATAAACACTATAACCGATTATAACATAATATAATAATAGATATATATATATTAAATTCGCATTCATACGCATAATATTATTCTTTTAATGTTTAAACTATTCATATTATTATGTTAAAGTAAATTAAGTTGAAATTCATTTAAGTCGATTTTTTTGTCTATAAGATAAAGTAATTTAAGTTGAAAACTCATTAGTTGATTTTTGTTTATATAGAGAGACCTGTAATTGGCTATTATATGTACACTAATTTTTAAGACTAATTTGTAATATTTATGCTGTTGGTCTTTTCAATAAATAAATAAAAATAAATAAATAAATTATAGGCATGCATCCCGAGGCTATTAAGTTTTATACTACGCCTTCTCGGAAAGTGATTTCAAATGTGAAATGTAGCAACTGGGCTAACTAACTAACCACAAATTAGCGTATCATCTCCAACCCCCTGTATATGTGGCGTTCTTCCACTGTGCGGTTTTCAAGGAACTCGTTCCCTTAAAAAAGCGCGTACATCTTGCTAAAACGCCGGCAACCCTCCTGTGCGGCTGCGGTGATCATTTCACATTTCACTTTACGATCGTTCGTTTGTTCGCTCTTCTATAAAAATATGTTTTTTGAAGAGATACCTTGTAATGGGAGAGTAAACCGCTTCGTTACGAAACGATATACTTCCGTCAGAAAATATAAATTGTCACAATTTTAAACCGTTTTAAGTTAATGGCTTTAAGATGGTTTTAAAAATATTGTTTCAAATTGCTCAGTAATATTTTTTGAAAATCTCCAAGTGTATTTGATTGTCGATTACTACTTTTGTGTTTGCGAAATTCGTTAATTTTTTTTTTCTGAATTCTTAGTCAATTATTAAAACAGGCAAAGGATGCAAGCACATACAGTCATATGTCGTTAATATTTAATAATTAATTCTCAAAGCCGCCTTTGCAAGATTTTAGATTACAAACAATGTAAAAATTTCGTTAACCACTATCATAAGCCAATTATTAATATTTATAATATGATTAAATAATGATACTAATTGAGACACAAAATTCTAATGTACATATTCAAAAATTGTAACCAAGAAATAAATATATATTATAATCAATAAAATATTTTATTAATAAATACATAAACTTTCCTTCCATTATAATATTAATCGTAGGGGGAACCTGGTGTTAAGTCATCACCGCCTCCCACATTATCTTGCAACACCAGAGAAGTCACAGGAGCCTTGCCAGCCTTTAAGGAAGGTGTACGCGCTTTTTTTCAAGGTATATATTTTTCAAGGGTACCTTGAAAAAAATTTGAACTCATAGAAAACTTTCGAAATTTTCTAGGTTATTGACGAGACAGAATTATGAATTTCGACTTGATTCAATTAAAATAAACAGACAACCAAATAAGGCACTAATTCCCCATGTTTAAATTTGTTTTGTTTTTGTACACAGACTTAGTTTACCTCGCTTCGCTGAAATATACTCCGCAGCGAAGCTGTACGACGAGCGACTGCGGCATCCTAGTGTATACTGACGACTAAGATGACGGCTCCCATACCTAATACTAATAATACTAATACCTATAAGACAGATGTTTTATTACCTGTGTATGTTGCGGAACGACCTAATACGTTCTATTCTTATTATTTCATATTATTTCATATTGTTCTCGAAAGATATTGTACTTTGTTGTCAAACGAACCTTGAAAATAAAAAGTTATTGTTTAACGGAAAGTAAATAATATGTGTAACTTAAATGACCGAGTCAGTATCAAACCTCTTGTTTTCTTGTAAAATATTAATGGCACCTTTAGCAACTGAATTTTCTTGAGTGTCCTTAAGCCATTCGGTAGCACTGTATTATACTGGATTGGTCCGTTGCAGGTGAAGAACAAATTGATTACTACTCGAAACTTTTCTCAGTAAAAGCTGGTAATCACTATTATCGTATCTTGAGAATAACCAGTCCATAAAAGATTGATTGCCGCCTCCAGCGCCAACAGCTTCTTCATCAAGAAGCCATAAAAGTACCTTTTTTCTACCATTCATTTAATTTCGACTTGAACGTATCAAAGACACAGTATTTTGCTAACCACGATCAGCAAGCGGAACATAATCTTACTTAATTAACAATGAATAGTTGGAAAAAGTTATTCTTTTGTTCGGTAAATCCTAAATGATATGTGATCGTGTTGTTATACTATACCCAAGAAATAATGTATAACAAGTTCTCGTAGCCTGGTACCGGATTATTAAATAAACTCTCTCTCTCTTATTTTTAGCCCTCGAATATATTTTAACGGACTAATAAATTTTGTGTTGATGCATTATTTTTAATGGTATGTCATACTTTTTTATTTATAAGAGAATAAATATCATTACTAACAATATTTATTATCAACATTGTTACTGTTAACTTCAATCAATCGCTTGCCAGCCAATAAGCCAATATCATCATTATTTTGAGCAATACGTACCACTTGGCTCGGCAAATAACGAATTTAATATTTTGTGATGTGCGAGTGATTATTACTGCCTGGCGTTATGAAAGACCAGTCATTTGTTTACGTGGTTCTGGAAGTATCAAATGACTTCAATTCTAATTTGTTGTATCTGTTTGTATTCGTTCCCTTCCCTAAGATATGGTCGAGGGAGGCGATGGGTGGTCCATGCGTCATGCTCGTGAACGGGTGCTGCTTGTGGTGGCTAAATGATTCTCTCACTGGGAAATCTGATGTATGTTTTTTATTTCTTTTATTTTTTCTATAGTTTTTTTTAATCAAAGTTATTATATACATTGTTTTATATAATAGCTATTAAAATGCTCGCATAATGCCTTTATTTTATTTAGGGTATGTGTGAATTGATGCATCTGCTGTATTGTACTTTAAGTACTCAATAACTTACTTAGTACAATAACTATGTCTTCACTTATTAAATTACATTTTTTTTCTTACTCGTGTAAAACATTTAGTAATTGACGTTTGTGTATTTTGTTGCATCACTTTGCATATATTGGAATTGAAATGATTTGTAAAATTACTTTTAAAATAAAAATCTGTAATATCATTCAGTTTTGAAAAGAGCGACCTTAGAGTTTCTTGCTCGTTCTTCTCTAAGGAAATCTGCACAACGAACGAGCTGTAAGAAAAAAAAAGACATATTTCAAGTGTAATGCAATTTACCTACGAAATAAAAATATATTTGTTTGTTTTTTTTTGATCTGGTTGTGCGGCGGTCCTCCACTGTGCGCTTCTCCAGGAGCTTTCTTCCACGTACTATAAAGCTGTGGAATGAGCTTCCTTGTGCGGTGATTCCGGGACGATATGAAATGGGCACCTTCAAAAAAAGCCCGTACACCTTGCTTTAAGGCTGGCTACGCTCCTGTGATTCCTCTGGCGTTGCAAGAGGATGTGGGCGGTGGTGATAACTTTACACCAGGTGAGCCGTACGCTCGTTTGTCCTCCTTTTTCCATAAAAAAAAACCAAATTCCTCTAATCAGAATGGTTGTTTTGTGCACCACTGCTTACTTTTGTCAGTCAGACGTTACGGTGTGTCGCTTTGAATAAATATATCAACACGAGTACAACTTGCACCGCCACCAGTGATTGAATTGGCCCGACATTTTTGATATTTTAGATCTAGAGAAAAAGGAGGCACTGTTATCAACTGTTACCTAACTAGACGAGTTTTCCTTTTCTTTTCAACGCCCTTGTTTTTGTAATGATGTGCATACATTTGAATAAATAAATAGATGCTCAGCTACACACCAAGTATCAGGTATATGTGAAAAGTTTTTGAATGTTTGAAGCTTCACTTATCATTGATTACAAAAACAAAAATCTTTTGTTTGAAATTATTTCACGTACTACATTGTATTTGTCTGTTTCTGTTTCAATTCTTTCACCAACTCTTTCGGAAGCAGCAACGGCTATTGCTGTTTACACTTTCCAAGACAATTATCTAATTCTTAGCATTCTTTTTCAATCATTTTTTAACTGACTTCAAAAAGGAGTTCTGAATTCAATTGATATTTATTTCAATCTTTTTTGGAGTTATTATCACAACCAAGAAAGATTATTTTTTTTACAAGTTTTCTATAATAAGTGTCTTTAAGTAACAACAAATGTTTTTGTTATTCTTATGAATTCTTTATTATTTTTATTTTGGTTAAGTTCTTTGTACTAACTATATTTTTACGATGGCAGTCATAGATATAATATTATCCTTACTTCAGAGTAATACATCTGTGGTGGCAGCACTATAGTGTAACGAAATCAATTGGCGCATGCGTCGTGATCTTAAAAGATGTTTAAATAAATTATTAAAAAATATAGATAAAGACCGTCGAACAAGCAATTAAATTGATCGAACAAACGTTAATAAAATTAAACTAGCGAATAAAAAATATGTGACATAATGCGCTAGCTTGTAAATAAATTTGTTTCATTTAAAAAAAAACGTTAATCGAACAAATAATAATTTTTGACGAACAAAAGAAACTATTAAGTACGAACAAATGACTTGTTTAAAAAATTAGTACAAACAATATTTCAGCTACCAGGCCAAGGATAAACAGGTAATCCGGTTTTAGTTTTGCAGCTAATACATAGTTTCGCACTACTATTTACACTTGCGTGATACATTCGACACTTAAGTATCCATCCCTACTCTGTGCTTTCGATCAACACTAGCAACCGTTGATCGAAGCTTAATACGAACAAACACGGTTTATCATAAGCGCGGCCTCTGTCGTGCAATAGCTGAAATACGTTCTACTTGTTTGAACAGATATGAACAGAACAGACAAATTTGACTTGAACCCTCTACATGTATGTGTATGGAAAGAAACTGTCTTGTCACTACATAACTACTTCGCTATCTACGCTGTGTAACAACAGAGGGCGCTTATTATTTTGCTAATATTTTATATTTTGCTTTGCTAAGCCTGTGCGTGGATGCTTTACGCGCGATTGATTTTTTTTTTCGAGAGGAGTAAAATACATTTACGTATTGAAGACCCCGAAACGGGCCCATATGTCGGGCTCGGGTGTAAACCCGGGTATAAACCCCCTACCGAGTAAAACCTCCTCTGTGCTGATAGCCCTGAAGGCTTTTACAGCGAAGCCGGGCGGGGGCCTTGGAGGCCGAAAATGTAGCTCACAGGCGCGGGGCGTCTCGGAAGGAGACTTGAACCTCGGACCGCCTGCTCACTAGGCTGAATGGAGAGAATATCACTAACGATCTAATATATCTGTTAGTCCAGTGGACTCTAGGTTTGACGAGACTTCGCACTCGCCGGCGAGTGCGCTAATATATGTATGTAAGTATGTGTGAGTGTATATAAGTGTGTGACTATTTGTGAGTAGTGTTATTGTAGGTGTGTGATTTGTGATGTGAGTGTGAGTGGTGTTAAACGATTACAGGACGAGGACTATCTCGTCGGGCTTTTATCAAAGTGTGTGAATCGTATTATATTAGGTTGTGGCCGCTCCAAATCGTCAAAGTGACGAGTGGCAGCGGTTTGATGTACACGGCCGCGCCTACGTCTTCGAGGACGGTGTGGTTGGTTTGGTGTTGGTGTTGGTGATGGTGTTGGTGTCGCGTTCGCGATCGTAATATAGTCGTCCGGGTCGACTAGTACGTGTCGAGGTCGCCTCTGTTTGTTCAGACTGTGGTCTAGAGGAGTGTAAGCACATGCCTCTCTCACCAAGATATTAGGGTGCTCGGCCACCTTATCATAGTAGTGTCGCGATATCTCCTTGAAATGTTGAGCGATGGTCGGCAGCTCAAGATCGCGATGGAGATCTACGTTACGAACGAACCACGGCGCTCCGGTGGGCGTGCGCGTGAATATATTCTGAACCACTTGCACACCGCAAGTGGCTCGGCGGCGCGTGGGCAAACACGATGCTTGCGTACGACATAATGGGACGTACGATGGTCTTGTACAATGTCACCTTGTGTCTGAGTGGTAGTTTGCTTCGCTTGCACACAAGTGGATACAGGCGGCTAAGGATAAACCGTGGTCTATTGCAAACCGTGCTGATATGTTTTGCGAAGTTCATGTTACTGTTGAACGTAACACCTAAATATTTATAATGTATATAACAATAGGTATAGGGGCCAAAGATTTTATTTTATTAGTATTACCAAAGAGTACCGCTGATCTCTTTGAGGGATTGACTTCAATCCGCCATTTTCTGAACCAGTCTCATAGTTCATTAACGGCGGCCTGAAGCACTCTTATATGAGTCGCGAGGCGCCCCCGAGTGGCGCCATAATAAAGAGCCGTGTCGTACGCGTATTGTGCGATTTGCACTTTCTGAGGCTTCAGGAGGTCACTCGTGAAGAGTGAGAAGAGGGTCGGGGACAGAACTGAGCCCTGAGGCCCTCTCGACCTGATGGGTCGGGGCGTGGATAACGTGCCTTCTACTCGATAGCGGAAGCTTCGATCAGTAAGGTAGGCTCGTATGATGCGCACGAGCCTGTCTGGCATACCCAGTTCATACAGCTTAAAGATTAAGCCGTTATGCCATACCTTGTCGAAAGCTTTCGCGACATCGAGAAATACGGCCGCTGTAACTGTACGGTATTGGATTCGTTTGAGAATATACTCAGTGAGTCGGTGGGCTTGTTGAGGACACGAGTGAGCAGTCCTGAAACCAAACTGATGGTCGGGTATCATGTTCTGCTCCGCGATATAATATTTGAGGCGCGCGAGAATCAGACGTTCGTATAGTTTACCTAAAGAGTTAATTAAACTAATGGGTCTATAACTACTGGGACAAGTTTTACGTTTACCAGGCTTGAGAATACCGATAACAATGGATTCCTTCCATTGTTCGGGGAACGCGCAATGTAATAGCAGTATATTAAAACGGTTACTAATAAATTAATGAGTGTGAGAGGCAGGATTTTAAGAATCCTGTTATTTATAGAGTCGTGCCCCGGGGCCTTTTTGGAGTGAAGCTCCCTAATAATTCCTTTCACCTCTATACTAGAGGTGGGTTGTATTGGCTCGCCTGATGGGCTAAGAGAGATGTGACGTTCAACTTCACAGTTTACTTCATTAACATGGGCTGGGTCGGTAGCTGCGTTCGGGGCGCACTCTCGAGACTGTCGGCAAGGCACTCCGCCTTGTCCTCGTCATCTAGGGCCGGCAGCAGTCCCAGTCTGTCCAAAGGAGGCATTACTGTAGGCGGTTCCTGTTTGAACGCGCGAGGCAGTTTCCAGAACGCCACGTGCGTCGGCTTCAGGTCGCTGAGCAAGCGGTCCCAACGATCGCCGCGGAGTTCCGCAATCCGTTCCTTTACCACTCGCTGTAGACGCGCGATTGAAGTAAAACTTAATAATCTATTTATTTAAAACATCACAAAATAATAATTATCTTTAGGAATATTTTACAGATACTTATGTATTTATATATAATACCGTATTTATACATTACTAATTAAAACACTGTTACAAACTAAACACTCACGTATTGCTGACGAGTAAAAAGCAATAATAGATACATAATATGTTTGCGATTTTTTTTTCTCGCAAACGTTGGCGATATAACCTCATCTTTGAGGGAGGTCGGCATTTTCTATACCTAGAGTAAAACAAATTCCTTTAACTCAATATTATTTCAACAAGTGTTTATATATATTTACAAAGAATGATATACTTTTATATAAGTAAGATTATTTGTAGGAAAAGTAGTAATAAAAAAAGGAATACACTTGGAGATTTTCGAAATTATTAATACTGAGCAATTTGAAAAAAGTGTGTGCGTGTAATCTTAACGCGCGATTGAAGTAAAACTTAATTATAATTAACCTTAGGAATAATTAACAAATACATATATTATATACTTTTTTGCTTATCTAAAGCTCACAGACAAAATATGTTATTTTCGTTTGCCCTTGTTTGTCCCATCTACTAGTACATCCAGTATATATAGCAAATATTCTTAAAAAGTTGACAGACAAGAAGATTTAATTTATACCATTAAATATATACTTACATTAATTAAAGCCGTGTTATTAAAAAATAATTGAATAAAAATAATAAAATTTTTAATACAAATATCAGTATAACGTTGTTATTGAATATTAACGAATATGACTCTATGGGCTCTGGATCTTTTGCCTGTTCGATGGACGAAAAATTAACGAATGTCGCAAACATCGGACTAAGAACTTTAATTTATTATTTATTACATAATAGTCATAAATGAATAAATACACTTGGAGATTTTCAGAAAATATTAGTGAACAATTTGAAACAATTTTTTAAATCATTATATTATATTGGTTAAAAATTGTTTCACTTGACTTTTTTCTGCCGGAAGTACTAACGTTACTTCCGTCCTATGACGTTCTATACATATGGAGAAACGGAAAAAGTGTGCTTAAAGACAATGTAATCACACTATTCTCCTTAGTCGTGTGTCAATCAACAAGCCTAAGTGTACTATAAAAAGTGCTTAAATAAAACATTAACAACTCAAAAAAAGACAGTGTGACTTATCATCGGTAAGATTATTTTATTTATCTCATATAAATATTGATATGCAAAAAGCGTAAGTAATTGAATAAAACGAATATTTTTTTATTAAATATGGTATTATTTATTGACAAGTCCCCAGACAAGACCCACTTGTCAGAATAGGACAGATGAAAGGACACAGTCAGAAATGAAAACAATAGAGTTGCTCGTTTTAACAAACTACGAAGAAGGAGGAGGTTCTCAATTCGTCGGTATGTTTTCTTATGTTTGTTACCTCAGAACTTTCGACTGGGTGAACCGATTTTGATAATTCTTTTTTTATTTGAAGCTGGTACTTCCATGTTCCATTATACTAAAATTAAGTTTAAAAATTAGATTGTATAAAATACGCAATTATTTTTATACTTTTTTGTGCATATTATATCTATTATTTTGGAATAGTGTTTTTGAAGTCAGTTGTTTTTTTTGTTAAAATTTATTTTAAAGACCTAGTGAACAATGATTAGCAATATTGTATTTTGTTCTTGTTTACACGTCATCACGGAATTGATACCTATGTAGGTATCATCTATATATATATATATCTATATATCTATGTAGGTATATGTATACTACAATTACATCGCAATATATGTAAAAGCTAAAATTTTTCAGCTTTTCCATACACGAGATGATGAGAAAATTGGCCCCAGTTGGTAGCTAGAGAGAGATGTGAAGAAATTTACAAACCAAATAAGAATATTTATTTTTCACCACTTTAAGTTTTTTGGATTTAACCACATTTAAAATTTGGCAAAAGCTGACATAGAAATAAATGTTGATGTCCGCTTTCACTACATATACAAAAAAGATACCCTGAAAAAGATATCTGATAGAGGTTACCTGAACTTATTAAATCCAAGTACCTTAAGAACGTAAAGAAGTTACAAATATAAACAAAAGCCAATAATTAATAAAAAGCCTTTATAATATGAGTGTGATTTTTGATTAAAAAAGTAACAATCCTCCGACTGAACAGATCTTGGTCGGAAAATGGGACTGACTCACGAACGTAAAATTTAGAGCAACCCACTTTTTCGTCTGGATTTAAAAAAAAATACGTAACTGCTACTCCACTGATGTCACTGTCCGAATTGGGTTCTAAATTCAAAATACGCAGCTGAAACTGAAATAGTGCTTACATTGCTGCCTATTGACCAATAATATTTTAAGCAACTGGAATAAACGCAGAAATGTGTAGACAAAGCAGTCGAAGGTTTTAATGGTGGTATTTGTGACATGTGCCAATATTTCGGCTTTGATTTTGTATGAGGTGCATTGTCTATATGTATAGAACGTCATTGCTTCCGTCAAAAAAATATTTTGAGTTGCCCCCAAGTCACGCCTAAAGAAGTTTTACTTCAAAAAAGCTCACCACTAGCTAACGCACTTGGTATTATTGACAAACCAACATTGGTCGCGTATTATGTGGTTATAGTTTATACTCCATACGCTAACATATTATTGTGTCTATGACCGATACGGCGATGTTGTAAAATGATCACAGATTCACCTTTCAAATAATCATATAGCTGGCTTGTTATACAGGAAACCGCTCCTATAACGCGGTAGAGTGGTTCCGAGATATAGGAAAATGAGGTATCCCGATAAACCGCTTTTTATTACATTGTATAACGCGTATAAATGATTCATCACATTTAACTTTTCGCGCTGCAAGGAGTTAAACTCCTCGAATCTCATCGAATATTTAGAAAAACTATGTTATGAGCGAAATATGTTTGTTTTATTTAAATCAAACTAAACTAAGAACATTTCATAAAAAAATGCATATGAATTAAATAAAATTAATCAAACAAATTTTATTAATAAAGTAGTAATTTTAAAAATAAATATAGTTTTATTAATTTATATTCACTGTCAGAACTATCTGAAATAATGTTCCACCGACATCTTCTTTTAATAGAATGTTCAAAAGTTGAATTTTTGCTTTCTTCTTTACTAAAGAGCACATCTTCTTGTTCATCTGTAGGTATTAACAAAAATTCTTCGTATGGTATTTGATGTTTTTTCTGCATGTGGTGCAACACTGTGTTGACGATTAATTTGAAATTCAGTAGTTCGTTCCACATAAGGACCACAATTCGTAACAAGTATTATACTTCTCTATCGTGTCCAATTTGATCCTAAAACTCCTATATTATATCTCAAGGATTTTGTTTTTAGAATTAAGTTCTCACCAACCAAACCTTTGATCTGTCCATCGTCTCTTGCTTTGAACTCCTTTTGATAAAACTTGCTTCTTTAACAATTCATTTACTGTGCAAGCTTTTAACCTATGGAATTCTCTTTCCATTGAAATCAGAAAGGCTCAAACTCTCCAATCTTTCAAAACAATGCTCCTTAATTATTATTTATCACTGTGACAAATTCATAAGTTTATTTCTTGATATTATTTATTGTATGTGTATGTTTAAATTATATGTATATCGATAACACCACCTACTGTTATCTGATCAACTAAAACTATTTCAGTACAGGCTGCCTGGAAGAAATAGGCCGCCTATTGCTTGTTATGTATTATTTTTTATTTATTACACTTTTTTTGACACCACATTAACAAAATATAACTTAATTACTAACATACATAATTACATGATATGGTGCAAATGGCGGCCTTATCACTATATAGTGATCTCTTCCAGGCAACCATTTGTAATACAATAAAAGAGAAAGGCAGTACATTAAAAAGGTAAGAAGTGTCAAAAATATAGACACACATAATATATACTATACTAAAATATAGATAAATTTATAACAAAGTAAAATATGTAAAAAGTAGGAACAATAATTAACATTTCAGAATTGTTGAATTATGTTGGTGGATACATATAGATAAATTCTATCAAATAGAGGACAGATAATGTTTTTTTAGTTGATTTTTAAAGGATGCTAATGATTGTGCTTGGCGGATAGTAAGCGGCAGTTGATTCCAAAGAGTGATGGCATTAATGGTGAAAGAAGAGTGATAGCTATCAGATTTATGGAAAGGAACATTTAATATTTGTTTCGCAGCAGAGCGCAACGAAAGCTCATGCTGAGACCCTAGTAGCTCAAATCTGTCTTTAAGGTAAAGAGGAGTGTTTTGGTGAAAAATTATGGAGTAAAGAAGGTGTAGAATGTGGGAATAGCGACGTAGACGTATAGGAAGCCAGTTGAGTTTTTTTCGGTAGGAGGAGACATGATCGTATTTACGTAGGTTAAAAATGAAGCGAATACATAAATTTTGTAGGCGTTCGAGTTTATCCAGCTGAGCCTCGGTAAGGTCGGGATAGCAAATGTCTGCATAATCAAGAATGGAGAGCAGGCAAGTCTGCGCAAGACATATTTTACTAGGTACTGGGAGAAGATGACGTAACCGGCGCAGGGATCCATGTGCGGACAAAACTTTTTTACTTAATTCATTCAGTTGCGTCTGCCAAGAAAAATTTGAATCTATATGTAAGCCTAGATTTTTGACATTACTACTAAAAGGGATTAAAACATCATTGACACGAGGTCTAGGCAGTACATCCCAGTCAATATTAGAGATCAGATGTTGCCTGCCTATGATAATTGCCTGCGTTTTTCCTGGATTTATCATTACACCATAATTTTTACACCACTTGCATATAGTAGCGAGATCCTTATGACTATGAACTTTAGATTGTAAATTTGTTGTAAAAGTTGACTAACGGAACGCGTAACAGTGGTTTGTGCTCGGCATAAAAATATCATTTAAAATTAGATTCTCGGGACAAATACCTATATATGTGAGTTAAATAACTGTACGAACCGGTGAAAATTTATAATAAATGGTGACTGCTCAAAATACTTACGATTAGTAAAAATATCGTGAATTATTGTAAAACACAAATATCTTCAAGCAGCATTCCTTCAAAGGTAACAATTGCTATAAACAACTACACTGTTTATCACATCCAATTTTGGTGTTTGAATGAAAATGTACATTGTTTAACATTGTCAACGAAATATAATAACATAAAACCGATAGAAACACAATTATAATACATCTAGATTATTATACCAATAGATATCGACTGGCTATATTTTTTTCCGAACAAAACAAAGTAACTCGAAACTACCCGCATTTGACTCATACACAATACCGACAATTATTCTGTTGTGTGGTACAAATCATGAGCGTCAGGCGATCACCACCGGGCCAAAGTAGTTCTTTAACGAACTTATCCAAAGCAAGTGAGTTTTCAATGGAGTCTCAAGTTACACACAGAAAACGTAAGCAGCCAGATGTAAATTGTAATTGTGCAAAAGAGCTTCAAGATATCCACAGAGACATAACAGCAATGTTACAAAAATTCACGGAAAACCAAGAAAATACAATGAAGTCAATTCAAGAAAACATCTCTGAAATGAAAACTCAGTTGAATGATATTAAAGCAGCAACTGACTCCCTAAAAAAGGAACAGATATTAATGAAGAAGCAAATATCTGATCTAACTAACAAAGCGACTACAACCGGTAGTAAAATTCACACAATTGAATCTGATATTATGGGAATGAAAAACAACACGATTGCGAGTACCATCACCTGCAATGAAAACTTTCTTCATGAATTACAGGACCGTTATTCTAGGGAAAAAAATATTATCTTGATGGGTATATCGGAATGTAACTCTACGAACACTAAGGAGGGCCGCTTATATGATATGAAGGAGGTAACCAATATCACAAATAGCCTATTAGAGGACTGCCCAAAACCTATCAGAATATTTCGACTTGGGAAGTATAATGCAAAAAAAGACCGTAGCATCAAAGTTTGCTTCGAATCTTCCCATACCGCGAAACTGCTTCTTCGTAATAAAGATAAATTAAGTAAGAACATAAAAATTTACTCAGATCAAACACCAGCGCAACAAAAATACTTGAAAGATTTGAAAACTGAACTAGCGCAGCGTAAAGCTAATGGGGAAAACAACATCACAATAAAGTAGGTCAAGGGTTTACCAAAAATTATTGAAATCAATGATTCAAAAAACTAAATACGACAACCAAACTCAATACCCGCAATGCAAACTCAAACAGTGAAGACACAATGACATATCAAGTAGTTGACACATACCAAAATGTACTTACCTGTAAATCAAGTCTTAACTTTTTCTACGCCAACGTAAGAAGCATATGTAGTCCAGGTAAATTTGACGAACTCATCTGTATCCTACATTCCTTTAAAAAATGTATACACATAGACCTACTAACTGAAACCTGGATAAGGTCGGATACACAAGTACAACAATTTCGAATTCAAAACTATACTCATTACTATAATATCAGACCAGATATCATCGGAGGCGGTGTATCCATATATGTGCATAACAACTTAAAACACGACATAACTACATCATTATATGTCGGTGGAAATAACTACCTATCCATATATCTCCACAAATATGCACTCACAGTTGGGGTTGTGTATAAGCCTGGACACACAAATTTTAATGACTTTCTTTGTGACTATCAGGAACAACTTCTTAAACAAAAGAGAACTATCATCTTTGGAGACACAAACATCGACTTGTTAAGCTCTGGCAGTACAACTAGACGTTACAGTACCATGCTTATGGAATCCGGCTATAAACTGATTAACAAAATTGATCCAAAATACTGTACACGTGAGACTGAAACCACTAGAACAATCATAGACCACATTTCTACAAATCTAAAGAAAGACAATTTTCATACAGCTATCATTGAGTCATCCTTATCAGACCATAAGAATATCTATACAGAACTAAAAAGAATACGACCACCAAAGAAACAAATAGTTCAATACGAGTCTATAGATTTTGCGAAATTATATAAAACAATTGAATCGACAATTTTAGAAGTCAATACTCCTGATTACTCACTATTTGATGAGTACATTAAAAAGATGATCTCCGAAAATAAAATATACAAATACAAAACACTTAATCAGCCACAAAATGAATGGATCAACAGATAGATATTAGCAGGAATTAATGAAAGAAATCAATTATGGTGTAGACTAAAACAACACCTTAACAATAGTCAACTAGAAAAAGATTTTAAAACAAAAAGAGACAACCTAGCACAATTAATAAGGAAGACAAAAGAAAAATATTACTACGGAGAATTCTCATAATTCACAAATAACCCGAAAAAAATGTGGAAATTAATCAATACCCTTTCTAATAACAAAACTGTTAATAGTTGTGCTCCTCCAAACCTAACCTCTGAAAACGGCAATGTTACTACGGACCCAATAGAGGTATGCGAAATTTTTAACAATTTCTTTGCAAATATAGGGACAAATTTGGCCAACAAAATACCCAAACAGTTTCATAATAGTAACACATACACACTACCCATAGTTAACCACAACACCAAACATCATAATTTGTCTCAATTTACTCCGTGTACTATAAATGAGGTTTCCAAAATTATAGACAACTTAGATCCCAACACGATGGTATAAGTACCAAAGCCATAAAATGTATCAAAAATCTTATAATAAATAAATTAACAAAATGTCTAAATTAACTCTTGGCTGAAGGTATCTTTCCGGACAGTCTAAAAGTTGCTAGAGTTACCCCACTGTACAAAGCAGGCAATAAATCTAACCCTGGGAAGTACCGACCAGTTTCAGTTCTACCGACATTCTCAAAAATTTTTGAAAAAATCATATATAACACATTAGAGAAATACCTAACTGAGATAAACTTTATATATGATAAACAGTACGGTTTCCGGCCAAAATCAAATACAGTTGGTGCCACCATTGATCTAGTAACCACAATAAAAAGCAAAATAGATCAGAGGGAAGTGGCAATAGGAGTCTTTATTGATCTCAAAAAGGCTTTTGACACCGTCAGCCACACCCTGCTCCTAGAAAAACTGCAACACATCGGTATAATAGAAACCGCACACAAAATCCTAGAGTCATACTTAAAAAGTCGGTACCAGATTGTAAAAATTGGAGCTCATCAAAGCAAATCCAAGCTGCTGACATGCGGGGTTCCTCAGGGATCCCTTCTAGCACCTTCATTATTCCTGGTGTACGTAAATAACATACATTAAGCAGGTTTGTAGGGTCATCTTACCCTTTATGCAGACGATACATGTCTATTTTACTTCGGCAAAAACTTAGAAGAACTAATGGGAAATGCACAAGATGATTTAAATATACTGCAAAAGTGGTTTCAATGTAACCTTTTAACTATCAATGCCTCCAAAACATCATATATGATATTTAGTGCTAAAAATAAAAAACTACCTAACATTCCTAATCTTACCATCAACGGAGAAGTATTGCAAAAGACTTTTGAAGAAAAATACCTTGGATTGACACTCAATAAACACTTAACATGGAAATCACACCTAATAAATATAAAAAACAAACTTTCATCTCTAGTAGGCTCTCTACACAAAATAGTTCGGTGTATCCCAAAACAAGCTCGACTATTGATATATAATGCCCTAGTTAAGCCACACTTACTCTACCTCATTGAAATATGGGGTAATGCAGGTAAGACTAATATAAAACCAATCCAAACGCTACAAAACCGAATAATAAAAATTTTACATAATTATGACTACTTAACTCCTACAGAAACTATTTACAAAGAAACGAAACTATTGAACATTACTCAACTGTACAACTACTACACATGCATACTTATATTTAAGATAACTCATAGACTCATTCACTCAAATACAACATTCACAACAAAACACAATACCAACAAAAATAGTTTACGTAACGCCAGACACCTTGTATTACCTAGTATTAGAACCAACTATGGTAAAAATAATATAACATTTGCAGGAGCACAGCTATACAATAAGCTTCCGAAAACTGTAAGAGAAGCGACTTCGCTCAACATCTGCAAAAAAAGGCTGCTATATCATTTACAAAGCAATGAATAAAAACATATTATCATAATAACAATAAACTATATCTAGTAACTTGGACCACCGCCTTAAAAAACCGGAAAGCAGCAATGAGCAAATTCGCCTCTCACTCACTGATTTTATGTTCTCATGTAAGTGACGACAGTCTTAATGAGAAATTAAAGTTCTTTAAACCGAAATCAGATAACGTGGAGTGCCTATAAATTTGAACATCATCAGCATATAAGTGGAAAGAAGAATTTAGATTGCTAGTGATGGAGTTTATAAATATTGAAAAAAGCAAGGGAGAAAGGACACCTCCCTGTGGAACACCGGCAGAAACATGAACCCAGGATGATTGTATATCCGCAACTTTAATACGCTGTCGTCGCCCTATCAAATAGCTATGGAACCAACTCTCGGCATCTGCTGATAAATTTAAAGAAGATAATGATTTCACTAAGATGTCGAAATAGACAGAACCAAATGCGTTACTAAAATCAAGTAAGGTTAAGATAGTAAGCTGTTGGTTATCCATAGCGAGACGAATATCGTCCGTAACTTTGACCAAAGCGGTCTCGGTGCTGTGTCCAGGACAAAAACCTGACTGCACGGGGCTTAGAAGACAGTATTTATTAAGGAAATAACTAAGTTGTTTATAAACTAACCGTTCCAGTAATTTAGAAAGGAGAGGGAGTATAGATATTGGGCGATAGTCGTGAAAAGTCAGAGAGTTTGATATTTTTGGTAAAGGAATTAAGTGAGCTTCTTTCCATGTTTCTGGGAAAGTATTAGATTTAATCGAAAAATTAAGGATGTGGGTTATTATAGGAAGAAGAATGTCAATAATTGGAATAATCATGTTTCGGCCTACACAGTCGCTTCCTATGGCTCTTGAGGAAATAGATAGTAAGTTATTCCTGACATCACTTTCAGTGCCTATTAAGAGAATCGACGTTAAGTGAAGCAGGAAGAACTGTTTGTTGCTATTTTCCAACACCAAGTGATCTTAAAAATTTCCAAACTTTAGCAGGATCGGGATTATCGACTGATTTAAATATGTGACGTTGTTGAGCATCCCTACATATTCTGTTGCATCGGTTTCGGATACTTTTATATTTAACTCGATCGGAACTAGAATTGATAATTTTGTACTTTGTTAATGCCCGAGTTTTTGCATTTATTAATGTTCTAATTTCATCTGTGAGCAAAGGAGCGGGGAGATGTTTCTTTTTAACAGGTCTAAGAGGCGCATGCATGTCATAAAGCTGTAAAATTAGAGAGTTGAAAAAACTGATTTTGGTATCAATTGAGTCAGTATTATATACTACTATATTGCTAGTCCAATCGATATTGCTAGCATCATAGTTGAGACGATCCATGTTAAGATTGTTGAAGTTACGTAGCCAGACTGTTTGAGGTTTTAATTTAGGTAAACGAACTTTATATAAAAAAAAAACCAGATCGTGATATGAAAAAGGCACTGAGGTGAACTGACCATGCTTATGTACAAGGTTATTTTTTGATACAATTATTAGATCAAGTAACGATGATTCACAATTAGGTAGGTTATGAGTAGGCATTAAAGGAAGTAACTGCAAGTTGAAGGAGTCAATTATTGATTGGAGCTTTCTGCTGCGATGATTAACTTTGCACATGCAGGTATTGAAATCTCCCATTATGATCACATGCTCGTATAATGGAGTAAGACAGTCAAGAATGGATTCGAATGAACTAAAATAATCAACGCCTAACTAAGGACTGTAAAACACACCCAATAGTACTTTGGAGTGTGATATGCTGACTTCAAGTACAAGATGTTCCGCAGAGTCACCGGGGGGTGGCTGAGGAGATACACTTATTATAGAATATGAGAATCGTTCACGAATATATATTGCAACACCACCGCCGACTCGGCCGGTTCGGTCATTGCGGACAATCTGAAAACCCGGTAAGGAGTAGGAAGTGGAAGGAAGATAAGGTTTGAGCCAGCTCTCAGACACTAGAATTGCATGAATATTATTACAATCAAATGAAGCAAGCATATCAGTGTAGCTAGAAGGCACACTCTGAGCATTTATATGTAAAACATTGAAATTATTAACACAATCTATAAAAGCTTTCTCAAGTTCACTACGAAGAGAGAAGGTAGGTGAGATGCTGTAGTAGCTTTCATCAGCGGAGCTTTGGCTGCTTGAGGAATTCAAGGACAAAAAATCAACTTCACTGCTATCACTAGTATCTGCCATTACCAGCTACAAATTATCAAGATTAAAAAGTACAGAACAAATAAATAATAATTAATAAGTAGGTATGTTACAATAATACTTAGATCAATTATAACTAAACTAACTAACTAAACAATAATACTTAGATTAATTATAACTAATGTTATGTATCTAAATCCAACGAAAAATATATGTATATATTATATTGCGTTTTCAAGTTATATTAATGTGTTTGAAATTAATATATATAATATTAGTGGTTTTATTCAAAAAAACTGTATCCTGTTAACGCCAGACTCACATGAATTAATTGAACAGAAATTATTAGCGCAAATTATTACAACTAATCAAATTAACAATAACATTATAAAATTTATAGATTATGTTGCTATATAATGATATGCAATGTTACACCAAGAGTATTTTGAATATCAAATTGAAATTACAATGAAATGTATAGTAAAATGATGATACAGTTACAGAACCGACTTACAAACATTGTCAATTTATGCATATGTTTTATGAATAGAAGTTATTAAATTGAATTAACTGATATATTATATTATGAACCAAACAATTAGAAACTATAAATAAAGTTTAAATGCAGTTTATTTTTCACCAAAAAGTAGTATAAAGTAAGTATATAGTTTAACTCTAAACTTAATATTTGATTTTAAATTTATTAAATATATAGTTAATTAAATTTCTTGTAGGTAAATAGTGACACAAAAATGTAAACAATATTACCTAATATTATATTATGTTGACTAGGCACATATAATCAAGTAATGCTTACATATTGTACAACATTTATCATATACTACTTTAAAGTACAAACTTATTTCAAGATTCACAGTTTCAGTTTCAGTTCTATCAAATAAGTGAAGTCTAAGTTAGAAATTAGATATCAATTTAACATTGAATAAATTGAGATTAGTATTATAAACAAGAGTCCAGTGTTTAATAATAACAAATAATTTGTTACAAAATGTTGCTAGCCTTATAAAGTAGACATACAAGTTGAGGAGTAGGGAGACATTAAACAAAATAGAATTAGATGGAGATTAATACTTAGATTTAATAAATTCCTAGCCATACATACTGCAAATCATTATAGAAACACTAGATCAAGGAGTTTAATTCAAGTAATTTAAATGAAAAAGAACTTAAGATTTGATTTGTGTAATTATTACTTAAGTTTAGTTTATGCTTATTTACTTTTTCCTGTTAGTTCTCTTTGGCCTGGTGTTACCTGCAGCCTCCTGCCTCTGATCAGCACCACACTCTCCAGCTCTCAATTGTTCGTGCGTTGTGTCGGTGGTAATAGCATCTAATTCAGCGACAGAATTCACACTGTGGATGTATTGTGGATTCTTGTATATTTAATTTTTTGTAATGTGCAATATAGATATATATCTTTCATTACAAGTACTTATTTCCAATTGTTTGCCTAGTTTTACCATTTTATTAAGGTTTCTAATACAAAAATTTAAGACAATAATTTAATTTTATAATAACATAATTGACACAAGTGCAAACGTACGCGAAGCTAATTATGAGCTGTACAAACAATGAGGTTCTATACATATAGCCAATGTACCTCATACAAAATTAATGCCGAAATGTCTATACATGCTGATGAAACGTTATATGTCTATACATTTCTGCGTTTACTCCACTTTTTTAAAATATTATTGGTCAATAGGCAGCAATGTAAACACTATTTCAGTTCCACCTGCGTATTTTGAATTTAGAACCCGATTTGGACAGTGACATCAGTGGAGTAGCAGTTAGGTATTTTTTTAAACCCAGACGAAAAAGAGGGTTGCTATAAGTTTTAAGTTCGTCAGTCTATCCTTATTTTCCAATCAAGATCTGTTCAGTCGGAGGTTTTTTATGTTTTTGATCAAAAATCACTTTCATATTATAAAGGGGAAAATATGTATGTTTATTTATTGGTCTGTGTTTATATTTGTTACTTCTTTACGTGCTAAAGGGATTTGGAATTAATAAGTCAAGGTAACCCTTAATGAGAGAAACTAATACTTAAATACCTATTTTTATTCACATAAAATAATTAGTTAAATTGGTTATTTAAATGTTAGGTTCCTTGTATTAAATAAAATTTGTCTTTAAGTCTTAGATATCCTTTCTGTTTGGTATATGTACCTAATGTAATGTATGTCAAATTTTAAATGTGTTTTAATCCAAAAAACTTAATACTTTAGTGGTGAAATATAAATTTGCTTATTTGTTTTGTAAATTTCTTCACATCTCACTCTTGCTATCAACTGGCGCCAATTCTGTTTCATTATCTCGTGTACGGGAAAGCTGAAAAATAATAAGCTTTTACATATTTGCGATGTAAATACGTATCGATTATCACTAGATAACGATACTTCCGTCCGTCCGGCGGCGACATAAGACGGGTCATCCCCTTCCCTAAAATATGGTTGAGGGAGGCGATGGCTGGCTTATGCGTCATGCTCGTGAACGGGCGCTGCTTGTGGTGGCGAGATGATCCTGTTGCCGGAGACTCGGTTTCAGATTCTTAAAAGTTATTGTGTATATATATATATATATATATGTATGGGTGTATACATGTTTATTTATTTATAATCGCTTATAAAATGCTCACAGAATACCTTTATTGATTTATGGTGTATGTGGATGATGCAGCTACTGTACTCAATAACTTTTGTATTAATTTACATTTACTTTTTTGACTTACTCGTGTAAGACATTGACTATTTGACGTTTGAGTGTGTTTGTTGCATCATTTTACATTTTAAATATTATATTGTAATTGAAATGATCTGTAAATCTTGATATAAATGAGTGGCAATGAGTTTCTTGCTACTTATTCTCATTTTTTTTTTTTTTTTTATGGAATAGGAGGACAAACGAGCGTACGGGTCACCTGGTGTTAAGTGATCACCGCCGCCCACACTCTCCTGCAACACCAGAGGAATCACAAGAGCGTTGCCGGCCTTTAAGGAAGGTGTACGCGCTTTTCTTGAAGGTACCCATGTCGTATCGTCCCGGAAACACCGCACACGGAAGCTCATTCCACAGCTTCGTGGTACGAGGAAGAAAGCTCTTTGAAAACCGCACTGTGGAGGACCGCCACACATCCAGATGGTGGGGATGAAATCCTAACTTGTGGCGTGTCGTGCGAAGGTGGAATTCGGCGGCAGGAATCAGGTTGAACAGCTCTTCGGAACACTCCCCGTGATAGATGCGGTAGAAAACATACAATGAAGCGACGTCTCTACGCAACGCCAAATGATCCAGCCGTTCACAGAGTACTGGGTTCCCGACAATTCGAGCTGCTCTGCGTTGCACGCGGTCAAATGGATCGAGCTGATACTGGGGCGCGCCAGACCAGAGATGACAGCAATACTCCATGTGTGGCCGGACCTGCGCTTTGTAGAGCGCTAGAATGTGGGCCGGCTTGAAGTATTGCCGTGCTCTATTTATGACGCCCAGTTTCTTTGAAGCCAGTTTGGCTTTGCCCTCCAGATGGCCACGGAATTGGCAATTGCTCGAGATTTCGAGACTCGAAGAGCGGTGATACGGCAAATGGGGTTTTTTTAGTGGTAAACGCGCAAACTTGAGTCTTCTGGGGGTTAAATTGGACAAGGTTCAACTTACCCCATTCCGCGACCTTCTCGAGAGAGGACTCGATAGAAGACACAAGTTTCTCCCGGCACTGGTCGACGTTTTCCCGAGAGAGACCTGCATGGCCCGTGTATACGGCATCACCAGTGCTGTCGTCTGCATAGCAATGCATGTTGGCGGTGTCCAACATATCATTGATATGCAGAAGAAACAGCGTGGGAGATAGCACACAGCCTTGGGGAGCTCCAGCGTTCACGGGCTTGGGATTCGAGCAATAACCATCGATAACGACCTGTATGCTGCGCCCAGTGAGGAAGCTGGAGGTCCACTTGCATAAGCTCTCGGGAAGCCCAAATGATGGAAGTTTTGCGAGGAGCGCCTTGTGCCATACACGATCAAAGGCCTTCGCTATATCCAGACCAACTGCCAGGCCTTACCCCTTGATTTCAATAGCCGCCGCCCATCTATGTGTTAGGTATACCAGAAGATCGCCAGTCGACCGACCATTGCGAAAGCCGTACTGCCGGTCGTTGATCAACTGGTGACCCTCAAGGTATACCAAGAGCTGGCGGTTAATTATGCTCTCCATGATTTTGGAGAGTAGGGAGGTAATCGCAATAGGCCTGTAGTTTGCCGGATCCGAACTGTCTCCTTTTTTTGGGATCGGATGGACAAGGGCTGACTTCCATCTTCCACTTCAGGGACTACGCCTTTTGAATAAGAGTGCCGGAATAAACGCGTTAGCACCGGCGTCAACTCAGGGGCACACGTTCTAAGCACGATTGGAGAAATGCCATCCGGCCCGCTCGACTTCCTGACGTCCAACGAAAACAGAGCTCGCCTAACAGTTTTCTGTCGGAACTGTACTTCAGGCATGGAGCTCTGACACCGCGGGATGGTCGGCGGTGTTTTTCCGTTGTCGTCAAGAGTCGAGTTGGAGGCAAAAAGAGTGCACAGGAGATCGGCTTTCTCTTTTGCCGTATGGGCCAGGGTGTCATTCCTCATGTGCAACGGCGGCATGGACGGCTGGTTGAAGTTACCAAGAGCAGCTTTCGACAACGACCAGAACTTGCGTGTTCCGGTCGGGTAACTGGAAAGCTGCTCGCCAATTTTGACGACGTGCTTCGATTTCGCACGGGCGATTTGCCGCTTAAAAAATCTGGAGGCACGGTTATATTTCCTCTTCAGAACTTTGCAGTTCGGATCCTTTGAGCCCAGCGCCGCAATACAAGTTCGATACGCCTGTTTTTTGCAGTCAGATGCTGCTTTAACTGACGCATCGAACCAGGGCTGTGATCTGCCACCGATCGGTACTACAGAGCTTGGTATAAAAATATCCATGCCCTGCAGTATCACATCGGCTACTGCAACGGCGCAGGCACTAGGATCATCCGAAGGGAAACAAACCCTGCCCCAAGGGTAGGATGCAAAAAAGGAACGCATCCTATCCCAATCTGCTGACTTGTAGTGCCAAACGCGGCGGGTCGCTATCGGTCTGCGACGTTGGCGTCGGATAGGCACTACACTCCTGACCAGGCAATGGTCGGACGTTCCGAGAGGGGCGTCGACAGAGACCTGGTAACCATCGGGATGTGTAGTCAGCAGAAGATCTAATAAGGACGGCATGTGGCTATCCACATCCGGGAGCCGCGTCGGCGACTCAACCAATTGGGACAGACCATACGCCAATGCAAAATTATGCACAGATCACCCTGCGTAGTCTGTGGTACGTGATCCAAGCCATTCGGCATTGTGCCCGTTGAAATCACCCAAGACTACGATTTCAGCGGAGGGGATCTGAGCAAGCACGTCATTAAATGCCGCTTGAACGCAGCCCATGAGGTGATCCGTTTCTGCGTTACCACTATGGGACCTGTAGACACACGCATAGATGCGGACGCGGTCCTCTAAATCTACGCGGAGCCAGAGAGTAGACAGGCCCCTACCCTGGCCTCCGGTCCTCGACACTAACCTATGCGAAACATAGCGGCACTAGGCCGCTACTTCACGCCGGTATTCTGTGCGAGTGTGGTAAGTAACCCGGACGAGTCTGGCCCGATTGTGCTGACGTCATGAGACAGCAGCGTGACTCTCCCACTTTCAAAAAGCCCGTAGTCGCCTCTTACGACACCCTTGGACCTGGGACTACCCTATTCTTTTTACGCCCCGGGGCAGCACAGGGCATTATCTCAACCCTTTACGAAGTAGCGGTAGATTCAATAAGTAAAATTTTTTTTTTGACATTCATAAGTGTCATTTCCGTGAACTACGTGAATAAACTGATCTTGATTTGATTTGGTTATAACGTGTATATAGCACAATGTGTCATAGAACAATGTATGTAGTTACAAACCTACCTTGGCTGACAACAACTTCAAAAATAACAACAATCGTTACTAGAATTAGATTTATTAATTAGATTGTATAAAAATACGCAATTATTTTTATACCGTTTAGTGCATATTATATCTACTGTTTTGGAAAAGTTGTTTCTTTGTAAATTTTTTTCATTTACAGATTTTTAGTGAATTTGAACTACACCAACTAATAATTTGTCTAAATTTGTGTAGATCTACTAATTTATGAAGTGCAGCAATAAACGTAAGCGCGTTTGAAAATTATTACAGACTGTTAGAAATTCTGTCACCGATCGCACCCTTACTGTCGATGTCGTTAAAAAGTTTCATTCATCATCTAATTTTACTACGTCAATTACTTGACCATAACGACGTTACGGTAGATGACTTAAATATCCAGATAGCATAAAAAAGATTCGGCCTAGTATCGTTGATCCTAAGAATTGAAGAGTTCCGTTACTTTGTATGGATCCCATAAGTAGAACCTAACCAATCTATCACCAAACTACCTTTGAAGTATATCCTTTCCAATAAAAAAAGAATTATCGAAATCGGTTGGCGCAATATTGAGTTATTCGTAAATTTATTGCGCAAATATTTATAGCAAGACTTAAGACTTTTATGGTTTTCTCATGGTTGCCAAAAAAGAATTATCAAAATTTTCAAGATTCACCCTGTCGAAGACCTGAGGTAACCAACAAAAAAAAACATACCGATGAATTGAGATCCACCTCCTTTTTTGAAGTCGGCTAAGAAGAGTGACTCTATTGTTTTCATTTCTGACTGTGTCATTTCATCTGTCCTATTCTGACAAGCGGGTCTTGTCTGGGGACTTGTCAATAATTAATACCATATTTACTTAATAAAAAAAAATCGTTTTATTCAATTACTTACGCTTTTTGCATATCAATCTCATATAAATAAAATAATCTTACCGATGATAAGCCACTCTTTCTTTTTTTTTGAGTTGTCAATGTATTATTTAAGCACTTTTTATAGCACACTTAGGCTTGTTGATTCACACACAGTTGACACATGACTAAGGAGAAAAGTGTGCTTACAATGTCTTTAAGCACACTTTTTCCGTTCCGTTAACAGATTGCGAATGAGATGTCCATATGTATAGAACGTCATTATGTACAAATAATAATTATAAATTTCACAGTACAGGACCCGTGTTACAAGGAGTATTGAAATCGTGTAATTCAAATTTCAAATTCAAATTCAAATATTTTTATTCAAAATAGGATTTATAATCACTTATTGAACGTCAAAATCTACCACCCATTCAAAAGAGACTGCCTCAGACCTGAGAAGAATGGGCGCAAGAAACTCAGCGGGCTTTTTTTTTATATAAAATATGGATTACAATGTAATATCGTACAATAAACATTAATAATTAAAGAGCCTGAGGGTGTTCGCTTTAATCCCAGTCCGTGGTGTCATTAAGAAAATCGTTTATGCTATAATAACCTTTCCCACACAAACGTTTTTTAACAATTCTTTTAAATTTCGTAACACATTTGTTTTGTACATTTTCTGGGATCATATTGTAGAAGCATATACATCGCCCAACAAAAGACTTACTAACTCGACCCAACCGAGTAGTAGGCATAACAAGTTTATGTTTGTTCCTCGTGTTAACATTATGAATGTCACAGTTTCTAGAAAATTCCTCAATGTGCTTATGAACATACAAAACATTATCAAAAATGTATTGAGATGCAACAGTCAAAATGTTTATTTCTTTAAATTTTTCTCTTAATGATTCTTTAGGACCTAGGTTATAAATCGCGCGAATAGCCCTCTTCTGCAGCACAAAGATAGTATTAATATCGGCCGCACTGCCCCATAACAATATACCATAGGAATATAATACTATGAAAATAACTAAAGTATACTAATCTCGCCGTATCTATGTCAGTTAACCGTCTGATTTTTTAACCGCATATGCTGCAGAACTAAGCCTTCAATATGGGGGCCCCACTGCAATTTGGAATCAAGAGTAATGCCAAGAAATATAGCAGATTCCACTGGTTTTACCACCTCTCCATTTAATAAAATATTCGCATTTACATTTTTGACATTTGGCGCGGTGAATTTAATATATTTGGTTTTATGATTATTTAACCATAAGTTATTGGCGCTAAAACAGTACACGATGTCAGATAGAGCATTGTTTACTTCGTCATATAAAACTTGGCTTCGTTTCACTTTGAATATAAGTGAAGTGTCATCCGCAAACAATACCACCTTGTGTTTTTTTTCTACAAGGTTAGGTAGATCATTTATATAAATTAGGAAGAGGAAGGGTCCAAGAATAGACCCTTGTGGTACCCTTACACCGAGAGGAGTCCCAGGAGATCTCCTGCCATTCACCTCGACCCTCTGAATCCTATTATTTAAATATGAGATCAGAAGATCGAATGCAGATCCTCTTATACCATAGTGGCATAGCTTCCTGACCAGCGTTGAATGTTGAACACAATCAAAAGCCTTAGATAAATCACAGAAGATACCAAGTGCATTCTGTGATTCCTCCCAGGTCTCAAAAATATTCATGATGAGTTCAACACCTGCATCCGTAGTCGAGCGTCCCCTAGTAAAGCCAAATTGTTTTATATGAAGTAACTTATAAGTGTTAAAGTGAGTCAGCATTTGGCTTAAAATATTTTTTTCAAAAATTTTACTAAGGGTCGGCAACACCGAAACAGGGCGATAGTTATTCGGGTCAGAAGTGAGTCCCGATTTAAATATTGGTGTAATTTTACTATACTTCAGAAGGTCAGGAAACACGCCATGTTCAATACAGCTATTAAAAACTAGTACTAGATATGGTGCTATGACGTCAATAACAGAACTTATTATTTTTACAGATATGCCCCATATATCAGCAGTTTTTTTCATTTCTAAGGATCTGAAAGTTTTAATTATTTCTGCTGGGCTAACAACACTGAATTTGAAATTTTGTTTACATTCCTTAACATTTTCCAAAAGAAGTGACTCAGCAACACTGGTGGAGGAGACAAGGGTGCTTGAGATGGAAACTGGAATGTCAGAAAAAAAATTCTCAAAAGCAGAAGCTACTTCCTGCTCAGAGTGGATTTTTGTATTGTTTATTATTAGATTATATTCAAACTTGCAGTCTTTCGCTCTTCCAGATTCCCAGTTAATAACTTTCCAAGTTATTTTTATTTTATTTGAAGCATTTTTAATTATTTCTTAATATAAATACGAGTTATAAGGATATAAATATTATTACTGTATTTTGTATTAGCCTTATAATATGTATAATATTTATCTCTAAATTTTACCTACCCACTTAATTTATTAAGCGGCTAACATTCAATATGGGGTTAGAGCTTTATAGAATCTGCTACCATTAATTTAATTTAATTTTACAATTATTTGTTAAATTTATGAACGAAAAGTAGTAAAAATTAATGCAAGGAGGGGTGAGTTTGAGTATTCATCATAATAAAATCAAGTGAATGTACCCAAAGATAATTTAAACACTACGTATAACAAACAACACTGCTAACTACTTACGTATACAACTTACTAACGAATTATTGATCGGCGGCGTCGGTCTTGTTGACGCGCGCACTTTACTTCAACTTTATCCCCTGTTCTTTTTTTAATGCGTGTGGCGAATGTTCTTTAGATAATACGATAGGTAAGCTGTCGGCTGTACGTAGCCGAAAAACTTGTGCTTTAACTTTTTAGTTGCTACAACCATGCAAAATTAACCATTACAACAAAAGCGTTTACATAAGCATATTTCTCTGTTTCGCGTCCTCTGTCGTTCAGTCGTGTCATTACGTCAGTCTTGTAGGCTTGTTGTTTACGGTAATATTGATATCTACCACTAGGTAGCGCTAGGTAGTAGATTATGTGCCTCAAAATGTTATACAAAGGGCTTTTTCACTTCGAATATGACACAATGAAAAAAAGTGTGAATTTAGTACCTAATTAAGTTGTAATTTATTGTTGTGGTTATTAATTACCTGTATAGATTTAATTTAATTGAGTTTTTCTAAAAAACAAATCCGAATATTATTTAATCTCATCATCATTAATTATTGTTACGATTGGGCGATAAGTGCCCGTACCCGTAAGTAGTAACCGTACGCTCTAGATAATATTCTTTATTGCTATGCGTTTATTTGTTTATAATTCGTCATCATCATTAATATTATAGATTAAAGTTTTAGAGCAGGTGCAATTCTGTGGTGGTAATTGTTAGGGTACCGCCATTAATAAGTATGTCAAAAAGGTGACCAAGAGAAAAATTCCATCAATGTCGTAAAATTATGTTTAATTTTTATGATCAAACAGTTGAGTCTTTTTTTTGGCACATAAATCCTCAAATCAATTAAAAGTTTTAAATGTATTTTTTAATTTTATTTAGAATCAAATTACATAATATTAAATAGGTTGTGTAATATATTATAAAGAATGAATATGTGAATTTCTCGTTAAAAGATATTGATAGAAAAAATAAAGCTTATTTCGGGATTATGAAATAGTTTTAAAAACAGCTATGCCAAAAAGACGAAAAGTCTGTACAAATGGACGGAAGCGATGTTAGTTAGTAGTTAGTACCCAACTAAGTAGAGATACCTAACTTACCTAGCTACTCAACTCTTGCTTAGTATTACTTAATACGGCATTTAGCGAAAAACATTTACTTTCTCAAAATTGATTTCTTACGAATACTTTTTGTTGTCAATCATAGAAGCACTACAACAACTTCAAAAACAAATAGTGCGCTAGGAGAGAAGAAACGATGTAACAAACTTTCCCAGTATTCTTTATTGCACTGCAGTATTACATTGTCAATAATTTTATATTACAAGAGAGCACCTACTTAAGAGCTATATTGGTCACTTATGTTTTAATTTTAACATTTACCCACATTATAGTAATACTAACTCGACCCAACTGAGTACTAGGCATAACAAGTTTATGTTTGTTCCTCGTGTTAACATTATGAATGTCACAGTTTCTATGTGCTTATGAACATATAGAACATTATCAAAAATGTATTGAGAAGCAACAGTCAAAATGTTTATTTCTTTAAATTTATTTAATTCTTTAGGACCTAGGTTATAAATCGCGCGAATAGCCCTCTTCTGCACCACAAAGATGGTATTAATATCGGCCAGGGGCGTGCATTCCATATATGGTATATAGGCTATGCCTATATACCATATTTAGAGTCTAATTAATATACCTACACTAGATTCCAAGATAATTCAGATAAATTTAGTTCTTTTATTCTATAATCGAACTTCTATTGAACGTTTTTCTTTACGCGATATACTAAATACTCACAGTAAGCAGTTCCGATAATGCTTACTGAGGGCTAGTAGAATACGTTCAATTTCTATAACAAAATTTATTTATCAATAAGTTATTGGCGCTAATCCAGTACACGATGTCAGATAGAGCATTGTTTACTTCGTCATATAAAACTTGGTTTCGTATCACTTTGAATATAAGTGAAGTGTCATCTGCAATCAATACCACCTCGTGTTTTTTTATACAAGGTTAGGTAGATCATTTATATAAATTAGGAAGAGGAAGGATCCAAGATTAGACCCTTGTGGTACCCCCATTCCGAGAGGAGTCCCAGGAGATCTCCTGCCTATTATTTCCCTCTGAATCCTATTATTTCTAATATTTAAAAGGGCATCAATGCTCCTGTGATTCCTCTGATATTGCAAGAAAATATGGCGGTGGTGATCACTTAACATCAGATCAGGTGACCCATACGCTCGCTATGCTAAAAAAACGATGGTAGAGAAATGTGTTGTTGCTATAATACGTACTTTTATTATACCTGGTCTTGCCATAAATACTGAAACAAAGAAAAAAATATTCAATTGCAAATAACATTTATTACTTTTACAGTGTGTTAGTTTAATATATAAATATAAAACAATTTAAAATATAAAAAGCTTATTCGAGGTCTCCATTGGCTGCAAAACAGTCCTTTAAACGTCGAGGCCAGTTATCAGTAGAAGCACGCACTCTTTCCATAGGAAAATTCTTCACTGCCAATCGTATGGATTGTTTTAGGGACTCCAAATTATCTATCTTAGAGCAAGCCGTTCTCTAGCTCTGATGAAGTCCGAAACTTTCGTTTCCAACCAAGACTACGTAGACCGAGCTTTATGACCCAGCGGCGAGTCTTCCTGGAAGGACCGTTCTTGTTTATTGAACATGGTGTTGTTAAGGGGCTTCACTACCTTCTCAGGAATGGTATCTTGATACACCTGTGCCGATGTTTAGATACCTTTTTCAGACAGATTCCAAATTCAAATGTACCTAAATGTAGACTAAATATACAAATGATAGATTAAATTATAGACTTAATAGTTACTTGGATCGGGAAAAACCACGACAACATTAGAAGTGAAACATACAAACCCATCATGGAATTATCAAAATGATGATCCAAAATCTATTTATAATAATTAGGTTAATTCCAGTATATGCCTCAATTAAGTATTATTTTTATTCATGACTTAACTATTGCGATTGCAATTACTGGGCCAAAATAAGAATAATATTAAAACTAGAGTTTTTTCATGTTGCTGATTGATTAAAATCAAAGATATAACCATAACCATACTTATAAATATACTAACGTAAGTATCTTCCACAAAAATGTTGGATTTTAATACTTCGATTCCATAGTACTTTCCTGCGTAACTTATAACATGGTTTGTTGAGCCGCATTTAAGATCGTTACCCACGACATGCTACTGCGCTGGTCCTCGACCAGTGTAAGTATTTAATTGAGTAGTAACAGCTCTCAAAATGGCTACACACTTGTGGGCACAAATAAACATGTGGCATTTTGAAGTGAAAACTTCAACACCATTGAGATTTGAAAGTCGATGAAACGAAAAAACAAGACAGTATAAAGAGGCAGACACATAAATTCATAAGATTTAGTGGGAATAATTTAAATAGAAAGTATTATACACTGTTTTGGTACCAGGTATAGTTAAGAAGCGATTTTTTCATGTATGAGGCGAGTATACCTTCATATATTCTGACGTCATGCGCACGATGTATTACTACATAGACAGGAGAACATAGGTCTGGTAGCGGTGATAGTAATGTCTTTCATAGCGGTTGGAATCATGCGTCATCCTAGCAACATGTGCTTCTGTGCCTCAACAAGGACTTCATATGCAGTTTACAGGTTTAATTTAAATTTTTCATCAGATACAGCGATTCCGTTGATTGAGTTTTTGGACACCAAATTTAATTTGAAAATGTACAGCAGTCGCACTGTATCAACAAGATCAAAAACAGTAATTGACGTAGTATTTCAAGGATATATCGAGCATATTAAGACCAAAGTATTTATTTAGTATTTACTTCATAAGATACATAATAGCTTTAAGGGTAAATGTATACACTTCTACAATAAAGTCCCAGCCACTGTTCAGGCAATATCTATAAATAAATTTAAATGTTTTATAAAAAAATGGCTCTGTCGTAAATCCTATTACTCCACTGCTGAATATCTAAATGATCGGACAGCCTGGGACTAGATTGTGGTTATTTTATAGCGACTGTACAATATTGTATATTTTTATTGAAAAGAGCGCAGAAAAAAGAATGCTGGGAGAGTTTCTTGCGCCGCTTCTTCTCTCTCAGAGCGCCATTTGTTTCCGAAGCGGTAGTAGTATCTAGTAGTATAAGAAATGACATCAAAAAGAATTCTAAAGGAATCAATTTTGAGAAAATAAATGCCTTTTATGCCTTTTATGCCTTTATTTCATACTTTAGTCACGATAAGCCTCCTGTTTCATTTATCGAAAGCTCTAAATCTCATTATGTTGTCTATATACTAATAAAATGTTAGATAATTATCAAACATTGTATCACTATGCTCATTATTAAAACCTACAATTATCCTCTTAAGCCAACATTTTTGAAGATTTCATTTCTACAACGTGTGCACACGTGTTATTTTTGTATTCAGATTGGCCCATATACATAAGAGTAACTGATATAGGCATAGGGTACCTTCAAAAAAAGCACGTACTCCTTCCTTAAAGGCCGGCAACGCTCCTATGATTCCTCTGGTGCCGCAAGAGATTGTGGGTGGCGGAGATCACTTAACACCAGGAGACCCGTTCGCTTGTTTGTCTTCCTATTCCATAAAAAAAATAGGCAACTCGGCATTTTCAAAGTTCTTAGCCGTTACCGCCATCTGTACGTCGGATAGTGCAACGTATTCCGTGTGATTTATAGTACTACACATACATGAATGTGAGTGTACTTTATTGCATTGTTTCTTCTATATATATAATAATATTGTATAATTTACTTCAACAAAAATAACACTGAATTAAGTTTAACTACAAGCACTCTGTGAGTTATCGACGTAACGAGGAGTTTATTTATTACAGAATGCGAAAAACACAAGGACATATAAATAATAGTATATTATTAATATTAAAGGTAAAGGTTTGCACAAAAGGTGTAGGTATTAAATAAAAATATTAGTTATTTGATACTTTTCAGTTTTTGAAGTCGGTTTTTTTAACGTATTTTTTTATACTTTTTACTGTCAGTTAATAATTATATATAATCAACCTGAATGAAAACTCCTAAAAAGCCATACACAAGAAACAATTATATCATCCACGTAGTAAAAATTTTCATAAAAATTTTTATAAAATGAAAACTACTAGGCCAACCTATGTAAAATTTTTATGGCAAACATTTCGCTTCAAACTAAACAAGAATCATCGAAAATAGGTTCATAAATCTTAGAGCAATCTGTGAACATACATAAAAAAAAATACCGATCGAATTGAGAACCTCCTTTTTAAAGTCGGTTAAAAATATCGTTTAAAAGTTATAAGAACTGTCAAAGTTTCAAACTCATTTCTATATCGGCATACAGATGGTGTTAGTTTCAGTGAAAAAAATAATGTTCTACGTTACTATAGAATGGTTTGGTCTAAACACAACTAACGTAGGGACGCGCTGAGTGCCTCAATGTGCTTTTAAGAACTTCGTAAATAACTTAGTTAACAGTAACCTGACAAGAATTCAAGTATTATTACAGAATTCAGTTTCGTAATTAATTATTAAATTAACAAAATAGGTTTTTTTGAAATAAAACTTCTTTCGGCGCGACTTGGGGGTAATTTAGATATTTTTCTGACGGAAGTAACGCCAATTAAAAAAGTCAATTCAAACAATTTTTTAAGCCGTTATAATGTTATGGTTTAAAAAAAACATTTCAATATTATGCTCAGTAATATTTTTTGAAAATCTCCAAGTCTATTATATGCTTATTTATTACTACTTTTGTAATAAATAATGTACCAGTTATCAGAATTTTTCTGACATTTGCGACATTCGTTAATTTGTTTTTGGTTTCTTCTTCCATTATTAGAATAGGCAAAGGGTTCGAGATATTCGTTAATATTCAATATCAACGTCATTTTAGGTCGTCGTCAACGTCATTACACATATTAATGTGTAACCTTCAATTTCTTATTATCATTTATTTTATTTAATGAGTGAATATTTTTAAATGTGCGAATAGTATTAATGAATTATAAATAGAATATAAAATGAAAATAATAACCAGTCAAATAAAATGTCGGAATCCCAGGAACATTTTACTCTTTCATCAATAAATAAGCATAAAAGAAAAAATCAAGAACCTGATAATGAACTCACCTTTAAAAAGTTTAAGTGTTTATATTCTGATGAATAATAATATCAAAATATAACATTATATCATTCTTTGTAAAATATATAAAATCTCACTTGATTTAATAGTATTATTTATTATAAAGGCGTTTTTTTATTTTAGGTAGAGAAAATAAAATGCCACCGACACACACATTGCACAAAAGATGAAGTTATATCGTTAGCGTTTCCGAGAAAAAATATAGCAAAAAATCTAAAAAAGCTCCTCAGTAATAAGTGAGTGCTTAATTGGTAACAAAGCTTTATTTAATGTTATATATTCAAATATCTGTTAATTATTCCTATAGTTAATTATTATCAAGTTTTACTTCAATCGCGCGTAAATAATACACGCACACTCTTTTTTTCTTTAGCTATCGATTGATCTATTGACACGAGAGTGGGTCAGGGATTGGAAATAATACTCCGCTTATAGGAACGAGTCTTTATTTGCGTTCACTTTTTCTGAACTTGCACTTTGCCGGTCTGCCGCTGTTCCTCTTGTGGGCGGCGGTACCTTCATCGCGTCACACCGTACCGAACACTAAGTCTCTTCAATCTTCTTCTTCTGGGAACACTTCCACTTTTCACTACATCTTCTTTTCTTCTTCTTCTTCTTCTTTACACTTTCGAGTGAGAACTAGAACTGCCGTAGGCCACGCTTAGTACGGCTTATATACCCCCGGATCTGTTCTATTTTCAAAATGATTCTCCCATTCCATCTTTAAATTTAAATTGTACTAGAAAATTCTTTTAACTATTTTTATCCTGCTTACACATTTTCCATCCCTTCTTTTCTGTTCGATTTGATCCTGAACTAACTAGAAATTTCCATTAACTTTACAAAACCCAAAAAATTCCATACACTGGTAGGTGTACCCGGGTCTACAGCGTCTAAAGTAAACACTTTTACGCTAAAGCTACGAGTATTGCTGACGGAGCTGTTGAAATTATCAATGTCTTGAAGTTTGACAACTCTTGTCATGTACGTTGCTGCACGATGATGTTTGACAACTCTCGTCATAAACGTCGAAGCGTTGCTACGCAACACTGCCCCCTCCCAAGACATGATCGTCCCGATCATCGTTGCTTCCGTAGTACTTAGCCACCCGATCGACATGTACGATTTTCGGGGGACTGCAGAATCCAGCGTACCCCTACGCTGGATTCTGAGAGTCACATCATTTATCCTTGTGATTACTTTGTATAGTCCTTCTTCCAAGCTTCGGAGACTTCCCCTTTCGCCTTATGTAACCAAATCAGGGTTCCTTCTTCAAAACTAGGAACATTAGCTCTTCGATCGTAGCGCGTCTTCATCCGTTCACTTGCCTTAAGCCCAGTTCTTCTAATTTCCTCGTAGATGTCAATCATCTTATTCCGTAACTCATCCACATATTCTATTATATTTTTCGTAGTATCCGGTGGACAACCTGAGAGTAAATCAGCTGGCAATCTCAATTCCCTTCCAAAATTGGCGTACGCAGGAGTTACCGTAGTCGTCTCGTGTATTGCGGCTCTATACGACATGAGAAACAGTGGAATGTGCTCGTCCGCCCTTGACCACTGTGCATCTCCAAAGGCACACCGAATCTGCAGAAAACTTCATTCACCAGCTTCGTCGCAACGGTGACTGCTTCTTGATTCGGTAGAGCAAATGCTTCCGGCCACTTCGTGAAATAATCCATCACCACCATTATGTAACGGTTTCCAGATTTGGTGACTGGGAACGGTCCGGCCATATCCAGAACTACTCTTTCCCATGGAGCCCCAAAATTGTACATCTTCATAGCTCCTCTGCTCCGGGTCTGAGGTCCTTTGACAGCAGCACAACTCTTGCATTTTCGGCACCAGTCTTCCACATCATCACGGCAATGCAAGCAGTAAAATCGTTCTTTAATTTTTGTGAGAGTTCTTCTTATTCCCAAATGTCCACCTGAAGAACAATCGTGATAAGCTCTCAGGATCTCGTTCACCTTCTCCCTGAGAACGACCAGTTGCAGATAGCAATCCTTTCCTTGCGGGGATTCCCATTTACGGCAGAGCAACTCGTCATGCATCACCAAACTGTTCCATTGTGCCCAGAGACTCTTGGTAGCCTTACTGTGTCTAGCCACTTCAGACCATTTTGGTTTAAAAGATCCTCTTGCTAGCCAATGTAAAAGTGGTTGAAGATCCTTATCATTTTCCTGAGCTCTCCTCACTGCATCGTTGCTCCAGTACTCGTCGATCGAATCTGTTCTAATCAACCGGATCATAAAATTCTTTTTCTCCTCCTGACGAATGCAATGTTTGCATTCCATCGGACAAGGTCTTCTAGATAAAGCATCTGCATTTCCATGACTTTTTCCTCCTCGATGCTCCATTTCAAAGTCATACTATTGAAGTTGCTCAATCCATCTGGCCACTTGTCCTTCCGGATTCTTGATTTCTAGTAACCACTTCAAGGCGGCATGATCAGTCCTTACGAGGAATTTGCGACCCAACAAGTACTTTTTTAAATGTTGTAATGTCGTTACTACAGCCAGTAACTCCCTACGAGTTACACAGTAGTTTCTCTCCGGCTTCGATAAAGATTTGCTAAAGTATACAATTACAACTTCTTGATCTCCTCTCTTCTGAGATAGTACTCCATCGATTCCGGTGTTGCTAGCATTAGTATCCACTATGAATCTTCCCTCTGTGTCAGGATATCCGAGGATAGGTGATTCACATAGTCTTTTCTTCAACTCTAAGAAAGCTTGTTCGCATTCTTTATCCCAGAAAAAGGCTCTTTTCTCCTCCGTCATTTGATGTAAGGGCTTAGCAACATCGGAAAACCCTTTCATAAAGCGTCGATAATAAGAGCATAGTCCTAGAAATGCTCGCACATGTATCTTTTCTGTCGACGTCGGCCAGTCCTCGACAGCACTTCTCTTGACAGAATCCGTCGCAACGCCTTGCTCCGAGATAACGTGCCCCAAGTAATGCACCTGACGTTGAAAGAAGGAACATTTCTTTGGACTCAACTTCAAGTTGGCACCCTGCAGTTTTGCGAAGACTTTTTCGAGCTTCTTAAGATGATCTTCAAAACTTCGTCCCATAATGATTGTGTCATCCAAGTAGACAAGGCAGGTTTCTCCCAACTAGTCAGCTGACAAAAGTCACACAGAGCAAACGTTTGTACGTCGTCGCTAAACGAAATTACCGATCGTAAAGTTTTCAGAGGTGCCAAACATTTTCTTTTGAAATGAAGTACAAAAAATGTAAGGCTAGTGTCGGTGAAGGTGTTCGATGTCAATGTAAATCAGAAGATTCATCGTCGCCAGGTAGAGACGAGAAGTTAGACGCTATTTTGAACGAGTTAAGCAAAGTAAAACAAAAACTCACTGTTCTACCAAAACTAGTCGAGGAAATTAAATCTATTAAATCCGACTTTGCGGAATTGAAAAAATCTTGTGAATTCATCAATGCTAAATTGGAGGATTTTGAAAGCAGACTACAAGAGTCCGAAAAAACTTCAAAACAGGTTCAAATTCTACAGGATACCCTAAATGCTACACTACTGGAAATCGGCAAAGCAAAGCAAGAGCTTGCTAATAGAGATCAGTGGGCACGACTCAATAATTTTGAGGCAAAGGGCGTGCCAGTAAACAAAACTGAGAACCTTTACACTATTGTTGAGAGCCTGTGTAGTACTGTAAATTACAGTGTTCCGAAAACACAGATTAACTACATGTCTAGGGTTCCAACACCTAATTCTTCAGAAAAAAATATTGTGATTAACTTCTTAAACCGATATGTAAAGGAAGATTTTAAGCTGCGGCAAGATTGAAACAAATTATAGTTACAGGTGATCTAAGCTATCGCGGTGAGAATCCAGAAGCGAATATTTATGAACGATCACTTAACAGCTGATAGCATAACACTGCTTAATAAAGTTAAACAATTTGCCAAAGAGAAAGGATATCAATATGTGTGGGTGAAGTTCTGCAAGATCCATATACGCAAAAACGACGAGTTACCTGTTAAAGTTATAACCAATGAGACTGATTTAAACAAATATTCATAGCTTATTTTAAATCTGTATTGCTTTCGGTTTATGTGAACGCACTCATTACTTCTATTTTTCAGTTTAATCAATTCTTGTTATTAAAAAATGTTAGCTGCTTTGAAATATTTGTCATCCCTGGCTGGCACGTCTTGCGTCTTCGCAATCAAAACCAGTTTTTATACCGCGTGACCGCGCTTCGTATTAGTATTTCATTTGTGATATTACTGCTTTGCTTGTGCGTATTAAGTATTTTATTATACCTACGGCTCGCTAATTACCCTGTTCAACGTTATAGCTTAATCACTTTATTTATTCACTTGCATTGTTTATAACGATATGTGGGAAGTTTATTATCGTTTTGTTTATATAACTTGTATTTTGATTGTTTTTGCTTCATTTTTTATAAATGGTGAATACTAAAGTAATAGCTAAAGACGTGTTGAACGATATGTCTATCTATTATCAAAACGCAAGGGGTTTACGGAATAAGACTAATATGTTTTATAGAAACGTATGTACACAGGAATTTGATATTGTTATCATAACTGAGTCTTGGCTTCTGGATAGTATATGTGACGGTGAATTATTCGATACCAGGTATTCAGTATGGCGCCGTGACCGTGACTATTCGAGTAGGGGTCAGACCCTTGGTGGCGGCGTCCTAATAGCAACGCGGAAAGATTTACAAGCCCGGCCATAGCCCGCATTCTGCTCTTCGGCAGAAGACCTATGGATTACATTACAATATGTTAATCTACATGTTTAAGTGGTCTATATTTGCACTCAAAACCTGGGAAACTCATTCTCTCTGCAATTGTCAAATTATTTAAACAATCTTTACAATATTATTGCTGCCCATCCGGACGATAAATATTTATTAGTAGGTGATTTCAACCTTAGCAATATTATCTAGCTACCGGGTCCCGATGGTTCATTTGTGCCTACCAACGTATCATCTGATGACGAGTACTTATTGACTGACGAGATGACCTCTCTAGGGCTTTATCAATTCAATGGTGTGCGTAACTTCGGCCTTACCCTCGACTTAGTTTTGTCAAACGTCTCAGTACAGGTGGCTGATTTTAGTCATGATCCTCTTGTGCCCATAGACAACCATCATGGTGCTAGGAATATTAGGAAATAAAAATTATTTTTTTAGTATACAAACCTCTGCTTACTAATCCATTTACTAAGACGTTTTTCAATGAAGGGGCTATACCTCAATAATCTGCGAATTAGAGAACACGGACTGGTATTACGAACTTTTTTTTTTCGAGATGAGTAAAATACATTTACGTATTGAAGACCCCGAAACGGGGCCCATATGTCGGGCTCGGGTGTAAACACCCCCTACCGACTAAAAACCTCCACTGTGCTGATAGCCCTGAAGGCTTTTACAGCGAAGCCGGGCGGGGGCCTTGGAGGCCGAAAATGTAGCACACAAGCGCGGGGCGTCTCGGAAGGAGACTCGAACCTCGGACCGCCTGCTCACTAGGATGGATGGAGAGAAGATCACTAACGATCTAATATATCTGTTAGTCCAGTGGACTCTAGGTTTGAAGAGACTTCGCACTCGCCGGCGAATGCGGTGATATATGTATGTAAGTATGTGTGAGTGTATGTAAGTGTGTGACTATTTGTAGTGTTATTGTAGGTGTGTGATTTGTGATGTGAGTGTGAGTAGTGTTAAATGATTACAGGACGAGGACTATCTCGTCGGGCTTCTATCAATGTGTGTCAATCGTATTATATTAGGTTGTGGCCGCTGGAAATCGTCAAGTGACGAGTGGCAGCGGTTTGATGTACACGGCCGCGCCTACGTCTTCGAGGGCGGTGTGGTTGGTTTGGTGTCGGTGTTGGTGATGGTGTTGGTGTCGCGTTCCCAATCGTAATATAGTCGTCCGGGTCGACTAGTACGTGTCGAGGTCGCCTCTGTTTGTTCAGACTGTGGTCTAGAGGAGTGTAAGCACATGCCTCCCTCACCTCTTGGTGTTGGTTTTGGTTTCTTTCTTGGTTATTAGGGTGCTCGGCCACCTTATCACAGTAGCGTCGCGATATCTCCTTGAAATGTTGAGCGATGGTCGGCAGCTCAAGATCGCAATGGATATCTACGTTACGAACGAACCACGGCGCTCCGGTGGCCGTGCGCGTGAATATATTCTGAACCACTTGCAAACGCCTCAAGTGGCTCGGCGGCGCGTGGGCAAACACGATGCTTGCGTACGACATAATGGCACGTACGATGGTCTTGTACAATGTCACCTTGTGTCTAAGCGGTAGTTTGCTTCGCTTGCACACAAGTGGATACAGGCTAAGGACAAACCGGGCTCTATTGCAAACCGTGCTGATATGTTTTGCGAAGTTCATGTTACTGTTAAACGTAACACCTAAATATTTATAATGTTGGGCCCACGGAATAAGGGTCCCATATAATTTAACAATAGGTATAGGGGCCAAAGATTTTATTTTATTAGTATAACCAAAGAGTACCGCTGCACTCTTTGAGGGATTGACTTCAATCCGCCATTTTCTGAACTAGTCTCCTAGTTCATTAACGGCGGCCTGAAGCACTCTTATATGAGTCGCGAGGAACCCCCGAGTGGCGCCATAATAAAAGCCGTGTCGTCTACGTATTGTGCAATTTGTACTTTCTGAAGCTTCGGGAGGTCACTCGTGAAAAGTGAGAAAAGGGTCGGGGACAGAACTGAGCCCTGAGGCACTCCCGACCTGATGGGTCGGGGCGTGGATAACGTGCCTTCTACTCGATAGCGGAAGCTTCGATCAGTAAAGTAGGCTCGTATGATGCGCACGAGCCTGTCTGGCATACGAAGTTCATACAGCTTAAAGATTAAGCCGTTATGCCATACCTTGTCGAAAGCTTTCGCGACATCGAGAAATACGGCCGCTGTAACTGTACGGTATTGGATTCGTTTGAGAATATACTCAGTGAGTCGGTGGGCTTGTTGGGGACACGAGTGAGCAGTCCTGAAACCAAACTGATGGTCGGGTATCATGTTCTGCTCCGCGATATAGGTATTACGAACTAAACTCTAGGAGTTTCGATGACGCAGTTAATTATTTGTATGAAGTATGTAGTAAAATGATCATCGAGCACATTCCTTCTAAAATTGTTTCATATGGTCGATTCCCGAAGTGGTACTCTTCGAGTCTTAAAAAACTAATCAAAGAGAAACATAAACAAATTTAGATTATATGGAAATAAGGCCGATGAACAAGCTTTTAAGTATTTACGGGCTCGAGTTAGAACTTTAGAAGAAGAATGTTGTAGTAAATATATTTCGTCAGTTGAAGCTTCTATTACGTTTAGCCCAAAAAACTTTTGGTCATTTTTTAAAAATAAATCAAAATCGCATTATTTTCCAAATAATATGTTATATCGAAATAATGTGCCTACTTCCGGTGATAATATATGTAATGGTTTTTCTGACTTCTTTCTAAGCAATTTTATTGCAGGTTCTACTGCTACTTCTCTAAATACCTTAGATAATTAAAAAGTTTCATCCATATCAAATATTGAGGTAGACGCTCGTAGAATAAAAAATCTTCTTTTAAATTTGGATCCCTCTAAATCTGCAGGTCCAGACAATGTGCCAGCTATCTTTTTAATTAATTATGCTAGTACTTTAGCCGTCCCTCTGGCAATTCTGTTTCAACGATCACTAGCTGAGGGCAATGTCCCTACCATCTGGAAACGCGCCTTTATTACACCTATTCATAAATATGGTTCCAAAAACAATATTGAAAATTACCGTCCTATTTCGAAATTATATATAGTATCCAAAGTTTTCGAACAAATAATTTATTCTCAGGTCAGTCTTGCCTTAAAACAATCTTTCAACTCCCAACAACACGGATTTTTAAAAAATAGGTCAACTACAACAAATTTAATTCTCCTTAATTCCTGTATTACCGATGTTATGGCTGATGGTCACCAGTTGGATGTAGTTTACACTGATTACAGTAAAGCCTTTGACAGGATACAGCATCGTATACTTATTGATAAACTCAAAAAGATAGGCATCAGCGGTGATTTATTGCGGTGGTTCACATCATATGTTTATAACCGAACTCAAGCAGTGGTCATTAACAGCTATTATATCTAGTTGGGTTCCTATCCCTAGTGGCGTCCCACAAGGTTCCCTTTTGGGCCCTTTGCTCTTTGTAATATTTGTAAACGACATATACAGGTGCCCCCCCCCCACATCACTCACAGCTTCTATGCTTTGCGGATGACATGAAAATCACATCCTTATCTGATGCTATGTCTTTGTAATCTGACTTGAAACGCCTTGAACACTATTTGCCTTCAAAATCAGTTAGAATTATACGCGTCTAAGTGCAAAATTCTGACATTCACTCGTAGACGTAATGTCCTAAAAAATTCCATACACTGGTAGGTGTATCGAACCCGGGTCTACAGCGTCTAAAGTAAACACTTTTACGCTAAAGCTACGAGTATTGCTGACGGAGCTGTTGAAATTATCAATGTCTTGAAGTTTGACAACTCTTGTCATGTACGTTGCTGCACGATGATGTTTGACAACTCTCGTCATATACGTCGAAGCGTTGCTACGCGACTATATCAATGACGTTCTATACATATATACAATGCACCTCATACAAAATCAAAGCCGAAATATGGCACATGCCACAAATAACACCATAATAACCTTCGACTGCTATGTCTATACATTTCTGATAGTGTCTTTTCATCTGTCCTATTCTGACTAGCGGGTCTTGTCTGGGGACTTGTAAATAATATTGTACCATAAGTATTTAATTCCCGTATATTGTACCAATTGTAAAATAGATACTTGACATTATAGCACCTGAATTAGCAATAATATTTAATGAATGCATAGATGAGGGTGTGTTCCCTGACCTCATGAAATACAGCAAAGTTATACCTTTGTTTAAATCGGCAGTTCTTTTGATACTGCTAATTTCAGACCTATTTCTGTGCTGCATGTTTTTAGTAAATTTTTTGAAAAATTTTTGCTTCAACAGCTTAAAATGCATTTTTGTAAATTAATGAACAAAAATCAATTTGGTTTCACTAGGGGCTTATCAACAATTAATGCGGGTACTAGACTCATTGACACATCTTTGACGCCTGGGTAGAGTCACAGGATGCATTGGACATTTTTTGTGTTTTGTCTAAAGCATTTGACTTCGTCCACCATGAAAGTTTAATCCTAAAACTAAAGCAATATGGAGTGAAAAATAGAGCCCAAAACTGTTAAAATCATATTTAAGCGAAAGAGTTCAGATAGTCGATGTAAATGGCAAACGGTCTTCGGCTAAACCTGTGGGAATGGGTGTTCCACAAGGTTCTATTCTCGGTCCTTTCTTGTTTCTTATATATATTAACGATCTACCGTTTATGGTAGATGATAGCCATGAGATTGTATTGTTTGCTGATGATACTTCACTTATTTTTAAAGTGAAGCGACATGCAGATATTGATGACGAGGTAAACAATGCACTCTCAAAGATAGTGCGTTGGTTAAAGACGAATAATCTGCACTTAAACAGTAAAAAACAAAGTGTTTACAGTTCGTTACACCAAACACAGCGGAGGTACAAATCAACGTCCTTTTAAATGACCAGAGATTGGAACTTGTGGACACTACGGTCTTCTTGGGTATCACGTTCGATAAAAAGCTTCAGTGGGGTTACATATTGCCCATCTAGAAGATAGACTCAGCTCTGCGGCATATGCAGTTAGAAAGATTAGAGAGTACACGAATGTTGCGACCGCTAGATTAGTGTACTTCAGTTATTTTATGGGGTCATGCTGTTGACATTGATTATGTGTTTGCCTGCAAAAGAGAGCTGTTCGTGCTATGTATCAGCCTGGTTATCTCTGACAGTCTCTCAAAAAAAAATTTAAAGAAATAAATATTATGACTGTTCATTCTCAGTACATTTATGAAAATTTAATATACGTTCACAAAAATCGTCACCTTCTTGCTCTTAATAGTGATTTTCATTATTATAACACTAGAAATAAGGGATTGCTTGTAACTAATTCTAGTAGGCTTCATAAGATACATAATAGCTTTAAGGGTAAATGTATACACTTCTACAATAAAGTCCCAGCCGCTGTTCACGCATTATCTATAAATAAATTTAAATGTTTTATAAAAAAATGGCTCTGTCGTAAATCCTATTACTCCACTGCTGAATATCTAAATGATCGGACAGCCTGGGACTAGATTGTGATTATTTTATAGCGATAGAAATGACTGTACCGTATTGTACATTTTTATTGAAAAGAGCGCAAAAAAAAGAATGCATGAATGGGAGAGTTTCTTGCGCCGCTTCTTCTCTCTCAGAGCACCATTTGTTTCCGAAGCGGTACTAGATACTACTCTAGTAGTTATTAGAAATGACATCAAGAAGAATTCTAAAGAAATTAATTTTAAGAAAATAAATGCCTTTTATGCCTTTTAAGGGGAAAAGTGCGCTCACATTGGCTTTAAGCACACTTTTGCCGTTCTGTTATCAGACTGTGAATGATATGTCCATATGTATAGAACGTCATTGATTGATATAATAAAACATTGGACATCTAGCGACATCATAAAATTTTTCATTTCTCATTCAAAGTTTTATCATATTTTGTTTTAAACATCACTTTTTTGGATTGTAATTGGTTTTGATAGCCGTTATTCTTATTGCAAAATAATCGTAGGCATAAATCCTAGTCACTGATGAATTTTGAATTCAAATAAAATTCTTTTTATGGCGTTCAAACTAAAGTAATCGTAACTTATTGTCATTACGGCCAAGTACGGCTTGGTCCAGCTTGGAAGACCTTCCGTAGTGCAAGTGACTACTAAAGTAACTCCATCCCACTTAAGATACTTATGAGGTAAGAGCACTCTGTGCATGATAAAAACACAATACTGATGATAAGACAATATTTAATGAAGAATATAACATTTAACAAATAATGAGTTATTTACACATAGTTACATTGACAACAACATTTAGGTTAGTTACTTAAGTAGAAGTATGTACGTTTATTTAATTATTTATAAAACCATAAGATTATCCCATCAACTAATGAACGTACCCACGATATTAGATTTTTATTTAGTTTCAGTTCGATTTACCTTTATCATATGCATAATCATCATTTTAAAAAATATGAATTGAGACGTATTAGGGTACGTGTAGATAGTACAGCCAACGGGGCCCTCACTACCCTTCTTAGTTAATAAATGTAGATGGGGCGATACCACTTCGCTATAACATTTAACTAGTAAAGAAATAAGAATTTTGAATCTATTTGGTTTTAAAGTTTCAGGTTCGTTTTTAAATTTTTCTATTATTCTTTTAGGTTTCACTGACACAAATTTGGTCTGACATTGTATGAATATAATATTTTAAAAAATACGGCAGGATAAGGCAGGTAGTAATCAACTTCTAAGACGCGTGATTAATACTCCTGGTATTGTATGACAATAAATGAGCTATAATCCCAAGTCCTGAATACTATTTCTTTTAGAACTTATCAAATCACAATCACTTTATTCATTTATGTTGAAGAAATTACATACGAGTCAAAAATTATACATTTTACCAATTACCACCACTTCGGAAAAGGTGAGAAGAAGTGGCATGAAATTACCAAGTTATTATTCACAAAACATAGAAAATTCATTTCATTATGGTATATTGTAATTGTAATTTTTTTTTTAATTGGTGACGGAATGGGCAGAAGTTGTTGACACTGAGAGCCATCCTCTGTGACGCATGCGGCAGGACGCACCACGCACGGCAAGACGCGCCCGGCCGGTCTCAGTGTGATGAGCGCAGTGTGTCCGTCACCCTAACACTTCATAGGGGCAAGCTCATTCGGTAGCCAGACCATTCAAATTGGAATTCAATAGGAGAAGTATTAGAAATTTTATGGTGTCTAGCGGTATGGTGTTTGTGGCAATAGTCTCGGGGAAGAGTGCACCTACCGACCTACTGCTATAAAATACATTGAATACTTTGTTATTATCATTATTACGAAGAAATAGATAATGTTAAATACAAAGAGATCTACTCCGATGGTGTGTGTGCGAGGCGATATGTATGTCACACCTATGTTATACACATATTTCTCCGCACCTTTTTACCTCAATAACTTTACAAGTTTAACGGAATATCTACAATTGTTACTCCCATCCATTCGAATCGGACGAAAGTCAGAACGCCTTATAGCTGACCATTCACAATGGCATTTTCGTGTCAAATGACGTGACATACGATTCGTAAATGTAAAACTCCGTACAGGTTATGTAAGAGTGTAGATTTCTAATACAAAATGTCGCGCCGCTCGGAGTGGACCAACAAACATCGTGGGCAAAGTAGACATTTGGCGCCCAACCACAAGTCGTCTCAAGCCACCCTGGTGCAGCTATCGTGGATGGCCAGCTTAACAATCAACTGTAACATATCCTACAATTATATACTAGAAGCGATATTTAAAATATCTACTTATTATAAAATTATATATTGTTATAATATCTGTAGATAGATCCGGAAGCTAAATACAACCTTTACCAGAATTTTAAAAGGACTATTTGTTCAAAAGTTAATTTACATCGTCATTATGAATGTCCATAGTCACTGATACCAACTTAGTCTTTGATGTGAATTTATGAAATTTATTATACTTAATGAATAGGTCAATTATTATATTATTTTACACATTTGAAAATTACTATATTAAATGAATGTAATAATATAATATTAAATGAATAAAACTTTGATTAATAAAAATTAAAACGACAATTATTCACACGATAAAATAAACAAATATATAAAAAAACATTGTTAGCCGTTTATACTAAATGAGGACAAAATATTTGTTCGAATTTATGTGCATTGTTTGTATACAAAATACGAATAAAGTTCTTGCCCGAACTAATATTCTACCAAAACATGACTGGCTATGTAATCGATCGTAGACGGGACTGTAATATTATTAATACGCCGGGCCAACTGTCACCACTCGTCATATCTCAGTTTAGAGTGATCGCTGTTCAGCCAGTCCCATGCATTGTTCCTTAACAGCTATGAGTTACGACAGTGTTACGTTGTAGTTCTCGTTTAGGTGTGGGTAAAGTCAACACGAATTCATCGCTATGCAAACGAAGCTTTTGATTGACCATGTTGAAAGTATAAATATACCTGGATGAGGGATATCATGACACGTTAGTGACGAAGCGTAACGTTAACCTCGCAGTCCCCATAACAATGAGTGGGGATTAATGTGCGCTTCCTTAGTCTTGCCACCTTTTACCGCAACTCTGAAGCTGTCTAACAACTACACCGAGTATACTATTAATAACAATATTTACAATCAAATACGTAATAGTAACATAATAAAAAAGTTATCTAAATAAATTTAAAATCAATAAATGTGATTTATACCTATACATTTATAGAGGTAAGTAGCAAAAATTATGAAGAAATAAATCGCTATTGAGTTGAAAATTACGTAGCACGTGAATATAGACTGCATTGCTACTTGTTGATTACATCACCTCAGTAGCTCTCAGGTGAGGCAGAGGCAGGTGTGCGGCGCTTAACAATACCGACGACTATATGACACAGCGGCAGAGCATTGCAAGCTCCTGACAACTCCTGACAGCCGGGTATGTATTACGTGCCTACGAATGATTTAAATTATTTTGCTAGTTAGTTTTTACTCACTAACTAATCTAGTTATCATACTTCTGCAGCCTTACTCATAGGAAAACTGTTTCATCGTCCCCAGAACACCAACCAGGGGATGCAAGTATCAGATAAAAACTTGTCTATCTTAATGTTCATTTGCTTGATCAATTTAAACAAGCTAATTATTTCAACAATGTAAAGAAATTAATGTGCTAGTTTATTATTATAAAATGACTATTATCAAAATTCAAACGTCATATAAGAAACAGCTTACTGACGTCGGCCATTTTTTACTACTGAGGGCTAAAAGTAGATTTATTGAAGTCCCTATTTTCTTATAAAGTCACATTACGTTTTTCTAAAAGATATATTTTAGCTTTAATATGCAATAATGAATACCACTTTTTGATAAGTGTTTATAAGTATGAACGAGGTGTTAAACCTAACTAACTTAGGAAAACGATCATAATTTATAATTAATACCAGAATAGCGTCCATTAATTAAGTGAAAATGTTAAATAAAAATAAATATTTGTTAAGTATGTAACCAAGATGTAGACTCAACGGTGCCGTGTCATATACATCCTCCCATATATAATAATAATAATTAATGGGTACTTCTTCAAGGTCCACGGGTATTTATCAACAACTTGTAGAACATTTAGTTTCGGGAGTCACTGGAGGACGGCACTTCCCCGTCGATCTTGTGGCGGATGTGGGAGTAGCCCTCGGGGAGCGCTGGCCAGGTGTCGGACGCGCTCCACTCCGAAGTGGTCACCTCTGAAGGACGCTCAACTACTTCTGTCTTCGTATCGAGTGAAAGAGGCTTCGGTGTCTCGATTCGAGGCACTGAGCTGTAATTTTAGTTTTCACAATTAAAACAACAATATATGTTAGATAACCGGCGAGCAGGTGTTGGTCTCATTTCAGAGCTGGCACAGAAAACACATTAATTGAACGTCTGAAGATATTGCTGATGTTCATATAGTTTATTAATCCTTGCTTTACTGTAAAAAATGAACTGTATTAAAATTAACTTTACTTAATGTTGGGCGAGTGACAAACAATGTTAATGACCGAGCACCTAGGTTACTCTAGGTTATTCCAAGAAAAGCCTCTGCTTTTCTTGGAATAACGTTAAATGCCAAGCTCCAATGGGGCCCTTTTCTGCTACATACCTAGTTAAAAAAGTTCGTTCCATATCAGACTGAAAATCCAAAATTGTTTTTTTTTTAGTTAATTTTACAGCATTATGTCATACTCGTATTATAGATAATGTTGCTGATATTGTATCTAATTTTGTACCGCAAAAAGAAAAACAAAGTATATAGTTTCGGCCTAAGAGAGTAGTTCAGATCTAAATTTAAGGATTTTAAAGTAATGACTGCTTTCAGCCAATACATAATATGTACCTATATGAATTTTAAATGTTCATAACAATGGAAACGTCTCTCAACAAGATCAAATCCTATAATAAATCGATAGTTTCAAGATAGACGAATGAAATCAAAATGGAAAGGATTATTTTAACGCTAACAAGCTTCGATATGAATTGCGTTAAGGGCTTTTAAATACTCTTTATAAAATATTACATATAATAATAATAATGAATTACAATTAAGATTTAAACAAGGGTACTGCATAGAACACATTCATAATTTTGTTATGTGGATCAGTTGTTGGAGCAGGCTTCAGCATGCTCGCTTTAATAATGTTATTGCTAGTGGCGGTGTCCTGGGGTGGGTCGTTCCCTTCCCTCAAATATGGTCGAGGGAGTTCAAGTTGTTAATGTTATTTTTTTTTAAATATATTTTGTACATTAATAATATTCATAATTCATAATGTTCATACAGTGCCCGCATAATACCTTTATTTAAATACAGTGTGTGTGCACTGATGCATGCTGTACCCAAAAACCCTTGTGGCTTTTTTCTTAATTTAAATTTATTTTCTGAACTTATTTGTATCAGTGACGTCATTGAGTATTTGGCGTTTCAACATTTTATACAGATATTAATTAAATAATTTGTGAAATGATGAAGTTGCAAATGGTGATTAAATAGAGTGGCAATGAGTTTCATGCAACTTTTCATTAAAGCTCTACTGTTTCTGAGGTGGTGTTAAATGATATAAAGTATTAGGTATTAGGAACGGCACGTTCATGAATATTAAAATAAAGTAAAAAACAGCCAGTCGAGAGTTGAACGTACCGAGAACTACGTTGCGACATAAATAAGTAGGGCGAGCACCAGAAACATCAGGCCATGTTGGCCCACAACCTGTTCTTGGAAAAAATATTGAAAGCTCTTTGAAGATTTGAATCAAAGAATGTTCCCGGGCAGAATTTCCAATAAATAAGGAGGGCTTACGTGACTCCGTTAAAAGAATAGTTATACAGGGCAATATAAAAACTCCGTTTGTATATAATCGTCCTGGGAGGTCATGGTTTGACGCATTTATGCTAAGACATCCTGATTTAAGTTATAAACATGCAGAGTGTATTAATAAGGCTCGTGCCATGATCACAGAAGAAAAAATCAGAAAATGGTTCGATGAAGTCACAGCTTTGTACCTGTGGTGCCAGAAAATTGCAAGATTCTAAAAGAACCAGAACGCGTGTGGAATTGCGATGAAACGTCTTTTTTCGAATATCACATTATTATATGTATACTACATTATTTACAGTAAAAGCTAATGGCTACGCCTCTAACCATCTATATTACTATAGTATATTCCATCTGTATTAACATGCCCTGTATGGAGGGAAATAATGAATGCGAAGGAAGCAGAAAAAAAAACAAAGAAGAGAAAAAACGAATAAGAAAAGAAATGACAAAATATAAAACTGATCGTGCAAATAAAAAAAAACTAAAAACAGGACCAAATCTAGTAAATGTAGACCTTGATGAATGTTCTGAAAAAGAAAACCAGAAACCTCGAGCTCCAAAAGAGAAATATTCAAAAATTAGAGGGTATTCTTCGGAAACTGACACTGATGCAACTATATCTCTTCAGGATTCTGACGATGATACTGATTTTGTGCGCATTACAAGGGATCTTAGTGAAACAAGTGACAGTGAAGATATTTCTATTCTTCAGGATTTACTAAATGAAGACCCCAGCACTTCAGTTCCAGCTATGGTTATTGGAATGAAAGGATTGGAATTCACAAACCTAGGTATCAAAACTGAACAAACCCAAAACAGATTAAGTGCGGGAGACTTCCATGTCGTAAAGTTTTTTACAATGAAGGGACCAAAACAAAAAAGCTGTTTTAAAAAATTTCATTGGTCAGGTTATTAACTTTGTAGAAGACAGTCACATTTTTGTTATGGTGATGAGGAAATCAACGAAAACAGTTAATACTTTCATATTCCCTCAAGTGGTTGATGATCAATTTGTGAGCTTCGATAACGTTGTGGCACAAGTTAAGCCTCTAAAGGTGTCTAGAGGAAGGTTTAACTTTCAAAAGACGTAAGGCAATTTATTTGTTCCTAATAGATGAATACTTTAATTTTCCTACCTATGAGTGTGGTTTTAAAACCAAAATATTATTAATAAATAAATACCTATGTGTTCATTAGTAAATCTCTTTTGTTTTATTAATTGTTTATTAAGAATCCCTTTTCAGTCGGAAAGGCCAGAAAGGGTACAGAGGCATGGCCATAATCTGGTGAAAAGTGGCCAAAACTGGTGATTTCGCTATGTAATCTATTTTGTATATATTTTATTAACATATTGTATAATTTTACGGGCACACGCTGTAAAATTTATGAGAGAAATAAATAGACTATATTTATTTCTTTAAAAGAAAAGCTTAAAGTGGCCAAAGCCGGGACATCTACCCTATATTTGATTTTATGTATGTAAAGTTTGCTTGGTAACTAACTAGTAACTATACAATACGTTGCAAATTAGTTTATAATAATATAAGACATCAAAAGGTGTGTGTATGTGACCTCACGCGCTCAGGAGACTGCATGGCGTCGTTGGTACTTGAAATCTCCAAGTCTTCCGAATAGTTTAGGTGAATTTTGTCAACTTCACTTCGCTGATCTTTATCTGAAAAAAGATATTGAAATAAGTGTAGAAGCTTTTAAAGGTTTGTGAAGTGGTGATGTGATTGACAATAAAGACTCAGATAATGCAGCTTTTTCATTATTTCAATCAGGCATGTGGATCACCTATCGGGATGTTACCAATATTTGAGGTGTGTATATTGTTAGTTTGTGAAGTTCCGAAGTTTTATGGACAAATCTATCTTCTCATTGTTTTTATAAACGACTATTGTCGTTATAAAATTTGCAATAGCAAACGAGAATGTATCAGGTATTTTACCGTCGCCACATCAGAGCAGCACAACACTAAGTGTCATTGATTGATGATTGTTGACGTGGAAGCAAATCGCTGGAGTACAAGTAATTGTAGCTACCGTCAATGTTGATGGCAGCTTCAGGCCAGCCCAGGGAGTCTCCCTCCACATCCACGGGTTCATCTTCGGCATCGTACGACCTGGAGTCGCGCGGATGCTCGTCTCTTCGATCATCATCCAGATCGTATCCCAGCATGCTCTCCACAGTGTGGTGACGTTTGCGTGTGCGCAGCTTGAGCCGGCGCTGTCGGTTGGCGCGAATTCGCTGATAAGTCTGGATTGGAGGAAAATTATCAAGGCTTTTAAATAATATGATGGAAATATAGAATGTTATTAAAATCAGCCCACGCCATAATTAATATCAACTAATAAAAACTGATCGTAATATGTGCCTGTTTGGACAGAATTGTGATGGAGAACCATAAACTGAAAGCCAAAAGGCGTGTCTAAACAAACGATATATTTAATACAATTTACTTAATTAAACATACATATAAACATCCATGACTCGGAAATATCCATATTCATCATATAAATGTTTGCACCTACCGGGATTCGAACCCGGGACCTCTAGCTCAGTAGGCTGGGTCCCTAACCACTGGGCCATAGAGGTCGTCATATATATATGGGGTGACCACTGATTAGTCTGTCCTGTCATCGCAAGACCCTTTTTTTTAACAACTTCCCTTTACTGTTTTAAACTAAATTAATTAATAATGTTATGCCAGTGTGATACAAACTTCTTTCGTATGCAACCAAATTGTGAAATGATGTTTCTGTATTGTTTCCTGTTAGATCGTACACGTACCTCTAATAGTATCTTTATATCTAGTATGCTTTTTCTGATATTTCAAGAGATAATTGGTAATTATTTAGCATCACAGCCTAAACAGTATCGTGTAATACAGGAAGTCCGCTTTGAAAAAATCATTACAAGTATTTTATTTTCAACCTACAATCATTGTTATTAGGATTAACTATTTAGTAATAAATTAATAATTGCTTAATGCTCAAAACTAAGCTATACATTTAGAACATTTTACTAAACAAGTATTACCTACCTATCCAAAGATCTCCGATGTTAGAACATGTAAAGGATATTTCGCCGTTGAAATACAATACTAAATATAAGATTTGTACGGTTGCCGTACAGATTAATTTATGTTTGGTTCATAAATTAAACTAGACTTAAGAACAATTAGTTTATTGTACTTTGTCTAAATGGTTATAATGGTCAATGGTTATGAGCACACGCGAACCGATTGATGCTCGAACGTGAACTGGGGAAAATGTGGCAACACGGCACGCGCCAGCGCAACTGCTGACAGGGCGCAACGTGATGTGCGATGTTCCACTCGTACATGCTCCCCCTAGAGAAGTAAGGTGAAATGGTCATGAATAATGAAAATGGTACATGGTGATCAACAATTAATCTTAATCTAACGTACAGTCTCTATTTCACTATTCTCTTTACTATAACTATACCTAAACACAATAGGAGATATAGATTTGTTAACACTACCACTGGTCTTTAATCACTACACTCTGCTTTTGCAATAACACATTGTTCACTGACACTATAACGGACCGCCTCCCTGCTGAGGCATCGCACCGCGGCCGCGGGTTGCGGGAACACCTCGGCGGTGGTGGGGTCGGCGGGGCGCGGGGCGTGAGGAGCGCGCGCCAGCGATCATCGAGTACACGGAACAACGAATGTGCAACATAACCCCCTCCATTAGTAGACACATTTATTTGTGGTGAAATTTTAATCTCTTCGTTTGTACTGTAGGATGTACTTTCTGTGGTTTTTTCCTCAAACAATAGCAACCAAACTGGGCCGGACCACCATATAGAATGGTGAACTAGCTGGTCAGCCGTGATTCCTCTACTTGCGCAATCAGCAGGGTTGTCCTTGGACTGTACATATCCCCAGCATGATGACGGGATTTGTTCTATTACATGTTTGACCCTATTCGCCACAAATGGTTTCCATCGATTAAGATCTCCGCTCAACCATCCTAATACCGCTGTGGAGTCAGACCAACCAAATATCTTAATATTAAATTTAGACAAACATTTTCAAGTTGTTTTTATCAATTTTGATAGTAAAACAGCGGCGCATAGTTCTAGTCTAGGTAGCGAAATAATCTTCTTGGACGGAACAAGCCGTGTTTTTGATGCTACGATAACAACCGACGATTTATTTTGATCGTTCTTATGAATCCTAGCGTATATAACGCAAGCATAAGCCTTTTCAGATGCATCACAGAATCCGTGAAGCTCAATGGTGTCATTAGCGTTGCATTGTAGCCAACGTTGTATATTAATATGCTTTATGTTATTATTTAAGTTATTTCTTATGGTATCCCAACTAGATACAATGGTTTCTGGCAATATATCATCCCACTGAAGATCAAGTTACCAATTTTCCTGGAATAACAACTTAAGCTTGGTTGTAGCAGGTGATAACCAACCAAGTGGGTCGAATATTCTTGATATATCAGACAATAAAGTGCGTTTGGTAAGCTTTAACGATGGTTCTAATATTAGGTTAAACGTAAACTTATCATCACTTGGTTTCCATTGTAATCCCATGGCCTTTGTTGACTCTTGGTGCTTGAAAATATATGTGTGATGATGTCATTACTACTGTTCTCCGTATCTTCATCAAATAAATCAAGTTTATTAGATGACCATTTTCTGAGATTTAATCCACCCGAACTTAACAGGGCTATAAGTTCTGCTTTTAACCTTTTTGCGGAGTCAAGGTCATGGCTCCCGTGCAATACGTCATCAGTATAGAAGCTGGTATTCACCACTTCTGCTGCATCAGGAAAACGATGAGCTTCATCTTTGGCTAACTGTTTTAAAGTCATCATAGCTAGGAATGGTGCAGCCTTGGTGCCGTATGTAACAGTAGCTAGCTGGTAATTTTTAAGTGGTTGTTTGGGATGGTCACGCCAAACAATTTTTTGCAAAGGTTGGCTTTCTCATTGAGTAACACTTGCCTGAACATTTTTTCGATGTCAGCAGTAAAAGCAATTTCATATTGATGCCAACTAATAATAAGGGTGAGTAAATCCTTCTGTAGATTTGGCCCACTATACATTAAACCGTTTAACGAATAACCCGTCGAAGTTTTAGCTGATGCGTTAAAAACGACACGACAATTAGTGGATCCCAAGATGTTATATCGACCCCCATTGCTTTAATAGCATTCAGACATTCATTAGTGGTGTCGTGCAATCTTTTAATAAGTGCGGCTTACTGTTGTTGCAGATTTGGTAAATTCAGTAATATGTGAATATGCGAATTAAAAATAAGACGCATGTTACTATATCTGTGGTTTAAAATTTCCCAACAAATTGAGTAATTGTCTGAACTAATTTTTAAGTGCTGTACCAGTTTATCGGCTTCAACCAATAATTTATTTTTTAAAAATTGCATCTTTTGTGCATTTGGTATGGATTTGTTTTTGTGTATGGTTTCACAAAACAAATCCTTAAATGACAACCACTGTTGATAATTGCCACTAAATGTTGGTATCTCCATTTGAGGAGTAGAATTTTCCCTATATTTAATAGAATACATTTTTAATCTTAAGACTTTTTGCATGTTTTCAAACTTATTTTCGTAGGCACTGAAGCCGGCCTCGTATTCATTATCTATTCCTTCACTATCGATCTCCCAATGCAGAGAGTCGATGACCGACCACCTCGACCTTATTTTGGTCAAGACGTCCTCAATTTCCCAAGGTTCGGATATGTCTTTTATATCCACAGCTTCAATAGCGCGTTTTAAAGCTTTAAAATTACTTTTTTGCTTTCGTAGCATATCTTCACCTCGACTAGAACTACCCTGGGACGTCAAGTGTTCCTTAGATGTGGAGTACGAATTCCCCTCGGCAGGCGACATTGGTGTTACCTGACGATCTGAGTCGTAAGACAATGGGTTTGCTGGTCTTAATAATGGTTTAGTTGCTTTGAATGTACTTATAAGATTTTTCAAATCATTATAAAATTGTAGAGCCTTTTGATAATAACAATCCCTAAAGTATGATTTGGACCCTCATATTCAGCACGCAATTTCGTGTGGTTAATTTGGAATTCACTCCAATAGCCATCTAAAGTATTTAATCTTTTTTCAATATAGGCAGGCGTCTTACGCTCCGGCCCATCCTTCTTAAAATTGGTTCGAAGGGTTTCCATTGCTGACATTATTTGTCTTGGGTTGTTAATAGAGCTTTCATGGTTAAAATTGTATAGTAACAAGTATGAAATATGTAAAAAAATAAATGATCTCACTCTGAATAGTGGCGCGTGGTTGTCTGGTTTTTCTCGAAGCACTTTGGTAATGGTTTATGGTTAATGATATGGTATGGTTAATTAAATGCACTGGTATAAATGTCGCAATTAAGGTTAACTGACACGTGTTCACTATTCACTCGCGACAGTCCCGATTTACGACTAAATCTCGAAAGACCGCGTACGCCACGCTGTACCACGATGTACACCACGTTTGGTCACTGGTCTTTTTAATGGTTAAATGGCTCGAAGGATCAAGATGTACGGTGTTCTGGTTGCCGTACAGATTAATTTATGTTTGGTTCATAAATTAAACTAGACTTAAGAACAGTAAGTTTATTGAACTTAGTCTAAATGGTTATAATGGTAAATGGTTGTGAGCACACGCGAACCGATTGATGCTCGAACGTGAACTGGGGTAAATGTGGAAACACGGCACGCGCTAGCGCAACTGCTAACAGGGCGCAACGTGATGTGCGATGTTCCACTCGTACAAGATTGTTTTTTGATTGTGTCAAGTAATGTATTCCTATATATTTTATAACTTAAATAAAGAACTTTTAAAATGAAATATAAGAAAAGAGGGCGCCTTGCCTCCCAGCGCGCGTCCTCATCGTGGCGGTGGTGCTGATGGTGTTGATGATGCTGGTGGGACGGCAGCGCACTCAGGCTGTACAGGTGCTGCAGCTCCTGGAGGAAGTGAGCCTGCGCTACGCCGGGGCCCAGCCGCGTGCCGCACACGCCGCAGCACGACTTGCGCTCGCCCTCCGCTGACCACCAGATATAATATTATGGTACAATAGAAGCAGAAACTTTGAAAAGTGTTCAATATTCATACACAATAACTCACTATCAAACATCATGTTTTAGAACAATAGCTAGTGGAAGTCTCTTAAAGACGCCGCAGCTCACTTAAGACGGCTCAACGAGAACGAATTTAATTTGCAGTGGATCCATGAATGAGTCACCTGAGTGATATCAGAGAGAGATGGCGAGACAACATGAGAGACTACGTAATGGATACACCTGCTCTCGCAAGAATGTAACGACAGAAGAAGTACTAGTATTTAATCTACAGTATCATTTTTCTGCATAAGATAGAGATATAAGTGCCGTTTAGTATCGATTGACAAAGTATCACGTGCCGTTGCACGTCATGACACGATGGTTAATTCACACGCTTACTCGTGTTAGTACACGGACTATATTTAATAAATCGTTGTGTTTCTGTGAGATACGCCTTTGCTTGATCATGAATAACAACCGTCATGTAGACAACTCGCAATCTGCTCGGACTCGAAGATTGGCAGAACGCCTTCTAGGTCATATGTTAAGCATGCGAACAGCGGACTGTTACCTAGTGGCGGGCACAAGGAGGTCCGCAAGGCAAGAGTCATACTCACGCGAGAACAGGTCGTGCGAGTCGGAGCAGGTGGCGGTGGCGGTGGCGGTGGCGGTGGGCCCCGCAGCGGGGGCGGGGTCGTCGTCCTTGCAGGGGCGCGGCGAGGCGGAGGCCGCGGAGCCCGGCGAGCTGGTGTCGTCTCGCAGAGAGTACGTGTGACGGTACAGCGGCGGAGGAGGAGTGCCGCTGTCCTCGCGAACGCCCTGCGACATACCGCACCGGTCACTACCGCCGCCCTGACCCATGTACACTGATATATGACATCACATACACTATTACTGAGTACAATGTGTTACAGTTGAGGAGTTTATCATTACTAGCATATTTAGCATAGTAACTAATAGTACTTTAGACAAGTAAACACAATCAAACTTGATTTAATCTGTTCTCTCTTTCTGTTCTTCTTCTGTACTTCAAGTTACCATCAACGAAATGGCCAAGTATTGGAGTTGTAAAAAATTGTTATTAATATATATTAATAGTATACAAATATGTTTCTCTCATATCTCTTACCCTGAGGGCTTGGCCGACACTCTGCCCTAGGGCGTACTGCTCGCCCAGGTGCCTGGCGAACGCCTTGCCCGGATACAAGGGATGGAAAGCGCCGCCGATGGGCCGGAACGCGCCACACCCGAAGCCTTGCAGCGCCGGGTGTAGGAACTGAGGCGCCATATGGTGCAGGAACCCCTCCATGCTGATAGGAATACTCTACACACACAGACAGGTTTACTTGTAGGATACTCGGTATTGGGCAGGATGATTCTGCAGCTATTCGTAACAGATATTTAAAAAACAAGTCATAAATTAAATTGAATTTTATTATAATTATTGTATATTTTTGCTATGTGCTTGCCATAACCAGGTCTGCGGTAGAGGAACTCAATAAAATATTGAAGGACACTAGAATCACCAAAAACACTAAGGTTCGTCTTATGAGGTACCTTGTCTTTCCAATCTTCCTCTACAGGGTTGAAACCTAGTCTAAAATTGATTCCTTAGATATGTGGTTTTAGAGGCGACTCCTAAAGACCCCGTGAACGGCTATCGGAACCAACAATTCCAGCTTGAAATAACTGAAGATAAAAGAAACGCTATCGTCAACTGTGTAATGACGAATATGTCGCACCCGCGATGCTCCTCACACGGACCTAACACGGACCTCACACGGAACTCACACGGACCTCACACGGACCTCACACAGACCTCACACGGACCTCACACGGACCTCACACGGACGGCAGTGCGACCAAAACTAAGGAGACCAACGACGACCAATGTCGCATTATGTTAGCGGCCACGACCACTCTGACAAGAGTGACCGATTGAAAAGAATATTGTGAAATTTGTTGAACAACTCTCAAAGGAAGTAAATAATTAACTAATGGAGAATGAACTAATGCTTGCAGTGGAGTCGTGTGCCGGGTCGTCTCCTTCTCTCAAATGTGTGAAGGGAATAATGGCTGGTCCACGCGTCAACTAGTGAACCGGTGCTGCTTGTGGCGCCAGGTCGACCTGTTATAGTTAATAAATCATTGTATTTGTTCCATTCAATTACTAATTATGACAGTAGTCAAGACCATCATGTTCATAAAGCACTTGGAGATTTTTTCTGACGGAAGTAACGCTCAGTAAAAAAGTAAATTAAAACATTTTATAAGCCGTTATAATTTTATGGTTTTAACAAAACATTTCAGTAATATTTTTTGAAAATCTCCAAGTATATGATTTGCTTATTTATTACTCCTTTTGTAATAAATCTTAATATATATAAATTACGTGACACGTTGTTTGTCCGCGATGGACTCCTAACCTAATGAACGGATTTAAATGGGGATTTCTTCATGGAGTGCAGTTTGGTCCAACTTGAGAGATAGGATAGTTTTTATTTCGATTTGGGACTCATAATTATTTTTATTTTCAATTTTTGTTTTGTATGGACATATTTTCATTGAGAGAATATATTGACGCACGGTTTCACAGCAGGGAGCATATTTTACGAAATAATTCTTATGTTATGAAATATTATTGACAAATTAATAAAAAACAGTAATTTACATATTATGTACAGAACAATGTCTGTCGGGTCAGCTAGTAATATATAAGTTATCAGAATTTTTCTGACATTTGCGACATTCGTTAATTTGTTTTTGGTTTCTTCTTCCATTATTAGAATAGGCAAAGGGTTCGAGATATTCGTTAATATTCAATATCAACGTCATTTTAGGTAATATGTGCTAATGTAACCTTCGATTTCTTATTACCAATTATTTTATATAATGAGTGAGTTCTTTGTAAAATATATAACATTTCACATGATTAAATAATATTATATATTATAAAGTAAATTGCATGTATTCTTTTATTTTAGGAAGAGATGCCAACTTTGCTCAAAAGCTGAAATTTTATCGTTAGCGTTTCCGAGAAAAAAATATAGCAAAGCAAAAAATCTAACAAAGCTCCTCAGTAATACCTGAGTGATTATTTGGTAACAAGGGTTTATTTAATGCAATATAATATATATATATATATATATATATTGTATCTGTTAATTATTCCTAAAGTAAATTATTAATTAGGTTTACTAGAATCGCGCGTAAAGATTACACGCACACACTTTTTTTTTGATATCATTTCTTATATTCTAGATACCACTACAGCTTCGGAAACACATGACGCTTTGAGAGAGAAGAAGAGGCGCAAGGAACTCTCGTTTGATAGAGAAACTCTGTTCAGTAGATGACCGCCGCCGCCGCTCAATGATACAACACTTACATGCTGCTCGGCCGACGTTTGTTTGTATTTGATAGAGAAACTCTGTTCAGTAGATGACCGCCGCCGCCGCTCAATGATACAACACTTACATGCTGCTCGGCCGACGTTTGATTGTATTTGATAGAGAAACTCTGTTCAGTAGATGACCGCCGCCGCCGCTCAAAGATACAACACTTACATGCTGATCGGCCGACGTTTGTTTGTGTTTGATAGAGAAACTCTGTTCAGTAGATGACCGCCGCCGCCGCTCAATGATAAAACACTTACATGCTGCTCGGCCGACCTTTGTTTGTATTTGATAGAGAAACTCTGTTCAGTAGATGAACGCCGCCGCCGCTCAATGATAAAACACTTACATGCTGCTCGGCCGACCTTTGTTTGTATTTGATAGAGAAACTCTGTTCAGTAGATGACCGCCGCCGCCGCTCAATGATAAAACACTTACATGCTGCTCGGCCGACCTTTGTTTGTATTTGATAGAGAAACTCTGTTCAGTAGATGACCGCCGCCGCCGCTCAATGATAAAACACTTACATGCTGCTCGGCCGACCTTTGTTTGTATTTGATAGAGAAACTCTGTTCAGTAGATGAACGCCGCCGCCGCTCAATGATAAAACACTTACATGCTGCTCGGCCGACCTTTGTTTGTATTTGATAGAGAAACTCTGTTCAGTAGATGAACGCCGCCGCCGCTCAATGATAAAACACTTACATGCTGCTCGGCCGACCTTTGTTTGTATTTGATAGAGAAACTCTGTTCAGTACATGAACGCCGCCGCCGCTCAATGATAAAACACTTACATGCTGCTCGGCCGACCTTTGTTTGTATTTGATAGACAAACTCTGTTCAGTAGATGAACGCCGCCGCCGCTCAATGATAAAACACTTACATGCTGCTCGGCCGACCTTTGTTTGTATTTGATAGAGAAACTCTGTTCATTACATGAACGCCGCCGCCGCTCAATGATAAAAAACTTACATGCTGCTCGGCCGACCTTTGTTTGTGTTTGATAGAGAAACTCTGTTCAGTAGATGACCACCGCCGCCGCTCAATGATAAAACACTTACATGCTGCTCGGCCGACCTTTGTTTGTATTTGATAGAGAAACTCTGTTCAGTAGATGAACGCCGCCGCCGCTCAATGATAAAACACTTACATGCTGCTCGGCCGACCTTTGTTTGTATTTGATAGAGAAACTCTGTTCAGTACATGAACGCCGCCGCCGCTCAATGATACAGCACTTACATGCTGCTCGGCCGAAGTTTGTTTGTATCGTATCGTATTGTTAACAATAATATCACAAAGTAAAAGAAATAAAAAGGGGTCAAACTCTCCAATTTACTAAAACTTTTGTGAGAATAACATTTTTTGATACTGTATATAGCGGCCAATGTTTGTTTATAAATAAGTCTTGTTATGGCGGTGTCATACACATACTGTTGGAAATTCAACTAACTTTGCGGTTGATATGATAGATAGATAGATAAAACGCGTTCATAGACGAGCCGACAGCAGTTTTTTGTAATCGTTCCCTTTGTTTAATCTTGGAGTACAACACTATATAGAAATATAACACACAGCCATTTCCCAATTCAAATTAAAATTATTTTAAATCCTTAAAAATTTAATTTTCAATTACGATTATTATTATTTATAATGTCCGCCTCATTCCTATCATACCTCATTTTATTTATTAACTAGTTGACCCGGCAAACGTTGTTTTGCCATATAATTTATTTTTAGGGTTCAACAGTTTTTTCTGCGACGTATTTTACAAAAATAACTACTATGAAAAAGTATATTCATTTTTTGGATTAATATAGGTATAGTATATATACTCGTATATGACACTCACAAAAATTTGAATTTCTATTCGTAATATAATTTTCAAAATCGGTTTAGTATATCCACATATAAAGGTCGGCATTGCTCTTGTGATTTCTCTGGTGTTGCAAGAGAATATTCTCTGGGCGGCGGTGATCACTTAATACCAGGTGGCCCGCACTCTCTTTAGTCCTCCTTTTCCATAAAAAAAGATTATCCTCTAATAAATTCTGATAATGATTTAAATGAAAGAAAGTATTTTCTTTTTTCGTCAATTTTTCAATGATTTTATATTATTCTCCGATTCAGGACGGAGGCAGATCCTACCATATAAAAATCATGAAAATCAGTCCAGCCGTTCTCCAGTTATAAGTGTTCGAACAACTTTATTGCGTAATTTATGTTAATTTGTACTAATAATTTTTGTGATGATTTCACCAATAGGTATTAAAAACGCTATTGTTTGTAAGGATAAATAGGTTGATGATTGATAGTAATGCAAAAGTTAAAGGTAGTTACTGCAAATTATTCCTGTGTCGTCCTAAATCATGTTAAATGATTTATTTCAGACAACATAAACATGTAGATTTTGCGATTTAAAAACGCCTGAGCAAGTCACGTAGAATTTGCCTTAGAAAAAACATGGTATGCCCATATGTATGCCTGCTTCTTTTAGGGTTTGACCCTGCGATTTGTTGATAGTCATTGAAATTGCAAATTAATAGGAACTGCAGGCGTTTAAAATTAATGACGCCTCCACCCGCAGCTGTCCGGTCGCCCGCAAGGCCGTCCCACCGCCTACCACCGGAACGTACCACAATATCGCGCACTCGTTTGTTTATTGTCATCGTCATAACTATAGTATAGACACAGATTATCTACTTTACATATCTGTTATGTAAGTATGATTATGATATGTAAGCTATATTATTGGAAAGTTTCAATAAAATCCATTTAGTTGATTTCGTTTGAAAGAGCAACAAACATACTCATCCATACATTCATCCAACTTTCCTATTTATAATATGAGTAGATACTTCTTTGGAAAGCCAGAAGGTAGGGCTGAGATTTTCACATGGTTGTAAGATTAAGTTTAGTATGTATCGATGAACCTATATATTATGTCTGACCTAAATGACCTGCTGTTCTCACTTTTGGCCTAAAATGGAAATGATGTCCGTCACTCACAATTCATTTAATATGAATGACGCTATGCTGGGCTGACGCTATTTGTAATCTTTTACTTTCTCGCGAGAACCCGTCGCTTGTATGGGATTTTTAAATTTTATAATACTTACACATTGTTTTACCGGCAATATAAGGTATCATTTTGACAAATTTTACTAAATTAGGTGCTTAATTTGTTGTGAACTAAGCTATATAAGAAACTATAGTACTTTATTTTTCCCACTCGTTAGTTTTCGAGGATGAAAGCTATCCAAGATGTGGACTGGCAATATAATTGTCAAAATGCCAAATTTTATTAAATTATGTGCATAAGTTAGTGTTATATATATATATATATATATATATATATATATATATGTATATAGATATGTATATTGCTTATATTGCTACGTAAACACTAACTTACTCATACTTATATATATATATATACAATATACTTTACTAATTAGTTATCCAACGGGAACTCTTTAATATTCTAGGATGAATACTAATTAAAGTGTTGACCGGCAACATAAGGTATCAACATGCCAAATTATATTAAATAATGCTCATAAGTTGTTTTCTACTACACTATATAAGTAAGTAGAGGTTTTTAATTGTCCCACGGTAACTCTTTAATTTTCCGGGATGAAAAGTAATTTAAGGTGTTGACCGACAATATAAGGTATCAGCATGCCAAATATTAGTAAATAATGTGCATAAGTTATTGTGTACTACGCTATATAAGTAAGTAGAGGTTTACAGCTTTCCCACGGGATCTCTTAAATTTTCTGGGATAAAAACTATCTAAGATGTTGACCGGCAATATAAGGTATCAACATGCCAAATATTATTAAATTATGTGCATATGTTGTTGAGTACTACGCTATTTAAGTAAGAAGATGTTTGTAACTGTCCCACGGGAACTCTTTAAATTTCCGGGATGAAAAGTATCTAAAATATTGACCGGGGATGTAAGGTATCATCATGCAAAATTTCAATTAAATCGGTCTAATAGTTTCAGAGATTAGCCCGTACAAACAGACAAACAGACAGAGAAATAAGAAATTCCAAAATAACCGGGACTTGTTCTGTTTCTCTTCTTATAGCCCCTTGACTCACTTTTGATAATTTTTTTTACATGTAAAGAAATTTGATCTCTACAGATTTGTTATAAGTAAAGATTTATTTTAAACGGGCGAGCCGTTTTTAATACACAATGACTACAATAAAAGGAATACAATATTTAATTAACTAACTAATAACTAAAAATAATTTTAACCAACTAAATAACACATCTTACTTTTTAAATTAGACTATACGTTGCGCACGCACGAAATCTAAAAATAAAAGTTTTCAGAAATTTTCTGACGTTTGCGACATTAATTTTTTTTGTGTTTCTTTGTCCATTATTTGGACAGGAAAAGGGTTCAAGCCAAAAAAGCCGTATTCGTTATTATTCAATAGTTTATTTCACGATTTTAACAATATAGTTCTTTCTACAAACGTAAGAATAGCTCGTCGAATAAATAATTTAAAGGATTTGTTTTGTTACGCCAAAGAAGTATAACTTCTTGCGTGCATACATAAGTATACACACACTTTTTTATTTTAGACAGTGGAAATCAGTGGAAACTACCCATTTTTTAAGTAAATAAGTGTAATTAATATTTTTATAATAAGGAACTTCGTTCCTATCCGGCGTCCCACGACACCACACGGTTTTTTTTAATTGTAATTAATTTGCTTGCATTATTATATGTACTATTTAATTGTGGAAACCTTATTGGCCAATGATTTATATTTTATGTTTTGTTTTTTAAGTATATTAATCTGTACTGATTATTTCTCGAATAATATATGTTTTATTCTGATGCATAGGCTGTATTATTTTAAAGTTTTAATCAAAAACCATTCAGTACCTGTTGCGTGAAAGAGTACCAAATATAGTATTTATATACATGCATACATTCTTACAAACTCTCGCATTTATAATATTAGTAGGATTGAAGATGCAATATTGAAATGCTGCGTTTTAGAGATCGATACTCGATTGGATCTAGTATGTAATGTGTGTTAGTTGGTCAGCGAGTGCGTAGCGCTAAGAGAAGTGTACACACAGGCACAAAGGCTACAAGAACACATAATGGCGACATCCCAGAAGCTGAGAGACGATCAAAGCGTAGATGCCGATATCGTTATCGTTACGAGGATGTGTCTGGAGACGTCATTGAGTAAATCAATTGGACCACTCAACGTAATCAGTGTAGTGCTTGTGATGCCTTGACTTTGTCTCCAATTAGTGCTATGCCATCGAATCTGTATCCGTACATATATCTATAGTTGTAAACAATTGGGAAGTAAACATCCTTTGAGCTCGAGTTTACATTGTTGCTGTAGGCATAGGTAGCGTAACGACAAAGGACAATAACTATTTTAATAATACTGTCCCAACATTGTCATTTTTAGAGTTCCCTACCCAATTACTCAAGTCTCCGTGGAGCCCTATTAAATGATATGATCGTGTAATTGTGAGGTGAAATGAATGAATATGTACACGTGTCATAACTTTCAATAACATCGTTATTATGTAAAAAACTTAAATCTAATAAAAAACTAATAAAGTTATGTAATGTTTTGTGAATAACGTGAGTTGGTTCAAGATTTAATCAATTTTGGAGACGCCGTAAGTGGTGCGTCACTAATTATTATGATTAGATTTTTAAGGAGGGATCCGATCTTTACATTTAGATAATTTATATTAATAACTGGTGCGAGAGCGCTTCACTTCACCTAAAGAAATCCATAAGTATATACAAAATTGTATACCAAACTTTTTTTTTATGGAATAGGAGGACAAACGAGCGTACGGGTCACCTGTTGTTAAGTGATCACCGCCGCCCATACTCTCTTGCAACACCAGAGGAATCACAGGAGCGTTGCCGGCCTTTAAGGAAGGTGTACGCGCTTTTTTTGAAGGTACCCATGTCGTATCGTCCCGGAAACACCGCACAAGGAAGTTCATTCCACAGCTTTGTAGTACGTGGAAGAAAGCTCCTTGTAAACCGCACTGTGGAGGACCGCCACACATCCAGATGGTGAGGATGATATCCTAACTTGTGGCGTGTCGTGCGAAGGTGGAATTCGGCGGCAGGAATTAGGTAAAACAGCTCTTCGGAACACTCCCCGTGATAAATGCGGTAGAAGACACACAATGAAGCGACGTCTCTACGCAACGCCAAGTGATCCAGCCGTTCACAGAGTACTGGGTCCCCGACAATTCGAGCTGCTCTGCGTTGCACGCGGTCAAATGGATCGAGCTGATACTGGGGTGCGCCAGACCAGAGATGACAGCAATACTCCATGCGCCGGACCTGCGCTTTGTACAGCGCTAGAATGTGGGCCGGCTTGAAGTATTGCTCGTGCTCTATTAATGACGCCCAGTTTCTTTGAAGCCAATTTGGCTTTGCCCTCCAGATGGCCACGGAATTGGCAATTGCTCGAGATTTCGAGACCCAGTATTCCGATACTAGGCGAGGCTTTTAGGGAAGTGTTGTCGAAGAGCGGTGATGCGACAAATGGGGTTTTTTTAGTGGTAAACGCGCAAACTTTTATAATATTTTTTGGTAATAACGAAATTTGTAGGAGTTTAATCATTACAATAAATGTTTTATTTTTTCCTATTCTTATAATGAAATAATATAACAGCAAAACTGACAAACTGTGCGTCATAAATTTATCTCATACAATTATTCGTAAATTAAAAAATACTTTAAGGTTTCGAATCGAAACAAAACTATAGTAAATTCGTCGGCGCGTCTTGGCTCTTTGGGTTCGCAACACTAGTTTTGATACTTTGATTATTTTTGAGTTTTCTTGTCTAGTAATATATATAGTATACGTAGGTACTTTATTCATTGATAAGGTAAACAATGGTAGATAATGTATTTTTAATCAAAGAATTAAATAGTAATTAAAATTCTATGAATATTTATGTGTTCGGTTTCATAATCAAAATCAGATTCCAAATATTTATTTCCAGAAAATGAATCATAAGTATCATCCGAGCTGCATATAAACGGTTCCAATTCAGTATATGATATCTTATCCCTCTCTTTATATTTATTTTCTACATTTATTACGTGATCTGTATACTTTTTACAGTCTTCTGAAGTAACATCTATATAACACTCTTTATCTGCTTCACCTTTTTTTTTGCGTTGTACCCTCCTTAATTTCTGCTAGCTATTTTTCTTTTGATTCAGTTTAATTCAATGACATTGAGGTCACAGTGGAAAGGCGTAATTTTGTCACTTCATGACCATACTGTTTTAACAATTCTTCTGCTTCATATAAAAGTGCTGGTTTATTTTATATAACAAGGCATAGTAACTGTTCAACCTTAGTAAAGCATTCATAAAATGGTATAATATTTTCAGTAAGCAATTTTTAAATATCAGATTAAAAAAAATTTAACATAGGAAGTTTGTTCACATGATATCCATTTCTATAAACACTGGCTTTATTCATATTGTGTATTAATATTTCTGGTAACCATTTCATTTTCAAATTGCTTCTATTCATGGTACATAATCTACTCGTATAATTTTTCCTCCGAAGCGCTTCTAGTTGATTGTTTTGAGATAATATGTATGTCTCAATGCACTTATTTCAGTTTTTCTATAAGGAGAGATTTTGATTGGTTTTAAATACAAATCCATTTTTATGCAACAAATGACGAAGAGTTTCACTCCATCCATTAAATCCAATAGATTCTCGCAGATCTGTAAGTAGGGTCTATATTGCCTCACATAAAATTCTAAATCCTATTCTTTCTCTTACTACCTGTCTGTGCTCATAATAATATGTCTTTATAACTTTTTTTTTCACTCTTTTATATTCATACAATTTTTATTACTACCAACGAATCTCATAACCGTTAGTGATCACATTTTTTATTAATACTATTCATTCATCATTAAAAATTATATATTTTTTTCATTTATAACATTCAATGATCATATTTCTTTAATTAATAAATACTTCAATTCATAACGTCATTGTTCACAATAGCTTACTGTGTAACAGACAATTATTGTATTGCTAAATTGTCATTACTCTTAAACATATGAAGGCTTTTTCAGTGTTGACTGTTCTATCATCCTCATATTATATTTTTAGAGTTTCCACAAATTTTTTGATCGTCTTGATCGTCATCAATACTATCTGAAATCAAATTGCGTTATAATGTGATAACTAAATTCACATAAAGAAAATAAATTCCGAGTATCAAATTGTTTTGAGTTACGTACGTACATTCGAAATGATTTAATCGATGTTATGAGAGTTCTCTTCTTGTGTTTTATTTGTATTACCACTTTTAACACGATCCTATCTATTATTGTAAATAACAAGTTACGACTTTTGATTAGAATAGGCTTTGCCATATTAAATGTTACAATTTTAATCATAAACATCTAATATGTAAAATTCTCGTGTCATGGTGTTAAACTTTGAAGTCCTCTGAAACGGCTTGACCGATTCTCATGAAATTATGAGTGCATATTGGGTAGATCTGAGAATCGGGTAACATCTATTTTTCATCCCCCTAAATGTTAAGGGCACACGAATGTTTTGTTAATTTTTTTTGACATTTTTTTAAAATTTGTTTGATTATGAGTCAGCACAAAATACATACAACTTCAAATTTTCACCCATCTACGATCAACAGTTACTTTTGTATCGCGATTTTAATATCGGCAATACAACGTTTGCTGGGTCATCTAGTAATTTTATAAATAATAAACCGACCGTCGTGGAGATCTTTGGGGGCGGCCTTTGTCCAGCACTGGATGTCTTCTGATGGTGATGATGAAACAGAATTTATAAAAACGACTGTCACGACTCGTTGGCCAGACTCTTATCTCTCAAGTTGGATCAAACTGTACACAGTGTGTTCGCTTGAGTAGTTTATGAGTACATCGCGGACACACAACGTGATACGAAATTTTTATATTTAACATAAGTAAATAAGACAGCTTGTATAGAACTCAAACAATATTATAAAAATGTGTATTATTCAATGTTTTATTATAATTTATAAGTATACCACCCCCGATTAGCGAAGCATTGAACTCTACTCTCGACATGTCGAATAAACAATTTCTCTCTGATTTTTTTTAGATTATTTTATTTAAAACAAACATAGAAATAGTAATACTCAGTCTGGTCACAGTGGTCAAGTTACAAAAGTTAATTAAAACTCAGAGAAATGGAACAACCTAACAACCTGGAATAAAATTAATACTTGAATTGTTTGAATAATAAATAAACGAGTTACTAATTCCAGAAAATAAATCGATAAAGATTTTGATAAATTCTCTTCTAAAATCCCAAGCATTACTACGAAATACTTGCATAAATTACATGTACCATTTTCACTTAATTTTAAATTTAAATATGTTAAAAGCTAAAGCGGCATTATATAAATCAATTAGGTTGAACAATACAAAATACCGTATAGGATTAAATTAAGACTAATATTATTTGTGGTAAAGAAGGACAAATGAGCATCCGGGTTACCGGATGTTAATATTGTACATATAATTCTGCCGGCCTCATAGAAAAGTGTATCTCGTATCATCCCGGAAACACTGCACAAGCAAGCTCGTGGAAGAAACTTCCTTAAAAACCGCACTATGGAGGACCGCCACACTTCCAGGTGATGGCGATCCTATTTATATCACTCCCCGTGATAAGTGCGGAGAGGACAGACAATGAAGCGATGTCTCTACTAGTCGTTCAGAGAACACTGGGTCCCCGACAATTCAAATAGCTGTGCGTTTACGCGGTCAAATAGTTCGTTGACACTTATTTACCTCCTATAGGCATCCAGCCTCAAAATATTACAAACTGAAGCTATTACGTTACACATTTGAGCACGGTCAGCTTACAAGAGTCACCTACAAAGTAAACCTTGTACACTGACCTGTTCAATTGATTGCCCTACAGTCAGTTAGACGAAACTGTTTAATTAAGCTTAGTTGCCTAAGTCAGTAATTAAGCCGGCCGATGCTACTGTTACTAATTATTAAGTTATAAGTGATAACGGTGTGTCTGTATGTGTGTGTTTAATCACATTTTATTAGTTATTTATAAATAACGTCTGTCTCGATCCGAACTCGATGTGACAAAGACGTGTTCGTCAAACAATATTTTACTTTTGTATATAATAATAGTATTAGTAGGTTTTTATTAAGTCTTAACGTTATAGTTTTTTAAGTAGTGCTGATATTTCTGTGATATAATAATAGTATAGAAATCTGATTGAGTGTTATAGTTTTCTGTGTTGTGGTGACTTCTATTTCTACGCATACCGCTGCCTACTGCAGTACAAAGTGACGCGATTAATAACCAGTTCCGTATCAATACATTCCTGAGCACCGGCGTTGACAACCTTCGGCATGGAAGATTTATGCAAGCGTTGCAATGAAAAAGTTCTGGATGGGGCCTCGTGTTCGGGTTGCCGATTAACCTATCACTTCCACTGTGTTAGCTTATCGGAAGTTGGGTGGCGGAGACTGGGATTTGAAAGACAGGGCTCGTGGATTTGTCCTGAATGTAGAAAGAGTCCTATCCAAACGAGCTCTGCTCCCAAGAATCTAATTCCGGAGGACGCTTCATACCAGGTGCAACTAACCAGAATTGAGAATATGCTGTCCCCTCTCACTTCACTCCCAGAACATGTCGAAAAATTACGCAATGAAATGTACGAACTAACCTCAAAGATAAATACGAGTGTAATTGAAGATATTAACACGAGGCTGGCAGATATTGATACAAAACTCTCTGTTGTTGAATCTCTAAGTCAAGAACTCGACCGGGTTAAGTCACAGATTCTCAACGTCGAGAATAGATTAAAAAGTTATGATACTGAACTTGCGAAGAAAGATGCTGCTATCTCTAATCTTCAAAAAAATATTGCTGCATTTGATTTAGAAAACAAACGCGAGCAGCAAAAATCCCGCTTCTTAAATATTGAGTTAGTTGGCATACCGGAGAAATCGAAAGAAAATTTGGTTGAATTACTTCTTCTCTTAGCTACGGCTATTGGTTCCGACCTTAGAAGAGACGACATTGAATTTATAACAAGAGTTCACTCAATTCGTCAGAAACAAGGACACCCAAGGAAAATTGTGGCTAAACTTAAGGATAAGAGAGGTAAAGATGAACTCCTAGCTAACTTCAAAAAGCATAATAAACAAAAAGGGATAACCTCACGTGATCTTGGCTTTGATGACAATTCCATGAAAATCTTCATCAACGAACACCTCACAGTTGCTAATAAGATGCTCCTTAATAAGTGCAAACTAAGAGCTAAGGAACGTAATATCAAATTTGTTTGGGTGAAGAACTGCGTAATTTATTTACGTCGCAATGAAAAATGTCCATCCAAGGCGATCAGGTCAGAAGAGGAATTGAACGATTTCTTAGACACTTCGCAGGTTTAATGCTCAGTTACCATTTTTTATTATTAGAGTTCATTGTACCAGAAATACGTATATTCATCACACACACACATATTCATCACACACACTTTTACCACTCAAAAAAAATCAAACTAATTATATTCATTCACACTTACACATTATTATTAATCTTAAGAAACAAAAACTTAAATTGTTTAAAACCTCTGACACTCAGTACTCACATCACTGCCGTACAATTTTTAGTAAATGACTTATTCATTCGCTCATAGAATCTCATATACCTGTTATGAAAATCTCCTCACGTCATCAATACCCGAAATGGTATACTCCAGCTCTAATTAATTCAATAAAAGAGAAGTACAAAGTTCACACTAGGTGGAAAAAGTTTAAAAATCCAGGAGACTATGCCATGTTATCCTTGCTGAGAGCCCGAGTAAAGAGGTTGCAAATCGAATCATATACAAAATATATGAATCGTTGTCAGAGTAATATCAAAACTTCGCCTAAAGAATTCTGGAAATTTATTAAAAATAAACGCACTGATTCTGGTATTCCTCACAACATGTACTACGGAAGTCGTTTACTTACGAATGGACATGATATCTGCAATGCATTTAATGAATACTTTCAAAGTGTATTCCAACCTAGTGACCTAAATGATGAGACCCTGAACGAGGAATCAAATATTTCCGAAAATCTTCACACAATTGAGATCGATGAAAGAATACTTAGGAGGTTGTTTAGTAAATTGGATATCCGAAAGGGCGCCGGTACTGACGGTATACCAGCTATTTTTATAAAGAAATGTGAATCGGGCCTATTACCTCCGCTACTAACACTCTTTAAGCGCTCCATTAATGAAGGGACCTTCCCTAGATGTTGGAAGGAAGCCCGAATAGTACCAATACATAAAAAGGAATCAAAAACAAATATTAGTAACTATAGAGGTATCTCCATTTTGAATATATTTGGTAAAATGTTAGAAAAAATTGTATATGATCATATTTATAGAAATTGCCTACAATGCATCCCTATCAACCAACACGGTTTTATTAAATCTCGTAGTGTCCTTACTAACTTGCTTGAGTTCACTCATACCGTTAAGTGCGACATGAATGATAGATCACAAATAGATGTAATATACACAGATTTTGAAAAGGCTTTTGATAGAGTCAACCACAGTATACTATTAAAGAAGCTTTACGCAGTTGGAATCAGAGGGAACCTTCTTAGATGGACAGAATCGTATATAAGAAATCGCTGTCAGGCCGTCGTCCTCGGTGGTTTTAGATCAGACTTTGTTGAGGTGACTTCTGGTGTACCTCAGGGATCGCACCTGGGTCCTTTGTTATACAATATATATTTATATGACATCAGTAATTGTTTTGCTAGTTCAAACTTCTTGCTGTATGCTGACGACAAAAAGATTTATAAAAAGATTTCACAAATAGACGATTGCTTTATGTTACAAGATAACTTAAATAGACTGTCACAATATTATAGAATAAATAAAATAACAGTTAATATTGCTAAATGTCAAATTATTACATTTTCACGAAAGCATAATAACATAAAATTTGATTATACTTTAAATAACGAAATTATTCCAAAAATTACTCAAATAAGGGATTTAGGTGTGATCCATGATAGCAAACTAACCCATAATAACCACATCGAAATAATAACACAGAAGGCTTATAAAAATCTAGGGTTTATTCTTCGCACTTGCGAACCTTTCAATGACATCTTGTGCCTAAAAGTGCTATATTATGCTTACGTGCGAAGCATCCTTGAATTCGCAAGTCCTATCTGGAGGCCTACATATCAATGTTATATTGACCGCCTTGAAAAAATACAAAAGATATTTATAAAAAAATTGAATTTTAAATCTCAATTCATTCCTATAGACTACAAAGAAGCCTGTAATTATCATAAAATCGATACCTTGGAAGATAGAAGAGATGTAATTGATATGTTACTCCTTTATGATATATTACATAATAAATTTGACTGTCCAGATATCTTAAATAAAATATCATTCCAGGTACCAACATTACGTACTAGGCATACTAATTTATTTAACATTCCCTTTGCCTCTACTAAGTATCTTAAATATTCACCTCTATTTCGAATTCCTGACATATATAATAAGAAATTTTCTTCCGTCGACATTTTCAACTTATCACGTCTGAGGTTCAAAAATCTGATATTAAACTGTTTAAATTGCAGGAGTTAATCATCAGTATATTCAGGATAAATTATTAGTCTCACATCGTAATTTAAACATTATATTCGAACACTCACATTCACTCACACCACTCACATTCACTCACACCAATCACATTCACTCACACCAATCACATTCACTCACACTACTCACATTCACTCACACTACTCACACCACACAACCTACTCACCGTTTCAGTTACTCAATATGGATACGATTTCTTCTTTTCTTTCTATGTAATTTTTTCTTGTAAGTTTTTCTAGTATTTTTCGTTTTTGTCTTAAACTACTTTGTCACATACTTATTGTACTGTTAATAGTATTCCTTTTAATTGGCGTATCTATTCTGTATAATTTTTAATATACTCTTTTCATTTTGTTAGCTGTAAGGAATCATAAATAAAATAAATAAATAAATAAACTGTGCCCATGTTCACCAGCGCATACTTAATAAAATCTTATACTGAAAGCTATTGTAAATGTTAAATATAAAGAGATGATGATAAACGAAGAAATGAGCATAACAATAAAAAGTAAACTCTTTAACACCGTTGTTAAACATGGGCTCCTACAAAAGCGCAAAATACCGAACTGTAGTTAGTTCGAGGTCTATGGAAAGGAGAAGGCTGAAAGTCTGTAGGACTAATAAAATTAGAAACAGAATAAGATACAAAATCTAATTTGTAAACGTGACGCATACTATAAGGAACCACAAATGGAGATAGACAGGGCACAACCATTAGAGGCGGAGAAAGATGTAACAAGACAATAATATTTTGGTACTTCACAATTTCGAAAACAAAACGTGGAAGACAATGAAAAAGGTAGACGAAAATAAGCGATAGCCGGCAATAAATGATCAATAATAGGCAGAAATAGAATCGAATGAAAAAATTTGGAAGAGTCCTTTGTCAAATTAAGCCGATGTTATTGATGTTGCCGATGTAATATCAAATCTATACACATAAATAAAATTGGAGTGTCTTTTTGTAATAATGAAATAACCTTTTTTACTACATGTATAGGTATATAATTATACACATACACCAAAATCACATTCTTTTAAATTTTTGTCTGACTGTTTGTCTGTTTGTTCCGGCTAATCTTTGATGTGGCTGGGCCGATTTTTACGGGACTTTTATTGGTAGGTAGCTGATGTAATAAGGAGTAACTTGGGCTACGTTTATTTAAAAAAAATAAAGTAATGTTGCAATGTCCAAGAAACGGTTTAACTAACTAGAGCTTGGGAAAGGACATTTAATTGCGAAAAAACTCTTGGCACCTCCAAGGACACAGGGGATGGAAAATTGTATAGAATTTCGTCATTATCGAAGATAGCACATATTCTAGGGTTTTTGAAATTTCGACCTGTGTGGAGATGAAAAAGAGGGATAAAAGCTCTATAGTTGGTAGTTTTTTTCTTCTTCTTCCTCCTAGACCTTTTTCCCATTAACTTGGGGTCGGCCTTCCTTGTCCTTTTTTCCATTCGGCACGGTTTTGCGCCGTGTCAGCTATTTAATGAGCTTCTTTCAAGTCTTTTTGGACCGTCGTCAACCATGTGGCAGGGGGTCTTCCACGCATACGCTTCGTTATTGGCATGTCTAGGGCAAGCTTCACCCGATGATCGTCTGGGCGCCTTTGAATGTAACCACCTTAAGCGTTTCTCTTTGACCTTCTCGACTATTGGGGTAACTTTAAAACTTCCTCTGATGTACTTATATCGGATTTTGTCTAGAAGTGTGACACCCGCAGACCAGCGTAGCAGGCGCATTTCAGTCGTATGCAGTTTATTTAGGTGGTGCTTGTTGGTCGCCCAACACTCTGATCCGTACAAAACAGCAGATCTTATAGCTGTTTTGTACAACTGCCCTTTGACTTTAAGCGGTCTTCTGTTTTTCTTTCTGTCACACATGACGCCTGTGAGTTGTCTCCACTTCATCCACCCAGTTGTTGTTCTGTGAGTGACATCATTATCAATTTTTCCGTTGCTGATAATTGATCCTATATATTTAAATTGTTTAACATTGGGCAGTACCATGCTTCCTATAGAAAAATCCCGTCCAACCAGAATCTGATCGTACTCACTCGCCTAACCGAACAGATCCGCTTGCCGGTACAGTTTGTAAGCCCTGCCCACTAAGTGATAGTTTTAATTGCACTATATTAAAGCGTCAGAAATGCTTTCATGCTTTATATGCGTTCACTGGATACAGTTCTCAAATGTAACACGGTAATATAACCTCCTATCTCACCCAGTTTCTCTATCCCGTCATGGAGAGTTCAATGCATATCTGCACGACATGGGTATCGGGGCCAATCCTTACTACGCATACTATCCGCAAGTGATGGATACAGCAGAACAATCATTCTTGTTTGGGTGCGGAGACAAATCTTAAATTATTGGCCCTAGGATGTTTTCAATGAGAAAGAGTTCGTAAAAACAAGGACTCATGCGTAAGCTAATGAGATGGAGGAGAAACTGCCATGAAAACAAGAGATAGGAGGAGGAGAGGAGCACTGGTAACTGCTTTGGTATCTTGAAGGAGGAGGTTTTTTTTGTAAGTAAGAATCCCACATTTGCGCTACATCATCCCTACTATTTCACTTTACTAGTGGCGTTTTGAAATCCAAAAGCACCAGTGTTGAGCCTGACCATGTTTACCTGTAACTATATAATCAAAGTATTTAACTCATTAGGCGTTAAAAAAAGTAAATGACTTATGGGGAATGTCTGTGGCTATTATAGTAAACATAATCAAAAATATTGCTCTATAATTATCCTAAGATGGAAGAGCCTGAAGGTTCAACACCTTGAGGCTCGTCCTTCTTAGGACCTTTCTTATCCCACGTCTACATTTAATGATTTGCCATTTATAGCTTTTTCGCAGACGAAACTTCATTAAATTATTAAAAACTTTCGCGAAAATTTGTTTCGTTATTTACTAATACGGCTTTAGTCATGATTTATCGGTGTGGGTACTGACTAGTTTTGGACCAATCGGAGGTCTTTTATCAGGGTTCATCCGATTTGTCGTATATTTATCGTTTATTTTTTTGTTTTAATACCTAATTTAGATTTGCAACGAAATAACATTATCCAGGTATTAATTATTTATAATAATTTATTCTAAAATATATTTATGCATTTAATTACTAGAATTATAATTTTGAATTAGGCTGCAATCACCTTACATTTACCTTACATTTGTGGTGCGTGGTAACTGAAAAAATGTCAAGTCTTCCTGACAGAAGAGAAGATCCTATTTTTTTCCTCACAATAAGTTGAAAGGTTGTATATGAAACTCGTAACAAGTTGCTCACGAGACACTCGGCTGATTTACAATTACTGCAACCCACAGCCTCGTGTATAATGAACTACTTGGCTTACTTGTATCATATTTTACTATTTTATTTATAAATGTATTAATGAAAGACCCTCACAGCATTCCATAGTTAGTTGTTAACGTGGCATTTATGATGACTAATAAAAATAATTTTAATTATAGTTTAAAAAATATTATAAGATCGAAATAAACTGTACAAAATTAAAACATATAATCTAATGATATTATTTAATAAAAGCAAGTTATTTAAGTGTGCTATATTTTATGATGTTAGCTCATGTTATTATTTATGACAATTTAAATACGTAAATAGCAGGAGTAATTGGGAAATGTATTTGTAATGTTACTTATAATGTATAATGAGAAGTGGTCGGCAGTAACAAGTCCGGTCTAAAATAGACGAAGGCCCGCCGGACTCGTAAGTGCACCAAATGGTCCACATCATAACGTTTACGTTACAACTATTTATTGGTTCGTCTATTCTTTCCCATTGTTTGCTCCTGCCCCCGCCCGCGCCCCGCACCCGCACCCGCACCCGCGTCGTACTTGCGCGGTAATGAATGCCAACTGTTGGTTCACATTTACATCCTGCCTAGCTTTAGATACATTAACATAACATCTTGTAGGTATTGCCCCACTTCGCTGTTTATACCAAGAACTGAACAATCTTTAATTGTGACCGGCTACAGGCTGGGGTGACTGCTGAAAGCCTGCCTTCATGACAACATGAATTGTGTTTACGTACTGAGATCATCGACACATTTTTGAATACAACATCCGGAATAATTTAAAGGAATAGGAAATACTTTCGATAGTGTGAACATTTATGCGTCTATATATATACTGTGATAGCTGTGAAAACGTCGAATAAAATTATGGTTGACAGTTAACCTCTATTTTGAGCACTACACGTAAACCAACACAAAATTTCATACAAATTACGAGTGTAGGACGTAGCTTGTCACGCACACTAAACCTATAAACTTGTTCTGTTTTCATCGGTTGTCTAGCAGCAAGAGGCTCTATCTAGACGTATAAATTATGTAAACTTATTTTTTCTTTTCTTCTTTACCTACTGGTAAATACATTTATGAGTTATCCTTGTATGAGCCACGTGCTTGTTTGCCGTGTATCAACATATAAAATTTTTATCAAATATAAAGCATTAATTTATACGTCGATATCTACTAAATAAAAAAGTATAAACAACCAACAACAGTCATTCACAAATTAAGAACAACAGTGGGAGGCTCCTTTGCACAGGATGCCGGCTTGATTATGGGTACTACAACGGCGCCTATTTCTGCCGTGAAGCAATGTGTAAACATTACAGTGTTTCGCTCTGAAGGGCACCGTAGCTATTTAAATTACGGGGCAAATGAGATATAATATCTTACGTCTCAAGGTGACGAGCGCAACTGTAGTGCCACTCAGAATTTTTGGTATTTTCAAGAATACTGAGTGGCGGCACTGCGTTGTATTGGGCAGGGTGTATTAATTACTATCAGCTGAACGTCCTGCTCGTTTCGTCAATTATTTTCATAAAAAAAAACAAAATACCGTTTATATTATATTTATTATATAAGAGGAAGACTTGAAGAATATATTTTGATAAATATGGTTCATTTTGTAAAAAAAATAGTGACCAAATTATTACGATAAGTAACTCATAACCATACACAGTCTTTCAATAGGCATTATAAAATGCATAAAAAGGCATGTATTTTCTCAAAATTGATTCCTTTAGAATTCTTTTTGATGTCATTTCTTATACTACTAGATACTACTACCGCTTCGGAAACAAATGGCGCTCTGAGAAAGAAGAAGCGGCGCAAGAAACTCTCCCAGCATTCTTTTTTTTGCGCTCTTTTCAATAAAAATGTACAATACTGTACAGTCATTTCTATCGCTATAAAATAATCACAATCTAGTCCCAGGCTGTCCGATCATTTAGATATTCAGCAGTGGAGTAATAGGATTTACGACAGAGCCATTTTTTTATAAAACATTTAAATTTATTTATAGATATTGCCTGAACAGTGGCTGGGACTTTATTGTAGAAGTGTATACATTTACCCTTAAAGCTATTATGTATCTTATGAAGCCTACTAGAATTAGTTACAAGCAATCCCTTATTTCTAGTGTTATAATAATGAAAATCACTATTAAGAGCAAGAAGGTGACGATTTTTGTGAACGTATATTAAATTTTCATAAATGTACTGAGAATGAACAGTCATAATATTTATTTCTTTAAATTTTTCTTTGAGAGACTGTCAGAGATAACCAGGCTGGTACATAGCACGAACAGCTCTCTTTTGCAGAGCAAACACATAATCAATGTCAGCAGCATGACCCCATAAAATAACTGAAGTACACTAATCTAGCGGTCGCAACATTCGTGTACTCTCTAATCTTTCTAACTGCATATGCCGCAGAGCTGAGTCTATCTTCTAGATGGGCAATATGTAACCCCACTGAAGCTTTTTATCGAACGTGATACCCAAGAAGACCGTAGTGTCCACAAGTTCCAATCTCTGGTCATTTAAAAGGACGTTGGTTTGTACCTCCGCTGTGTTTGGTGTAACGAACCGTAAACACTTTGTTTTTTACTGTTTAAGTGCAGATTATTCGTCTTAAACCAACGCACTATCTTTGAGAATGCATTGTTTACCTCGTCATGAATATCTGCACGTCGCTTCACTTTAAAAATAAGTGAAGTATCTCTAATATCTATTTAAGAACTGCCCGATTTAATCAAAGGTATAACTTTGCTGTATTTCATGAGGTCAGGGAACACACCCTCATCTATGCATTCATTAAATATTATTGCTGATTCAGGTGCTATAATGTCAAGTATGTATTTTACAATATTAGTCGAATGGCCCCATAGGTCTTTTGTATTTTTTAGGTTAATTAATTTGAAGATTTTTATTATATCGCTACCTGTAACATACTTAAATTTCAAATCAGTAGAAGATACTGGTACGTGTAATTTAAGCATATCATATGCTGCTTTTAGCGAAGAGTTAAGGTCTTTGGTCGTGACAATCGGGATTTCGGAGAAGTATTTATCAAATTCATTTGCAATTTCTATGTCCGAATTTATAACGCGATTATTAATATTTAACATTAGAGGTGTTACGGCAATTCGATCTACCAGTTTCATTGTTAATTACACTCCAAGTCGCTTTTACTTTATTATTACTGTTTTTAATTGTATCTCCAATGAAACGTGTTTTCGCTTCATGACAAACTACTTTAAAGAGCTTGGAGTATTTTTTACATATTTTTTAAATTCTTCACTATTATTGTAATGTTTCTCATAATAAAGGTCATATAAGCGTTTACGACTTTTGTGGATACCCAATGTTGCCCAATCATTAAAACTATGTTTGTTTTTTACTGTCACCGTTACTGGAGTAAAAATCCTGTCAAATTCCTCACAGAAGGAATTGAAGACTAAGTTATAGTGAAAATTAGCAGTTTCACCACAGTGTAAAAATGGTATCGTATTTACCAAATTATTTCTAAACCTATCAAGACGTCTACCCGTAACTGGTATAATCGTCACCTTTTTTGGTCTGACATTGTCCAATCTTGTATTTACTTTTATAAGTTGCCCTCTATGGTTGGACTGAAGATTATTTATTATGAGTTTACTAGTAATAGCAGTTGCTGTTGTAGAAGTGATTCTAGTAGGTTCCCAAAATACATTGAACAAATTAAAACTTTGAAATAAATTTTTAAGGTTAGTACAATTGGCCGAAGGTTCAAGCAAGTTTATATTAATACACAATACATACACATACTATAATTGACTTGCTAGTTTTGCTAAATTTTGATAGTACCTCCTCCATTCTATGTTGGAATTGTTCATATGATGCAGTGGAGGGACGGTATACACTTACAATAATAAATTGCTCTAGTTCTATACAAGCTACCTCAATTAGTTGTTTTTTAGAGAGATTAACAATATCTCTACTATTTTTACATTTTAATCTATTATTAATAATAATTAGGGAACCTCCATGTATTGCCCTACTTCTACAAAACGAACTGACTACTTTCTACTATAAATATTAATAGTTCAATTTCAAAAAACTTATCAGTAATGCACATTATAATATTGATCGTTGCTAGTTGCTGCAACATGGCTAATGTAATTTTAAAATCTTTTCTTGGCTCTTTCTGTCGGCCGTCTCTCTAGTATCTGAATAATGCCACACAGCTCCATACGGCAAATGACAACTTTATTTATAACAAGCACACGATGTGTTAGTAACGTTACATAAGATCGAGTCGCTAAGTAATCTGGTCCACGACAATTCGATGCAAACTTTATAAAATGTTTCGATTATTACAGCACTAGTCAACACTATTTCTCGTATCAACACTCTACAACATTCCCCATATTGCCTCGGCTTGTATTGGAATACGGGGTCTCAGAAACCTCGAGCGATTGCCAATTCCACTATCATCTGGAAGACAGAGCCAAATTAGCTTCGAAGAAGCTGGGCGTCGTAATGGAACACGGCAATACTTCAAGCCGGCCTACATTCTAGCGCTGGAGTATTGCTGTCATCTCTGGTCTGGCAGATGCCATCACATCTTTGGTGGTAGTTTTTCGTTCAATAAGTAATTTTGAATACTATATTGAATAAAAATATTTAAATTTGAATGAATTTGAATTGAAGGAACTTTCTATCGCATACTACCAAACTTTAATACCAACTTCCTTAGGCAATATTTCTATTTCTATATTTCGAACGATAGGACATGAGTAACTTAACAAGCGCGTACTACCACACGCGTATTTTATGTTTTATTGTTACAGTGTCGTGGAGCGGGTCGTTTCCATCTCAAAAATATGGCCGAGGGAGACGATGACTGTTTGATCCCGTCATCGGAAACTCTAGTTCACGTTGTAAAAGATATCTTATTATTTATATTGTACTAGCTGACCCGACAGACGTTGTTCTGTGCATAATAAAAAAAATACTGTTTTTTTCTGTTGTCAATAATATTTTATAACACCAGGATTTATTTTGTAAAATATGCTCCCTGTTGTTAACTATCATGAAATTGTATCACAGCAGAACTGTCAAACCGTGCGTCAATAAGTTCTCTCATAGAAAATATGTCTATACAAAAAATATATTACTACTAAATATATACGAAGTAATCCCTATTAAAATCCATTCATTAGTTTAGGAGTCCATCGCGGACAAACAACGTGTCACGTAATTTATATATATTAAGATATTATCTTTACTTTTTACCTACTAACTTTAAAAAGAGGAAACATTAATTGTGTTTTTGTGTGTATGTTTGTAATGTTTTCACACAAAACAGTAGACCGATTTCAAAAATTTTTCAACATTAGAAAGCTGCCACTTCACTGAGTAAACGTATCAATATCGAGAAAAAAGTCCGTGATACATTACGTAGACATTCCGTTCAAAAGATTTAACAAATTTAAAGATGTCAATATAAAGAAAATGCAATAGTAAAAATATAATGCGGTGTGGGTGGTCCCGCGACCCGCGCTGCGTAGCGGCTAACGTATATCTGTGATATAGATCTGATTAGATTATGAATGTACGTGTGTATCTATAAATCTGAAAGGAGGTTATTAAAAACTAAGAAAACTAAGTGCTAACTAACCTATATCCCGACTTAGTAGACTTTTTACTACCACGAGATCAGTATCTACGCGAGTGAAACCATTGGCATTGGTATTCTTATATATTTATAGTAACGTATATCTTTATAATTGTTACTATATTGCTCGCATACTACCTTTATTTATTTACAGTGTATTCTGTTCGACGCATCTACTGCAGGCACTCAATAACACTTCTGGTTTTATTTAAATTAATTTACATTATTTTTTTAACTTACTCGTGTAAGCCGTTGAGTATTTATTTATCTTATAGAGAAAAAACATAAGGTAGAATTGTTTGCGGATGACACTTCACTGATTTTCAAAGTGAAAAGAAACCAAGCTATGTATGACGAAGTGAACGATATTTTATCTGACATCGTGTACTGGTTTAGCGCTAATAACCTATTGTTAAATAGCCAGGAAACTAAATACATTAAATTTACCGTACCAAATGTCAAAAATGTAAATGCAAATGTTTTGTTAAATGCAGCAGGATGGGTTACGGGTTGTACTTTTATGGAAGCTAAAAATGACATAGTTTTGTTGGCCGTGTTTGAAGAAGCGTTGTCACGATGTAGAAAGCGGCTTTTTGATCGTCTATCGCGATTTTTTTTAAAACACCCTGGGTAAACAAATGGTAGAATACCACTCGGCATTAACACTCTTTTGATCTTCAAGTGGAATGGGACCATTTTTTACCAACGTTTCTCGTCTGCCTCACTTTTGTTACCATGTTCCCATTTTCAAACCATTCAGAATATTGCTGTTTTTTTTCGGGTTCAAAACAATAAATCCACGTTTCGTTTCCTCTGACATGTCATAAACAGCAAAACAGCATCAGAATCTCCGTGGTCATAGCATCTGTGATCACCATTCTACGCTTGCCCGCTTCTGTTCTGCTGTCAGTTCATGAGGACTCCAACGACAAGAAAGTTTCTGAACTTTTAATAATTCTTCGTGTAAAATTTTCTGAATTTGTCATACCAATCCTCAATAGTCCTCGAATTGTCTCATAACTTGTCGGTAACTCGCGGGTTTTCTTCAATTAGCCGCTTAGCAGTAGCCACATTATTTTCGTTGACAGCAGTTGAAAGCCGCCCTTCACGAAATTCGTCACATAAAGACCCGACCTCTCTCAAATTCAGCAAACCATGTCCTCACGGTGTTCAAGCAAGGTGCTTCTCTCCCAAAAGCAATTTGAAGACGAGCGGCACAGTCTTGCGGAGAGAGAGAATTTTTAAAGTCATAAAAAATCATCGCTCTCACATATTTTCGACTTAATTCCATTGTCGTTGCGTACGTAGAACTTTGATGCGTGATAAAACACAGTTGACAAATGATTTCCCGCCAATTGTCTTTTTATTGCAACGTTTCAAAAAAGATAACATTCGAAATTCAAATAGCTCCGATTAGCTAGATTTGCAAAAAACAAAATTGTGTGCCCCATGCAGATGGACTAGATTGATTTTGAATTTTGTTTGCATTTTTTAATTCCATAATTATTAATATTATTTTCTGTGTCTCTAAATTTTTCTCGATATAAAAATAGCAAAGTAGAGTTTTAGTAATAGCCGTTACTGTCTTTTACTAAATCAATATATTTACACTCAATTGATACACATTATCACTAGTTGCAACGATTTTATATGGCGATTACGTAATTTTATTTTGTTGGGTTTTGCGCAATTGCTATCTCTCTTACTCTGTATTGTGTGGTGTGGAGTGTGGTGAGAGGACTGAGCCTCGCTCAACGGATCGAAGGAGCACGCTCCATTTTTTCTAGAATAAAGATTTAATTGCATAGTTGATGCGGCGTGCGGCGTGCGGCGTGCGGCGCCTATCATTCTTATCTTGAATCTTATTGAAAAGGGGCCGCGTGCCTTGCGCGCATAAATCACTGTTCGCTCGCGTTTCCTCCGAGATCGTGTTTATTGCCCACTTATTGGCCTGTTACAATCGTAACGATGCGGACGTAGCCCGCCAGAGCCGCGCAACCTCACTCACTGACAGCCCTCATTTTATATTAACTGTATGATCACATCGTACACCGTCCAACTTGTCGTTGGTTTACTTAATATTACGTATCGCGAGACACCTTTATTTTGTAATAAACTATAATTATTTTATAAAATCATCAAAGAACGTATGAGTTGTTTAATCAATAATATATAATAATAAATACAAAATGTACAATTATCAAAAAAATATATGATTTTGTTTATTGTACCTCGATATATTCTTGATAATATTATGTATGTTATAGGCACATAGGAGAATCTTCTAGGAACTGCGACAGTTATAATATTAATACCAGGAACAAACATAAACTTGGTATGCCTTTTACTCGGTAAAGTCGAGTTATTCTTTTAATGGGCTATTTTAATCATCAATCATATTAATATCAATTACATCACGATCCCAAAATATGTAGAAAGAAAATTTATTAGGAAATTCAAAAGAATTGTAAAAAAACGTTTGTATGGTAAAAGTTACATAAAATAAATGACTTTCGTATTGATAACACAGAATCGGAATGGAGCGGCTACCATCAGACTATTAAATAATAAATTTTATCGTGTCGAATTTAAATTAAAGAAGCCGGCTGAGTTTCTTGCGCTCGTTTCTCTCAGGTCTGAGGCATAAATTTTCAATTGAGTGATAGCTTTGATGTTCAAAATGTGATTTTAAATCCTATTTTGAATAAAAAAAGAATGTAAATATTCATCATTGGCGTACCAATAAACTAAAAAGTTAATTTACTTCGATTACATTCAGTTATATTTTCGTGAAAATATATTTAATTTTCTTTGATGCATTTAAAAGATATTTGATAGATATACTGTCATGTCATGATTCCTACTCTACAATGAAATTCCTTATGAAGTGAGGTTCCTTATGAACATGCTTTGCTACTCGTCGGTCAATATTTGAACAAACACTGTATGTGTTTAATTTTTAGTCCAATTTATTTATAAATTTAAGCCAATTATAACTAGGTCGGTCTATGTTATTGAAACATTAGATCGAGTCCAACCTACATAATATTAATTACTAATATAAAATAAAAAGAATTAATAGCTACTTAGTAGTCAAAACAAAATAAAGGCTTACTAGGTTTATTTGCTGTAGTACCAAGGAAATAATAATATTTATACAGGTGGAGCTACAAAGACGATATTAAATGAACGCACGGGTACACTTACTAAATTATTAATAATCACTCGTAATCTAGTACCCGTACACTATCTATCGTAGGCACTGTGACAAAACTGCTTGTCTCACTCCGCCCCCCGCCGCGTTGCTGAACTCAAGTCGTAGCGCCTACGTAAGGTTGTTAAAATTTTTGTTTTTGAAAATGTGAAAATTACAATTATTATTATTAATTTTAAATTTATTGTGTGTTGTCCCCTTGTGTGCCTATTTTATATTGTATATTATTTATGTGCCTAGTAAATTCAGCTAGTAATGATTCTATCACACTGTTATCCCGTGAAACTGAGAATGTTCGAGCGAAGGCCGAAAATAATATGAAAACATAACAATTGTTATTGGCACAACTAGTACAAGTTGGTAGTTCTTACAATGTCATCAAACCATATTGACGATTATATATATATATATATATATAAAAATGAATTGCTGTTCGTTAGTCTCGCTAAAACTCGAGAACGCCTGGACCGATTTGGCTAATTTTGGTCTTGAATTATTTGTGGAAGTCCAGAGAAGGTTTAAAAGGTGAATAAATATGAGAATGCTCTGAATTAAATAAAAATAACAATCTTGTTTATGTCCCCCGTCGTTCAGAAAATAAAATTGAAAGAATAGTTTAAAAGCAGGTAAAATATAAACTTAATTTTAGCTCAAATAAAATTTGAAAACAAAATTTTTATGAACGTTAAATCTTAAGTTTGTCATAAGAAATAAATATTTTTATAAGTACTTCGTGCTTCGTCATGCGTGTACGCGGACGAAGTCGCGAGCATCAGCTGATACAACTAGCTAGTTGTATATAAAAATAAATGTGAATCAAGTAAAACCATGAAGGTATCTAACTAACTACCACTACAGAACGTTGCTCGTCACATCAAAATCTAGCTGTTCATATAAATACAGCTTGATACTCGTAGTAATAATTTTCAAATATATTCTGAGGTACAAGCACACCTTGATTATTATTTCTGGGATCATCTTGTTAATCCATATTCATCGCTTAACAAAGGACTTATTAACTCGAGTTAACCGTGTACTAGGCACGACAATTTTATTTTTGTTCCTTGTGTTAACATTAGAACTCATGTTAGAGTAAACGCATCACGTCTGTTTGTTCCAATAAATTAAAAAACAATTTTAAATGATGCATGACCTAAAGGCAGACACCAGAATAGGTGTATAATACGTTAAGATTTTTCGTATACTAAAATATGATGATGACTGTTGAAGGTGTCGGAACAAATAAAGTGAACCGGAGCTGCCTTATCGCTTTGAGATATAACAAAACAATGTATCATTGATTGGATTGACTCTGTTTTTTGGTATTTGTTTTAAGTATATATTACTAAACATTCTAATATCTCTTAACAAGGTAGAGCACATCTGGCGGGTCGTCCGCGCCCGTCGGAAGTCAAAATCACTTTATTCGTGTTGGTCACGGAAATGACACTTATGAATGTCAATAAAATATTTTTCTTATTTAATCTACCGCTACTTTGTAAAGGTCAACCCTTAGTACCCAAGTAAACTTAAATTAATATTAATTATTTTAAAATGTTATCACATTTATAAATGTACATAATTATTGAAATGTTAGATGGGGCTTCAGTCGTAATTATAAATGTAAACTAGATATATATACTATACTATACTATATATATATATATATATATATATATATATATAGTTTTTACGACTATTTTATAATTACGACTGAAGCCCCATCTAACATTTCAATAATTATGTACATTTATAAAAAGGTAAAGTATATAGTTACTTTTTCACAAAGTACAATGGAGTAAAAAAAATATAAATGAGTGCTTAATAACAAAACACATACTTAAAAAAAATACTTATGTAATTAATTTAACTATTTTAATTCTATTTTTACTTATTTTTTTTTTATATTTCCAAAGTCTTACAAATTGTTCATAAATATTTTGCTCTAACTTTGGTAGGAGGTAGGTGGTACGTATCTACTTGTCTATTTATTAGGTTATTATTATTTTTCGATATTTTTTTGTCCGAGCAACAATTTTTTTTTGTAAATATATCTACTTAACTCTGTTCATTCAATTATTATTTCTATTTTTTTTATTGTTTTTTTTTTGTATACTTTACATATGGACATGAGCGCTAGCAAAGACCAGTCACCAGTGGGTGAAACTTAGTTGATCTACTGTCGTAGCTTACGTTTTTGTGTAAATATATTATTATTTAATAAATTTCCTAAATTTTAAATTATTTTAATAATTATTTTTCAATCGATTATTTGCTTTATTTATTTGGTAACTTAATTGGAATTTTTTCTAGGTCCATTTCTTTCAGTGGTGTACTATTTAACTGTAATAATTAATATCATATTGGTTTGGTACAGAATATATTAAAACAGTAAATTTAGTTTACCATAGCCATTCACTAATTCACCCAGTTGCTTTAAAGACACTTTTACTATAATAAGTATTCGAGAATTTATTTATTTATATTTATTATTATATGTATCAATTAATTGTTACAATAATTATAATTTCGCAGCGCTTGAAATTGAAAATGTTACCATTTATATAGTAATAGTTGAACTTTCTGACTCAGCCATGATAGTGAGACTGGACGCGACAACTTCTGAAAATAATATCGGAGTTTAACTTTTGTTTTGAATTTTTGTGATATTGACATTAAAAAACTTTTTATAAATTTCACAATTAAATAAGTCAAGCTAGTGTAGGTTGTATCAAATATTATTATTATCACATCTCTACCAAAGAAAACTGTATATTTGGCAAGAAAAGTCTTTAGGTGGTCATGAAAAATTCCATTTATATAATACAGATAGCTATGTATTGCACTGCATTGACTTACCTGAATGTTACGAGAGAGCAAAGAGTTGTAGTTCGGATCAGCAGCGGAAAGTGACGTGTTGTCACCGCGGCGGATCATAGCCGACTGACGGCGCGGCGCTGGCTCGGAGGGCGGGCGGCCGAGGGCGGGCGGGCGCGACACGCCCAGCGGCCATCGCGGAAAAATACAACGAACACACGTTACGGACGTTCTGCTGAGTGTCAGGTGTGGCGGACATCCGTCATACATGTGTGACTGTATAATATAATATCTACGTATAATACAATCGTAGAATTTCCGAATCTGTACATCAAAGGCATTAGTGAAATACGTCAATAACTGAAACGAATTAAAATTAAGTATCAGTACGACTGTGCCTGGTATACACAGTGCACTTGATGGAGTCGCGGAAACACCAGCCCTGCGTTAAGTACGTAGCGATATGTAGGTATATAATTATAGTTTGTCCCTTGTGGCAAGACGCTTGATGAGTTGTAGGAGATAGTTTGAAATGACTAGTGATTGGACAACTTATATAATCGAATTAGTTAATATCGAACCCCCCGATGTTGCAAAAGCTCACGGCGAACGCGGTTTTTTTTTTTTAAGCCAACGTCCATAACTGAAATATTTTTCTTTTATTTTATACTATTAAGTCTGGTGCCACCCTGGAGTAATGGGGGTAAGGCTATATACCGAACGAAACACAGTGGATAAGGCGCTGTTTCCAGGTTTCACAATTACCTACTCATAAAATTTACCTTTGGGCCCACGTGAATTCAACAACGTTATATTGGCAATTAGCATTGGAGAGACGGCAGTGGTCACATGTGCCTTTTTGTTTCAACATCTCATCAAGAGCACGTGCTAGATTGAGCAGCATGTCTGATGGAATCCCGTTGTCGTTCAGTCACCTCACCAAATTTAGCGGTTGGCCTGTGTTGTATATTTTTTGTTAATTCCATGTTACTTAGGGTAAAGTGCACAATCTTAAAAATTTATTTGTATCTATTTTTATATGTGAGGCGACTCAAGGAACGTCGGCATCCATGCACTCCTCAAGTAAGTTACTGCTTTGTATATAATTCATTGTTAATACGGAAATACAGAATTTGACAGGCGTGACTTGAATTAATTTAACGGTGTTACTATATCTGATTGGTAATATTAATTTATTATATGCAGGTCCTTGTCATAAAAGAGTTATTGTTGTCTTACTTCTTAATTTTCCTTAACTGAAGCGGTTCGTGCCTATTAATAAAAGTATAATTTAGGTTTCTGAAATGTTTTTAAGAACTAAGAGAAAAAATAATATGTTTACTTGACTTTGAAATACAAATTTTGTAATCTTTCACCACTGAAGCACCCAAGCATAATCTATTTAATATTTGGAAGTAAAATTTCTTTAGGCGCGACTAGGAGGTAAATGAACGACAATGCAACGGAACCGGAAGTTGGCCGCTACGGCAAGATGGCGTCTCGTTTCTGTACCATCCGTTATTTGGTTTCTTCGTCATTATTAGGACAGGCAAAGGGTTAGAGCCCATACAGCCATATTTGTTAATATTCAACTAATTCTATTCTAATTATATTCAATAACAACGTCATATTATGTGGTAATTAATAAATCTAACCTTCAATTTCTTATGTTCAATTATTTTATTTAATGAGTGAAAATTTTAAATGTTGTATTAATGAATAATAAATAGAATATCATATAATCAGTTAGTCAGAATAGAACATAATCAGTTAAATGAAATGGCGGAATCCCAGGAACATTTTACTCTTTCATCAATAAATAAGAATAAAAGAGAAAATCAAGAATCTCATAATGACTTGACCTGTAAAAAGTGTTTATTTTCTTATTTATATTAATAATATACATCATTCTTTGGAAAATGAATAAAATCTCACTTATTAAAATAATATATTTTAGGTAGAGCATCAAATGCCAACTTTGCTCAAAAGATGAGGTTATATTATCGTCAGCGTTTTCGAGAAAAAAATAATCTAACAATGCTCCTATCCTCTTCAGCATTACGTGCAAGCTTAGTTGGTAACACGGCTTTAATTAATGTTTATATTATATTTATGTATCTGTTAATTATACCTAAAGTTAATTATTGTTTATTTTTGCTTCAATCGTGCATAAAGTTTACACGCAACCACTTTTTTTTTTTCACTTTCATATTATATATTAACACTGTCAATAATGTTAGGGATCGTGGGTGCAAAAATATTACGCAAAACCTGAGGTTATAAGATTACAAATAATGTGGTTGATACATTATTATAAATATTTATTTGAAACATGCATTTAGATATTAAGGTCAGGTATGATTGCTTGTAACACATGATATAAAGTAGAACTTGCTGACATCCTCAAGTCAAATAAAAATAATATATTTAATATTGGAAGGATATATTAACAGTTAAAACCTATAATGCGAAATGCCTTAGACCCGAATAGATCGAGTGCAAGATACTCAGCTCCTTTTTTAGGGTTCCGAAGCGAAATGGCAAAAAACGGAACTCTTTTAGTATTAAATCCCCTAGTAAAGCCAAATTGTTTTAAATGAAGTAACTTATGAGAGTTAAAGTAAGTTAGCATTTGGCTTAAAATTATTTTTTCAAAATTTTTACTAAGAGTCGGCAAAATCGACACAGGATGGTAATTATTTGGGTCGAAGAGCATCCCGACTTAATTAATAATTTTTATTGGTGTAATTTTATTATGTTTCAGAAGGTCAGGAAGCACGACAATATTAATACAATTATTAAAGACTATTGCAAGATATGGTGCTATGACATCAATTATTGAACTTCTTATTTTAACAGGAATATATCAGCAGTTTTTTTTTCATGTCTAAAGATTTAAAAGTTTTAATTATTTCTTCAGAGTTAACAAAACTAAAGGCAGGTCTAAAACTAAAGGTTTTAGAGGCAATATAGGAAGTAGGACAGAAGTTTGAAGAACTATCGTAGTACGTACATGCCTCTTATTAGATCTTATGCTCTTGGGTATATAAAGTGGTACTAGGAGATTAATTTTAAAACGCTATTCCATATAAATATTACATAGTGACTAAAGTGCACATACAATTATTCTAAAAAAGCTTCACGTCAGACATATAGATGGTATGTATACTTGTGGTTCAAAAATAGAACAGCGACCAGGGGCAAGCTTTCTGTCAGTCTAGGACTCTTTGTAACCTTCTTTTGAACTGCAACGCTTGCAACGTACATATCACATTAAAAAAAATAAAGAATCTGAACATTGTGATTCTGCCAGTCATGCAGCCCTAATGATCCTAGATTTGACATCTGGCTCCACAGTCTATACTACTCAACCTTCAAGGTGAATTAAATTGTGACTCTATTGGAGGTGGAGTTAGGATGTGTACCAGGACATATCAAGTTCAGAGGAAATGGTCCTATGGAGGGTCCAAGGTGTTTGGCTCGATACACGGAACTTATTCATTTATTAATTGAAAAATCTAACTGAATAAAAATATTACAAAAAAATTCTAAAAAATTAGTGAAGATATATCAGCTAATTACAGGTTTCTCTATATAAACAAAAATCAACTAATGAATATTCAACTTCACTTACTTTACCGAACTAAATGCAAATGTAATATAATTATATCTATTATTATATTATGTTCTCATTGGTTATTATAATATTTATATGTTTATGTGTATGTATGTGTGAAGTGTGTGTTTGTGTATATGTGTTTGTTGTTATATACTACTTCAGTAACATTTTTCCTATCGTCTGTATTCATTAATATTTTAATAATTTCCTTTTTGTAGATATTTTTACTGCGATTATGAATTTCTAAAAAAATTAAAATTCAAAAAAGTTCAATGCAATTCTTACAAATTCTCTTAATGAGAGTATTTTTACAAGAAATTTTGTGATGAAAGTAAAGTTCCCGTATAAATTTAGCTTGTATCTTTTATCTTCTTCCTGGTTTCGGAACCATTCAGTAGATATCGAGTAGTATCAGAAAAAAGTAGATAAATATTTAGCTGGGCCCTCAATCAAATAAAAAAAATACAGGAATAAGACTGAAGGGCAAAAAGCACTCAATATCACTGCTGAAATATATAATATAAAGAACTCTCTAGAGACACTCTCTAAATACAGACAATCTATGAGCGCCAAGCAGAGTAATCCCGGGCCATTCCAGGGTCAACAAACATTTATTCACTCCAGGAATCAATGACAACCCCAGCTGGAAATTTTATTGGGAAAAGAATTGCCAGTATCTGGGAGGACATATGGACCAATGGGCTCTATAAGAGCATTATCTCCCTGTGACATTCTTAGCTTCACAGAGGTGGTTCGTGTAGGCCGCACCGGCCTTAAAAATATGTTACGGATGGGTAAAGGACACAATATATCCATACAGGTCGCAGTGACAGAGAGTTTTGTCATCGGTCCCATACAGGATGTTACAAAACTACCCGAAAAGCTGAAAGGAGGTTAAATAGGGCCTTATAACGGATCCATTCACCATATTTAAGAACCGTAGTAACGCTGTACTACAAAAAAGTTAATAAGTATTATTATTTCCACTGATGTGCAAACCCTATTTCAGTAAAATTAAAGAGTAAACTACGCAGAATGTACCTACATTGCTGACCAATTCGCGGAACGACAAAAATTTTAAAAGACCTAACCTAACGAAACAACCTAAACGAACACTAACTTTTTCATTATTATTATTATATTTATATTATAATAGTTTTTCATAATAAACGGCAAATTTACAGAAACGGCTCAGAAGTTTGCTCCGCCTTACTCAATACACAAGCTCGCTCGTCAGGATATGGCTTGTGTGGCATTTAGTACCATCGTCGGTGTTATTATTTATATTTTTACGGGCTATTTTGTAACACGTTGCATACGAGTGAAATATTCAAGTAATTCGGACATCTTTAAGTGGGTAAAAATCACTTATGAAATAAGTAATAAAGTAAGTAAATTAATTAATACACTATATCTCTTTACAAACATAAATATATTCAGTAGAATCTAACATACAGAATACAAAATTGACACATGATTTTGAATATCGCTGATTGTATACTTGTGTGTGTTACTTTAACAACGACGAACTACCATGAACATGTAATTGAAGTGCTCACTTTAGTCATTTAACACATAATACCAAGTTAATAGACACAGCAGTACATGATTCAGTAGATTATAGATGTCCTGGCGAACTGGCTGAATCAGTACAGTTTTTAACAAGTACAATATACAGCAGAAATAAATAATTAAAGTTGTGTTTTAACCTCATAAAGTTATGATACCCTTGTATCAATATACAAGGCACTACAATTAGTGGTTACCGTGATTGGGAGGGAGCCTGTTTCCTCAACCTAAATGACAGTTATGCAGATGTAAGTATTAATTTTGTGTTGGAACAGAGTACTTCATAATATTATACCGGAGCAGTATTTTAGCGATAAGTTGAGTAGAGTCCGCAGCGATCGTAAAGTACGGCTCCTCGCTCGTGAGCGGGTCCGGAATGCGCAGGAATCCCGGTGAGGGTGACCACGAAATATTGTCCTAAACCCCGCTCTAACAATATTATTAAAAATAATTTCTCATTTTTATTGCTGGCCCGGCTTAAGTGGTTGTGATAATAGATTACGCTATTACTCCCTTCTACCGCGCTCTAGAGTAGTATCTACGATGACGACACAGATTTGCGGACGGGGTCGGCTATCATGATTGTGGAGGACAGTGACGATAGCTGTCGGTGTGATGGTCGGGGACACCGTTGGGGGTTCGAATCCGTTGGGGTCAATAGTTTTCAAAACAGCTGTACAGGTGAATTACTTTCGAGACTTTTTTGCATTTGTGCGTGTCGTGTGTGTACGTGTACAGTCGGCATATAAATAATTAAACCAATTCTTTAATATTATTTAATAATTTTTATAGCCAGGTACTTCATACGGAACTGATAATATTAGACGATAATAAAATGGTGAATATTTATATTAAACATAATTTTTTATTCTAGTATCTTCAACTCCAGACATTTCGCACTATCATCCGATGAATATAACTGAGGCTTAAGGATATTCGATGAATGTTATCGTAACGTGCTGATACAACTGTTATATTGTATTTTTGCTTTAATGATTTGGTTTCTTTTTAGTAGATTTAAAGGTTGTTCCCTGATCTGAAGAATGCATTTGCTTTCTAATAGGACCTTTCTGACGGACATCAATAATATTCCAGTTGATATAGCAACTATCTGAACGAGAGTCACAATAGGTAACTGCTCGGATTCAGTTTAGGAATATTTGTATAAATTATACAAAACGCCTATAGTTCGGGAAGTCAAAGGCTTGCCTCGACCATTTTTAACTAACGGCACTACAAAAATACACTGAACAATAAATATTGTAAAAAATAAATCAATTAATTAATTCATTAACAAAAACCAAATAGTCAAAACTCATAACAATAAGCAATGTTTATAAATATAATAATTATCCTTATAATTATCATTTCTTTAGCATTCACCATTCACTTTTGACTGTCAATATATTTTCTTCTACAAAATGCAACGAACTTCTTTTTTCTGGCCGTACAAGGAAATTTAAGTTTCAAGTTTAGAAGTCCTGTAAATATACAAATACTAACTACAGATGCAAAAACTTCTCGAGGGTAATTTACCTCTGTATTGTGTTTTAAACAAAATCGACATTTATCAATTTTATTAAAACAGCTGATTGGTAGCTAATATACTCAAATGAATAGTAAAAAAATAAATAGAAGTATAGGTATGTCCATGATCTTCTTAATCACATCTATCAGTCCCTACGGATTATTGAAACACCAAAGAAATCAATAACGGACATTGACTTAACAAGAAAGCGGCTGAATGATACGTAAACCTAGCGCGAGATACAAAAAAAAATAACTTAATTATTAAATCTACATATTGTGAAAGTACTCTTAAGAGGAAGGTAGTAATAAAATTATTACCTTGCACTTCCATCATTAGAGGAGTCACTCGAATAATAGAATAATTATTATTTGGTTTTGGTTAGTCAGTACAATTTTTATAAATTATTTATTTTTCATAAAGACTAAGTAATATGGACTTATGGCACGCTTCTGATTTTAATTATATGACGAGCACTAAATGGAGTCGGAATCACCGGACAATTAAGTAAACTAGATGTTGGCTGCGGCCAGTGTCGTCATCAGATCTTGGTTACTGATTTACAATTACAACATCAAACACAACCCCGTAGGATCTCCTCATACATAATATTATTAGAGCAAGCCTGCTAATATCATCTCGATCACGAGTGTTGTCAATTGTAACCGTTGGTACAAACTATAGCTATCACTCGTACACATATATAATTACAAAAAACGAGTGTACTTTAGACCACACGACTGCAGTAGAACAAAATATTAATTTATGAAGTTTCGCAAGAACGAAATGTAATAAACAAATAACTGAAACTTCTCCGGAGAAAGTTTAAAAACAAATATTTCAAATAGAAATATTAAAACATATATAAAAAAAACTATATCTAAAAAAATATTTAAAAAAAATTATAAGAAAACAAGTTTATTACAAGTCAAGGGTGTGTAAAAAAGTTTTAGTTCAACAATACTTATATAGAATAGATGCAATGACGTTCTTATGTATAGAAGAAGTAAGTTAAGTAGTAGTTTGGCAGTCCTCTCTTGGTTTTGAACTGACACTGTCTGTATAATCCTGAGGAGACCGAAACAGAAGGAATCGTGAAGGTCAGGGCTATATGGCAGACAAATTCTCATAAATCTTGCTGAGTGGTTAAACATGTGTGTGGTCTATATATCTCTGTAATCGTGATGTCAGAGCACACCATTTCAACTGATCAATTCCTGCCGCTTTCTGTCAACTTCTTGCTTTAATCTCATCAGTTGTTGGAGATAGAGATCTAAATCAATGGTTCTGCCCGGCGGCAAAAGTTCATAACGAACAATACACTCATACCGCCATATACACAGCATTATTGAGAGTTAACTTAAGGATTTGTTACAGTCAATGAAGTCTGACCGACCTTCGACCTTTCAACACAACTTTTTTCCTACGAGGGGACGCTGATAAGTAATCTACCTAACTATGAAAGAAAAGACTTTGATGGCTAGTTTTTTTTTTATTTTTCTATATAGTCTCCTGCAAGTGAAATACACTTATGACATTTGCAAATAAGTGACATCATGCCGTTATAATAGTAATTTTTATTTTGCTCGTCAAAATGGTCAGTCACAGCCTCCTTCATTTCTTCGTCCGTCGAAAATCTGCGACCCCTCAATTTTTTCTTTAAATCTTTGAATAAGAAATAGTCACAGGGAGCCAGATCTGGACTATAAGGTGGATGGTTAATTTCTGTGAAGCCGTTTTAGCTCAGGGCTGACCTCGCCGTTAAGGCTGTGTGTACAGGAGCATTGTCTTGTAAAATCAGAACACCTTTGCTGAGTTTGCCTCTCCGCTTTTCTTTGATTTGTTCACGAAGCTGGTCATGCAAGTTTGCATAATATTCAGCATTCATTGTTGTATTTTTAGGCAAATAATCTATCATCAAAATCCCTTCGACATCCCAAAATACGGTGGCCATTAGTTTTCCAGCCGACGGCCGAACCTTGAACTTCCTTGGCGGCTTTTCTCCTTTAAATTTCCATTGCATTGACTCTTGTTTGCTTTCCGGATCCCACTGGCGAATCCAAGTTTCATCACAGGTCACAATTCGAGAGATAATCTCTTCTTCTTTACCTTTGACCAGGTCTAGAAATGCCTGACAACATTCTACTCGCCTTTGTTTGTCAAAGGGGGTCAACATTCTAGGGACCCAACGCGCGCTCACCTTAGACATGCCCAAATGTTCGTAAATAATTTCATGAACTCGTTCCTTGCTAATGCCCACATCTCTGGCTATCTCCCACTGCTTGATTCGCCGATCTGCAAGAATCAGGTTCTTCACCTTTTCAACATTATCTGCGGTAACAGCAGAAATTGGCCTTCCACTACGTGGGTCGTCTTCCAGGTTCTCACGGCCATGTTTAAATTGCTTCAACCAAAACTTTATGACGAATTCAGAAGGACTTGAATCACCAAACACCTTTAACATGCGCTCTCTGATCTGCGTAGGCGTATTTCCTTCTTTACTTAGGAATTTAATCACTGCTCGATGCTCAAATTTCATCATTTTACAATTTTCTTTCGACATGGTGAAATCAAAGCCGCGCCAAAAAAACAAAAGCAAGCGAAAAAAAATAAGCGTCATAATTTTGAAAAAGGAATAAATATAGAATATGATTTTGCAGTGGCCAGTTCGATTTTCAAAACTTTCTTTAACAAAGTAGATTTTATATAAGCCACCTCTCGTACGTTCTTGTCATATGTGATATACTTTTCAGCATCAGAGTCAAAGTCAAAGTCTTAAGTCTCAATACAAAATCGCAATTGAGTACACGGTTCCTTGGGTTTGTTTTAGTGTTCTCGTGACCTTTAGTCATATGGGATAAAACTGTTTTCTAGTCAATTACCAGCTCCTCAGATATCATCACAATTTGTGCTTCACATAAATGTCACTGCATTAGGTACATAAATGTCACAATATTTCGCACTTTGCGATGTACTTTTCTATTTTTATGATAAAATTATAAAATTTATAAGATTTCTTGAATAGATTCACTCATTTAGACAGAAAGAAAACTAATGTTAAACTAATGAATAACATTTGGAAACAACACTATTACTATTTGTTTAATTTTTTGAAATATAAACTTTTTATTGTCATCAAAACCAGCCAGAATCAATTATTATATCCATAGAGACTTTATTATAAGTTAATGAATATAGTTTATGAGAAAATACTTCTTCCCCAACCAAGTCATATATTATATAATATTGCGCTGGTAGAGAGTTTGGGGCATCTGGCATTACTTGTTGATGCCACGATCTTATAAACGCCTTTTGAAAAAAATTGAGCAAAAAGATTGTTTAAGACTGAAGATAGATCTAAATTTAGAGGACTGGTCCCAGATTATAGAATTTTAGTGAACAATGTGAGAATAGTAACATACAATAAAAAAAAATTTTGTTTTGTTCCCAATTTAGTTAAGCAAACTAAAGAGGCCACATTTTATGTTCTCCGGTCTTGACTTGTGAATAATAATGACACGCTGCATGCTATTCGCAGATCGAATAATTATTGAATGCTAAACATACCACGCGGATTTCTCCTGAATTGTGCACAGAAACAATAGCGTGCTCACATAAAAATCAGTTCTGTGGAGGGGTAGACATGGTAGCAAGGGTAGTGAGTAGGTGGGGTGGTGAGGTGGTGAGGTGGTAGCAGTGACAAGACTTGGTATGCGACGCGATTATGAAGCATCATTTGTCAAGTTTTTATTGGCCTCCCCGAAGCTGGGGCCATTGTGTTGCGAACCCTCGTCCGACTGACATGGAGTTGTAATTTTTAATAACTTGTTAACATCCCACAAATTATATCTAATTAATTCAAATGACGTATACTAATAGCTATTGCCCGCGAGTTGGTCTGCGTGAATGTGCATACCTCGAGAACTCTTCAAAAATAACACGTCACAAAACGAGTATGTGTGATGTCACTTGTGAAACATGTCAATGAATATTCAATATCTTATTAATTTAAATCAAAAAACCAATAAGAATTAATAAGTAAAATAATTAAGAATAATATGACAGGTCACTGGAATCTCGACCGGCTGCGGCGTACAGTCAGTTATACGAGTGATTAACTTGGACGTAGGGAACCCTAAAATATATATGTTTATATTGTGCATGTGACATTCATTACTGCGCTTGCGCCAAATTGTCACTTTAAATATTTTAATTCAGATATCACCACCCAAAAACACTTTTGAAACGATATCCATAATATTGGTATAATGTTAATTTCGGGCGGCCAAGATGACATCTTTGATTTCTAAACTGATTCCAAATTCATTGCAAGCCATTCCGAGAACCTTGAAAATGAGCCGTCCTCCCACGGTTTTCTTTCATCGGCCTACGTTATTATATGCCAAACTGGCCGAAACCATATCACGTTCTTGCGGAACTTATAAAACTTGCAGGATAATTATTATTGTATCCCATGTCCTTTTTTGTAGTCCTGAAAAAGTGAGCCTTGAAAGCGTAAGAAACAAGTAAACGGAATTTCGCAAATCACACAAAGGGTGAAATTATGGTTTGAAATTACCATTTTGTACAGAAAAATTCAAAATTTTTTTGTAAGGTATCCTCGTTACCTATTCATGTCTGCCATCTCGTGGAAATTCGTTTATGGCTTTGCGGTAGAATTCTAGCCGCCAACCTGGATTCACATATCTTCTTGAGAAGTAAATTTTTTACTGTCTAAAGAACTGTCCAAATAACGGAAAAAGTGGTCAAGTGAGCTCAAGTGTGGGCAGTTTGGGGTGTTTTTAAGTGTAGTGCTGTAGAGCTAAAGAGATAGATAGCTATAGAGTTATGTTCGGTCCTGACGTGTGCGGTCCTATTATTATCATATGATAATAATAATGGTGAAGAAAGATTGGTTGACGGTCGGACTGTCTTAATGCAAAAGTTGCCATCATTGTGTGAAGTTCAGTATATTGTCTATTGTCAGCAGTTAAGGTTTGACTGGATCATAGGAAGCTGTAGTAAATATCACTGTGATCAACAGACAGTTAGCATTATTCTTCTATGGGTAAACATTTGTTTAAGGCATTGTTGTAGCGTTTGACTTGAAGCCACCTATTGCGATGTTCGCCTGCGATTATCAAATATCCAGTTTACATCACATTCACAATTCGTCTGAAAATGCCGTCATTTTTTATGCCTGTTCAGCATGATAAGTCAAATTAAGACTCATTCTTCTCCCTTAGATGAGTTAAATCGTGGAGAACCTATTTTCCATTTTTTATTTAGCCGATGTGATGCAAATGAGTCCATTTTGTGGGTATGCTAAAATCAAACCACATGTGTTATAATAGCATTCAGTTTATCAATATTTTCAATTTTGAATATGTCTGTGAAATAAGCTGTCATGTGAAATAAATATTACACTGAAATCCCGCACTTAGGAAGTTTTAATTTGTCTTTATACCTTTATTAATTTATTAGTGCTACACCAACCATAATATCAATAAAAGAAAACTTAATAAATAATTTTATTGTACTCTATTTCAAACTAGAAAATGCAAACATTAAGTGAAAATTTTTGCGCTCTCATACCAAAAACATATACACTTTCTATAAAGCAGAGAATTTACAAATCTAAATATATATATATAATACGACTTTCACTTCATTTTTAACTTAACAATAATGTCAACAAGTTTATGAAGATGAAGGAGACCAACAATACCAGAAACAAATCTGTTCATTACAAATTACTAAGCTAAGTTTGACAAATCATTTATCATTAAAATTATTGCTGTAAATGTTTTGAGCTTTTAATTATTTTTAATAAAAATATATTTATAATTAATATAAAAAATTAAATGAAAAACTATTATTATAGGTTAAATATTTAGTTAGCATCTCGTAATATGCATTTCTTGTAGCAGGCTTCGTGAGGTGGCAGCGGCGTTGAGTGGGTCGGTTCATTATCATCTCCAATATATAGTCGTGATGCTGCTACTTGTGGTGGATGATATATATTTATAGGTATTCATACTGTTGATGTGATGCTCCGATAGTCACCAGTGGGAGGCTCATTTGCACAGGATGCTAGAAATTTCTGGGCAAATGAGATTTAACATCATCATATGTCTTAAGGTGACGAGCGCAATTCTAGAGCCGCTTATAATTTTAGGGGTTTTCAAGAATCCTAAGCGGCACTGCATTGTAATGAGTAGGGTGTATCAATCTCGTCTCATCTCTTAATTTCATTTCAATAAAAAAAGTATTTGTGTACATTGTGAGTGTGTGAATGATGTTACTAATAATCAATATTACTGTTATCTCTTTTCACGTTTGAATATTTTTGTTACATCGCATCACATACATTGTATGTAATAGTAAAATGATGAATCTGTCACTACTGATTTAAAAGAGTGGAACACTCATTAGAATTAACAAGAATACTAATCGGTTAAGTGGATCTACCACTTAACCGAGTAGGCAATATCAAAGTTTTGTTTGTTCCTGGTGATTACCATAGAAAATTCGCTACCGTGTACATACATGACATTGTCAAGAATATATAGATGGGCTACAGTTAAAATACTATAAACGTACAATTTTAATGTTATATTTATAAATAATACGACTTCGGGCAGACGTGTGAAACACAAGTTATTAAACTGTAATGGTATTCGCATGATATAACAGTTGATCCGATATTAAACAGGCTCGCGTACGGTGCACGTTCCCGCCGAGCTCTAATATTTGCCGCTCCACTTGTCAAAGCGTACATCCCGCCCGCCATTGCACTGCTCTCATAATCAAATAAAAGCGAACTACTTTCATATTCATACATAGAGTTACTTATAGAGATGAGAGTAATTAGGAATTCCTGATCGCGAGCCAGCATTAAAGTGTTTTTACTTATTATTACCCACTCCGAGAGAACATATTATATTAAAAAGATTTCAAAAATAAATTTACTTACTATCATTTTCAATATAATTTATAATATTATATACACCTATTACAGAAATAAACAGCAATTATCAATGTAAAAAAAGTTTGGAGTTATAGGTTAGGAAATTACAAATGTAATCGTTAGATACATTCAAAAAATGACTTTATTATCATATAGAAGATACTAATATGAGACATGAGCTTCGATCACCTCTGTATTCGCAAACAATGAGGCACGTGTACCTACCTAAGTTTGATCGAGACTCGAGTAACAAAATCCTTTGGATTGTTAACATTTACTATCGAATCGGTAATGAATTTATAGTTAAAATTGCATAGTTAGAATGCAATAGTTTATATAATCTACAGAAAAAAGACAGATTTATATTGTAGCTGTAAGTTTGACCACTCTTAATTAATTTCAACATTGTATAATTGTGACTGACTGATCTCATTTGAGCCTCGACTCTAGTCATTTGTAGTTGTATAAAGTAATGGTCTAATTATATTACATTTTCTGTTCGTGCAACCAACCTAGACTCAACAACAATAAATATAGTCGTGCCCGTTACTTATGATAAACATGAGATAGAAACCCCAACATCTTAGAAAATTAAAAACTAGTGTATTGTAAATAAGTAAATAATAAAACAGTGTAAATAGTGGTAATAATAAAAATCCCTTTTATTTCTAAACTGATACTACTACATATAATAATTCTGCAACAAAATTTACAAGTTATCCGTAATTTCGGCGTGTTTCTTGGTATAGGCCTCCCCTATAGATTTGCATTTGTTCCTGTCTCGCGTGATTCTCCTCCAGTAGGAAACCTATTGCGAAACTAAACCAATAATGCTATGCCCATTTTCAGGTTTATGAATTTGGTGGGAGATAACATTGAGGTGATGTTTGAAGTGATGTTACTAATATAATGTCAATTTTTTCGGTGGCAAAGACTTGAGTCGAACAGCTGTTTGGTTCAAGCCCCGTGAGAAATGCGGTGGACGAAGCAACTATGAAGCGAAGCGGTCCTACCTACGTCTCACACTGTCACTGTATTGTGTTTATTGACGTCCATTTGCAATCAACTTGCAAGCAACTTTGGCGTTGAGTATCACGCTCGGCTATGTAACAATCGTTCGGATAAAGTCAGCTGAATGAAGTCTATCATTATTATAAGGCTATTACTACAAAATTATAGTTTATTAACTTATAACATTAAAATCTTTAGCTTATAATAATGAGAACGGCTCCGAGTTTCATTTCGTTAAATCGTTTATTATTTATTAATTTAAATTGTCAATAATAGAATATGAGCTTTGTTATTTTTTGCAAAGTGATTATCTAGATGAAACATGTGATCGAAATGTGATCGAAAATTCAGTAAGTACCATAAAATATAAATCGATGAGCGATGAGGTTTTAACGATATACTTAAGAAGATTAATTTGAATCAAAGTTTTATTTGTTACTTTAGTTACTATAAGCCTATTGCGACCTACTTATAATATAATGAAATAATTGAAAGTACAAAAAGTCTACTTATTGTTGAAATTAATGATGTAATAAAAATATTGTTAAAAATCAAGTTCATTGAAATTTTAATAGTATAATTATTATTTTAATCGTTATTTGAATTAAATTGTATTTATATTTGTCATGATCTTGTACAGACTACGGACCGTAATATATTATATATGCATATATATGTTGCTCGGAGTGTCAATAGATGTGAAACGAGATTGATATTGATATATTATGATGCTCAAATCTTGATTTGAAATATAATTATATATTATATTTAGTTTAATAATTTATTATTCAAATAGATTTATTTGATTTTATTGAAATTTGTAGTAATGACAATGCACCGCTTCTTCTCTCTCAGAGCGCCATTTGTTTCCGAAGCGGTAGTAGTATCTAGTATATTAGAAATGACATCAAAAAGAAACAATTTTGGGAAAATAAATGCCTTTTATGCCTTTTTATGCCTTTTAATGTAAACGTTAATCTTATTAAATTAATGTTTTATGATATAAATGTACAGTATGTAAACAGCTTATATGAAATAAATGTAGGTACATACTTGTTAGCATATTAGCTGACGATATACCAAAAATTAACGAAATCCGTGCAGTGGTTTTGTCAAAAAATAGGCCTTTCATTTTGAGCAAATTTAAACGTCCTGTAAGATTTGTGTAACTGGAGTAGGTCTCAAAATGAACAAAAATGAAAAGACCAAGATCATGTCTAATGCCAATTAGCCATGATCGTCGTCATGTCCCCATATCGCACCTACTCCCGTAACAATTGGGAACTGTACTCTCGAAATTGTTAACGAGTACTACCTTGGACAAATAATCCAGTTAGGCAAGTCCAATTTCGCGAAAGTTATACAATACTCGTCGAATCCGGCTGACATGCAAAATGTTCATGAAGTAGTTGCTGTAGATCATGAAGAATTGCTATTATCATTGATGCATTGATCTCTTCTTGTCGTTGTTCCTCCATGGTGCCAATGAAATATTATTGTTAAAATTTATGGTGTGCATCTTCGAGAGATTGCAATGATCCAATTCGATGGTGAATCTGTCCTTGTACCTACAAAATCAAAAGCAAAGTCCGTGTTACTGATTTGTAAACACTTATTTTTAGAATTAGCATACATAATACATAGGAATAAGTATAGTAGGTATGTTATTCTTCTACTGTATTGTGTGTAAGAATATAAATAAATTTTTACCCTGAATGTTGGATTAAATCGTCGTTCTTAGATAATGTCTGCCCAAAATGAGCACATTTGGAAACAAACATTTTATTTTTGAGTTATTGCTAGAAAATGTCGTGATTCGGTAGTTTCCCACTAAGGCAGCACAATCCTGGCGTTTCTCCAAAAAATACTTGCAAACAACGTCCATTGACCCAATGTGAACGCTAGTATGCAAGCGGTAATCAGTACTGCTATCGTATCGAAACGCTACTCGATTCAAATCAGTACTTCATAAATTTCTTCTTGTGCCTCGAAAATTTTCTAGATGTTGATCTCTAAGGTTTACTGGCTGCCTCGCTTTGCTCTTGTGATTCAGAAACACAACGTCGAGCCCATACTAACGCGGTGCTTTTTACCTGCAATTTCTTGTTCTTCGTCAGTCCCATTCGCAACGTTTCGAATCCTAGTTGCATTACGTCTATGTCGGGAAAGATAGCACAATAAGCTAATAGAAACTCGAAGCAAACACACCCACCCAATGATATTCTATACATAAAAACATCATTGCACCCACCAGTCAACTTGAATAATATGACGTGCACTGTCAGTTGTATTTTATTACTCATGTAGCGTGAAACTAACAAAAAACTTCATTGAATTCTTTCAATTCTCGAGATGTCATGAAAATGTCAATCCATACAAAATGTATGAGAAAATAAATGTTTTAATAATAATATTTTTCTGTGATTTTTTCGATATTTTATTACTTATTATCCTATTTCAGACTAAGAGAAACCCAAAAAATCAATGAAAAAATGGTCTATATAATATAATGTCTATATATATAAGATTAATATATCTTTATATATATATATATTTCTTGTGTGCGTGTGTATGTCACTGAACTCCTCCTAGACGGCTGGACCGAGTTTGATGAATTTTTTTGTGTGAGTTCAAGGGGATTCGAGGATGGTTAAGATTCACAATTGAACTACCTCCTAAACGGCTGGACCGATTTTGATGATATTTTTGTGTGTTCCAGTGAATTTGAGATTGGTGTGTGTCTTCAGGTGGATTCGAGAATGGTTTAGATTCACAATTAAACTACCTATTAAACGGCTGGACCGATTTTGATGATATATTCGTTTGTTTCAGTGAATTTGAGATTGGTTTAGATTCTCAATTCCGTCCATATAATATAATTCTCCTGCTCATGTGTATGTTAGTGAACTCCTCCTAACGGCTGGACCGATTTTTCAAATTTAAGACGTATGTACAGGACAACGTCTGTTGGGTCCACTAGTATAATTATAAAATAAAAAGTATAGTATAAACTAACAAACAAAATTAAGGAATGTTATTTTCTATACGTCACAAAGTGGTCCCAACTCAGCATGGTTGCTGCTTTGAAAACCAGCGCTGGTCTATGATTATACAATCTTAATATGAAAAATTATTATTAGGTGGACCAGGAGCATCTATTTTCCGTAATCCTTTATGCTCTATATATTCCTCGTACAGTAGGCTTTTTGAATAAAGTGATTTCTATATAACTTTTTTGAATTTAGAAGGTGTTAGACATGTGATATTATTTGGAATTTTATTAAAGAGTTGCACACTGAGACAAACAAACGAATTTTGTATTTTACCGAGTCTCGTTTTTGTTTATTTCTTGTATTGATGGTATATATATCTTTATTTTGAATGTATTCATTATTTCTTTTATACATATATTATTATAAATGTAATTGGGATGCTATGGTTAGAATTCCTATGTGTTTAAAGTGATTTCTAAGGCATTCTCTAGAACTCAGATTATAGATGGCCCTAATCGCCAATAATAACAGATATTGTTTCAATACGAGCAGCTTTCTCCCATATCAATATATTGAGCGGGTTATAGAACTAGCCTTAACTGAAGCAGAGTAATTCATTTATGTGTCTGTTTGTAGATCACTCTGTGATACCTTTGAAAGTAATAGATGAAGTTTTATTCAAAACCACAAAATCAAATTATGATTGTGTGCTGTTTATTGCTTATCAACCATCGAAGGTAATAATTTATTTAAGTAGTCTGTATATGTCCGATACTCGGTACTGTCTGACCAAGGTGCATGCTAATGCATGGCTAACACCAAAAAGGTGATTATTTGTTGCTACGGAATTATAATTGTTTTAAGACTAAAAAAGCAAAACTAAAATAATTGTAAAATAAAACTAGAAAAACACGCTTAAATAGAAAACCAAACTAAAAAGTAGAAAATAACTTTGAATAAATTCAAATCAGGAACGGTATGATTGAAAAAAAATATTTATTTTATTTATTTTATTTTATTTGGAAAACTTACAGTGTTACAATAACTTAATTACTAAATAATAGTGTGAACATTTTACACCATTTAATAGTTTTCGCATATTGTTTCTAAAACACATAGCGTAATATAGGTACATCTTTTTTATTTATTTTTCTTATACAAGTATTATATATAATATGTTAATAATTACATAGGTATTACATTTATTATGTTCAGAGAGAATTTAAACACTACGTTCAATTATGTTTATAGTAACAGTTTATAACACATTAAACCAGTTTTTAGTAATTTTTGATCTGATAGAATTTGTGGATGAATTAAACAGGTCAAAATCAGGAAAGCCTTTAAGATTATTTATGCAGTGAGATGCTCTTGAGAAGAATGTGTTTTGTTTGTAATTTGACGCACAGTGGGGTATATGTAAATATTTAGGATGTCTTGCAGAGATTCTGGGAATATTTTAATTTATATTCGAGAGAAGATGGGGAGCGTCAATGTGACATTGTGCTATGTCTCTCGTGGCCACTCCACGAATATATGATATCTCCTGCATCTTGAATCATAATCATTTTCGTATGTCTTGCACTTATATTCAAGGTATTTAACAAATCTGCGTTGGATTGATTCTAATCTGTTAATATATATATCATACTGAGGGTTCCAAATTTGTGTACAATACTCGAGTATGCTACGAACATATGTACAATACAACGCTTTTATAACCTTGATACTTGAGAATTGGGAACAGGATCTCTTGATAAATCCTATACACTGGTTGGCCCTATGAGCGATGTTTTCAATGTGTTTATCATATGAAAGCTTAGAGTCGTGAATTACGCCTAGATCACGTATCTCATTTACAATTTTGAGTGGATGACCATTAAGTGAATATTGAAATTTAATAAAATTAGGCTTACGGATAAATGTTATAGCGTAACATTTCGGAACGTTCAGGTCTAGTTTGTTGATGCTACAGTATTTTTCAAACCTGTGCATGTGTTGTAATAAAAGACAGTCATCTACGTCACGAATTTGTTTAAATATTTTCATATCATCTGCGTATAGTAGGAATTTGGAATGTTGAAAACAATCAGCGATATCGTTAATGAAGATATTAAACAACAATGGAGCCAACAAGGATCCTTGAGGGACCCCAGAGGGCACGAAGTTCCATTCTGATGAGTATCCGTTGAGAACCACAGCCTGTGATCTGTTCTCAATGTACGAGGTAAACCACCTATATAAATTACCATGAATTCCTGCCGAAAGAATTTTCTGTATCGAATGCCTTGCGAAAATCTGTGAATATAGAGTCTACTTGACCCCCAGAATCCATGTTAAATGTTGTGTAATTTAGGAATGATAGTAGATTAGACGTAGTTGAGCGATTTCTAATAAATCCATGCTGTTCGGGGATAAATAAGGTTGATACACTATTATAGACTTGGGTGTAGACTAATTTTTCAAAAACTTTAGCGAAAATGCATAACTTTGAAATTGGCTTGTAATTTTTAATGTCATTTCTGCTGCCATTTTTGTATATGGGGGTAATAAATGCAGACTTCCAGATTTTCGGAACTACTCCTTCCCGTAATGAACGTTTGAATAATATAGTAAGAGGTTCCGTTAGTACATCTGCGCATTTTTGTATAAATAATGGGGAATTCGATCAGGTCCTGCTCCCTTAGTAAGGTCTACAGATTTGAGTTGTTTATTAAGCTCATCTGGTATTATAGCATTGGTCCTCTAGAACCTTCGCTCTTTTGCGCAGTATAGAAAATGTATTGTAATCAGATGTATTGCCGTAAGTATTGTATTTCTGAAGAAATTTGAATTTTTCTTTGAGGACCTTTTTTAGTGATGCGGTGTACCATGGTGGAAAGTTATTGGGCGAGTAAAATTTGTGAGGAATATATTTGTTTATAGTATCATATAGATTTTTGTAGAATACTTCTATTGCTTCTTCTATGGGATTGATTAGTAGATAGTCGTCCCAAGCCATTTTACCTAATATTAATTTGATATTATCGTAATCACCTTGTTCATACATGTATTTCTGTCTTTTGTTTGTCTTTAGGTGATTACGATTTTCTAAGTTTAAGATTATTCTTAAAGATTTATGGTGGGAGTGCTCTGGTATTAAGGGGTCATCACAAGAAGAAACTGCAAGGTAAGCATTACTTAGTACTAAATCTAGGACTCTGTTATTAATATTATGGCATAAGTTATATTGTGTGAGGTTACATTCAGACATGGTATCAACAAATAATATCTGTGCTTCACCTGAGGCACCTGAGTGTTCCGGATGATCATGAGAGCCAGGTGACCATTGTATGTTACTCAAATTAAAGTCTCCCATTATAATAAATATATCATTTGGACAAGAATTGATTATGAGAGATAGGTTTGCTGTAAAATTATTTAATTGTGAGTTAAAGGAATGACCAAGTCTTTCACTACATAAATAAATACAACAAAAATGTATTTTAGGCGTTGTTCTATTATTTTTGTAGCTGACCGTAACCCATATATCCTCGGCAGAGGTGCGCCACTCCAAGCGTTCTTCTGCGATAAGTCCGCGTTTTATGGCCAAAAGTACTCCCCCGCCATACCTTTCACGTGTAGTTAAATAATTTCTGTCCCTTCGCCAAATAATGTATCGGTCATCGAATAATTCAGAATCATTTATACTGCTAAGCAACCAGGTTTCCGTCAATGAGATAACATCATATGAATTTAGTTGTATGATTCTTTTAAATAAGTGTGTTTTTGTTCGTAGCCCTCGAGTATTTTGATAGTAGATATTAAGATTATTAGGCGCCATTATTATCAGCTGATAACAAAAGTCTCAAGCAAATCTTTATATAAAAATAGTATTTTAAATTACAACAATTTGTATAGTTAGCATCTCGTAAGGAACGATAAAATATTGACCCATTTAAATTAATTGTGATTGTAGGTGAATTAATACAACATCTTAGTCTGTTTTTGTTTACCAGTAATAGTTGGGAGAATAAATGTATTTTAATTTTGTAATTTATATGATAAGAGCTAGTTTTAGTAATGTTTCCCAAACTGTCAAGTTTAAGTTTATACAGTTGAGAATCGCTTTCGCATTTTATAAAAAATATTGGCGAGGTGTCTGATCGTCTAGCCATTATTTTGCAATGCTTGACCCATATATACTAGAAATTCTTCTCCCTAGCTAGAGCTCTCGCTTTACTCAAAAGATTTTTATTGCGCTGCGTCAAATGGTCGTTAATATAGAAGCTGCCTGCAGTACTGAAGCCGAGGCTGGTAAGATTTAGTTTCTTGTTCTTACGAGAAGCTGCTACAAGTTCTTCCTTAGAGTAACGGCAATTGAATACGATTACTATAGGTTTTTCTGTGTTAGGTGTTCGTGTTGGTATGCGTGCAATATAATTTATTTCTTCCTTTTTTATATGAACATCACAAATTTTACCTATTTTCTCTGCAATCTCATATAGGTTCTCGTTTTTCTTCTGGGGAATCCCTCTTATCTCCACATTATTTGCTCTTGCCCATTGGTCTCGATCTTGTAGCTCTCGATTGATTCGGGCGATTTCCGATTTAAGAGCAGGTACCTCCAGCGTTATTTTTTCTGCCGTTATCAGTCGAGATTCTAGGTCTTTGACCTTTTCTGTTTGAACGCCAATGAGGTGGAAGGCCATCTCCAGCGATTCCTTCATACTAGTTACCTCGTTCTTTATTGTTTTTATGTCTTCCGCTAGGGAAGTCAGCGGAGTCAATTGGAACATAACTTTATTAAGTTGTTCATGAATTTTTTCCAGCTGAAGGGGTTGCGGTGATGTGGTGGCTGGGGTTGCCGATTGGCTGGTTTTGCATTTGGGACACTTCCAGGAGTTCTTCCTGTCACCCAGTTTGCGGTAGCCCACCTCGAAAACACCTGAGCATTGGTAGTCATATCGCTGCTTACAGACGCTGCATACCGTTCCGTCAGAGTGTTGTGCTCCACAGCTAGCACATGCAAACATATTGATGACAGTCTTTGAACAACTACATGTGTAGCAAATTTACAAGTAAATTTACGTGAGATGCTCAATAGGGCTGAAATACGCCAATGTGTTACAAATCTCTATTATAAGAAAAACGAAAGAAAAAAAAATTTTCTTAGATTACTGGGATGCGAACTCAGTGCGTCGCGTTTGAGTAGAACTTCAAATATACCTACAACGCCACTTATTCTTTTCTATCCAAATTGAAAATAGTAAATGATAGTAGTGATGGATGTCTCTGTTATACCTATTGTTCTGTTTCTTGGCTGGACCGGTTTGTACACTGTGACGCCGACACTGCTAATCACTTGGATTCTTTTTGCACATTGAACCTTACAAATTACGTTTAATTAATCACAGCACTTCACTTTTCGTTATAGATTTGCTTTTAAGGTGTTGGTGTATTTCTTAACTGACAAACTGTGTAGTATTTCTGAGAAAAAATAATATATAATAAATTTATGGCGTGTAGTGCGTAGGTGGAATTTGGCGGCAGGAATCAGCCTACTGGCTGCAGTTCACAGAGTACTGGGACCCCGACGATTCGTGCTGCTCTGCGTTGCACGTGGTCAAATAGATCGAGCTGATACTGGGGTGCGCCAGACCAGAGATGACAGCAATACTCCATGTGTGGCCGGACCTGCTCTTTGTACAACGCTTGAATGTGGAAGTATTGCAGTATTCTATTTATGACACCCAGCTTCTTCGAAGCCAATCTTCGCTTTACCTTCCAGATGACTGCGAAATTGACTCGAGATTTCGAGACTCAGGTTCCGATACACTAGGTGAGGCTGTAAGGAAAGTGTTGTCGAAAAGCGGTGATACGACAAATGGGGTTTGTTTAGTTGTCCATTCCGCGACCTTCGCAAGATTCACAACTTTCTCCCAGCACTGGTCGACGACTTCCCGAGAGAGACCTGCATGGCCCGTGTATACGGCATCGCCCGTGCTGTCGTCTGCATAGCAATGTAGGTTGAAGGTGTCCAACATATCATTGATATGCAGTAGAAACAGTGTATGAGAGAGCGCACAGCCTTGGCCATTGGGCTGTCTAAGTTTATGCTCTGTATAATTTTAGCTGTTAAATGACTATAAAATTTAAATTACAAATTATGCTTAGCTTACACTCAGGTAAGCTTTGCGTAAATAAAGTCTGAGCAATGTATAAGTACAGAACGTACTAGATAGCCTACATCTCCTTCAAAGTGTTACATGATTTGAATTAGTGAACTCCTTGTCCAATGGTTTCACAAAAATAGTCTATTATTTTTACGATTTACTAGATGCACAGTAAACTGAAATAGTAATAATGTAAAACAATGATTTCTTCAGTCTTGTGCTCTGTAGATCTCTTGTACCCTTTCTGTGTTCATCTTACGTCTGTTCTTTGATGGTACTCAAATTTAGGATACTTAGAGAACTATAAGTCAAAATAATAAGGCATTAAAGTAGGATATGTCTCTGTTATGAAGGAAACTGGTAACTTAACGTAAGGTGACCACCACTGTAGCTGTAAAGCAAGTGACCAGACCTCCTCATTACTCCACAGTATACGTATAATATTATCTTTGGCTTGTTATTTAACAATTCACATTGAGACAATATTTTGTTAATTTTACACTTTTAAATATTAAAATTAATTTAAACATGAATGGGTAGATTAAAACTTAAATAAGTTAATTTGCATAAATATACGTTTGTTGACTTGTTCCATTTGAAATATAATAATCTTATTATTGTAAAAAAAGATGCCATATAATAATAAAGAATAAAAAATGGAATCATTCCATGTTTCTCATTCTAATTAATATTAATATAATTATCATACGTGTGAACATCTCCGCATAGAAACTGTACGAACATTTAATTGTAGTAATATAATATTATGCAAAATGAAAAGCAGAAATAAAATGTGACAAACTGTGGGCGTGGCATTCGAAAGGCGGATATTTTTCATTTAGCTCCGCCCATTGGAAAATTCCCTCCCACGCGCCATTTATATCGAAACCTTGTCGAAAAAAAAATCGCTACCGACATACCCATAGTGAGTTACAACATAGTCATTTTATTTTCATCCTATAAACTTGATTTAATGTTTCAATGTTCTCTAGATTTAAGTAAGCACCAAATCAAACATTATTTAACATGCTTGACTTAATTGCTGTTGTATTGTTTTTTTCAGATGACACGAAATGCTTTTATTTTCAAGATTCACACAACAGTCACGTTTAGTGTAAGTGTAGGAATTAACACGCCTCGATCAATAGCCAGATTTAATTTGTTAGTAATACTATGGCTACAGATAAATGTAATAATATTCTGGCTGGGCATACACACTAAATAAATTTATTAGTTTTTACGCTTTTTAACGTTTTGAGTGAATGAGTACAAGAAAGGTGAAAAAACTTAATCAGTGAAATTGTTACTGGGTCGCTGAGCCGTTAAACTTCCTTAGAAATGTTTTATCAAAAACTTCTTGAATGAGAAATAGGAACTCCAATAAGATAATAATTAAAAAAGGTAGGTAAGGTCAGACAAACATTTAACACGATTATATTAAGTGGCTAGTCCATAGTGGTCCTCCTATCTGTTTCAGTTCATTCTCCCATCGTATAGTGCCGGGAGAAACTTGTGTCTTCTATCGAGTAAATTGAACCTTGTCCAATTTAACCCCCAGAAGACTCAAGTTTGCACGTTTACCACTAAAAAAACCCCATTTGTCGCATCACCGCTCTTCGACAACACTTCCCTAAAAGCATCGCCTAGTATCGGAATACTGGGTCTTGAAATCTCGATTGATTGCCAATTCCGTGGCCATCTAGAGGGCAAAGCCAAATTGGCTTCAAAGAAACTGGGCGTTATTAATAGAGCACGGCAATACTTCAGCCGGCCCACATTCTAGCGCTGTACAAAGCGCAGGTCCGGCCACACATGGAGTATTGCTGTCATCTCTGGTCTGGCGCACCCCAGTATCAGCTCGATCCATTTGACCGCGTGCAACGCAGAGTACTCTGTGAACGGGACCCAGTACTCTGTGAACGGCTGGATCACTTGGCGTTGCGTAGAGACGTCGCTTCATTGTGTGTCTTCTACCGCATTTATCACGGGGAGTGTTCCGAAGAGCTGTTTAACCTGATTCCTGCCGCCGAATTCCACCTTCGCACGACACGCCACAAGTTAGGATATCATCCTCACCATCTGGATGTGTGGCGGTCCTCCACAGTGCGGTTTACAAGGACCTTTCTTCCACGTACTACAAAGCTGTGGAATGAACTTCCTTGTGCGGTGTTTCCGGGACGATATGACATGGGTACCTTCAAAAAAGCGCGTACACCTTCCTTAAAGGCCGGCAACGCTCCTGTGATTCCTCTGGTGTTGCAAGAGAATGTGGGCGGCGGTGATCACTTAACAACAGGTGACCCGTACGCTCGTTTGTCCTCCTATTCCATAAAAAAAAAATGAACTGTCTTCCTCGATTCCTCTTTTCTCCTCTGGGGTACCACTATGGACTAGAATAACAAGGAACCGGAAAGAATGGGAGACCTTGGAGGAGGCCTTTGTCGAAGGACAAACAGTTAACAGAAAGAGGACACAGACTGTTTAAAAGTTACTGCAAATAATTAAGTTAATAATATAGTTTTCTAAGATAAGTTAATTAATTAAAATGTTTTATGGTATTTGTATTAGCTAGTAAGTAAATTTTTGTTTTGTAAACTGTTAATAAAGGCTTTATTATTATTATTATTAAGTGGCTAAACTATGTATCTATTTAACAGAATCTTTTAATATGTATCTATTTAACGGAATCTTTTAATATGTATCTATTTAACAGAATCTTTTAATATGTATCCATTTAACGGAATATTTTAATATGTATCTATTTAACAGAATCTTTTAATGTGTATCTATTTAATGGAATATTTTAATATGTACCTATTTAACGGAATCTTTTAATATGTATCTATTTAACGGAATCTTTTAACGTGGTAAAAACCTACGAAACCTTTACCGAATTTAAAAAGACAGATTGAAGTGAAATTAATGGTGCTTTTTTGTGTTACATGACTATTTTAAAGAATGCTGGGAGAATTTCTTGCGCCGCTTCACCTCTCTCAGAGCGACATTTGTTTCCGGAGCGGTAGTAGTATCTAGTACATTAGAAATGACAACAAAAAGAATTCTAAAGGAATCAATTTCGAGAAAGTAAATGCCTTTTATACTTTTACTAATATGAGCTGTCAATCAAATGCACACATCAACTATTATGTAAGGATTATTTATTAATAACTTCATACCTCAAAAACTATTTGGAGAACAAAAATGAGCTGTATGCAATAATGAATCTCTTTGGATGCCTCTTTCAAAATTAAAAAATAAAAACAAATGAAAAAAATGCTCTGAATTGCGAATTTGACTATTGATCTGTTATTTCTTGTTATAATTGAACAGCGCAAAGTTTATTGATTTGAATAATTTTGTTTTATTTGTGAGTATATTTGTATTTTATATATTAATTTATATATTGAGTTATAGCCTATTATTTTTCTCGTAATGTCAAATAGACATTTAACAAGAGAAGAAATGATTAGTGATGTGGGCATCTTGGAAGGAGACCTGTTGAAATTACTGAGGCTTTACGAGCCAGCCGAACTGGTTATTATAAGTTATGTCCAGATTATGGACATTACTTACACATTTTCGTGTTTTTATTTGACATTCACAAAAATGAATATTATATTGAATTTGGAAAAATATTTGCATACCATTTTAAAAAATGTGATGATGTAATTATAATTAGATTTAAATTATATGTATAATGTTAGCTGGTGATTATTTAAATGACGATTCTCGTCAATAAGATAACCAACTGCCTTCGTCCTACAAATATGAATTGCTCTTAAATACTCTTTGTTAGTTTTAGAATTTCTGATTTTATGATTGGATTTTGATCATGTTAATATTTAATTGATTGAATGTATAGGCCATATTATTTAGTGTAGAGTATAGGACTCATTTAATTTATAACTGCTAATAGAAAATATCATTAGCATTAGACTTCGTAGAAAAGAAATTTGTTTGTTGTATCGGAATGTTTAACAATAAGTTCGCATGCACACCGACTTATCGAATCAAAGATGCTGATGTGGAAAATAATGGTTTGGCACATTACTAGTGATGATAATATTAATGAAAGAAAGACACTGTTCTTTCTTTATTTTTATATCAAAGCCCTTTTTTATATTATAGGGAAAAAACGGGTATTCTCTATTATAATATAAACAGATCCAAAACCAGGTTTAAACTTGTACACACTTCACGACTATTATTTTTATACGAACCTTTATAATTTTATGGAAATGAAGGACGCGCTTACAACCATGACCTGTACATGTCGTAGGTATGGACCTGGACTGCCCGTCGTACTCTGAAGGGGCAAAGCGGAGGTTTGCAGAGACTTAACAGAATCTTAACGGTCCGATAATGCATCTCCTGGCCACCGGTGTGATGGATGTTATGGGTTTTATTTTACAACGGATAATAGAGTTACGAAATGTCCCCTTTTATAGCAAAATAAATATCAGAATTTATTTATTACTAATCCTCCATCATCCAACCTCTGTGACTGCTTACCCTACGGGCAACCCAGTAAATAATTTAAAAAGAATTGTTTTTGGCTAAAGATCAAGGTTATGATCCAATGGAGGGGTTGATTAATAGGGGACTGCTCAAGATAGATTAATTCACTGTACTGTTATCACTGAACTGTTCATTTAATTTAATTAAATTCTAAGCAAACGAACATTTACTTGTGTCAATTAACTTCCACCGAACCGATCTCATTCATATATTTCATATTATGCATTAAATTTCATATTATAGGCTAAATGGACTATATGTGAACTAAATTTTTTAAATGTTGAATTCCACTAGATATCTTAGATTTTAGTTGTAGTAAGTTTTAATGTGTTTTAAAAACAAAAACATTAATGTTCTAAACTTATTCTCATATTTTTACTAAAACACATAAATGTTGTAATGAAGAGGGTTAAGGTAGGTTTGTTACTGTCTAGCTCGGATACTCTTCGCGTTTGAGTTATCAAATACACAAAGATTATTTAATGAGTTAATTATTTTTAGAATCATACACACTACAGCAGATATCACAAGTATCGAGCCACACATGGGGGTTCCGGAGTCACCTCTCACGATCCTCAATTTCACCAACAATGAACGCTTCATCAACTCATCAAAGTTACTGCAAACTTATGTTCAAGTTATTAGTCATGACCATCTTGAAGTACACAACACAATAAAATAATATATATTATTATAATAAATACTTATATAAATATATATATAATTAAAATATTATAATAATAAATACTTTTTTTAAGTTTAGTTATATTTAACAACAGTATTTCTATGCCAATTTGATCCATGACTTTTTACCGTCTTGTAGGTAGTGACACGATCCTGTTGCTGTTGAAATTTTGGGATTTCTGAGTAGTTGGTGGTCTCCTCAGTTATAAACAGTAGAGATTCAAATCGATGGTTGTGTCCGTTATAAAAACTCATAATGAACAATCGCCTTCTAATCCCACCATGAACATAGCATTACCTTATTTCGAGTTGCCACAGTCTGTGAAGACTGACCACCTCTTGACCACCAGTCGCCGCCCTTTCCCGACGCTCTACTTGATCCACTTTCAAAAACAGATCAATTTCTTTTCAATAAAGAATCTTTTTACTAGGTTTCTTTCCATAAGCTTGTCTGGAATCAAGCTTTTTGGTGTGCTTTCAATCAATAAAATTCTTTATTAGTGATAATTTATAAACACGATATTTACGACGTATAATATTACAGTTTCACATGCTTCATATTTAACTAGGCATGCAGATTAATTAAATACGATACGTGATATCAGTTATTAAAACATAAAAATAAAATAAAACAGGCGGTAATATGTTTGAATGTCAGAAACAATAAATATTTTAATTTTTACTTTTTAAGAAAAAATTAACCAGAGATGATTTTTTTCTTAAAAAGTCTTTTATTTAATAAATTTAAATTAATGGGTAGTTTATTGTACATTCTGACACTCACATTTTTTGTCATACTGCGAGGTCAGTGGGATTTCATCGAATATTAGTCTATTTGGATCCCGGCGGTTTCTATGAGGGTTAGTGTCACAAACATTCTTGTATGAATTATTGAGTTCCACAAATACACACAGTTCATAGATAATATAAAGACATGCAAGTGGTAAGGTGGATCGTTGCAAATAGCTTTCAGTCATTTTTTGAGATATAAAAACCCTGATAATATTAATTTTCTCTCTATTTCTTCTCTTTTTGTTTTGTAATCATTTCTCCGTTCTCCAGGTGTTGTCAATACTAATATGCCAATCTTGCTCCACATATGGCGTTCATTTAAATCCGTGACTAGGTGACCAGAGCCTGGTAGACAGACTGTAGTATTGAAAACAGTCAATAAAAAATATTTTTTATTTATATTCCTTTACCCGTAAAAGAAAATATAATACGTGCTTCGTTGTTCGTTGCATAGTCAGTATTTTAGCATCATGAAAGATCAAAAAGAAAAAAAAAGTGTACCAAGAATTTTTTCGCATTATGTGAGAAAAAACGGCTTTTACTCATTGGTTTTATGAAGCTAAAACACCATTTACGAGCTAGACAGGTGTAAAGAATATTTCCAGATTCATTACATCACATTGCTATACACTAGACTTGGTCACTTATCTGCTGACAAATATATATGAAGGTACAAAGGAACAATGTTGGAAACCATAATATAGTTACACAATCGTTAAACATAAATCCAATGTATCGGAAAAAACAAACTCATTTCAATAAAACGTTCAGTTCACCCTCACACTATTATCGTGTCAGGGATTGTATTGTCGACAACTGATATGTAAATACCCTCTGACTTGAAGGTTTAGCACTGCTCATATTAACGTTGTTATTTATTTTCTCTGGTGAGCCGTAAAATATGAGGTCTTATGGAAATGTGGGGATTGTGTGGTGTGACATCTTGACGTTTATGGGATCGCCGGCCTTTCTGTGGCCACACAACCACCGCTGAGGCCATAGTTGATATTACGATTTTACAAACATAATAATAAAATGTAAATATTACAATAAGGGACATTTAACTTTCTATTTATTATGCTTACTATGTGCCATTTGCTAGTTATGACACAGAAACTGAAATACCTAAATGTCATGAATGTATCAATATTAATATTTTGTATATTATTAAAAAACATACCACGCTGAACCTGGAGTCACTAGATCCAGGGTGACAGACCACAGTATTAAAGGCCGCAGACAAGTGGGCCAAGAGCGCCTGAGGCCAATTATATTATAGCAATAACTATTAAGAGAATCGGAAAATCTAGAAAATAACTTGTATGAAATATAATAATCAGCTCTTTAAACAGCAGTATGGTTACTAATACGTTATTGGATGATAACAATGTTGTAATACATATTGAAAGCGTTATATCAATGGTTGATAGCTTGTAATGCCGGCTACTTTATGATGGCACGCCCGCGCCGCCGCCGACATAAACGGTCGCGGCAGCTCCAATATCCGAGTAAGAATGCCGCGGGGTGCGGGGGGGGGGGGGGGGAGGAGGCGAGCGGGGCGGCTGGATAGTTTTCTTTGTTCAGCGAACTGAATAATTGCATACAGACTCACATCAAATACGCATTTACAAGAGTGTCCCAACGCTAAAACGAACCCTTCGGATGAGTGGTGTCAGTACCTGGCTACGTGCACAGGATCGTGGGTGTACAGAAACAAAAGCACGTGATGCGTGATTATTTTTCTTCACAACTGACTGATTGAAATTTATCTTAATTTGATATGAATAGAGGTACATGTACTTGCAAATATTTTGATATTAACAAAATATATATATTGAAATATAAATTGGTCCAATTAAATTTGGTAACTTTTACAAATAGACTTAAAAAATTCAAGATCATAATCTTTATAATATAATTTCAATGCTAAATTTTATTAATTCTAATGATAAATTACAAAAATAGCAATAATAATTGTTAGTATATATATTGTAGATTTAGATTAATTAATTAGATTGTATAAAATAATTATTTTTTTACTATGTTACTATGTATGTAAGTTGTAGTGAATCTGAAGCAACTCATAATTTGTCTAAATATGTACCTACTAAAATTGTCAATGCAACAATAAACGTAAGCACATTGCAATTTGTTTACAGACATTTAAAAATACTCCCACAGATCACACTCTTACTTTAAGTCCTTAAGGAGTTCCATTGATTATTATAATATTCGACTACGACAAGTACTTGACGATACTGACGTTACAGTATATCACTGAAACATCCGGAAAGCATATAGAAGATTCGGCTGGGTCTCGTTAATTTGCTCCTAAGAGCGATTTCGCACTACGTCCGATCAGAGTCCCATCAGTACCCCGGTCGGAGTAGTCGTAGAACTATTTCTATGGTAGTTTATGCACTAGATCCGGTTTCCGTCATCCGATCTCTTACTTACTTCATTACAAAATCTTAAAAATAATTAAAAAAAAATATATATGTTTTCTATTCTAATATTATATATATTTCCCTATAACATGTTTTTTTTTTATAAAAAAACATGAAAAGATGCTATTGAATAGCACAATTTGTTAAACTGTTTAATCTCAGTTGCCGCGACCGGTGTGCTGTGTGAAACAACAATCAAATATCATTATGTTAACGTCAACACGTGACACATAGTCGTATATCAAAATGATCTCGTACGTGTTCGTCTACAAAGACCAGTTTCGATCGCACCGCGACTCGCATATCCGTAGCGATATGAATGGCACATTTGGTAGGAGGGTGCGGTAAGTGAGAACTTGTTGTTATCTAGAAGAGGCCAATTTCGGCAAATGGAAACTCAGTCCTATCTGTTACGTCGCTTTCTTTTAAAACATCGATAAACCGGCAACGGTCATATGTGTAGACATACCGACGTAGTAACAGGCGCGCCTATACTACGCCGTAGCATGCAATTTGGAAAGGATTTGCTTTACTGCCGGGTTAAGACTCACTTACACGCTGGAATTTATTGCAAATTTTGAACCGTTAACACGGAGTGAGTTCTAACCATTACTAGTATAATAAATGTTTAACAAGGAAACGTGCAGCTTACAGACAATTCGTGTTATAGATTTAGTGTCGCGTTAAATATTACATTAGCGGGACATGGTTCGATTCTCGAACTAAATTTTTCCATTATTCATTCCTAATAATTAATTAATAAATTGATTCTTGAAGTAATATGACTAACTCCTTACCCAATCGAAAAATATACTAAACCTAACATTAAATGCCATAGGTCACTTTTTATTTATTAATTTACTACATGCGTCTCTTGACCAGGCAGTGGTTAGATATCACAAAGCAGGCGTCCGGCATGTCGCCATCAACAAATCGAGACAGACTACACGCCATTGCAAAATGATACTCAGGTCATCCAGCGGAGTGTTTGGTGCGTGACCCAAGCCATTCAGCGCGAGTAAGTCTCCGCGTTAGATCTGTGGAACCGTGTAAAACAAAATATGAAATAAATTATGGGATTATCAGTAAATTTAATAATATGGAACTATATGAAACAAGAATATACACTAAAATTATAATTATAAACCGCATTATAGACGCACTCTAGAGACGTAGGAGAGATCCCCTGGAACCTTTTTGTTGTTGTTGGTAAAATTGTGATGTGATCTTTATGTCAAATCCCAGTCACAGAAATATAAATTATATTATAATAATTGGATTAGCATGATAACAATTAGCATTGAATGAATGTAATTAGACGTGGATGTGGACATCGGCTCAGCCGTGGCAGCCCGCGGTGCGGCGACGAGGTGGCGCGACGGGTAGAGGCCCGGAGAGCGCATGTTCGGCTGACTGATCGCCCTTTGAGGGCAAACCATGCGAGAATTCATCCACTTATCGGCAGCACGATCTCTTGCCCAAATTTTTCCCGTTTTTCCCCATCTTTTCGCTTCGACGACTGTTACTGTAAATGGAATATTATTGAATTAGCTCCTCCGATCCGCTAAATTGTTACAAATTAAAAGAGACATGTGCATGTCTTGTTGATTATTTGTCGTAACCAATTTGCTGATCGTGACTGTGTATCACAAAACAATTGTGACGCTATAGTTAGTGTAATTAATTACAGATGGCCTGCAATAAGTTTCCACGGAACGAGCCGAGGGCAGCGTGCTCCGTAGAGCTGCGACCAGTGCCACTCCCAATGTTATTATGGAAGGAAAGTTTAGAAGAAGAAATTGTTAACTAAGGCATTCGGAAGGGACAGCTTGATGCTTTTCACAAATGTCTAAGATACAAATGTCGAAAAGCGCGAAGTGTCTGTAGCAGATCATATTAATAACGGACGGAGATAACGAGATGACGAGTGAAGTATATGAGATGGTTTATAATGAATAACTCTTTTTGTTATTCAATCACATTTAGCAATGCTTGTAAACATCCTCTATTGTTTCCTGACTTCAAATTTTGAAAACCAGGATTATTCTTCAAAAATTTATTGTTAACGTGTTGGAAAATCTGCCGACGAGAAATGAGGCTACAAGCCATCCTAAGTCCACACTTGCACTTGCTTCAACTAAAGTACAAGTCAACCTTTTTGTTTGAAAACATGAAAAATGTACTCAATGTTTCAAAAATCATTTACACAATCACTTTTATAATGACAAGTAACTCAAAGCTGTTCGTGCAAGTTTAAATAAGTTTCTATACAAACTCTGTGGTTTAAGTAAGTCAGCAAAAATGTATAAACTAAATTAATTTATGATTATAACCTCGATTACACTCGCGTGGATACCGATCACGTGGTAGTGGAAAGTCTACTGACTCGAATTATTTTTGTTAACATAAAAGTTTTTTTTCACTTAGTTAATATTTCATTATTTTCTTTAGATTGATATTTTTAAATGCGTTATATCTTTTGAATGGAATGTCTACTTTTAATAATTTAAAAAGTATTTTACAGTTATTGAAACGGTCTTTAATAAAATATCATTTAAAAAGATAAGGATAAAAACAGAAGTATGAATAATATGGTTTGTTTATTGGCGGCACTTACATAGTTAGTTTTAGTGACATAACTACAGTAGTTGGACATGTGGTATTGCGGACTTTTTTGTAGAAAGTCCTACGTCTTATAATATTGTAGAATATTTTTTTGTTCTGTATTCAATAGTTTCCGCAGCGCACGCGATGACAGATTTTTATGACTAATGTTTTCACACCTTGGGTTATATTATTCATTTTTTTAGGGATACATATAACATATATGTCGCTTAGTGAAGATGCAGCTTTCTAATGGTGAAAGAATTTTATAAAGTGGCCCAGTAGTTTTTGTGTGAAAACTTTATAAACAAACATACAAAAACACAAATGTTTCCTCTTTATAATATTAGTTTATATAAAAGCATCTATCAACACATAATATTGTATTTTTCCGATTTCCATTTACAACCGTTATAAAAATCTACAGAGCTTAATAATTGAAACAGAAAAATAACAAAATTAAACATTTGTATTCATTCTACTTCTATTGGAAGTTATTTATAAATTTAAAAGCACTAAAAAGCGTATTATCTTTGTGGAGTGTAGAACGAGCCGGTGTGTAGAGCCACCCTCCGTAATTACCTCGACACAAGTGTCATCAAATAGAAGTACAAATACACGACAAGTTGAAAAGGTCGAGCATCTGATCTCGTTTCGCGCCAAAAGTAATGCAATTTGAACGAGCATCAAAGGGACTCCCACTGCAGCCTCCTTGCACCGTAAACCTATTCACAGAATCATTGCGAAACATTTACCATAATTCATGCTTTTATGTATATTTTATTACCTCTTTATTAAGTTGAAGTTTTATAATAACTTATATATACACGCACTACATTTAAAAATAATATACAGACAGATAGTAGATAGGTGATGACCACAGGTGATGAAAGCTGGATATATTGCAACGAACTCGAAACCGAAAGACAATCAGCTCAGTGGGTGTTGCCTTTCGAGGATCGGCTAACTAAGGTTAAGAAAGGAAGAAGTCAAAGAAAAAAGAGATTACCTCATTCTTTGGTCGGAAAGGTCATTTCGCGACAGTTGTGCTTGAAGATGGAAGGACAGTTACTGCAGACTGGTATATCAATCGCTATTTGCCTGTTGTCTTGGAAAAAATTCGACAGCAGCGCTCTCGAAGCAGGACAATGCTACAGCGCACTCCGCAAAACAGACTGTTGAATATTTGACTATGGCAGGTGTCGAGATAATCAGTCATCCGCCATACAGCCCTGACCTGGTGCCCTGCTACTTTTTTTATTCCCAAGAACTCATGATAAAATTCGGGCCCTGAAGATGCGGTGAAAGCGTACGAAAATTCAATAAAAGAGACCCATATTCCATAAAGAAGAATTGAGAAGGACCATTGCCTTTCTCAGTGGTTCCATCGAATGCGAAAAAAATAAAAGTATTGGCAACTTTCTACATTAAGCCGTTTTTCATTTTCTAAACATTTTCAGTTTTACCTAGGTATATGAACATACAATTCAAGTGCTTAGCGGGAAGTTGCACGGATGGCCTTTAGGTCAACTGTTTTTCAAATTTTTTTGATTGTCTTTTAAATTTTACTTAATGTTTTATTCATTTTTTTTAACAAATAATTGGCGTTTTTTATAATCTTATGTTGTATCGTTGTGACGCCAGTGTAGTGAAAATTTTAATGAGTACGGTTGTTTAGTAAATCAGACATTTTGAAATGGGTATAAATCACGTTCAAAGATTATTTTACACACACAAATACAAAGATGCAGCCGAAGTTTATATTATAATATATATAAAAAAAACAATTTGACCTTTTCTTATTGGAAGAAACCACTTTAAAAATAAAACTCTCTCTGAATAAATTATGTCTTCAATAGATTTCTGACAACTTTCTATTAAATTCGGTATCATGTAGACTAGAGAATACTAGATTCGTATTAGTGTAAAGCACATCCAAATTAGCTGCGTCCAACACAGCCATTACACGAATATTTTAATTAAACACTTCCATCGAGCAGCCATCGCAAATGTGGGGTAAAACAGAAACACTATGGCAGCGTCAACTAATTACTGGTCACGTGCAGCTGCGGTTCACTTGTAACTGCAATGTATGGAATTCTCCCCGTTTTGTGGGTGTTTTTGTCATTGCCAACTACGGTCTCCCGCTGATCCTAAAACGGTAGTAATATGCATAGAAAACTATTCACATTTTTTAATTAAAAATTTAGTTGGTACTGTAGAAATATGGTTAAAGCTGACTCAAAATTATGTATTTATGTACAATATGATAGTATTACCAATTAAATAGTAGTTTTACCTATATTTAGTTGTTAAGTAGTTGAAGTAAGTAAAATTTTTTAATTATTGCAGATTCTCATAATAATATAATGTTTATTTGAAGTATGGTTATACTCACAAAATGATGTCCACATTTTTTGGGATGGACAGGATATTATGTACATTAATGAGCGCATTCGTAGCATCAAGTGAAACAGCACGCCATCATCAGAGACGTGGATGAGTGACTTCAGGATAAAATTGACATTAATGAATCATCTTGGTATGATATAAGTGTAATTTTGGGTTTCCATTGTTTTTAGCATTTTTAGAAAATTTATTTTGAATACATTTTTCATTGAAAGATTCAGAAATGGCGAAGAGTGGCCGGCCAAGCTCTCAAGTACTCTAATAAAGATGTAAGTCGATATTGAGTGCATAGATTATATAATGTTAGACGTTTATAAGTTGACATTAATGTCGTAGTGTTATGCATAGTGAACAAAAAGCGAGTGTAAAACATGTGTAGGCATTAGCGAGCTAATTGGACGGCGGACGAGTGGCGTGTGGCGTGTGGCGTGTGGCGTGTGACGTGTGATGCCAGCGTGTAATTAGTGCGTGACCGCTGGCCGGCGGCGGCGGTGACGGCGGCGGTGACCGCGGCGGTGGTGACACGTGTTGCGGACGCGGCCTTGCTAACACACACCCGCTCTCCCACCTCTCTCTCCACCCAGACACCCGTCACTATCATAAATGCTGCGTCATTTACCTTCGTTTATATGACGACCTCTTAGCCAGTGGTTAGTGACTGCAGAGCTAGGGGCCGCAGCGTGGGGTTACAAGAACTTAACAAGGAGAACAGTTAGTAACAGGTTACTATGTTTGCTATCCAAAAAATAGTATTTGTTGCGATATAAAAAGGTTTACATAGATACATATACGCTTTTATGTAATTCATTTTTATTAAATTAGCATGCTATTTCATGTGCGTACATATTATTATGTATTAGTAAAACGTAGAAGCGTACAAAATATTACAATTTACAACACCTCATTTCCATTAAACAATAATCGATTCACGCGATTACATCCGGTATACATGACTAGATTTCCATCTTGTTTCATGAATTGATTCGACGAGAACAGTTGCAGCCGATTGAAGAGTTTCAATATTATTCCCACTCGCTCCGCGCCCGTATCGTCTGGGAGCCGTACCCGTCCCGCCGCGCACAATCAATCCGCACTAAATTATATAAAAAATACATTTCAAGCTTCAGCTGACAGCTAGATGGTTTCTTTATTAGTTTTCCCGGCGGCGAACCGCGTGGCTACGTGTGAAAAAATCTTGGCGGTATTAAGAGGCCGCTTATCGAGGGGGGCTTGGCGGGTGGGAGTAGCGGGAGGCGGGAGGCGGGAGGCGACTTATTGCTGTAATACAATCTCGGTTATATGTCGCGAGCGGATTACACCGACGATGGCCGTGTTCACTGACACACACGCACACCTACAAACAACACGCGCCAACACTTTTATGTGTAATCACATTTTGCAGAACAACCTTCAATTTGGAAGAATTGTGTATTATAACTTGTTCGCTGTATTCTACTTGAATTTTGTAAAAACATAATATCTTTGTAAAATTTGGTCTGGTTTCTACGGTTTCTGTTTTAAATTAAATAAATTCATATTTCACATTATTTAAACAAAGTAGGTGGTGGTGAAGTAAAATATTGAAGTAATTCACACAGAATTCTACTTGACGTTAATTAATAATAAATTGGCACGACTTCGGATCCAACACTCCGACGGAGAAGAAACAGTGCAATAAACTCTTGACTCTCGCACTATTCTTAATGGTGTATTACATTGTTGTGTTATTGGAGAGTGAGGAACATGTTGAGGTGGGTGTTTATATACTGTAACTTAAGGCACTGTGGAATACCACATTCACTACTACGTGTCAATAGAGTCTGCAAACCTATGCTGTTATCACAAGCACGTGAGGAATGGGAGTGACGGCTGCTGTGAAAGTGGGCGGAGTTGTACATCTCAGGTCGTTTAGAGATGCTTTACGACTCAAATAGTAATGTCAGTAAATGATGGTAGGTCATCTGCTTGTTCAATCTCTTATTCCATAAATAAGAATGGTACTTTCAATTAACGAGGGGTGTCACTCATAAATTTAGTTAAACCAGGTATCTTAGTTTTGTTTCTTCAATTCTTCATAAGCTAGAGTAGACACATCACAATATTTACAGATATCAATTACTCTGTGTACAAACACATCTGTTGTATTGTATTTATGTAAATATCTAATATTTTGTCGGAACGAAATCCGGACGTAAATCCTCGCAAATTGAAAACGTCATTATCGAATATAAGCAATCTGTTCGCAGCTGGTGCTAGGGCTACACGTTACGCGGGCGGCCGGTGCGTAGCCTCACCGTAGCCTCACCATAGCGTTATGCATTTAGAATTACTACGAACTTTCCTCGTTTCTTTTGCAACAACTAATCGCGTAGCAATAAATAACGAGAGGGTATATTTAGCATTTAACAACGGTAAATGATCATATTTGCCACGAAGTGAAAATAGCTTAGAAGACGGCAAGTTTTAAATTTTATCTACAAAAGGGGGTTAGCGCTTAAATCGTCGTTAAGCTCGTCGTAAATAAGTGAGATGTAGACGAGCTGTTTGAGCCTGGAATTGTAAGCAGGCAGTGCTCATATGAAATACATTAAGTACTTGATTTATCTGATGTTGAAGCAAAACTAAGAATTACCGAATTATATTTGACTTATAATTTTACTCAGATATTGTTTCTGACAGAAGTAACTGAGCTTTACTTCCATCTGAAAAATATCAGAGTTACTCTCAAGTCGCATCTAAAGAAGTTTTACTTCAAAAACCTATTGGCCGTAAGTAAATTATGGTATTTTATGACGTCGTATACACGTTTCATAATACGTTGAATTTACAGTCAAAATATATAACTTACACATCTAATTCCTATTGTCGTAATAAATCTCTCTCTCTCTCTCCTAGTACGTGTAAATAGGAATGGAATATTGAAGCAACTAATTTTTCATTCATTATCATTGAGATATCGCGTATTGCTCACCCCCAACCCACCCACTGGCCCTGTCGTTATTCAAACCGGTTACAAATCTCTCCAACTAAAAGCCTAAAACTTCAAATTAATTTGCAATAACAGAGAGTGAACTTGGAGTGAGCCGCGGCCAATATCCGCCGACATCTGTAAAACGAGCAGATTGACGTAATGGTGTTTTCAAAGTTTCGCGCTCACAAATATTTGAGTTGGTCGTGCAACCACTAATGTGCCGACGAGCCTCGGCGCTCAAGCCTCGCATCCCGCGAACCGATTATCGCCAGATGGCGCACGCGGTTTGATGTGGGTGTTACACCGTACACGTGGAAACTGTGATATCATGCCCGTCTGCACATTTCACGTTAAATCAAATCTAGGCTTCGCCGTGGAGCCTCACGGTTCAAGCTGAAACGAGATTATTTAATGTAGAGTCATTTATAAAGGGTCTTGTTATTATAAATACATAAATGTATACACTTCTACAATAAAGTCCCAGCCACTGTTCAGGCATTGTCTATAAATAAATTTAAATGTTTTATAAAAAAATGGCTCTGTCGTAAATCCTATTACTCCACTGCTGAATATCTAAATGATCGGACAGCCTGGGACTAGATTGTGATTATTTTATAGCAACTGTACAATATTGTATATTTTTATTGAAAAGAGCGCAAAAAAAAGAATGGTGGGAGAGTTTCTTGCGCCGCTTCTTCTCTCTCAGAGCGCCATTTGTTTCCGAAGCGGTAGTAGTATCTAGTAGTATAAGAAATGACATCAAAAAGAATTCTAAAGGAATCAATTTTGAGAAAATAAATGCCTTTTATGCCTTTTATGCCTTTTTATATCTCATGTTATATCATTTTCAAGTACGACTTTTAAATTAATGATTAATTCTTTTTAATGTCAGCCATCACTTCAGGGGGCTCATCTCGTAGTATATGACAATCTCCGACAATCACGATTTATTTATATTTTTTTAATGAAAGCCCGTATTTAAAAAGTATTTTGATCGACCAGCCTCAGTCTATCAACTATCATCACTCTCACAACCAATCAGTCAAATAACGTAGTACGTAACGTAGTAGTAAGATTGGAATCAAAACTATACCTTATCATTTTGTAGTGACATAATTGTTCAGCGATTTTGTTTTTTTGACAAATCCCACAATACAGTCTAATTGCCGATAATACGTCGATTTAATTAAAGCTTAGTAAAGCTTTGTTTATTCTTCCCCCATTTGACGCCAGCATCTTAATCACCAGATGATACCGTAAGCCATACTACATTCAAAGACATCCATAACTTAAAGCTCAAACCGAATCAAGTTTCAGGTCCACAAATATATGAGTATTGATAGTAGTGAGCGGTCAGATCACTCTGTGATCAACATTATCCGCAGCGTGATAATTGTAGTACATAACTGTGTATGTACAGCAGATGAACGTCTTAATATTTTTTACCGGCGACAATCTTTATCTGAAAATTTTTATACTCCATTGTATTCTGTGTCGTATACGTGACATCTCAACTGAGTGTTGTGTTAAATAACATTTCTCATGTAAGCCATATTGGCGCATGTTTTGAAGAATCTCCTATCTTAAGTTCAACATTTTACATAAAATATAAATGTTAGTACTTTAATCGACACTCATGCCATGCACACGTTAATGTTTCTACTGTTTATCATCGGTCTTATGTTTAAATAAATAACAAAAAATTAAATGAACCGATCGACATTAATAATATTGTAAGTGAACGCAGGCTCGTAACACATGTGACGGTGTGAACGCGGTAGTTTTCGCGCTCGCTGTCGGAATATTAGATCGGCGCCATCAATCAGTGGCCGCAGACAAGTAGTGGGTAGTGACGGGAGCTCGGCCGCCGGCCGCCGGCCGCCGGCGCAAACAATCGGAAAGCCTATTCTGAAGCAAGCTCGTGGCTTACCGACGCTTTCAACTGCGATCTCCGGCCGCAGACTAACATCCGGTCTGGCCGCTAAGTTTCGCCGTCATTTGTCATTCGCGTTCACTCCTTTCATATACGTGTGTGCTCATCTTATATCAAAACTTCTCCAACCGTGTGTGTTCCCCGAAGTCATCCGGAAGCGATTATGAGCTGCATCATAAATCGATGTTCTCGTATCAGCTCTATTACTAATTGTTGCGATCAGTATTGTAGCTCTTATAAATTATTAGTAAATTTATTAGAATTTTTAATACTATTGTCAGTATATTTATGAAAATTTAATATACGTTCAAATACGTTAAAAATCGTCACCTTTTTACTCTTAAAGGTGATTTTCATTATTATAACAATAGAAATAAGGGACTGCTTGTAAGTAAATCTAGTAGGCTTTATAAGATACATAATAGCTTTAAGGGTAAATATAGTAACACTTTTATAATAAAGTCCTAGCCAATGGTTTGGCATTAACTACAAATAAATATAAATGATTTAATAAAAAATGGTTCTGTCGTAAATCCTCCATAGCCATATCTAAGTGATCGGAACAGCTTGGGAATAGATTATGATTATTTTATAGCAATAACAATGATGGTACAATTTTGTATATTTTATTAGAAAGAGCGCAAAAACAGAATACTAGGAGAGATTCTTACACCACTTCTTCTCTCTCAGACCGCCATTTGTTTCCTAAGCGGTTGTAGTAGTAGTATTAGAAGTGACACCAAAAATAATTCTAAATGAATCAAATTTGAGAAAATAAATGCCTTTTATGACCTTAATACTTTCAAAGAATTTATCAAATTAATCACTACGCTTTCTATTGCTGATAGATTTATTTTAACAGATCATTCAGAGTTTATACAATTATTTCTATCACCTATTTTCAGTACATAATACTCTCTAATTTAAAACTCTAATTAATATACAATAATTGACTTATGCCACTCTAAGTACGTTTTATTATTATTTTTAAACAAAAAGTTTTTACAATGGCAACGCAACCTCGCATTTGTCAAGCGTCGTTCCATAGAAATAAAAATAAATTACCTCACATTTACATGTCCCTCTAAAGCCTTCCGTTATTACCTATCAAATATTGCAGTACAAAGGAAGAATTTTGCAAACAGCCTTATAAAACGCGTTACGCGCAATAAGATCTCTTTGTTATTTTGTGGGGTCAGAACTTATTCATCCCGCAAATCCGTTCATGTATGAACCAAATCCCGCGCGGTCACCGATGATTGCATTGTCATGTCGGCTCCACAGCTGGCCGCCTACAACTTGGACCTTCGCGCACTAGTCATAAAGGCCACAGTCGGATGGCAACCGGGGGGCTTTGGAAGACTCACGTCGTATCGGTTTGTAAAACAAGCGAGCTGACGTGATAGGAATGCTTTATAAGACCCCTTGAGCATGTGAGACGTGAATGATTACGTATTACCTTTGTTACACGACACCTGTTAACTCTTATATCATGGATCAGGCTCATTGTAGAGCACATATCGAGATCAACTCAAACGAACTTCAACTTAAATAAAACACACTCTTCTTTATGGCCCTACTACACTTAAGTCAAATTTGTATCGCAATTAATTACTCTGTCGGGATAGAGGCTTCATTGATAGAATAAATAAAATCCCATCAAAAATATTACTTGTATAAAACCCAAGTCTTGCAACTCAGTTCTTGTGATCCATGTGATACCAAGTCGGTCAATTTATTTAGTACCTACTTAAGGCCCTTCTGTCATAAGTTATTACGTATTATTACATAATTAGCTAACCTAACAACATGTTATAGTTACCATATCAATATTGAAAATATTTAATATTTAAATAAATGGATTAACTTGGCCCTCGCATGACACAATATATATATTTTTTTCATTAAATACACAATGCATCTCACAAGAAATACATAATATATTAAATTAGATTTTTAAATACGATGGCTAAATCTTGGTGAAAGATGGTTAAGTTTTACAAGTTATGTTGTTTATGGCGTCTAATTTTTTTTTGTATTTTGTAAATAATCCAACTATATTCCTTTCCGGTACCTTCTACTTCTTGAATATCAACAACAGGATTTTCTTAAAGCCCACTTCTCCTTCTTATGAGCTTTTCTTAATTTTGTAGATAATCTTCCTCAGTTACTTTTCCGGTACTATTATTTGAGCTTCACCTATATATAGTTTTTCTCAAGTCCACTCCTTGTCTCTATGGGTTTTTCTCGGAAGCTTTGATGTTACAATTTTTGACAATTGTAGACTGAGAATGCTTCTTTGTCTATTGTATTCACAAACTGAGGATTCCTGCGCTTTAATACTTCCAATATCGCCATTAATTTAGTGTAAGCCGCCCAGACTCGTAACTCTCGAAAGTGCGACGCAAGTTTGCCACACAAGCACCAACTGTATAAATAACTTAGTAATCTCATATATTTTACACGGGTTTTACAAAGTTGAATATTCAGTTAGTATTTCTAGAACTGGACCGAAATTGGAAAATATAATAGTTTTTCCTTGATTTATTCACAAACGCTAATTATATTCTAAATTTGAAGCTACCATGTCTGCTAGAAGTGTCTTAAACTTTTGATGATCGGTCAGTCAGTCAGTCAGTCAGTGAGCGACAATATTAAGAAACTTTGACTAGTTATAATTCTTAAACAACTGGTTCAAATTGAGTTACATTTAAAATATACTGTGTTAATACAAAGCCTGCTTGGTCACAAAAAAAATTTAGGCTTCTTTTTTTACCCACAACAAAGGTGAGGTATAAGATCGAAAATAGCCTGAATTTTTTTCGAGAAAGGATGGTACGGTCGTGCCGTATGCTCGGCTTTTTTTTATATAAGAGGGTACATACGGGCAAGAGGCTCACGGGATGGGGAGTGGTGAGGTAACCACCCATGAACATACACTAACATAACTACAACAGGTGTCAAGAGATGCACTGCCCACCTTTAACTTGGACTTGGCGGGATGGCAGATAACAAATTAAATATGATTTTACAAACTGTAACCATCCATTCTGAAAAGCAAGCGAAACGTCTTGATAAGTAAATAATGTTGACATCCGAAATGTCTTTTTTCACATTTCGGTTTCTTCACGATGATTTCCTTTTTATTTTATTATTTTTTATTTATTTAGTAGGATTTCCAACAACAAGTACACTAATACAAAAATAAATACAATATAATGAAATTAATGCTAAGTGTGTTATCACTTACAGGAAATCACAGCAAGCACAGAATTTTACTTAATTAAGATAGCAACACACTCACGTTTTTATTGCACACATAAAATAGTAACAAAATTAGTAAGCACAGATTTAAGAACCTGTTTGAGTAATATTATAAAAGATATCTCTTTCAAGAATAATTTTCTTAAAGTTTGAGGAAGCGTAAATATCTAAGGAATCCTTGTTATACTGATCATAAAGGGTATACATTCGTGACAATGGACAAGAGTTTTCTTAGATAAGTGCGACAATTTGATAATGAAAAAAAGATTTGTCGCTGACATGATCTTGGAATTCTATTTGGTATACGAAATCTAACTTTACTGAGCAAGTCGGGAAAATTAATTAGGCCTTATTTAGTGCATAATTTTTTTAAGAATACTAAGTCCAATTAATTTCTTCGTTCTTGTAGGGAGTTGATGTGGAAATATGATAGTCTTTCTTCATTGTGCTATATACGGTCTTGGAAGGCGAGACATTACGAAATCTGTTTAAAGAAATAAATATACTTACAGTGCCATCAGAATATATCTATCAAAATATAATGTATACTAGGAAAAATATGCATAAATATGTTAAAAAGTGTGAACAGCATAACTTTGATACCAGGCATAAACATAAAATTGCTATACCCAGTTTTAGAACCACCAAGGCAAATAATTCATTTTTGGGAAATTCTGTTAGTTTCTATAAAAAGCTCCCCACGACCATAACAGAATTGCCTGACAAAACATTCAAGACATATACAAAAACTGTTTTAATGGGTAAAGGTTACTATAATATTAAGGAATATATTGAGGATAAAGAAGTTTGGAGTACGGTACCATGCATATCGCGAGCCTCTGTGACCACTCTGCGACCCTGTAGCACTGACGTATTTTGAATTACTTACGAATTTTACTTTTTGATGCTTTTGCGCATTTGTGAACATTTTATGGCTATTTACAGATGCTTTTTGTAAGTTTACGTAAATAAAAAACAAATCATTTTCATATGTTTAAATCTTTTTAAGATCTCCACAACCAAACGTAAGATGCCGTACCATATTTTTGGGATACGCTCAATTATAGCAACATTTACTTTATAATGTGGCGACCAAACAACACTGCAGTACTCTAAATGACTTCTCACCAAACAGTTGTACATTCTTTTTTTAGTCATTGGGTCTTTAAAATTCTTAAACCTAATAATTTTGAAGCTTTAAGTACTATTTTATCTATATGAGTGTTAAAATTCAATTTGGTATCAAAATCAATTCCAAGATCACATATACACGTGACTTCTTCCAACATAACTCCATTTAAGTGATACGACGTAGGCAACACGTTCTTATATTTTTTTAATTTAATATGTTTGCATTTTCTTACATTAAGTGACGTATCGTTAAGTTCGCACCAATTTTCCAAATTATTAAGTTCTTCCTGCAAATGATAGGAATCTTTACCGAGGTAGAGTCGAATAAATGTTCTTTTATATGAATCCAATAGCATATTGATACACACTTCAATAATATTCTGTTACTATAACATTATCCGGTTATAATATTAAGGTCATTTATTATGTCATACAAAGGTGCTTGACATCAAATTAGGTGAGTCAGCACTTCACAAACCATTAATACAGTACACACGCTGACTGAGTAACATTTTATTCACAAACTACAAGACTATAGAACCAAAAGAAGACTCCTAGCCCTTCATGAAAATTATTTATTATAATATAAATCTAGAGTAAATAACTCTAGTGCTAGAATATAAGTGATGTTGGTGAATTAGTAACTTGTTTCATTTAAGTACGAGTATGTCTGTGATGCGCGTTGTTATTTACTCCATCGTCGCTCGTCATCACAAAACCTCGTCACGTGCGACCAAACTTGTACAATAATGTCAACCCCGCGCCATCTGTAGCTCTTGTATCTACACTAATGATTGTGACAACCGCCATACATGTTAATAGACAAAACATTTCATTCATGTATTAATTTTCTGATTAATAGACTAAAAAATTAAAATAAATATCCATAAATATCTGTTTCTAAAAAAAAACATTTATATTATATTATAATAATAACGATTCATGCAATAATCACACCAATTATCTAGCCTGTACTAGATTGAAGAATTGTTTTGCCACTTTCTGGATAGTCACCAAGACGGTGTCCGATAGTGTTGCCGCACACACAGACATCTCTAACAAAAGCTACGGACATTGTCATTGCTTTATTATTTTATATAAATAAAAACAAACAGCAGAATACTAAATACAATCATGTAATATATATCTGAGTTCTCTCAGGCAGCTCGTTCAGGGGCGCTCATCTGGTCGGAGCGGCACCTTAATTCTAGGGAACCAGATATTTAATCCCTGCGGACGTGCTAACACCGCTATCAGGCGCTCGGCTCAGCCGCATTACTTCGGGATATGGGTTCGATTTATGCGAGCCCTAATTTGCCGATTCCGATCACTTATTGGCCGCTGGCTTGTCGGACGCTGTCGCTCCACTAATTGCCGACGCGGACGTTCAAATATGGAGAAAGAAGGTAATGACGTGGAATTACGGGCTAATTAATATATTCAACCCGCCTTGTGTACCAACGCCTTGCGCAACTTGTAAGTTAAAGTCTTTTGGTTTTCTTTTGTAATATCAGTTACGAGTTAATAAAAAAAAATAGAAGATACATTGTGTTTTCATGCGATGGGGAGGTTAATCTTTTTATTCAAAACATTAAATATTTTATCTACACCCATGCTTTAAATCTTCTATTAAAGAAACTGAACTGAAACAGTTAGCTTATTACCAACATTAAAACAATGTCGTTATAACTATTACCTCATCCAAACGAGTGTTGTAATGTTGTACTGAATTTCATAACTCCTGGCTTTTTTTTTCGATCACTTCATGCGCAAAGAGTTTCAACAAACAGCCACATTCTTATTGCTCGATGTGTGGTATCCGTATGAATTTCAAAAAAAGAACATTTTCGTCTACGCGCGTCCCACACTACCAGAACGTGGCGCGACGTAAAAAAAGTAGGTTATTCGAAACCCCGCCATTTTTCTTGAAAAATGAGCGATTCAAGTTATCAAAACTACCACACCGCCGGATATTTTAAACGCTGCAAAAGAACATAATATTCAAGTGAATTTTAATTATTGCACGATACAAAATGTAAATTACTGCTAAAATAAATAATTCTTTCATTAACACTTAGTTTATTTGTATATAATCAGTAATGGATGATATTAGGTTACTACTAGGACTGGCTGTTTTAATGTTAGCAGTAAGCTGTAACTGTTTGAGAATCTTTTAAAGGAATCATATTCTAGGTATAGATAAAGTCTTGTATGCAACTGTTGATATTTAGGTATTAAAACACTCATGTGATACTATTATCACAAACCCACGTTCGTGTTTTAATACCCCTTATTACACAACAGTTGCATAAATAACTATTTAATATTGATGCGGTAATTGTAAGATGTTGTTAGGTTAGCTAATTACGTTATAACTTAATAAATAAAGAAGCTACTAAATAAATTGACCGACTTGGTATTACATGGATTACACAACGTTTTACTTGAGTTGCAAGACTTGGTTTTTTACAAGTTGTATTTTTTATGGCTTTCATTTTGTTTTATAGATAATCCAACTTATTTTTGTAGGTAGTTTACCTCTTTTTAGTTTCCGGTACTATTTCTTGAGCTTCAGCTACGGGTTTTCTCAAAGCCTACACTACCTGTCTCTGTGGATTTTTCTCGGAGGCCTTGATGTTAAAATTTTTGAGAATTCCTGTGCTTTAATGGTTCTTAAATAGACAATAATTAGTTGTAAGCCACCCAAAATTGTAACTCTCGAAAGTGCCACGTACGCTTGTAATCTCATATAAAAATATGGGGTTATAAAGCATTATTATTTATACAGTTAGTGTATCTAAAAAACTGGACCAGTATTGCAAAATATATTAATTTTTCCTTGATTTATACTCTCAACTCTAATTGTATTCTAAATTTGAAACTTCTATATCTACTAGAAGTGCATTACATAAAAAACTTTGACTAGTTATAATTCTTAAACTATGATTCAAATTAAATGAAATTTTCAAAAATATACCGTGTTTATATAATGTCTGCTTGTTTTATGAAAATATCATCAAGCTTTTAATTTTATCCAAAACCAAGTTATAGGGGGTCGTAAATGGATATTGGAAAAAAATACCTATTGGTATAATAGGTATTTTTTTCCACAACTGTAAATACAACACACAACTACAACTGTAAATTTCTAATTTACGTAATAAAATTTTTTGAAGTGAAGTAGATAATACTTTAGTAAGGGTTGAACTCGGGGTTCAGTTTAAATTTATATTTGTTTTAAATCCGATTAAAATTCTAATTTTACATTGCATTTGCAGAAAGTAACATCGGTATATTACAAAGACGCAAAGAAAAGGAAGGAAGCTTCACGGAAAACACGAACGAAATAAAACCGGTGTTCGCGTGAATACGTGTGTACTAATACGTTTTCTTTGAGCGTATCTACTGTCATTTTTAAACTAAAATCCTTTATATTTTTATTTTATGACGGAATATATATTTCTCCGTAGCCGCAGATACTCGTATATTGGGTGATAACAGCCACATCTTCAAACTGTGTACTCATTCTCAGTCATTATCACATGTCCAGATACTATCGAAGTAAATTTAAAAACATTTGCACGGTAAGTAAATTGTATTAGCCGATGTACTGGTGAAGTTCACCAGCTCGTGTCAGAACATTTACATGAGGCCCAATGACGACCGCCTTCAAACTAGTATCATGCAAGTATCATTACTATTTATAAGGTCCTCTCATTTGAAAAAAGCAGTCTATTGCCTCATTTGACACTTTTATTACAAATATCAAATAATATTGTAAGCCGTCGGTGAGACCGGACCCGCAAACGGTTGCTTAAAAATTACGGAAACAATTATAAAGATAATATTCATGACAATTGCGAATTATCTATAGTGTTTTCGAAATGATTTGAATTCTTAAATATGCAATGAAAGGATTACAATGGAGGGATTGATAAGTTCTTGTAATGAACCTTTATGAGACCCATCGGCAAGGGGAGTCGTTGTGTAACAACTTGTATTACCAACTTACAAACGTATTCAGACGATGACAAACAATTAACAACCGATGTTATTTTCATTCATAATTAAAAAAGGTACTTAGTTATCATAATCTAGTCCCAGGCTGTCCGATAATTTAGATACTCAGCTGTGGAGTAGTAGCATTTACGACAGAGCCATTGTTTATTAAGACATTTAAATTTATTTTTATGTAATGCCTGAACAGTTTATTATAAAAGTTTGTACATTTACGCTTCAAGTTATTATGTAGCCATCAAAAACATAACATGTAGAAAAAACCAAGTCTCGCAACTCTCCCTATTCCCTATTAAGGGTCTATTTGTCTTAAGTTATAATGTAATTAGCTAACGTAACAACATGTTAGAGTGATCATATCAAAATTAAAATTATTTTATGTTTTAAATAAATAGATTAACTTAGCCATCATGTGATAATATAATGTATATTTTATTACTAAACACAATGTGTCTCACAAGTATATTAAATTAAATTAGATTATTCAGTGCGATACAATGTCTAAGTACATATGTTTTTTCGTAATATTGTGTTAGTGAATTTACAAATTTTATCTACTAGTTAATGCTGTAATTTTTTTAAATAAAAACTTATAACTATATTGATTTGCGTGAGAAGGTACCTGCAAAGTTACATAAATATTTGGTCACATGTGTTGTGTTAAAATGGTTTTCGTAAAAAAGTTGATCCGAGCAATAGAGGAGGGACATAAAAATGCAATAAAGACTTATTGTAGTTGCGGTAGAAATATTATCTGTCAAATTAATTGTTAGAGCGGGTCGTGTGGGGTACGAGTGGGGCCGCGCGGGGGTGGCGGGCGTCTCTCTGTTCACCCTTGTCACAGATACAAATCGCGCGGATTTACGCGCTCTCGAGCCCCAGCGGAATGTATCCCGCGTCTATTTACGTATCATTTTATTTGTTTCGCTGCTATTAGTCCCGATAGACAATTTTTATGTTAGTGCGCGACAGACGCCCACGTCTGTTGTCGTAAAGTGGCGACTTGTGAACGCTTTACAGCTCCGATAACACAATTTCCGAGTGTTGTTGATCGGATTATAGAGCAATAAGTTAGCGTTACTTCGGTAAATATTTCGTTTGTCTCCACGGCTGAGCGGGAATAATTGGGAGCGGAGTAATCGCGGAGGCAGGTGCGATGTCGCGGCTAATCCGGCCGGGGCTCCCGGCTACCGCCAGCGCGCCGTGACGACGACCTCCTGACAGTGGCTGTGTATCAACCAGACGACTTCCTGCCAACCCACTTACTACAATAGTGTCACTACATATCAACAAACGAGTTACACATTTCATACATTGATTCAAAGAGAAACTGTTGTGACACATACATACATTTATCAAACATTATATTTTGACATTTGGAACACCAACCTACGTCCGCTCCCTGTTTAATCTTCTGTATGAATTGAATAAGAATATATACTTCACCTTACCTTAACATACATATGTCTACTGTGACTTAACTAAACATTACCGGCTCTAATGATTTTCGTATTAAGCAAGCCCATTGGCTTTAATGTGTCTTATCTAAGTACTCAACTAATCGAAAACATCTGAATTGTTTTGGAACTCAATAAATAATACAAACCATGAAAATATATTTGAAATACTCGTTTGTATAAGAATTCTTAGTACAATGTTATAGCAACATACATCAATAATGATTAATATCATTACTTTGTAATTATTATGATCGGTACTCACGATATATATTTTATATATTTGGTGCCGATATTTCGATCCAATTGCATGAATCGTCATAATAATTACAATGTTGAAGTTCCGCGATGATAAAAGTTTAAAAACATATAATATCATTACATTCTATGAATTTTAAAAAATACATTTTTAACGCTGGAAAAGTTTGAAACGCGTGTGTAGTCTGGACTTGAAACAGCAAATCACTAACAGCATAATGCACGTTTCGGCCTCAGCTTGTAACTCAGCAGCAGACCACTGTGAGAACGCCAACTCTAACTTAACCATAATATTTGCCATATCAAGCAACGAGGAATCTCCTTGGCTTGGTGAGGGTGATCATACGTTTAATTTTAAGCCTTAAATTCGGACAAATCCTGACCTTATAATCTCATTTTAACATTCAATGTAAACCGCAGGCAGTCGACCAACAAACGGAAGTGTTATAAAATTGTACACACAAGACATGTGTAACAGAGCAATTGCAGCCCCAACAGCATCCTGTTAGTGTTGTTATATTGTACACAAGCTCCGTACAGGACATGTCATGTGTGTTGACAGATGTATGAATGACAGAATGTTTTAAGGAGCTTGCTTCTGTAGTACACTGTGTGTAACTGAGGGCAAGCATATTACTTCTCATCGCCAATGCCCTGCGCTTCATTTGTATGTCGTCGTCGGCCTTTACATCATCAATGAGAATATGGCCTCAATATCACAGCCTACATACGTGCTGCTTAACATTTGAATAAATTACAATGAACAAAACTCAAAAGGGGTGAGCATAATCCCCCCTGTCTAAAGTCGCACTCCAGCTCGTATTCTCTCGACAGGGCATCGATCTATCTCGCCTGGTTTTACTGGTTAACATACCAGTAGCTCATGAGGAACGTATACTTCGCTGGTACACCGTGATATGCAACACAATCAAATGCTTTCGAAAAGAAAGTAAACACACGTATACCGGCGTCCTTCTAGCAGTGTAGTACTTGAGAGTTTATTTTGAATATCTATCATAAGTCAGCGAACCAGCCGCATGTAGTCAGATCAAATTATCGGGATATATTATCAAAGCCGGGATCAGCTAAAATCCGACTGACAAACATTTAAATTAATGTAATAAAGAGGCGTGAAATGGTCGCCTCGCGGATTGAGGGCTTAGCGTGCCTCTCTGTCGCCGCGAGTACACACACACACAAACACACTCACGCACACAAAAGCACATATACTCACTTACAGTACACCAGTGTGGCAGGCGCTTTGCCTTACTGCAGGTTCGATTACTTAGCTGGGGTCGAGGCAAATAAAATATTTTTTCCCATAAACTGTCTGTTATATCGTGTACTTTTTCCTGTAGTTGCATACTGAATGAAAAGACAGAGAAAACTTAAATTAATTATTATTACCTCACCCAATTTTAAATTTATATACATTCATAAGTATTACTTGAGCGGTTGAGCTGTATAAGCATAATTCTTCTGTGTGAGTGTATGTTATTTCTTTTTTCTTTTACTTTTTTTCATGTGCCTGTGTATAATTAACCTTGTGCAACACGATGATACTTTGCCACGTTCTGATGGCCACGGTGATATCACGCTGATGAGATCTGAAATATAATCTATCGACTGCATTGTTCTTGACAACCTCATGTACCGTCCAACACATACACAACACTTAATTAGAAAAGTAAGGAAACATCATAATGAACAACATAAATTTTATGATCTATTAAAGATAATAATATATGCAATAGTATATAATGTTATAGGATCATTGTTCGTATTGGGCTCAAATTAAAGAGCTATCAAACAACAAAAATATATTTTAATAAACGCATAACGCTCAATAAAAAACCAAACTAGTAGTGACTAGAACAATGTTTGTAAAAGTTAAATTTCTATGTACTTTATGCTACTCCGACAAGCAGCGTAGGCGAGCACTATTCATTCATTTTGACGAGCGCCGTAGCTCCATCGTAGTTAACCGTAGTCCGTCGTCGTCCGCTTATGAAGAATGAACGAAATAAATTTGTCTGTGGTCCGCAGTGTGAGAAAGAGATGATGCTCTACAGTCGTTGCATAAGTATGTCGCTCTTACTCGAAACATATGCGTTGCATTTCGAAACCTAAAATGATATGATTTAAGCGGTTTTTGCGTAGAAAATTTTACATAAAATATTACTCTAAGGAAGTAGCAACTTTTTTCGAATCGCTCACTTTGCCACATAAGCTGGATAGCTAAACTGGATAGTTTAGGTTTAAAATATTACCCCATGGTACGAATGAATGAACGAACTAAATCAGTTTGCGATTCGATTTCTTGATTTGACGTCAACCTAAAATGGATAGTTCTAATGACGTCGTGGTACGAAATAGCAAAGCAGTTCATTTTAGGTAGTCAATTGAATCTCAATAAGAGTACATGGTAGGCCCGCAGGTGAATATTAATTACTACATATCAATATGAATAAATATTAACTAATATGGCTGTGTGGGCTGGAACCCGTAGCCTGTCCTAATAATGGACGAAGAAACCAAAAACCGGATGGTACAGAAACGTGATGCCATCCTGCCGTAACAGACTTCCATTTCCGTTGTATTGTCGTCCAGTTACCTCGTAGTCGCACCTAAAGAAGTTTTACTTCAAAAACGCGACCTCTGAATGATTTTAGGGAAATAGCAACCATAAGATGAACGCGAGGTATCACTCCTTCCATATTTCAAATAAGCTGAATAACTCATAAACCGTCGATCTTTTACCTAGTTCTAACTAATACCTAACTTTTTTTTGCTTATCTGAAAGCTTAAAGCTTGTCCCACCTATTCTGGGACACCCATTATGCATGTTTGAACTCGTGTGTTTTTGCTTTGTTTTTATATCTTACGCCTTTTTTTGGCTTCTAGCCAAATAACGTGGTCACTCTGACAATGAATGAACCATTTTATCTGATCGATATATCAAGATACACCATGTCTGACAAACCACCATCAGTCAAAATAGTAATCAAGAGGTTGAGAGCTTCTACTTACGTAATTTTATAATTAATGATATTTTAAAGCACGAATGTAACCAAACAGCAGATGTATGAGTTTAGTAACATCAGGGTGGAGCACAGTCCACGGGTCACGTTTATGCAAATGATATTAAATTAGAAACGCTTACTTACAACTGCGGCGGCGCGGCGCGACGCGGGAACTCCTGTAAAGAGGTGCAATTACACCAATCAAATTGAAATTTGGCGCACTAATTGCGCTCGACATGTTTTATGGCGGTTAATACGAACGATCAATGAGTGAGGGGCTCCAGCCCAGTGCCCGGCGCTGCCGATACATTCAAGACATAAATAAGGCTTCGGTCATTTGTTATGATGCCGAGATTGTTTTATATTGGGGGGTAACCACTAGTAGAGATCTAGTCATTATATGTTAAGGATATACATTTATTCAAACAAAACAAATCTTATAACTATATTTACAATACTATGACTACATAAAATTAAAACTAACATTATCTGGAAGCGTACCAAGAATACTGGCAGCATTTCCGCGTTGGATAGTTAGGGTGATACGTTGACCGAGATAGCTGCCAGCGCTTGAGTTTCCAGTAGCCTTATTGAGGTGCGAAGACAGTATTTTGAACATTCTCCGCGCCTCTGTGCCCCACGGGCCAAGTGTCTCGACACCAAACGGCACAAAGATGTAAGACTCACTGAGACCAACATATTTGCGACGCTTGCCGTAGACGTTAAGGTACAAAAAATAAATTCTCTTATTATTTATTTAAAATGCCAAACTTCACGAACCGGTGCGACTTAGGGACCTCTAAAGTGAAGAAAGTGTGTTCATTTCGCATCAGATAAAAATATACAGTATAACTATTTGATCGCTCACTCACTATAAACATAAGATCATAAAGTTACAATCACCGAATGTTTGATCTAAACATTTTTGTATTGTCTGCTTCACTTTATGAATTTTGAGCATTGAAATAACTCAGTTGGTGATGATTAATGAGTCATAACTTACCTACTTACATTCTAACAGGTACCTGAAAACTGCGTAACTCTTAGTGTCCCTTTAGACAGTAGTACACCAGTGCTGGTTGCTATACATAAACGTATCAAATTTGATCGTAAATGGCGTCAATAAGATATGCAATAACCGAATCAATTACAAGTTTCGTTCTCAAATGATGTTCGTCATTTGGTGGGGTTGAGGCGCGTCACGGGTCAGGGGTGTCACTGGTACAAACTACAGCAATACTTATTTTATAAACCGCTGACTGAAGTACTTGGACTTGAATTTATTTTATATAGTTATTACCAATGACCTCTGTTGGTACACCGGAGATATCAATAGTCCTCCGCAGATAGTACTCCCGGTCGCTAATCAACCATAAGAATTTAGTATTGAAGTAGTGCTTGTAGCTCCAGTGTCAAGTTAATAATTAATGTATTACTATGGTGTGAGTATTTCAATATGGTTTGGAGCACTCACAATAATTAACGAACATCACTGCCTCGATATACTTAGTAGAGATATTTAGTTGTACACTTATCTAAGTGTACAACTAAATATCTCTATACAAGCATATAGAAGATACAACTAAGTATCTACTTAGTTGTATCTTCTATATGCTTGTCTGGTCATAGCGATATGTTCTAGTTTAAAACGATTTCTCTTCCCCATTCCACACATGAATATTAGAACTAAGGATTGCATTTATTCTTACTCTTTTCTAGACCACAATCGTCAACACAGAAGTTAAACTTCTATTGTATATAATATTTTGTGGAGCGCTTGAACGTAATATCTGAACTCTTTTAAGGCTTGATTCCAATCTCCTTATATTTTGAAGTAAAAACTTGTTGAAGCGCACTGAGTTAGCCTGTGGATATTGAATAAGGCTGGTCTGTCACGCTCGCCTGTGTGGATATTGAATAAGGCTGGTCTGTCACGCTCGGCTGTGTGGCTCATTCGGGTAAACTAAGGGTTTATTAAAATTGTAACTATCTACTTCATAAACGTAAAATAAAATAAGTGTTGTATTTCCTCATAACTTTGCCTCGTTGAAATAAACTTATGCCACGTGATCTAAACGCACCCCGTTTCTTATCTGATACACACCGAGCAGATGGCCTGCCTAATGCCTGTCTAATGTTTCAGTAATATTAGCTACAAGTCAGAAGGTGACAGCCCTGGTTATGACGCAGCTCACAGGGGTGTAGCCGCAGGGAGGCGAGGGCGACACAGGTGCGTCGGCCGTGGCCTGGTCTGCCGGCCGCCGCGCCCTCACCCGCGCCGCATTACCGACAGCACCCGGCACCCGGCAGCCACACATCTACAATACGGGAGCCTCGATGACAACTAGACGAGTTGGTGCACCTCATACGTTGCTGCTGTCTATGGCCAAATAATGTATTATGTAATAGTACCTATGGCATCAACATTGACTACTATTGTACCTAAATGAATAAACAAATTTAATACGTATACCTATCTACTAATGATTGAAACAGTGATCAGCGGACTGTCTGCTTCAGCAATATTCATAGTCTGATGACATATGGCATTTTACTTTGGGGACAAGCTTTCGATGTTAATACTATTTGCACACTGCAGAAACAAGCTATTCGTACCATCTAAAAATTAGAACCAAGAGTGACCTTTAGAAATAAATATAAGGAAATAAATGTTTTCAATTTGACATCGCAATACATATCTATATGAAAACCTATACATGTAATTTAATGAGAGAAACAAACACTCAAATTTAATATTTTTATTTACATAAAATTAATTATTAAAACTGATGAGTACTTGGCTAATGTTCAGTTCCCTGAAATAAATTTAGACATCTTTTCCAGGGAATCTTTTTGGCATGTATAATGTACGCGGACATTAATATATCTTTGTATGACAGCTTTTGTCAAATTATAAACGTGGCGAAATTGGACTTTTCTGTGTACGTCAATTTGACTAAATATATTGACTTTCGAAAGAGATTTCAATTCTTTTGAAGTTAAATCATAATTTTTGAGCATGAATTTTTGCTGTGGCAGTGAAATATAAATCAGCCTCGAGCAAAAGACACTGGACTTATTTGGTTAGTAAAATTTTTCACTGCTCTCTCTTGCTACCAACTGGCGCCAATTCTCTTTTACTATCTCATGTACTGAAAAGCTGAAAAATATTGGCTTTGACAGATTTGCGGTGTCAATGACTATCAATTATTATCACTAGTTAAAAATACGTCTGTGATACCGTGTAAAGCACTAGTTTGTAATTGTTCACGTTCTTGTAAGCCGTTCACATTTACCATTTCTGTAGACAAAGTACAATACTGCTAATCATTGTTCACTGGGCCTTTAATAAAAGAGCGACTCTATAGTTTTCATTTCTGACGCAGAAAGCGAGAGAGAAAGGAAGCTGACCACTTGTCAATATTTGTACCATATTTAATGAAAAAATATTCATTTCACTAAATTATTTTCGCTTTTCGCCAGCATATCTTATCAGATCAGCATATCCAGCTACAATGATATTATAGTATTAAAAGAGGTAGATATGTCACTAGCTCGTCGAAAATCAATCTCCTAAATTGAGTCAATTGGTTCCTTTGGTCGTAGTCGCTCTCTCGATACGAAAACGGTACACACGCGTTTGTTGTAGACAGAATGATGCGAAAGTAAAAAAAATCATAGAATTACATACCACAGTTAAGAAATCATGAATTATAATATTTTATTTGATTTCATTATTTATCTAACAAAATAAATATGTTGCCATGACAACGTCGATCGCCGCCAAGCCGATCATAGATTAACGTACAGAAATTACAAAATATTGATGCTGTCTGTTGCGGTATGACCGAGGTAGAATATTTTAGGAAAGTATGTAAAAAAGTAATTGTTGCAGTGAATGTAATAATTTTTAGTAAACAAGTGCGCATATAGGTAGCTCAACTATCAAACTACTAAAACAAGTTTTAGGGTAGGTAGCGGATGTAGACAGTGAGTGCTATTTGTTTACGTAGTAGTTTTTTCAGTAACACTGTCCCTTTCAGTATATCCCTTGCTAACTGCAGAAGAATCAATGGATCATTTTCTTCAATCTATCATTGCTCCCATTACCTTATTGTAATAAACCCTTAACAAAAAGACATTCATAAATACTATAAGATACAAAAAATAATAATTGTAATCTTAAAACTTTTTGGGAGCCGTCGTTAGTAAAATTGTAAAAATGGGAACCTTACTGTAGATACCTTTCGGTTTTGTATTGGTGTCTGTATGTTTTTCAATTATTTTATGTATAAATAATTGATATCATCAATGTGGCTATATATTATAATCAATATTAAATTATTTTTTTTATAAAATCAATGACACTATCTACCTAATTTCAATGCAGTTTTACTACTTTATAACTTTTACTTTTACTACATGAACTCATGAATGAATCGTAATTTAGGCATAAATCACGATGTACAGTAAAAAATCATATCTGATGAATTAACTGTATTTTCTCTATACAAATACGAAGCAATTAGCAAATTATAGTTATCTCTTTTTCGCTTGCGATAATTGCATTTACTATCCTTCTTTGACGTGTAATTGTAATGTAGTGTGATATTGCAATGTTAAATTTTTCATGTGTGCGTTAGTGTATGACTTTCTAACACCGAATGTTGTCTACGTAACCTATATATATCATTGATCTTATATAAATAAATAAACTTATCGGTGGTAAGTCACGCCATCGTTTTTTTGCGTCATAAGCGTTTTATTTGAGCACTTTTTTATAGTACACTTAAACTTGTTGATTGACACACAGTTGACACACGACTAAGGAGAATAGTGTGCTTACATTGTCTATAAGCACACTTTTGCCGTTCCACTTTCAGCCCACGAATGTTACGTCCATATGTATGTACATATTGGAACTTCTGGGTTTATAGACAAAATTTGTAAACGATTTTATAATGTGATGCTTGAAAACATATTAGAAATTTCCTTGAAAGTGCAGAGCCTATATAAAGAAAACATATAAATACCCAATTATAATGCATTAGATTAGTATATTTTAAATGACTAGCTACTCCTATTCCACATCAACGAAACTTCCATCTATCTCGGTATGTTTAATAAAACATAAAACAAAAAATGGCTTTGTTTGTTCGTTGTTTCGACAATTGACACTATTGTTTTGGCATTTGTTAACTGGGCATGTAGTAGATTGGATTCAATATTTAACTGCGAACATAAAACTGCATATAATGCTAATGTAGGTAAGTATTTCAGTAACTTTGCTCTGCATGTCAAAGTAGAAGTCGAATTTGTAGAAATGTGTACACACTCGTAGTAGTAATTTGATTCAAAATCACAAGAAGCAACTCACACGAATAATGGATACAAGCACAACACGATATCTCATTCATTCAAATAGCCTCGCAATTCAAATTTTATTTTCTTTTCAAAACACCCTAAGAAATGTGCGGCAGTTTACAAAATGTCTAGCAGTTGTGCAATGTTAACAAGCTGTTATGGCGCTAATAACTCATAAAAAACAAAGAAGCGCTCTCAAAGAAATCGCGGTCGCGGCAACGCTGAACAATTTAAAGTTAAATTCGTATCAACGAGTTTTTCTTAAAGCAGTCTCATCTTAAAATGATTTAGCTGCAGGCTCCCCGAGATAGCAGATAGCAGAGGGCCGCTCTAGCGACGAGCGACGCGGGCGGCCGTCTGCCCGAGCGGCCGGCTGCTCGGTTGCTCGTGACGTCACCTCATAAACGCTTATCAACGCCCTCATTATCACACCCTTCGCATCGCTTTAATGTCTTGCTCTTGAACAAAACATATTTAATCACATTTTTCTCCCGCGCTGAGAACTTTTCAAATTTCATCAGCGCTACTCACTGGAAGGGATGAACTCTGAACTTGAAACATTTTATTTAATAAATTTAACATTCTGCAAAGGGCCTTTAATGATATGAATTTTTTAATATCTACGTATTATGGTCTTCTAGTAGAACACCATAATACTTAGATTTTTGATTATGATAGATACAGGTATATTATACGAGTATTTTTAAGTATGAAAGAAATGTTGTGGTGTGTGTACGATGTGCAAGCACTTCATTTTTTTTTGTAAATTTTTAACAAAACAAGATAATTAATCTTTTGTCTATAGATTATTGAATTGAGATGTAGCTCTTTCAAATCTTACAATTCATTATTTTTAAGTTATATTATATGCAAATAAGGCTTGAGCAGGTTATAACTGTAAAGTAGATCCTTCAGGTGGAGCCACAAATCAAGAGTTCAACAAACATACTAAAATTTACAGATCACGCGGCAAATGGAACGTTGACTTAGTGTGAGCGCTGGGACGTAGCTCGAGAGAGGCAAGTCCGAGTAATGTAGGTACAAACTAAATTTATGTTGATATTGAACCCCAGAAGTGCCACGAAAATATACTTCTGTTTTAAGTCCGAGGCTGTCCGAACGTTTATTTTTAAATATTCTTGAATATTATTGTTATAATATTGTTTATTGTACTGTTTCAAAATCAAGTAAATATTTTTTTTTGTAAAAGAATATGTATTAAAAGGAGTATGATTAAATTGTTTATTAATGAGTTAAGTAAGTATCAGCTATATCTATCTACATTTTGTTAGTGTGTGTTGCAGGTGAACGTAACCCATTGATACATTTGATAATTATCATCAGTGTTCTTATTTGTTAATAAGATGGTCACCGGAGCCACTATCACCTACTGGTGTTATCTGTGGATCAATCCCAACACAAGCTCGGTACCTATATTAAAATATGACTGAATATTAAGAGCTAGTTGATAGTTTGTCTTTAAAGAACTAGTCACTCGTAGTGCGGATGAAACATTAAATCATAATATATTTACGAGTACCGGCATTTGCAAGTTTGGTTTATTAACAGCATAAGCGACGATGGCTAAGTCTCTCGTGTCATCTTCGGATAGTTTGCGCAATTTATGGTGTGTTTTATTATAATTTAGTGTTGCGAAGCCGTAAACTGGGGCTTAAAAGATCACAGGGGGGGTGGGGCTGGTGCGGGGTAAATATACCAGGCGGTCCCTCCTGCCCCGCACGCAGTCCAATATCAGCGGGAGTTCAAAGTCCACTTGGACGTCTTGTAATCCTGAATTTAAGTACTTTTTATGTAGGGATGACTTTACATCAGCTGTCAACAAAAAAACAAAAACCTCTTTTAGACGGTAGTGTCACATTAAGTACTTAAAACGGTGGCACCCGTTTAACTGTGTAAGTAATACTTCCTATTAATTATCTCTCAACTATCGATGTTCGTATTTAGATGATATTTTATGACTATAAGGGACGAGACGAGCAGGACGTTCAGCTGATTCTAATTAAATACGACCTGCCCATTTACTAAGCAGTGCCGCTCGGGATCTTTCAAAATTCCAAGAATTCTGAGCGGCACTACAATTGCGCTCGCCACCTTGAGACTAAAAGATGTTAAATCTCGATTGCCCAGTAATTTCACTAGCTACGGCGCCCTTCAGACCGAAACACAATAATTCTTACACATATACTTCACGGCAGAAATAGGCGCCCTTGTGGTACCCATAATGTAGCCGGCATTCTGTGTAAAGGAGCCTCCCACTTGTGAAATGATTCCAGTATCTTCAATTAGATAATGCTTGATTTTAATCGAGCAGGCGGCCGAGAAGTTGCGACATATTATTTCAATTATCTTAACACTTTTGTTTGTTATTTAGTTGTATCACATTACACTACACCTTAGGTTATTTGGTTAGACGTTGCGGATTGGATCACATTGCCACTGTTACGAGCAGACGGTTTTATGTTGCTCGTATCGTCACACATATTATTATTAGTCTAGGCTTAGAAAGTTTAAGCATTATTAATGTGTACATCGTGATAGGAATAATTAACTATTAAATTATTTCTTGACAAAAACTATAATTCCTTACTAAAAAATATACCTTTTTACGTTCGTAATACAAATACTATAAGCATTTATATAAATATTAACAGCTATGTATTTATTTAAGTTGCTCCCATTACAGTGTCATTTACACTGCACGCCTTTTGTAGTTATATTAAGACATTGATAGATCAAGATGCTGTATTAGAATTTAACATAACATTTATGTATTTTTTTAATAACGCCTTCAGCCAATTAATTACAAATAGTTTGTGCGTTGAAATTGACAATAAAGTGCGTTATTTCCAACTGACAAATAATCTGAATTACTCTCAAGTTATTACCAAGCACATGAACAAGCTATTTAGAATAAATCTTATTTGGCCTCGTTCGCTTAAGTGCCTACAACGGGTATAAATGTTTTAATATATCTACAGACACGGCACGGATCAGGGATAGTCGAGACACGCTTGTGAGACAGTACAAGAACAGAGAGCGGACCAGTTGCTCAGTTCTGGTACAATCTGTGGAGAGTTGAATTTTAAAAAGGTCCCAGGTGTAACGTAGTGTGTGTTGATTGTTGAATCTAGGATTTGTCGAGCGTTCTTTTGAGCGTATCTCTCCCCTATGTTTGTACTCAAAATTAAGAGCCGGGAAGCAAACAGTATCATTGGCACGGGGAAAAAATGAAAGGGTGGCGAGTGGCAGAATGAAAGTCGTCGAGAGCAGTTAGCAGCCGCGGGCGGAGGAGACGCGGGCGACCGCGACCGCGTCGTAACGAAAGAACGAAATTGAATATTAAATGAAATAATTTATGCCATATTTATCATTTTGCAAATGAACAGGCTCACCTTAATGAAATCGTAAAAGGTAACATTTTTATCTTAAACATTTCTGAAAATTTTAATGCGATGTTTAATTTTATTTTATAATAATTTTCAGTAGACATTTGAGTGGTGTAGTTTTTCATTGTATGACACGGTCTACGCGGTAATCACGAGTCACAATACAACAGCAATACATTTGAATTAATATTATTAAACTTACAGTGTGATTTAATAAAAGCCAAGGTTTGGAGTCCTTAACTTATTAAATAAAAATCACTTTATTCATGTAGGTCAAGGATATTATCACACTTATGAATGTCAAGTTTCTTTTTTTACATTTACCAGCACTTCGAAAAAGATTGAACCTTAATGAGAATAAGTCAAAAACTTATTGCCACTGTTTTAAAACAATATTTACATTTTCATCGTTGTAGATTTCATTTTTGTTTCCTCAAAACTTTGGACTGGGTGAACCGATTTTGATAATTCCTTTTTTTTAGAGGATGCTGGAGGATGATGAAGGAAGCTGATGCTTCCCGTGTCCCATTGCAATTCGGTCCAGATCTGACAATGGCAGACATGAGAAGACCATAAAAGTCTTTAATTTGCTGTAAGTATGTCCGCGACAAATTTAGGAATTACTCAATATCGCGCCAACCGATTTCGATAATTATTCTATTTTTATTGGAAAGGATATACTTCAAAGGAAGTTTGGTTAGAGTTTTGATTATGGGATCCATGACAAAGTAACGGAATTCTTCAATACTTAGGAGGAAATTAACGATACTATGCCAAATATTTTTATGCTATCCGGATATATATAAAAAAGGTAGTAACGTACTTGTCGCTTTAAGCATAGGCTACGAACGTATATAAAACATTAGAATATATATTAGCTTATAGAGGACCAATATTGATTTATGAATGAGTGTGTTAGCGGTGGTGAGTGGTTTATATGCAAAGTACTGGTGTAGTACTGAGGAGCTAATATCAAGTGAGGGTAACTGTTTACGACTTATCAGTTAATATATAGTAAGTCTCTGGTTTTAATTTTAGTTCTCGGTACTAATTACGTATGTGCTACGAGCAATATAATATTATAGTTCATATTAGAAGTTCATAAAAACAATACAATAATACCTTATTAGATATCAATTATAGGTGAGCAAACTTTATTTTACAAAGCTTTTCTAGAGATTCATAAACTTGGTAACTAACTAACTAAATAACTTTATCAAGTCTCCTTTATATTCATGGTTATAGTTACACAGTTGTATTTTTTCGAAGAAACTGGTAATGCATCCTGTCTTTGAAAAGTGAACAACGCATTTAACAAAATTCATTCGTCACATTTTCTTTAATGAGTTTGTATATAGAGAAAGCATTGAACGGCTACAGAGAGCGTGTTTGATTTCCCGATTAACGATGTATGCAGGTGCAGATTAGTCGTGTATCAGGTTAAACCGGTCGTAAATCAGGGGATCACTTGTGTTATCTGGCACCCGCGCCCAACCGGACCGCTGTCAACTACGCTGCGGCTATCAGCTGTTAAAAACAAATTTGTACAACATACGAGGATGTAGCTTGAGCAAGGGTGATAGTGGCACGTTGATACAGCATTTTTAATGTTTTATCTTGATCTATTAAGTAACGTGCCCTGTGTCTTCATTAGATAAAGAGGGATCGTTTGGTACATTGCACCATAAAGTAGGGATATAATATATATGTACTACCACATTATACTAAGCATAGAGCTTAAATTCTAGTGTTAACTTGATACAGAGTTTAATTATTTTTTTAATTGAAAATTGTTTTAATTTAAGTTTAAAATATTTATTATATGAAATATAATTCTTAAATAAATATTAAACTAATGATCTGAATAATATTTGCAATATTATGGTTATTTATAATAATTGAACAATAAAAAAAAATTGAATATTATACAAATTATTTAAATTTCTTTAGTGTTAATTTAACGCCAATATTTGTCTTTAAAACAATTCGACACGTGTTTCGCCTCTACACGAGGCATCCTCAGGACGTGTTGTCTCGCCAAAACTGGCACGAGCTCTCGAGATAACTTAAATAATTTGTATAATTATGGATTTCCGCAAAGTAACGCCTAATTCAATAATTTTTTTTTAATTGAATAGTAGATAATAACTATGTTTATAATATTGTCCTAAAAACCAACGTTCCTAAAATTAACATATTGGCTTTAATGTAAACATTAAGTAAATTATGTAAAAATATTTTAAAAGCAACCTTTATTTTGTATAAAGATATTTCATTCATATTGGCAGGTCATATTTTATTGTTTTGTTTTAGTTTGTTTGCCTTAACCTGCGGACTATGTCATACTCGCTTATATTATTGCATGCTCGCGGCAGTGCCGTGGACCGACTCGTTACCTTCCATAAGATTTAGCGAGAGAAGCGATGGCTGCTCTTTAACTTTAAACATTCTGGGTACTGCTGGTGTCTAGAGTCGATTGTCGATTCTGTGAACGAGAACTGCTGTTTAATATAGTAGTATATGGTATATTTTGTAAAAAAAAAAGACAATTTTTGATAAAATGCAGGTAAGTATGTTGATTGACGCAACTATCAGTATCAGTCACTCCCATGTGCTAATATTGTAAGCTCCCATCATATCGTTTCTCAACCTTAAACCTTTCTATAACCGTTATTTATTAGCAATTACATACTAAAATTTAAAATTATTTTTTCATTGATTAACATGAGTGTTTTACATTTATTGAAATAAAAAACCTTTTAAATGTTTAAAGTAATGGTAATCGTAAATGGTTTTTACAGTAGCGAATTGCATTAAAGTGATATTTTATGTAAGAATATTTGAGACGACGACGCAGGAATAACACAGTCATCTTACTACAAACCTATTTTTATCAAGATAGTTCAAGCTGTTCTTATAGATAGATATACTTATAAAGATTATATCGGACATACATTTCACAAAGGAAAACATTAAAATAAGACACATTTCTAAGTAAAATAAATGAACGGGCAGGTAAATACTGCGAGGGGGCCAAGGGGGAGAGCGGGTATCTTCGTTAAGGTTTAATTAAATCGTACTCGGCGGCCTCTCGCGTTTTAATTCCACCGTTATTAACGCTGTTAAAAAGTGAACACTCAGAACATAGCTGTGCATAGAGCTGAATACTTTTAAGTTTTACTATTTAATACAAATACTGATTGAAATAACTAGATATTGGGAATGTCACACAATCAAAATCGTCGTCTTCTTTAAACGATAATATTATGGAACGCAGATAAGCATCTCATTTTAGTACAGTTATTGGTGCGCTAAAATGGTGGTTAAAAGCAGGTGTTTTAAATAACGAGAACTTTTTGAATTTTTATATCACTTTAAATCTATTGTGTATAATTAAAACATTAACTAATTCATACTATCTTTTGGAATGAAGAGTTGCATTATATGGCACGATTAGTGGACAAACCATTTTAATTAATTCTTTGAAAGAGGTTTGTTGTAGCTTTGATGTAATTTATTTTTACTTTGATACGGGCTGTTAATGAATATAGAATAAATTTATAAATTGAAATTTGAAAAAGATATTATATCTACGACGTAGCTGGTATCAGAAAAAGGTTCATATCAAGACGAGGTACGATAATATTACAAAAAATAACTGTTTTTTTTTGTTGATAAGTAATAAAGTTATAATATTCACAATATTATATAGAAATATGATTTTGTCTAAATTAATCTGCCACATTGGTTCTGTCTGATTGCGTTGTATTAGACGATTCGAGCCGATTTTACCTCAATAAATTACATTCAACAGTCTCATTCAACATCCACAAAATGAAATGCTGATTCTGTCAAAAGTGTTCACTTTAAAAATACGATGCATTGAATTTTAAAATTGAAGGTCATCTCCATAGCTTCGTAATGTTTCTCGCCGTGGACGAGCGCGCCACTGAAGTCGCCGCGACCCGCGAGATTTCCGCAAGCTCTCACGATAAGAAGCGAGCGCCAAGCACCCCCTGTCTCCCGTCAAACAAACTGTTTGCTATTTAATATAATAGTCAAGTGTTGTCCCCGGAGACCGCCTTCCTAAACCTACTAATTTGTACAAACTTGAAACATTCCTACAATTATTTCAAGCGGATTCATTAATCTGTTTTAACATTAGGTACCGACGCTACAGAGGCTGTTATCTAAACAATCTACTTATTAACATCTCATAGGTAATTTAGTTATGTATTTTTTCTTAAAAAATATATTGTTTTAAAAATGGTTGGATTAACATGCAAGTGCCCCTTTATATGGTTCATTGAGACCACAGATTGAGACGTATACGAAGGAATTATGAAGGGTTTTTAAAATAAAAGAAAAACTCATTATTCCTGACAAAAATTGTTCAAAAATGTTTTGATAGGCTAAATTTTGTAGGAGAAACAGAGGAATACGAAACCGCTATTTAGTCAAAATTGGTCTGAGCTGCATTAGTCCCTATTGCACTCTTCCGGGAAAGGTTGGAGGTGAGGGGCGTTGGTTGGCTTGTCCGGAGTACGAGGGTAACACTCAAAATGTTTAGAACTGGCCAGTTAGAAAGATTGCTATTGCAAACATTTTTTGAATTTCAATTTTAGAACACTGTGGTAACCTAATGTAGTATATTGCATTCATTTGTCATTTGTTTTTGTGAATTGGCGGCAAATCTAAAACTCTTGTTACACGTGAAAATGAACCTAACGCGAGAAAATTCTCGGTCAATGATTTATTATGACTTTCGTTGTGGGCTTACTCAACAACAAAGCTATGATAGGCTGCGATTAGCATTTCTTAACGAAGCCCCATCTCATGCCACTATTTACAGTTGTTTTAACGAGTTTAAGCGTGGACGTAGCAATCTCAATGATGATCCGCGTGAGGGACGTCCATTAACAGCGACTACTGAAGATAATATCAGTGCTGTGCGACGCATGATAGAGGAAGATAAGAGATCTATCGCCTATCTATCGATCTATTGCCCTATCTGCAGATACGGGCAAGCCTAGGCATTGCTATGAGTCAAGTTCAAAAGATATTACACAGTTCGATTCAGGCAGGCAACGCGAGCACACGTGCCGCGTTATCTGTCTTCCTTCGAATATTTTTATTACCTTTGTTATCGCACTATCTGCTCAGGCCACCTGGGCTAGCTATTGTTATCGCGCGCTATTGTTCGGGACTCTTTGAGTCTCGCACCTGTCACGTTCCTTCGCGGAATGTAGCTTAGTTATTATCTGTGTTAATTACCCGGTTTTACGATCGTGTTGGTTAGCACCTGTGCTGTGTTTCGCGATTCTGCACGCTAATCGTGTGTGTTTGTGAGTTGCAGTTCGTGCCGTGTGTGTCTTCTCCGCGAGGGCCTGCACAGCGTGCATCGGGGTTCCGGCCCAGCCAGTCTACATCCAGCAAAGCTAAGTCTTAGGCTTAATTATTATTATTAATTTCTTTTAATTTTGCATATATTATTAATAGTATTTTATTAATTTGCAAGTGTACAACTAAACTATAGTTGTCCAATTTATTATTATATTCCCCCTCTGCCTGACTCGGGCAGCGGGGGTTGTCACCCGCTTAACCTAATTAATAACAACCATGGCTTCACCAATGGTTCCCAACGAGGGCTTCTTCAGCGCTCTCTTAGATAGGTTATTCACGGAGAAGATCGCTCCGCTAATGAAAAAATCAATCAACGAGACAGTGGATGCCGCTATTAAAGCGAAATCCAGCAAATATAACTCGTCATCCGACGTTTCTGGTTCCGACGGGGAATCCGAAATGGAATTAGGAAATGACTCCGACGCAAGCTCCGTGGCCTCGGTCAAACCGAGAAAGGTCAACCCGATCAGCCTGCCCGCCTGTCCTTCAGGAGTACTTTGACGCGCAGGCGACCCCTAAGGTCCCCGCGGTCAGTCCTGACCGCACGGAAGCCCCTCAGGCTTCCAGTGCTTCACCGGCCCAGCCGGAAACCGCTCTACCGTCGAGAGCGGAGAGTGTCGCGTCGGATGCTGACGGCTTCATCACCGTCAGTCGCAAGAAGAAGCGCGGTCGCGAATCGCCTTCTCTTGATGGTACACCCGCCAAGAAAGCCGCGGCCACGACTGGTTCCACTCCCGCGCCCGCGCCCGCTAAAGCCCGCGTACCGCCTCCGACCAAGCGCCCGCCTCCTATTTTTATAGGAGACCGAGGCCGCTGGTTAGTTATCAAAAATAGGATCCCGAAGACGCTCTCCTTCCAGGCGAGGGCGTACCAATCTCTCATCAAATTAGAGACCAGAGAGGTAGTGGACCACCGCGCCCTGACATCTCTTCTTAGAGAGCTGAGTGTGGGTTTCCACACGTACGCCCTGCCTGAGGAGAAGCGTCTGAGGGTCGTTATTAGGAACGTCCCCAGAGAGTTAGACGAGGCCAACATTCTGTCGGACCTCAAAGAGCAGGGTTACCCTGCACACGAGGGGCACCGTATGCGCGGAACCACCAACAAACAACCATTTAACATGGTTCTCGTCGTCCTCGACCTCACGCAAGAGGGAAAGGAAATTTTTAATATTAAATCGGTTTGCTCCCTTCAGGGCATCCGGGCCGAAGCTCCTCGCAACCGCAGGGGGCCTGGTCAGTGTCACAGATGCCAGTTATACGGGCACTCGGCACGCAACTGCGAACACACCCCGAGGTGTGTGAAGTGTCTCGGAAACCACAGCACGCCGGAGTGCCCTCGACCAGCGCAATGCGTGGAGCCCCCGGCCTGCGTCTTTTGCGGGGAGAAGGGGCACCCCGCGAGCTATCACGGGTGTCCCAAGGCACCCAAACACAAGCGTCACCCAGGGCGCCGCCAGCCGCAAGGCAGAGCAGAGAAGGTGGAGTTCACTCCGACCTTCAAACCTGCGCCGCCTCCGAAGGTAAACGCCTGGGCGAGATCTCCTCCGGCTGCCAACATTGCCACAGAGGCCACTCTCACGGCCCCCGCGCCCCTCCGGCCACCGCTAGCGTCCCGCCCGGCGGCGTCGGTCCCGCGACCGAGGCCACCGGCGCCCGCGTCCGCGGCAACAGGTAACAAAGGCGGCAGCACCTTTGCCTTCATGTTCGAACTGTCAGAGCTGTTCTACATTGATGAAATCACAGCCCTGGCCAGCAGGCTCGATGCTGTCCGGGACGACCCGCCGTCGCTCCTGAAAGTTATGGCAGACAACGGCAAAATATTCCGTGCCCTCACCGATATAGGGCGAAAGTATAAAAACATTCGCGATGCCTAATTACGTAAGCGGACGGGTTAAACCACATACGCTCCGTATAGCGTATTTTAACGCCCAAGGCCTTAAGCCTCAACTAGACTTGGTGAAGGAGTTCGCTCACGAGCATCAATTAGACCTATTCTTAGTGCAAGAGACATTTCTAAAACCACGTATACGCGATCCGCGTATCGCTAATTACAACTTAGTCAGAAATGATAGCACCACCCATATGGGCGGCACCCTCATTTATTTAAAAAGGTCTCTACACTGTATACCTATAAATCCTCCGGTCCTCACTAACATCGAGGCCTCTGCCATCCGAGTCAGTATGGCGAATCACCAGCCGATCACTGTTATTTCAGCTTATCTTCCGCCCAACAAAAAAGTATTATACACAGATATAGAAGCATTACTCGGCCACGGGGCTGCAGTCATAGTGGGCGGCGATCTTAACGCCAAACACTCCAGCTGGAACAGTAGAGCCTCTTCTTAAATCTTATTAGATTCGCTGACAGACACGCTGAACTTTTCAGTAATAGCACCCGACGAACCAACACATTATCCGGATAACGTCGCGCACTGACCCCACATTCTATACGTTGCGTTACTTAAGAACGTAACGCTCAATGTAAATTCAATCAAGGTTTTTCACAAATTAGAGTCAGACCACCGGCCCGTCGTCCTAAATCTAGGCCCACCGGTTAACTTTCAACCACTGACGAAAACAGTGATCGACTGGCAACGGCTGGAAAAGGATCTCGAGTCTATCAAGTCCGACGACCTTGACCTTATACCGGACGTCATCGACTCGGTCGACACGGCTCACAGTGCTATCTCTCATGTGACGTCACATATACAGAATAGGATCAAGGCCTGCTCCAGGCAGGTTCCGACGATGCAACCGCATCGCCTAAACCTGCCTCCAGAGGTCAGGAACTTACTCACACAGAAGCACAGAGCCACTAGACTTTACGACAGGTATCCGTCGGTCGAGAATAGGCGCCACCTCCGCTACCTACAGCGGGTGGTACGGAAACGTATCGCGGAACTCCGCGGCGAACGTTGGGACCGCTTGCTCGGCAAACTTAAGCCATCACATGTGGCTTTCTGGAAGCTGCCTCGCACGTTCATACAGGAGCCGCCCACTGTCATGCCTCCTTTGGACAGACCGGGACTGAGACCGACTCTGAGCTCTTCAGGCGATGTAATAAAACCCACCTCTTACGAAGAGGTGAAGCTAATCATTAAGGAGCTTCACTCCCAGAAGGCCCCGGGGCCTGACACTATAAACAATAGGGTTCTTAAAATCCTACCCTCGACTCTTATTACTTTATTGGTTACAATTTTTAATATTCTATTGTCTAATAGCGCGTTCCCCGAACAATGGAAGGATTCCATTGTTATCGGTATCCCAAAACCCAATAAACCAAAAGTTAATCCGAGTAGCTATAGGCCTATTAGCTTAATTAACTCGATCGGGAAACTTCACGAAAGATTAATTCTCGCGCGTCTTAATCATTACATCGCGGAGCTCAACCTGATACCCGACATACAGTTCGGATTCAGAACCGCTCACTCGTGTCCCCAGCAGGCTCACCGACTCACCGAGTACATTCTCGTACGGCGTCAACTTCACGCTACCACGGCAGCCGTGTTTTTCGATGTCGCGAAGGCATTCGACAAGGTATGGCACAACTGCTTAGTATTCAAGCTGTATCAACTGGGAGTGCCAGACTCGTGCACATCATACGAGCCTACCTTACTGATCGCTCCTTCCGATATCGAGTAGAGGGCACCCTATCCTCACCCAGACCCATCAGGTCTGGCGTGCCACAGGGTTCAGTCCTCTCTCCCACTCTTTTCTCGCTCTTCACGAGCGACATTCCCAAGTTTCCGAGTGTCCAGCTCGCTCAGTACGCTGACGATACGGCACTCTACTTTGGCTCCGCTCTATTGAACCGCTCAACCTTGAGCAGGAACATTAAAGTACTTCAAGCCGCCGTCGATGAACTAGGCAACTGGTTCAGAAAATGGCGGATTGAAGTGAACCCCACCAAGGGTGCAGCGGTACTCTTCGGTAACGCGAATAGCATCCGCGCTAAAAAACGACCGACCGACGTCATTAAATTGTATGAAACACCCATACCGTAGGTGAAGGATTACAAATACTTAGGAGTCACGTTCAACAGCAATATGAACTTCAAGAAACATATTGGTACGGTATGCAATAGAGCCCGATTTGTCCTCAGTCGCCTTTATCCACTTGTATGTGGGCGAAGCAAACTTCCGCTCAAACACAAAGTGACGCTGTACAAAACCATCGTACGGCCCATACTGTCATACGCAAGCGTCGTTTTCGCGCACACCCGACCGAGCTACTTACGTCGTTTGCAAGTAGTTCAAAATAAATTCACGCGCATGGCAACCGGAGCCCCGTGGTTCATCCGAAACGTTGACCTTCACCGCGACCTAGAGCTTCCGACGATAGCTCAACACTTTAAAGAGATCTCGCGACGCTTCTTTGACAAGGCGCCTAACCATCCCAACATCTTGGTTAGGAAGGCATGCGGGTACACCCCCCTTCACCATAGTCTCGACACCCACACAAACACCGACACAGACACGCACACACCGCCTTCGCAGGCGTAGGCGCGGTCAACCACCGCAAACCACTCGCACTCGTCACTCTGACGATGGCCAGCGGCCCACACCCTAGATACACCACACATTGTTTTGATACCCGACGAGACGTTAGTCCTCGTCCTGTAATCGTTTCACTACACTCACTCACACACGGACTGACATACACCACTTACACAACCACAAACACACTCCACAAACAGACACAAACATACATGCACACTAACATTCACACTACTTACACACATACAAACATACATACATACAATCATAAACACATACACACACACTTACATACATTACACTAAACATCACCACACTCGCCGGCGAGTGTGTTCTTCTCATCTTTTCATCTTCATTTCATCTTCATTTTCATTTTCATTCTCTCTCCTTCCCACAAGCACACAGCCGGTCTGAGGTTCGAGTCACCTTAGGAGACGCCCCGCGACTGTTGTTGCGTAGTCTTTGCGGCCTCCACGGCCCACGTCCTACTTCGCTGTGAAAGCCAGGGCTGCTAACAGCACAGAGGAGGTTTTAGTCGGTATGGGGCGTCCGCTTACGCGGACACTCGAGTCCGACATATTACGCCCCGTTCCGGGGCGTAAATACGTAACAGTATTTCCTCCTCTCAAAAAAAAAAAAAAGATATTACACGAACATTTAGGCGTCCGGAATCTTTGTACCAGATGGATTCGCCATACTTTAACCGACGACCAGAAACACCTTCGCATGGACTGGTGTCGCCAAATGTTAGATAAGTTCAACGGCGGTGACTCAAATGCTGTATTTGACATCGTCACAAGTGATGAAAGCTGGATATATTGCTACGAACCCGAAACCAAAAGACAATCAGCTCAGTGAGTGTTTCCTTTCGAGGATCGGCCAACTAAGGTAAAGAAAGGAAGTAGTCAAAGAAAAAAGATGATTACCTCATTCTTTGGTCGGAAAGGTCATTTCACGATAGTTGTGCTAGAAGATGGAAGGACAGTTACTGCAGACTGGTATATCAATCGCTGTTTGCCTGTTGTCTTGGAAAAATTCGTCAGCAGCGCCTTCGAAGCAGGATCCTCCTTCACCACGACAATGCTTCAGCGCACTCCCCAAAACGGACTGTTGAATATTTGACTATGGCAGGTATCGAGATAATGACTCATCCGCCATACAGTAATGACCTGGCGCCCTGCGACTTTTATTCCCAAGAACTAAAGATAAAATTCGAGGTATTCGCTTTACGAGCCCTGAAGATGCGGTGAAAGCGTACGAAAATGACATAGAAGAGACCCCTAAGGAAGAATCTGCCCACTGCTTTTCTCAGTGGTTCCATCGTATGCGACGATGTGTAGAGAGGAACGGAGATTACTTCGAAAAACAATAAAAGTATTGGCAACTTTCTACATTAAGCCATTTTCCATTTTTCATTTTTTAAACATTTTCAGTGTTACCTAGGTATAACTTATGAGTTATGCACATAGTATATAGTGCATCGCCTACATACTATGGTTTGTGCGGGTTTACCTGTCGATTTATTAAAAATTATGTAAGTTTATATAAGTTATTACAATTTAATGTAATGTATGAATATGTCATGTATGTATGTAGTTTTGGACTGATTATGACATATACTTATATATAATAAATAAATATAAATCACCTATAGATTGACAGAAGACAGACAAGCAAGTATAAATTATACACAAAAGTATAAGGCGCGTTTCCACTAACACGGATCTGGGCGAAACTGAACGTAAATTGGTCAACCACAGCTGTTTCCAGAAGTAGAGATTTTTAGTAGGTAGGCTATGATTGTTCAACTCCCGATCTGATAACGTTTATATTTCTTTCGTTATATACTGTAAATATTTATTGCAAAAGTAATTGTGATAGGGGTTGGTTATTTATACACGGTGAAATTTTAGTGGTATACTATACTTAGAACCAGACATTCTTTAGATCATCATTAATGACTATGTGTAGTCAGAAATAAATTTGCATTTTATTTTAATACGATTTTTGAAGTGCCAAGTTTTCGCAAAAACTATGCATCCCGCAACCCTCATCAGTTGTTTCTCTGAACTCTCTTTGACCTAAATCAGATAAATAACGTAGATGTGACATAATATCAGATCATAGTAAAATGCTTACTTTTAATTGCAGCTGTGAAGCAAATTATGATCTCATTTTGCCATGAAGACGAAGTTATTTTGTATGTGCATTTTCTTTGGCTGAGATTGAAAATCATTTCAAATTTGTATTTACTATTGATATGGTGGGAGGCTCCGTTGCACAGGAAACCAGCTAGATTATGGGTTCGGAACCTTCTTCCACCGTAAAGCAGTACTGTGTAAGCATTATTGTGTTTGTGTAGGTAGGTACTCTATTCACGGAAAAAAAATAGTGATTGGGTTTTTCGTAAGAAATTTCTCAGTAGCAGCCCGGAATTTAGAAATGTGGAGGCTCGCCTTAATAAATTGTAATTGTATATGAAATAAATAAACACATGCCACGTGCATGCCTATGTATTATTCGCTCTTGTGTGGTTCGGTCTAGTGTGCATACACCTTAATCATAATCCCAATTTCAAGAAGTACTTTAAGAAATAAGTTGTTCCTGCAGTCGTCGTCATATATTTTTTTTAGTTTTATCATTCTCTTATTTTAGAAGTTACAGGGGGAGGGGGGACACATTTACCACTTTGGAAGTGTCTCTCGCGCAAACCATTCAGTTTAGAAAAAAATTGTATACGAAACATCAATATCATTTTTAAAGATCTACCCCATAGATACCCCACGTATGAGTTTGATTGAAAAAAGTTTCAGTTCTAAGTATGGGGAAAACCCAAATTTAATTTTTGTGTGAATATGTTAATGCGGTTCATAGAAAACTGAATAAGTATAATTTATTCTGTCGTTATTTCCACTCTTTCCCGTATATGTTTTGGAAAACGAACGTCAATCATTTTGGGCATTTGTAGTGTCTGGCTAAAGAAAACTGAACCCAGCCATTTACAGGATTGGCAACAATAAATGAAATATCATTATGACAATGTCAATCAATCTGTCGTGTCTTGCGGTCACATGTTTAAATTCTCTTTGTTGCGGTTACACCGGAGTTTGTTTACTTTGAGTTTCTTGAATATTTCGAAGCGAACATGGGTAAAACGATAAAAAATGCGTGCGGCGAGTGCTATTTAATATGTTGAATAAATTAAAGCAAACCAAGAAGAGAAAGAAGCGATGTTGTGGCAATAAAATAAATGTTTAGACGTCTTGACTGAATTCGTAGGTACCTACGACGTAATTAATTTGATACTTGATTTAAGATTAGTTAGTAATTAAGTTATTTAAAATCGTCCATTAGTTTAGTTCACTAGAAAATATGGGTTGGACTTAGTATCCCTTAGCACGAATTTGGATATAAAAAATATTGTAGTTGATAGAGCTTTAGTCCACGATTACAATGATACCACTCATAATACACCACTCTCATTACGTTTTCAAGAAAATCACAAAAAAAAATCTTACTTAAAACAGGGAAATTACGTAAATAAATATCCCATAGCACGAATTTGGTTAGGTTATGTTAGAACAGTTAAAACAACGCACGAGCAGAGCGTAGCGTGCCGCGGCAGCGGCCGGCGAGTGCCAGAACCAAATAGTAGGCGTTTCCCCCCATTAACAAATTAGGGAGGGGAGGGTAGACTTTTATTTTGGTTTTTCTTGAAAATTGTGTATTACGTTGTTATAAGAGTGGTAGCACTATAATCGTGGACCAAAGCTCTATCAACTACAATTGATTAAAATTGGTTAGGTTAAGTTATGTTAGAACAGCTAAAACAACGCACGAGCCGAGCGTGACGCGGCAGCGGCGATAGATGTTTGGGGATTGATGAACATGAACAAAAAACCCTTTTATAAATGTTTTCCTTGTATCTAAAAATAATTATTGATGAAGCCGTCTAATCTGTCATAGACTATTTTTTACATTTCATTTCACTGTTTTTCATACAATTAAGGGCTGTATGGGTATGTATGGCTTTGCCTGTCCAAATATTTTAGGAAGAAACCAAAATCATTTTATGACAGTTTCTAGCCTCCCGCCGCGATATCAGTAGTGTTTATTTACGTGATTTATCTGTTTTAGGTTAGAATTTTTTTCGTTATTTTCTCGAAAACGGTGCATTACCTTGTAATAAGAGTGGTATCATTGTAATCGTGGACTAAACCTCTATCAACTACAATATTTTTTACATCCAATTTCGTGCTTAGGGATACTAAGTTTTAACCGAAAATATTAAGTATTATATTGTATTTCAGATAATCTTGACGACAGTTGCGACCAAGAAAACAAGTACTATACCTAGACGAAATATACATTTCAGCAGCTCAAATGGAAACAGTCTTAAAAGATGCTTTTGAAAGTATAACACCAGAACATTGAAAGACAATGACAGAGCATATTCTTCATGTTGAAGTTCAGAACAAATTAGGGATGGAATAATAGAAGAGCTAGAACCATTAATCATAAGTGTGCAGGATGATAGTTCCAGTAGTAGTTCAGACGAAACTATGGAAATAGAAATGTTAGAATCAACTTTTGATTATAATGAATAAAGTCTCATTATCTTCCTTCATGGCTTTTATTTTTATGCTCACCTCAGCTGTGTAGTGGCTTTCATTATGTATTGTTCTTGCAATGTAGGTATTTGTTACCCCTTGAATAATCTAGGTTCTTATATTATCATCCCCGTTGAGGTAACAATTATAAATAATACATTTTACTGCAAAAACTCATTTCTCAATAATATGTGTACAAGAATTATGTAATAAACGACCATATAAAATTGGAAAACCAAAACAATTACCTACATAATAACCGGATTTAAAGATTTATCAAAAAAAATATTGGAGAAGTATCAAAATTATTTATTCCTACTTTGGTTGGTTAATACCATATGTAGTTTTTTTAATTTGCCGCCTTTTGCTAGAGTTTCTAGTTTTGCAATCCATAAAGCAGTCCTTTATGGATCCACAAAATAATTTTATAATAGAATTTTCGCTGTGTAAGCCTGATATAAATAACTATGATTTATTTTAAATTATATGCATCAGCGTGTGATTGTGCACATGCTTTTGTGCACTTCACAATAACATGCTAAAAAGTTTCTTCGTCCGTTACGTCACGTTATTTTTTTTAGTTTACTAGAAAAAAATAAGTTTTTGGTTTGAATAATAATATATTTATTTTGATGTCACAAAATGGCCCAACGGAAGTCCAGCATTGGTTTTCAAACCAGCAAACATGCAGAGTTGGGACCATTTTTGTAACGCATAGTATACCCCTGAGGTGGCAAGCTGACAAAATTATATCTGCTAAAAAAATATCAGTCAAGTGGGTCGCAGATTGTATGTCTGTCTGCAAATAAATGGCCTATATTTATTTTATAAGATAAAAATACACTGAAAAACACAAAATACTAAAAGAATCAAACGAAAGCTCATTTCACAGACTACAAAAGTAAACCTGAGACCTCCTGTAGCAGTCGATTAAAAAAATATTTTTATTATCTATGGTGTTTCAGTAACTATTATATTACTAATTAGTTACTTTTAAATAGTCAATGATATTATAGTATTAAAAGAGGTAGATATGTCACTAGCGCGCCGAAAATCAATCCCCTAAATTGAGTCAATTAGTTCCTTTGGTCGTAGTCACTCTCTCGATACGAAAACGGTTCACACGCGTTTGTTGTTGATAGAATTGCTTACAATTTGATATAGATCCAATATTAAAATGCCGTCTTGTGTTATGGGAAGATGCACTAATTACGAAAGTAAAAAAAAACATAGAATTACACACCACAGTTAAGAAATCATGAATTATAACATTTTAATTGATTTCATTATTTATCTAACAAAATAAATATGTTGCCATGACAACGCCGATCACCGCCAAGCCGATCATAGATTAACGTACAGAAATGACAAAATGTTGATGCTGTCTGTTGCGGGATGATCGAGGTAGAATATTTTAGGAAATGATATAAAAAGTCATTGTTGCAGTGAATGTAATAATTTTTAATAAACAAGTGCGTATATAGGTAACTCAACTATCAAACTACTAAAACAAGTTTTAGGGTATGTAGCGGATGTAGACAGTGAGTGCTATTTGCTTACGTAGGAGTTTTTTCAGTATATCCCTTGCTAACTGCAGAAGAATCAGTGGATCATTTTCTTCTTCTCCCACTACCTTATTGTTATAAACCCTCAACAAAAAGACATTCATAAATAATATAAGATACAAAAAATAATAATTGTAATCTCAAAACTTTTTGGGAGCCGTTGTTAGTAAAATTGTAAAAACCCTTACTGTAGATACCTTTCGGTTTTGTTTTGGTGTCTGTATGTTTTTTTTATTATTTTATATACAAATAATTAATATCATCAATGTGGCTATATATTATAATCAATATTAAATTATTTTTTTATAAAATCAATGACACATTATCTACCTAATTTCAATGCAGTTTTACTACTTTATAGCTTTTACTCCATGAACTCATGAATGAATCGTAATTTAGGCATAAAAAATCATATCTGATGAATTAACTGTATTTTCTCTATACAAATACGAAGCAATTAGCAAATTAGAGTTATCTCTTTTTCGCTTGCGATAATTGCATTTTACTATCCTTCTTTGACGTGTAATTGTAATGTAGTGTGATATTGCAATGTTAAATTATTCATGTGTGCGTTAGTTTATCATTTTCAAACACCGAATGTTGTCTACGTAACCTATCTATACTTTTAAATATCATTGGTCTTAGTAATAAAAAATTGCTACTGATTCCGAATGAATATTAGTAATAATCGATATGTAATCTAAAAGATAATAAACTTCGCTACAATTGTGTGACTGACTGTAGATAAAATTTGTTTAAATTATGCAGTATCTATTGTTTATTTTATTTAACAAAGTGCTAGCTTGTTTCAAAACAAAAGCGCCGAAATAAGAACCCAAATACTTGAATTGAATGAGCAATAAATTATAATGTAACCCTAGCCGAGACGTCATATTGTGATGAACTCTGAACCACTTGGCACTCGGGATGAGTATAAATTGTTAAACTCGCGGCAGGAACGTGATCTAATCGAAAATTCGTAAGACCTTCGTTGAAATTATGGATGAAAGTTAATTTTTCTAAGAATTAAATACTGATAAACAAAATAATTGGTTCTGTAAAAATATTTAGGGGGTTCCGTTGACCATCATATTCGACCACGACAATGACTTGAGTATAAAGACGTTACGGTAGATGTCTCCAATATCCGGTTAGCATATAAAAAATCGGCCGAGTATCGTTAATTTGCCCTTAAGAATTAAGGATTCCTGTTTCTTTGTGATGGATCCCATAATTAGAACTTAATCAAACTCTCGTCAAACTAATCTTCAAGTATCCTTATCGATCCAAGTTATCCTTTCAAGTAAAAAAAATATTTAAAATCGGTTGGCGTGATATTGAATTATGTTATTTTTCAAAGTCAAATAAACTTAATTCAATGGGCTTAAACTAAGCGCCATCTGAATCGTCACTATAAATTACTGGATTTACAATATGTTCGTAAAAAGTTTGAGCTCGTGTGAAGAACATTCGTCCATTTGTCGCATACATACAGTGCAAATTAAAGAAAAAACTAGAGTCAATTAAAATGAGACTGCACCACACGGGTAGTACCAGCTTTCAAATAAAAAAGGATCATCAAGATTGGTTCACCCAGACGAAAGTTCTGAGGTAAGAAACAAAAAAGGCCGGCAACGCTAAAGGCCGGCAACGCTCTTGTGATTTCTCTGGTGTTGCAAGAGAATGTGGGCGGCGGTGATCACCTAACACCAGGTGACCCGTACGCTCGTTTGTCCTCCTATTCCATAAAAAAAAAGGAATACCGTCGTATTGGGAACCTCCTCCTGTTTGAAGTTGGTTAAAAATACGGTTAATAATAATAATAATTCGTACTATAAACAAGTACCGGCGCGGGCGCTGGTTATTGGGAATGGTGAACGGGCAGGATTATTGTCAGGTGGTTAATCGATCCCAGCGCCAGGCTGTCCTCATCGAAATCACTATCCCATATGAAGACTACCTCATGAAAGCTGAGAAGGACAAGTTCAACAAGTACTATGATTTGGCTAACGAGAAGACTGACTAAAAGTTAGCTAGACGTTGACTCGACCATCATAGTCCAGATAGTCCTTACGGCACGCAGTCTAATAGCGAAGAGCCTCGATAAATATATCAAAAGCTAAGCTAAGCGGTTGGCTCAAAGATCAAAGCCTCTGTGAACGGCCCTGCCACTTATAGATCAGCCCTTGGGCATGACTCCGTTGCCGGTGGTGCCGACTCCAAGTTTATGATATTTTGTTTTTGTATCTATCTTATAATATAATACACCGTTTTTATACATATTTAAAAAACTTAGATTTATAAAAGAAAATAAATAAATACATGTGAATAGAAATAACAAATAACACAATATATTTCCTTATCATAGAGTTCTGACTTTAGTATATTTTAATAGGCAATGTTAAGTGATTTTATGAAATTATTTTTGTTATTGTTATGGTCCTATAATAAATAATTATCATAACATGATCTCCATTATTATGTTTAATTCATTTATCTACACCCATGCTTTAAATCCTCTATTAAAGATTCTAAAACAGTTAGCTTATTGCCAACATTAATGTCTTGTGTGATAAACAAATAACAGAGTACTAAACGGTGGTCTCATGTAAACAGGGAAGCAAACACCCAATGCCTTAATAACCATTACATCATCCAAAGTAGTGTCGTAATGAAATTCAGTACAATATTATATCATTCGTTTTCTATCACTCCTTTGGATCATATTAAGGTTACTAGGACTGGCTTTATAATTAACTAGCTATGAATACCCGCTTCGCTGGGTCATTTTTAATTGTATACTTATTTGTTAATGTTAATAATCTATCACTATTTACTTCACAATTTTTTCACAAAAAAGACACATTTTCTTTTTTCTTATTAATTTATTGATCTTACTTATTTTTACATTAAAATCTTACGACTAAGTAGACATTAATATCTTTTATCATCTAGCATTAACTGATATCCTAAACATTTTTATTGAAATACATTCTTATATACTACATTTACAGTTTTGCATTCTGGTGCATAAACAAATAAATTTTCTTTCTGTCCTACGCGTGAAAAAGCTACATAGAGTTGACCATGTGAAAAACAGGATTCTTTTAAATTAACTCCACAAAATCGGAACGTCTGACCTTGCGCCTTATTGATAGTCATACTATAAGCTAATCGTACAGGAAATTGTAACCGTTTAAAATAGAATGGTAAATCATTCGAAATTATTGGAATTCTTGGTATAAAAACCAAGTTTCCTTTTTCTTTGCCAGTGAGAACTTCTGCCTCAATGATGTTGTTCAAAATTTGTTTTACGCATAATCTTGTACCATTGCACAATTTTGGCGTATTAAGATTTCGCATTATATGACTGGTGATCCAATTTTTAGCTTTAATTCATGAGAAGGCATACCAGGAGGGTTTAATGAATTTAAAAATTCCGTTGGAAAGTTTAAACTTTCATCTTGATTCATCATTGTATCTATTGATTTATAGATTTTTTCCTCTCCCGGTATCATTTCCTGTATTTTTTCATTTATTCGTTTTACTGCATCATTTTTCGTAACCAAAATTGTTCGCTCAGACAACCATGTTTTATTTAAATAATTTTGTTGTATGGATGGATAAATTTTGTCTATAAGGTGTTCTTCGGTGTCTACCACATGACATATCTCTTCAGTTAAAATTATTTTACCAGACTGTGGATCTAGTGGGTAGGTACCATTCCCAATTTTCAAAAGATTGTCGGCAAACTCTTGTGCTTTTGGATCTCCAGTAATTAACGCTCGCATATTTTCTGTCAGTGATAACTTTTCAACATTGTTCCAAAAAATTGATCGCTTTAAACATGCAATTATTTCGTCAGCTGGTGTTGATTTTGGAATAACTGGTAACGTTTGTCTAAAATCCCCTCATAGTAGCAATAAAGCATCTCCCATTAGTTTTGTATTTTTCCGAAGATCCTGTAATGTTCTATCCAGCGCTTCCAGTGATTTTCGATGAGCCATCGTGCACTCATCCCATATTATAAGTTTGCATCTTATTAAAATTTGGCCACGTACAGAAAATTTTGTGATATTACAGACTGGGAATTCTTGTTCAGCTACATTTAATGGCAAATTTAGTGCAGAATGTGCCGTTTTTCCACCTTCCATTAATGTCGCGGCAATTCCAGAGGATGCCAATGCTAATGCTATTTCATTTTTCACCCGAATTGTAGCTAGGACCGAATTAATGAGGAAAGTTTTTCTAGTACCTCCGGGTGCATCTAAAAAGATTATTCCTCCTGCATTCGTCTCAATACGATTTATTATTGTGTTATATACTATTCGTTGTGTTCGTGTTAATTTTGGTTCATTTTCTTCAATGTAACGTTGCAATTCATCTTTATTATAATTAAGTTCTTTTGATAATTCAGAATTAGTCACGCTTAATTCGTTTCTTTTAGGAGATTGCACTCCGAGAGTAACTAAAGTTTGATTACATATTGCGAAACATCGATCTTCTAAAATTATCAAAGCTTCATTATAAATATTATCGTTGAATGTAATATTCATATCTTGATTTTCTCTATGTAGTCTTGCTAGAATATCATCACTCATACTATCACGATATTTCAGCCATAGTCTATTCGGATTTGAAGGATTACACGATGTTAGAATTATAGCAAACAGTTCTAGCAGTTGATTCGCTGTTGCTGTTTCTGCTGCCTCTTTCATTGCCTGCTCCCATTGATTATCATTTTCTAATATACCACGACGCTGGCATTTTTCACAATACGTTTCGCAAATGTAACCATCTACTGTTCGAAGATCTTCAAAAGAAGTTGGTCCACGTACTTCATGAAGTAGTAGACGTAAATAGAAACATTCAGCATTCTTTGGATGTACCGTATATACTCGACCAATAGCTTTATCTTTAAAGACACCTTTAAATCCTTCAACCGAAACTCCTTTCTTTCGTCGATTAAATACTTTTCGCGATGAGTCCCATGTGTAATAACTGGGAACATCTCCATAAAGAAGAGTTCTAGCAAACAGATCACTTCGACACAATTCGAAAAATGCAGTTAACGTAGTATTAACAGGTTGGTTTGCAACTTTTTGTGCTGTTTGATTAGTAAAATATACCCGTTGCCCATTCTCAAGGTGAACTGCTAAGTGAAAAACAGCTAGATCCCTGCCATGAATCGGAAACCCCAATATACGCCAAGCTGCCTAATTACTATTTATATATCGTCCCATTTGATAACTTAAAATTTCATCATATCTATTTTCATTTGTAATTTCAAAGACAGCCATATCACTTCCTTTGTTAATATAGTTACACACATATTTAATTGACTGAACTGAACTGCAATATTCTACATTTATATGTGCATTAAACATTTTCGATAATAACGGATTATAAGGGACAACCCATCGATTAGCAATTTCGATTTCTTCACCCCGTACTCTAATTTTTGCTGTAAATCCTCCTTCACTCGGTGGTCCACGTCGGTATTGCGGATATCCATCATCTCCCGTTTGCGTCTCACTCAAAAATAATCTTGGATATCGTTTTGAGCATTTATTATCTTTTATACAGGGTGATTGCATATTAAGTGCCCCGCAAGGTCCATGTATCATTTGTTTCACGATTATTTCATATAGAACAGGATCTTCAACCGGATTTGGGAATTCTGCTTTAACAACGTCATCGATTTGATTTGAGTGAATTTTTTCTTTCAGCCAAATTAAATTGTGTGAGTGTGGCAACCCTCTCTTTTGCCACTCAATGGAGAACATCCAGCTATTAACATTTCCGAAAATACAACTCTTCACAATTGCATTAATGAATTTTACTTGTTTCTGTTTAAACACGCGCGCTATTAAATCATGTCTGTCATGTGACTTTTGTCCAAATTGTAACTCATCCTTAATTTCCTTCCATGACGAATTGCACGTAAACGTTATGAATAAGTCAGGACGACCATATTTTCTCACATACGCCATTGCGTCTTGTGCATATTGAAGCATATGCCTAGGGCTACCAATGAATGTAGAAGGCAAAATTACTAATCGTCCCAAATTTTCAACATCCCCATCATTGGCTACCGCATCTCGTAAGTGAATATATTCATCCGTTCGTAATTTATTTTGATTTAGACGAATAAATAACAATCTTTCTGCTTCTATTTTTGCTTGCATATCAACAATAAACTGTAAAAACAATTTCCGACAGTTGAGTATATGATTGTATTTATTCACTCTCTCCATTATCCGATATGCGTAAAATTCCTTGGAAGAAACTTTTTTGTTTGTAGGGCTATTTGTTTGTGGATCAACATGCTGAATATTAAAATGGTAACCGTCTTCACCATGACAAAATATTAGTGGTTACTGTAAGGCGTCATACATGTGATGAGTTTCAGCGATGCGTTCCAACTTATTACTTCTTCGTTGTACCACAATATCCCTATAACTACTTTCATTGTCCACCATAACTACGGCTATTTCATTTACTTGAGGTGCATTAAATCGTCTTTCGTGTTCGCCAATTGGCTTTTTATCTGCCCGAATTATTATTTTATAATTATCCGAAACCATTTTTTCCATCGCAGTCTTAAATATCTTTATCAACTCATTATTTTCATGTAGAAAGCTCTGTAAATGAAGAATTATATCTCGACGCGATTCTGTAAAATTTGAAAGCCTTTGATCCAGTTCGTCTTCTTCATTTCCTACAAAGTAAATTTGTAAAAACTTCGGAGTATTATTTGGGAGTGACAATAATGATCCAATTTTATGATATACTTGTCCCTGTATTTTAAATACTGGATTAAATCCTTTTTCTTCAATTACTGCAGTTGCTCCAAATGAAGTCATTTGAAAGGATGCATTGTAATTTCTAATTTGTTGTAAGAATTCTTTAGAATTTTGTGTTTCTCCTTTCATATATTCTAGAAATTCCGGTGGCAGTGATTTTAACTCTGGTAATTTAATTTTGCTATTGAACAGCATATACTTTGCGTTTCTCCTTTGAATTTTTTAGCTTCACAAAATTTGCATACTTCATTCATTCTTCCGATCACTATACTTGAATGTTCAAAATAATTTCTAGTAGGATTATAATGAAACGCCTCTTGTTCAAGACTGTATTTTTCCCGGCGTTTTTGACGAACAGATTATACAGTTGTTTTAGAAACTTGTAGTAGTAGCCTCTACTTGTTGTAGCCTCCATTTGGTCATTTAGTCGAAGATCACGCATTCTTATTGCATTTTGTATTCTTCTATCATCTGCCTGTTCATTTGTCTTTCTTTTTCTTTGCAATCTTTTTCTGATTCGGTCCGTTTCTTTAGAATCATTAAGCTGCTCTTCAGTCTGATTATTTCGACTTTGATGATAATTTTCTCGAAGTAATGTGAGACGTTGTTCTCTTTCGTCTGTAGTTTCATTTCTCCGTGACATTTTTTGCCTTTTCGATACAATTCGAGAACGTGAGAATACGCATTTACGTTTCGGCATCGTTAGTAATATTTTAATTTTTTTTTTCACCTTTTTCACACTGCACTAAAATAAAAAAAACTAAAAAAAAAAAGAAACAATATTGTGTATTACACTGCACGTTAAAACTTTTGATTCTTCACTTTAAAAAACACTATACGCTGTTATTTATGATTATTTAATTTTTAATATTTATTTTTTCGTTATACAATTCTTATAAAAAATCGACTGAAGCACGGGTTTGACATTTCGGCTTATATAGTCGCAAAAATTTTCCGGATTGTTCTAATAATTTCGACTTTTAAGTATCTCAAGAAATTTTAAAAGTTTCTAGAACGATCCAGCATATTTCTAATCTATCAAAAAGTTGAGATACATTTTGGAGCTTTCTAGATCATTGGAGGAATTTCCAGAACATTCTATATTGATCAGAAAATTAGCATACAATCTAGAACATTCTTAATCGCTCAAAACCGTGGCATATAAATCATTTCTAAAATATTCTGGAATATTCTAGGTCATTCTAGAAATTTCTAGGTGATTCTAGAATTTTTTCGAACATTTCAAATATATTTGATCAATAAGAGCCTTGGAATACATTCCAAAGATATCCAAATTATTCTTGGATGTTCTAGATTATTCGATAAATTTCTAGATCATTCTAGAATTTTCTAAATCATTTTTATTCAATCAGAATCTAAACGTAGATTTTAGAACTCTTTATATAATTCTAGAATTTTCCAGATCATTCTAGACATTTCTGGATCATTCTAGAAATTTCTAGAACATTCTCATTCGATTAGAATCTAAATGTAGATTTTAGAACTTCCCAGATCATTTTAGAATTTTCTAGAACATTCTTATTTAATCAGAATCTAAACGTAGATTTTAGAACTCCCTACATCATTCCAGAATTTCCCAGATCATTCTAAACATTTCTGGATCATTCTAGAATTTTCTAGAACATTCTCATTCGATCATAATCTAAACGTCGATTTTAGAACTTCCCATATCATTTTAGAACTTCCCAGATCATTTTGGAATTTTCTAGATCGTTCTAGAATTTTCTAGATCATTCTAGAATTTTCTAGAACATTTTCGATCGATCAGAACATTGGTATACATATTAAAGCTTTCTAGAACATTCCAGAAATTTCCTGAACAATCCAGACCATTTTAGATCAATAATAGTCAGATTTTCAAAGTTAACATCTTTCAACCCCCGTTTCTTTTACACCCTTATAATTATCGACTTGCAACCACCATAGTGCACAATGGGTACTTGTACCTATTGCCACATACAAACACTTTTGGTCTGCGATGCGTAGTTTTGGCTGCAAGGTGAAATATAGGGACACACACCTCCAATTTTATATATATAATAGATGTTAGCAGTAAACTAACTGTTTCAGAATCTTTTATAGAGGATTAATATTAAAAGTTGCATACAAGACTTTATCTACATAAAGTCTTGTATGCAACTTTTGATAATTTGCCATGTGCTTCCCCGGGGCGTAAAAAGAATAGGGTAGTCCCAAGCCCAAGGTTGTCGTAAGAGGCGACTACGGTCTTTTTGAAACTAGGAGAGTCACGCTGCCGTCTTATGTCGTCAGCACAATCAGTCCAGACTCGTCCGGGTTACTTACCACACTCGCACAGAATACCGGCATGAAGTAGCGGCCTACTGCTGCTATGTTTCGCATAGGTTAGTGTCGAGGACCGGAGGCCATCCCTTGCCCACACCCTGGCCCATACGGCAAAAGAGAAAGGCAATCTCTTGTGCACTCTTTTTGCCTCCAACTCGACTCTTGACGACAACTATTACCTCCCTACTCTCCAAAATCATGGAGATCATAATTAACCGCCAGCTCTTGGTATACCTTGAGGGTCATCAGTTGATCAACGACCGGCAGTACGGCTTTCGCCATGGTCGGTCGACTGGCGATCTTCTGGTTTACCTAACACATAGATGGGCGGCGGCTATTGAAAGCAATGGGGAAGGCCTGGCAGTTAGCCTGGATATAGCGAAGGCCTTTGATCGTGTATGGCACAAGGTGCTCCTCGCAAAACATCCATCATTTGGGCTTCCCGAGAGCTTTGCATGTGGACCTCCAGCTTCCTCACTGGGCACAACTCCGGCTATTTGGGTCAAAAACAGTGAAACATTGTCTACACTTAAGGATTGAGCTTCTTCTAATATATTATTCTCTTTATAAATATTAGATTTAATATTTTTATATCTTTATAATGCCAAACTTAAAGATTTATTATCAGAACTGTAGAAGCATTCGCGGTAAATTGTCAGACCTTCACTTATTAAGTTTAAACTGTGATTACGATATTATAGTTTTGACAGAGACATGGCTCAACGATAGTGTCTATGACTCTGAAATACTGAATGATAATTATAGAATATATCGAAGAGACCGATATTCTGCAAACAGTTCGAAAGTTGATGGCGGAGGGGTCTTAATAGCCGTCTCAAATCAGATTGGCTCATATAGATTGTCATCGTTTGAAGGAAATTGTAATGAGGATTTATGGGTAAAAGTGATACCGCATTCTAGTCAGACTAGGAATAAGAAACTTAATATTTGTGCTGTATATCTTCCACCACCGGTATCATGCGATATGTTGGAAAATGAACTAAATAACATTAGTAATGCAATGGCTTTAATTAGCGATAAGGAGGACACTATTTTGATAGGAGATTTTAATCTGTAACATTTAATATGGTACCAGAATCCTGATTGCGAAATAAGTGCTCTTCCATTTGAATGCAATCGTCGATTGAGTCAACTGCTTTTTGATTTTCAAGCACTGAACAACCTACTTCAGTTTAATTTAATAAAAAATAAAAATGGTAAGGTCCTCGATCTAGTTCTAAGTAATGCACCGTTTCATATATCAGAACAAATTCCTTGCCTCACGAAAATCGATTCTCACCACCCTCCTTTACTCATATCGTCTATATATTTGCCGATAAAATTTCTTAAAAAATCTACAGTTAGCAGAACCAACTTTTATCTAGCAAAGTATGATGACATCAATCACGGTCTGAATAAAATTGATTGGAACGCTATTTTTCAAAAACAGCTTGATATAAATGCTATGATAAATAAGTTTTACGTAATTATTAGAGAGATTATTAATAAACATACACCAAAAAGCAAATCACACAGTCAGAATTATCCAATTTGGTATACGAGGCAACATGTACTGTTACTTAAAGAAAAAGAGAAATATTGTTTAAGATTTAAAAAATATAAGAATCCGCTGGATGAATACGAGTTTCATATCGCCAGAGCGAGATGTCACATTCAGATTAATGCATGTTACAATAAATATCTTCGGGAGAAGAATCAGTTCTTAATAACAATTTAAAGTCATTTTGGTCTTTTATCGCATCAAAACAAAAAAATAAAACAAATTTACCCCATAAAATGCATTTACATACGGCAAAATTCTAGAGAGACACCACAGGGTATTTGTAACGCATTCGCTACTCATTTCTCTTCTGTGTATTCGGATAGCACTCAGGTGTCTGTGTCGGATCTGGCTACCTTGAAGGGAGAAACTAATGATACATTAAATCATATAGTAGTAACAGAAAAACATATTTCAGTTGCAATTAAAAAATTAAACAAAAACCAGGGCGCAGGCCCTGATCTGATACCTGGAATTTTTATTATTAACTGTGCAAATAATCTATCTTATCCTCTTAGTATTATATTCAACGCATCACTTAATCTTGGGGTATTCCCTGCAGCTTGGAAATCAGCCAATGTTGTACCAATTCTAAAAAATACTAGTAATAGTAGTGATATATGTTCATATAGACCAATTTCTATTCTCTCATTGTTTGGAAAGTTATTTGAATCTGTTGTTTGTTCCGTTCTAACAGCTCACGTAAAACCAATTTTGATTAATCATCAGCACGGGTTTAGATCTAAAATGTCTACCGTTACCAATCTTGTTTGTCATATAACAGATGTATCTGAGGCAATAGGCTACAAGTTGACACAGTATATACAGATATAAGTAAAGCTTTTGATAGAGTCGATCACGGATTAATTATATCAAAACTCGTAAAATGTGGCCTGTATGGCAAACTTTTGTCTTGGTTTTTCTGTTACTTGTCTGTCAGATCCCAAACAGTGGTAGCGTGTGGGCACCAGTCGGATGCTTTTCAAGTAACATCAGGAGTTCCTCAAGGCTCACACCTAGGTCCTATACTTTTTTTAATTTTTATAAACGATTTAGGTAAGATAATCAAAAATTCCGAGTTTTATTTTTTCGCCGATGATTTAAAAATTTCGAGAGTAATTAAGGACGCAAATGATTCCCACCTTTTGCAAGAGGACTTAACAAGAATTTCTCATTGGTCATCTGCAAATAAGTTACCATTAAACATCGATAAATGTAAGCATATAAAATTTACGAGGAAAATGTCACCATTAGATACTAAATATAGTATAAACGGTGTTGACCTCGAAGAAGTATGGCTTATTAGAGATATTAGATAGACAACTAAATTTTAAAGCTCATCTTGAACTAATAGTAAATAAATCGTTTAGAATGCTTGGCTTCATTTGGAGAAATGCTAAGAAATTCAAAAATACTCTTGCTTTAAAAACACTATATGTGTCTCTGGTACGCAGCCATTTAGAATATTGTTCAACTGTATGGAGTCCTCACTACAAGTGTGATATGCAAAGACTTGAGAAGATTCAAAAAAGGTTCATGTTTTTTATGTGTGTCCATCAAAACAAGCTACATCAATTACAATCATACAATGAGCGCTGTTTCTTTTTTGAATTGACAACTCTCTCGAGTAGACGTTGGAATTCAGATCAGGTTTTTCTTTTTAAAATAGTTAATAATTTGATTGAATGTCCTCAATTACTGGAAAAAATTAACTTCAAGGTTCCTCGTGCTAATGCTAGAGTGAATAACTTTCAGCCTTTTGCAATAGATACTTACCGAACAAATGTAGAGTTCCACAGTCCTTTACCTCGGATATGCCGTCAACATAACGCATGGTTCAACGACATAGATGTTGATCTACACAATATATATTTAAACAAGTTTAGAAGAGCGTGTTTGGAATACGAGATGGAACAATAATATTTAAATATTTGTTGTGTCTGTAAATTTTAATAGAATATATTTATAGCAATCTTTCATTTGAATCATTTATAGCAAGCTTTTTCTTGCAATATCCTTAAGCAATAGCGTAGGAAATATTATATAATGTGTATATTATAATATATGGATAATATCCATAACATGTTCTTCTCTACCTCTGTTTACAACTAGATAACTAATTTGCTGTGTTTACCCATAATTGGATGTTCACTATAGATTTTAAGTTGTGTATATGTATTGTAAAAAAGCTTATGTGTACTATCTGTCGGTAAACCTTATTAAATAAATAAATCAATAAACATACAGGTCGTTGTCGATGGTTATTGCTCGAATCCCAAGGCCGTGAACGCTGGAGTGCCCCAAGGCTGTGTGCTATCTCCCATGCTGTTTCTTTTGCATATCAATGATATGTTGGACACCTCCAACATACATTGCTATGCAGACGACAGCACTGGTGTTGCCGTATACACGGGCCATGCCGGTCGTGTCTTCTATCGAGTCCTCTCTCACGAAGGTCGCGGAATGGGGTAAGTTGAACCTTGTCCAATTTAACCCCCAGAAGACTCAAGTTTGCGCGTTCACAACTAAAAAAAAAACCCATTTGCCGTATCACCGCACTTCGACAACACTTCCTTTAAAGCCTAGCCTACTATTTTCATTTAATACAGAATACTGGGTCTCGGAATCTCCAGCGATTGCTAGTTCCGTGGCCAGATGGAGGGCAAAGCCAAATTGGCTTCGACGAAGTTGAGCGTCATTAATAGAGCACGGCAATACTTCAAGCCGGCTTACATTCTAGCGCTCTACAAGGCGCAGGTCCGGCTACACATAGAGTATTGCTGTCATCTCTGGTCTGGCGCACCCCAGTATCAGCTCGATCCATTTCACCGCGTGCAACGCAGAGCAGCTCGAATTTTCGGGGACCTAGTATTCTGTGAACGGCTTACGTACACCTTCCTTAAATGCCGGCAACGCTCTTGTGATTCCTCTGGTGTTGCAAGAGAATGTGGGTGGCGGTGATCACTTAACACCAGGTGACCCGTACGCTCGTTTGTCCTCCTATTCCATAAAAAAAGAGGTAATAAAACACTCCTGAGATACAGCTATTATCACATATACTCAAATTCTGCCGTGTACTTTCCCCGGGGCATAAAAAGAATAGGGGAGTCCCAGGCCCATGGGTGTCGTAAGAGGCGACTAAGGGCTTTCTAGAAGTGGGAGAGTCACGCAGCCGTCTTTTGACGTCAGCACAATCGGGCCAGACTCGTCCGGGCTAATTACCACACTTGCACAGAATACCGGCGTGAAGTAGCGGCCTAGTGCCGCTATGTTTCGCATAGGTTAGTGTCGAGGACCGGAGGCTATTTCCCCCCCCCCTTCCCCAACAAAGATTATGAAAGCGGTCCCTAAAGAGATAGTACCCCCAGGAGGGTACCGGCTCTACCAGAGTCGGAGAATCCCTCCCCGAGCACTCTAGCTCGGGCTGCCCTTCGTATTCTGGGGAGGGCACAGTACCGCGCATGACCAAGGACAAACGAGGCAGTAACACCACGGCACCCCGCTCCACACTCAACGTGGACTTTTGCAATATCAGGGGAATTCACTCCAACTTAAACGCCGTCCACCACCACCTTGAGACGACGAAGCCGGCCTTGTGTTTCCTTACGGAGACGCAGATATCTCGACCTAGCGATACGTCATATTTAACGTACCCCGGGTACGAAATTGAGCAGAATTTTTTGCCTCATGCCGGGGTATGTGTGTACGTTAGGGAGGATATCTGCTGTCGCCGTCTCGGCAATTTTGAGGGTAGGGACCTGTCCACTCTCTGGCTCCGCGTAGATTTAGAGGACCGCGTCCGCATCTATGCGTGTGTCTACAGGTCCCAAAGTGGTAACGCAGAAACCGATCATCTCATGGGCTGCGTTCAAGCGGCAATTGACGACGTGCTTGCACAGATCCCCTCCGCTGAAATCGTAGTGTTGGGTGATTTCAACGGGCACAATGCCGAATGGCTTGGATCACGTACCACAGACTACGTAGGGCGATCTGTGCATAATTTTGCATTGGCGTACGATCTGTCCCAATTGTTTGAGTCGCCAACGCGGCTCCCGGATGTGGATAGCCACATGCCGTCCTTATTAGATCTTCTGCTGACTACACATCCCGATGGTTACCAGGTCATTGTCGACGCCCCTCTCGGAACGTCCGACCATTGCCTGGTCAGGAGTGTAGTGCCTATACGACGCCCACGTCGCAGACCACCAGCGACCCGTCGCGTTTGGCACTACAAGTCAGCAGATTGGGATAGGATGCGTTCCTTTTTTGCATCCTACCCTTGGAGCGGGGTTTGTTTCCCTTCGGATGATCCTAGTGCCAGCGCCGTTGCAGTAGCCGATGTGATACTACAGGGCATGGATATTTTTATACCAAGCTCTGTAGTACCGATCGGTGGCAGATCACAGCCCTGGTTCGATGCGTCAGTTAAAGCAGCAAAAAACAGGCGTATCGAACTTGGGTTGCGGCGCTGCGCACAAAGGATCCAAACTGCATAGTTCTTAAGAGGAAATACAACCGTGCTTCCAGATTTTTTAAGCGGCAAATCGCCCGTGCAAAGTCAAAACACGTCGTCAAAATCAGCGAGCAGCTTTCCAGTTACCCGACCGGAACACGCCAGTTCTGGTCGTTGTCGAAAGCTGCTCTTGGTAACTTCAGCCAGCCTTCCATGCCGCCGTTGCACATGCGGAATGACACCCTGGCCCATACGGCAAAAGAGAAAGCCGATCTCCTGTGCGCTCTTTTCGCCTCCAACTCGACTCTTGACGACAACGAAAAAACACCGCCGACCATCCCGCGGTGTCAGAGCTCTATGCCTGAAGTACAGTTCAGACAGAAAACTGTTAGGCGAGCTCTGTTTTCGTTGGACGTCAGGAAGTCGAGCGGGCCGGATGGCATTTCTCCAATCGTGCTTAGAACGTGTGCCCCTGAGTTGACGCCGGTGCTAACGCGTTTATTCCGGCACTCTTATTCCATAGGCGTAGTCCCTGACTCATGGAAGTCAGCCCTTGTCCATCCGATCCAAAAAAGGAGACAGTTCGGATCCGGCAAACTACAGGCCTATTGCTATTACCTCCCTGCTCTCCAAAATCATGGAGAGCATAATTAGCCGTCAGCTCTTGGTATACCTAGAGGGTTGTAGCGTTATAACTTAGATGTTTTAATAATCGCGTAGTTAGACTGTTAATCTGATCACTTCGCGGAACTGGTTCCCCGCGGGGAGAGACGCGTGGCGCGCGGGGTTTTCTTCGATTGAAGACCGTCGCTCGCGGTCCGCCAGAGACAAAGGCATCGTCGTGCGAGGCACACGAGACATCGACTCATACGCCGCGGCTAGACCCTAAACTGTTTCGCGTCTCGCTGTACGAGCGCATTGTGAGTTTGTTTAAAGCCCGTGTATCGGGTAAGTGTTGATCATTCCTTGCAATTTTAAATCTTTATATTGCATAGGTTAATTATGCAAGCTTGTCGGCCATGGCGCTAAATAACGTTTGTGTTCTTTTGTTCTCCACGTGTCACTCATGCACCGATCATTTCGCATAATCATTTATTAAACTTAATTTCATTCTGTAACGTATACTAACGTGAATTAATTTTCTATTTTCATAATTAGTTAAATTTAATTAAAGTAGTTTCTTCATTTATTTTACATATTAGTTAATTGCCTAGTACCTTATGCTTATTGCTATTTAATAATAATTGTAATTAGATTACTTCATTTTAATGCTTTCTTTTAATTATAAATGTAAACTCCGTCTGATTGTAACTTACGCATCCGCCATTTTGTGCAGTGCTTTTTGCTGGCTTGACCGCGTGGTTGCAATCAGAGGAGAAGAAGCGGAATAACTTTTATAACACGCTGGATGTAAATTCCAGGGTCCGAGGTTGCACCTACAACCTGTCCTTGCTGCATGTATAGCAGGCCGGTGTTACTCAGGAAGTAACACCGGCCTGCTATCTGCTACGGAGTCTCCGTGGTTGTACCTCCTATCGGCACCTACACGACTGCTAGGCCGACGCGTGTCTCCGTCTACTTCATCTGGGGCCTGCAGCCATCGGCCACAAGCCAGGGCAGTACTCGCCCACTACGGATATTGGGTAGCAAATTATTTGACGGGCCCTTTTTATCCACGGCCTTGTACTACCACTACTAATAATAAATTCCTTGTGCTGACCAGTGGGTTTATTTTTCTCTTCTATTACCACGAAACCCCCAACGTCATAGGGTCACCAGTTGATCAACGACCGACAATACTGGTTTCGCCATGGTCAGTCGGCAGGTGATCTTCTGGTATACCTAACACATAGATGGGCTGCGGCTATTGAAAGCAAGGGGGAAGGCCTGGCAGTTAGCCTGGATAGAGCGAAGGCCTTTGATCGTGTATGGCACAAGGCGCTCCTCTCTAAACTTCCATCATTTGGGCTTCCCGAGAGCTTGTGCAAGTGGACCTCCAGCTTCCTCACTGGGCGCAGCATACAGGTCGTTGTCGACGGACATTGCTCGAACCCGAAGCCCGTGAATGCTGGAGTGCCCCAAGGCTGTGTGCTATCTCCTACGCTGTTTCTTCTGCATATCAATGATATGTTGGACACCTCCAACATTCATTGCTATGCAGATGACAGCACTGGTGATGCCGTATACACGGGCCATGCACGTCTCTCTCGGGAAATCGTCGACCAGTGCCGGGAGAAACTTGTGTCTTCTATCGAGTCCTCTCTTGAGAAGGTTGCGGAATGGGGTAAATTGAACCTTGTAGAATTTATGCCCAGAAGACTCAAGTTTGCGTGTTTACCACTAAAAAAACCCCATTTGTCGCATCACCGCTCTTCGACAACACTTCCCTAAAAGCCTCGCCTAGTATCGGAATACTGGGTCTCGAAATCTCGAGCGATTGCCAATTCCGTGGCCACCGCACAAGGAAGCTCATTCCATAGCTTTGTAGTACGAGGGAGAAAGCTCCTTGAAAACCGCACTGTGGAGGACCGCCACACATCCAGATGGTGGGGATGAAATCCTAACTTGTGGCGTGTCGTGCGAAGGTGGAATTCGGCGGCAGGAATCAGGTTAAACAGCTCTTCGGAACACTCCCCGTGATAAATGCGGTAGAAGACACACAATGATGCGACGTCTCTACGCAACGCCAAGAGATCCAGCCGTTCACAGAGCACTAAGTCCCCGACAATTCGAGCTGCTCTACGTTGCACGCGGTCAAATGGATCGAGCAGATACTGGGGTGCGCCAGACCAGAGATGACAGCAATACTCCATGTGTGGCCGGACCTGCGCTTTGTAGAGCGCTAGAATGTGGGCCGGCTTGAAGTATTGCCGTGCTCTATTGATGACGCCCAGCTTCTTCGAAGCCAATTTGGCTTTGCCCTCCAGATGGCCACGGAATTGGCAATCGCTCAATATTTACCATAATATTTTAATATTATCTTGATAATAATTATTGTTTTATTGATGTACTAGGTAACTTGTGTAAGTGGTCATTTATCGTATGATCTAATTTTGTTTTTTAATGTACTTTCTTGTTTAGTAAATGCAGCTGTTTTTGTAGTTTGATTGGGTTTCGACTTTTGGTTCAAATCGATAGCCTTGTTGCCAATGCTATTATTAAAATAAAATTATTTTGACATATGACAGCTGTCACATAAAAAAAATGTATTCGGTAGGTCTGGTACCTCTATTTTGAGTGATGTCGACTATGTAATTCATGTAATTTATTTATGAAATGATTCGTGATCCAAAACAACGTCTTTTTCTACATTATGCTCAGTTTTTCTCTATTCAATTCAATAACGACAGGACATGTATTCATTTTTAGCAGAGGCATATATGAAATAATTTATATAAAATGTTACTTAGCTTAGTTTGTGAAGTGAATAATCTTGAGATGTATTCATAAATGCTTTTATCAAGACGCAGTTACTCTCTAGAACTAACAATTTAAAATAGTATACCAAAAAACATGACGGGCTCTACTTTACCCGAAAGGGTAGCTCAGATTTATTACACATATGGGCTTTTTTGCTCTTCACATCCAATCACAGCCATAACATTAGCACTTTCTGTTGTACTTTTGTGTTGGTAAGTAATGCAATGAAAAAAATATCTAAAGTCAAGGAAGAACCAAGACATTTTCATTACTATTAGCAGTCAGCTCTGATTGATATGTTAATAAATACATCATCTAAAAAACATCTTGTGCTACAATTTAAATGTATAATAAAATAATTTGACAAATATTCAATGATTTCTTATTTCAGCTATCCATTACTCAATGTACCTCTACCAGGGAACATCCCAACTGTAGTGAAGGTTCCTGTCTACCAAAATGACCTTGAATGTGTACCAAATACTTGCTTAGATCAAACAGGTGGGTGCATATTGTAACATAATAATTATTTGTGGGTCCACTGCTGAACCTAGTAATATAATATTGCTATCATAAAACTGTGCTGGGACAAGTTTAACTTCTTAATTATTTTATTTAGCATATAGGGCTTGGATGTAAAAACCCATTGAGACTTAGAAATGAATGCCTTGCTAAAAGAAAAATTATATTTAACATTTGAAAAATCACAGTCTCACACTCTAGAAACCATAATGTCAATTAAATATAATGTAATGCTGAAAAACTTCTACACTTTATTTAACTTTTGTAGGCGAATCTTCAATAGGGAAGACCAATTATACCAATGGACTTTTTTGGCTGCAAAGCAGTATACTGAGGTTTCTCTACTGGTGACAATAATATATTATATAGTCAATGACTGTTCTCTGCTATCTTTATTATAATGTTACGGTACCACTACACACAGTTACATGCACTTGTTGCTGGTAATACCTTAACAATCCTATGTATTAGAGTGGAAAGTATACAAATATTCAGGTGTATAATATGCAAAATCTTTTGCACTTGGCTCATACCAATACCTAATACAGTACTGACATGAACTTTTTTATCAGTTTAAATCAGTAGGTTGGCTCATATGGTATCAATATTAGTTTCAATAAGAGCAGTTGCTGGGCAACCTTTATAAAAATCACCAAAGCAGGAATTCATATTTCACCACCAAATGCCATTTGAAGTCTCTGGTGCAAATATTATCTCCTTAACCAACTCTTGGACTGTTCCATTCGTAAATAATGTTGTAGTTTTTTTGAATTGCAAACATTCAGTTTATTTTAAATGAGGACAATGTTGGGAATTCATCATTCTTGAACTAATGTTGACACAATATGCAGGCTAACAATTTCACAAAGAGAGAGACCATTATTTGTTACATTTCAGGCTCTGTAGTAAAGTTTGACTATTTACACAATGAAACACAAAAACTGCCATATACATGGGCGAAGGAGAAACCTCTTCTGTATGTTCACCAAATTGTAATGAGGATAGGTATGTATAATTTATTTACAGTGTGTGTGAATTGAGCATTTGCACTCATTGAAGATTTTTTTTATGATTAACTTGTATTTTTTTACTGAAGTAAATGTTTGAGTATTTTATAAATTTTATTGTATGATATTACGTTGTAACCATATTTTTATGAAAAAAGCTTGCTGAGTATCTTGCACACTCATACTTTTTAGAATGGGTGGTAGGTTTTGACTTTCTAAAAGTGAAATTTTAAAATAAAATATTTGAATTTGAATTCCCTGCATGCCCAATTCCCGGAGCATTGTCAAATTCAAATCAGTGATCTATCTCTACTAATGTATCCCATTTCAAAGGCAGGCAACACATTTGTTGAGCTCTGGTGCTGCTGGCATTCATGGGCAGCTATTTTTTTTTGGTTTCCATTCAATCCATTTAAAATGGGTTCTCAATCCTATATTATATGGTTATAGTGATTGTTCAATTACTTGTTAACAGATTATGTATTATTAATAAACTGTTTGCTGATGGGTGGCTCTTGCTGGGCTACAAATCATTTATATCTATCAAATGTTCTTCATGATATTTCCGTGTCACTGAATATATTATAAACAATATATTCTATATTGCTTAAGGGACACAGAACCTTTCAAGACATAGCTACTTAAAAAAAATTACTATTAAATATATGACAATACAAAGCAATGAAATCTTATACTTTATCAATAGGTAGCACATAAAAATAATTGAATTTTATTAATATTAAAGGTATAAGATTTGCATAAGAGGTGTATTAAATTAAATCTTTATTATGTTATTTTTATACTAATCAGTTTTTGAAGTCGGTTTTTTTAAACAAAGTTTAATTTTATCCAAAGTAATCTAATTTTTCATGTTTTTGTTATCAATCTACATTGATTCATGTGGTGAGGTAGATATTATTAAAATTCGTTACCTGTATTTAACTAAAATGTTATGAGATTGATAGGCGCCAAATGACTTATGTTCTTCTTGATTGTTTTTGATTTCAAATTTGTGTGTATCCTAATTTTGTAATTTTTGTTTTATTGTATATTATTGTGTTCTTTGTGTCATGAAAGTAAAGACAGTGCATGTTGTGACACCTTAATTTGTTGTACATTCAACTCATATTTTGTTAATATTCAATATATTTTAAGCATATTAGAATGAAACAAGTACTGGCTGTACATGTTAAAGTGAACCCCTATGATCCAATCTATTTAGTTATTGAACATTTTTTGAGTCATCTGATAATTGGTGGCTTTTCTTCTGTTATTATAAAATGTTTCACACACTGTTGTTGATAATGAAGAACTTATCTAAAATATATATTAGACTACATTTTGCAGGTGTATCACCATGGAATGAAAATTTAAAAATGTGGGATGCATATAGAGGGCCTTTGCTGGAAGTATTTAGATTATTAGAGGCTATAAGAAACCATGAAGACCCTGAAACGTGAGATTCGTTTAATTTTATTTTGCATAAGATATAATTAATTATTATTAAAATATGATATTTATTTGAAAATTTGTAATCATTTAACTTGTATAATTAAATTATGAAAAGTAATTGTTGAACTTCCAGGAAGAAAACATTGGTGAATTGTTGCTACCAAATAGAAGGGCTAAGGAAGTCAAGCAGTACAGCAAGCCTAGATAGAGTCCTGCCAGAATATAGTTGTCTGTTATTATCTCCAGCCAACCTTTGGCAACAGAGCCTGCAGACATTCTCTCTTGATGCTAATATGCTTAATACAATTTTTAACTATCATGTTAGTACTTTTAATTAATAATCAAGACAAACTTTTTAACAATCATCATGCTGGTGAACACTGTGTGCTTGAGACTTGTGGTTTGTGACGCCAACTTAAAATACACATTAGGAGAGACCTTGCATGTTGCTCTCCCTACCTATCCAAATTTGGTTATAACCTGTTGGTACACCTTTAGAGGTTCATTCTATAATAATACTTATTGTATATCTCGACAGACCAATTCCCATTAGTAGCTAGTACAGGGATTGTGAATCTCTGGTTATGTTATAGTAATTGTTGCTACACAATATGTTTAGTTCCGGGACGAATGATGAAACACTCACATCCTCTGGGATTTAATAATGTATTGAATGTGTCCACCAGCATTGTTTAATCAACAACACTGAATGGGCTTATTTTATAATTTACACTTATTCGACGTTGCGAATGCTTACGAATAGTTAAGAATTACTTAAAATAAGAGATTATAAAATTGTATTACATTTTAGAGTATTCACAAGGGCAAGACCTCCATTGCGGAGATGGCATTTGGGATGCAATTGAGAGACACCGGCATCAAGCGATACCCGCTACGAGCACGGCCGCGTGTACTGCAGTATGCAGTCACTGTCTTCTATCAGCAAGCCGAACAAAGGTTCATGATCCTACTTTTTTATTGAAGAGGAGGGTAAGAAAAAGTGCTAGAGTACATCTGATGTTAAGTGAGTCACCGCCGCCCACATTCATTAGCACCTTTGGAATAAATGACGACCTGTTAGTTGCCTTCACGCATTTTTGAAGGGAATTATGTATTGGAAAGCCGCGCAAAGATGCACATTCCATAGTTTGCAACACAAATTCACACACCCTAATGGCGAGGATCCTAATCAGGTCCAAGTTTGTGTTGTCATAAATACGATTAGGGTGTACTATGAAGCGACATCTCCATTCAACGCCTTTAAGTGATCGAGCCGTTTATAGAGCAGTGAATATCCGACAATTCGAGCAGCACTTTGTTTGCACGTGGTCAAATGGTTTGAGATGATACTGGGATGCACTAGACTAGTGATGAGAGCAATGTTCCATGTAAACCCATTAAATTCCCGACGCTTGTCTATGATGACTATGCCTGACATGCATGATTGACCGTAAGATGGACAGCGGAGGTCTCAAAAACGCCGAGTTAGAGGCAAAAAGAATGTTTGGAAGATTGGCTTAGAAGTGAACTTGGCAAGCGCTTCTATGGTGCTAAGCTGCCGTGTCCCCGTGGACACAAAAAACTGCCAATATATACAGACCCCTAGACAAAAACATCAGAGACAATTTTTTATTTACAAATGTATTATGAATAATTGATTTAGGTTCTAAGAGTCATAAAACAAAGCGCAACTCTTTGAGGACAAAATATATTAGTATTTCTTTGGCTTTTAATGCGGCGGCCATTTATGCTTAGCATAGAACGGGAATATTATTTTGAGGATTTTTTTTCACCAATTTTTAGTCGGTTAATAATTAATTGACTAGTGTCTAATTTTCTATTTCAGCTTCATCGATTCCCTCGCCAGTAAATTGCGCGAGATGTACCCGCTGTTCGGTCACGCCCGCGAACATGTGGTTGGTGAGGCCACGCTGGTGCACTACCCGGGTCGCTGCAACTACCGTGAGCTCGTGCCGCTCCTCATCTCCTTCGTGGGCTTGTTTCTCTACGTGTACTTCTCTGTCCGCAAGATAACGTTCATCAAGTCCAAGCTCGGCCTGGCCGCCTGTTCGGTAGTCACAATCGCGGCCGGCCTCTCCATGTCCATGGGCATATGTTTCTATTTCGGATTCTCGCTCAGCTTGCAGGGCAAAGAGATCTTCCCGTATCTCGTTATCATTGTCGCCTTGGAGAACATCCTCGTGTTGACCAAGAGTGTGACTTCGACGGACTCGAGGCTGGACGTCAAGATTCGTCTCGCTCAAGGGCTCAGCAAGGAGGGCTGGTCCATCACCAAGAATTTGTTAACTGAAATCACGATTCTCACTGTTAGCCTGTTCACATTCGTGCCTTTTATTCAAGAGTTCTCTATTTACATGATTGTAAGTCTGATATCGGACTATTTTGTACAGATGTTTTTCTTCGCTACGGTGCTCGGTATAGACGTTAGTCGAATGGAGTATTATTCGGAACAGAAGAATAAGTTACACTTGAAGGAATACTTCGCGGCGAACAACGCGTTAAATTGGAATCACGTGGGATTCGAAGACGGTGATCAGTCATCGCAGCGGATGACCAAGTCGAAGTCGCATCCGAGGCTCAACGGGCTCACGAGCAAGCCCTCCGACGTCGTGGCCAACAGCGGTTCCGCACACCAGTCGCCAAAGAGGGTTCCCAAGCGGATCCGCTTGGTGAACATGTGGGCGCGCACGCGGTTCTTCCAGAGAGCTTTCATGGTGTGGATGTTGGTGTGGATCTCTATGATCGTGTACAACTCCGGCGTGGTGGAGTACTTCCTGACGGGCGCGGAGAGAGCGGAGCGGCCGCGGGCGGCGGCGGGCGCGGCGCGGGGCCCGGTGTCCTCGCCGCCGCGGCCGCCCCCGCCGCCCCCGCCGCCGCCGCCGCCCGCCGACCACGCGGCGCACGACAACACCACGCTGCTGTTGAAGCACCCCCTGCACGCGCGCCCCACCTCCAGGTAGCACTTGTTGTATAGCTGTATTGTCGGGTCTCGTGGTGGTCGTGGTGTACAGCGTGAGGTCCGGCAGGTTGTCGGCGGGCCACTGGGCCGCGGTGCTGTCGCAGTACAACGCGAGCCTGGCGGGGCGCCACCTGGTGGTGCTGCCGGCCGTGCTGCTCAGCCACCGCGTGAGCCCCGACGCGGCGGCGGCCGCCAGGCTCCCGCGCCAGCGAGACCCGCCGCCGCTCAGGTGGCAGGCGCTGGCCGCCGCGCTCGACCCCATCGACCTGCTGCCGGGTGAGTCTCACCAATAACCATTTTAATACCAACAAATACTTTTTATTCGAGAATTTTCTCTGACTGTATTGGCTTGAACTTATTGACAAAGAAATAATTAATCCACTCTTGGTGGTGATTTGACGCCAGGTCAATAAAAATCTTTCATTTTTGAGTAAGATCTGAGAAATTTAATATACATAATTCTAACAGCTGTGAAGTCATAATCGAGATCTCCGTAAAAATAAATATGTTCAATAAAAATAACAATCAGTAGAAGTTGTTAATAATTCTTTTATGCAGTGTACAAAATTTATCAATAATTGTTATTCAGTAATAGTGATACACAATTTAAACACAAAACAAAATCTGTAATGGAACTCCCCTATTAACGATACAGTAAGCAGAATACTGATAGTATGTACATAACTTTCAACTAACAAAAAAATATATAGCTAAATAGTTATTAATATCAATCAGGTATTATATTATTTATCATACGGTTGAGGGTCGTGCACTGTAATATATTATGAAATAAGTGAAAATAATAAGTGTTACAGATAATATGGAAAAATAAATTTATAAACTTATTATTAACTGTAAACATGAGCATACTATTCTATTCGCTCATTCCACGTCGACGTCATAAGTTACGATACTATGTCTACCGCAATTAGCTATGAACTGCTTGAAATATAAAAAAAACTGTCAACCAATTTGACATCTTTAAATGTGTAGCCTGTAAAACGTGCTTTCACTACCAATGTATGGATTATTCGTCATCATATTCTAATTCAAATATTAGAGACCTGAATTGATCGTGGCGCTACGAGTTATGTGCAAATATTACTCGTAGAACTCGAAATGATGATACTCCCGTAAGATCGCGACATAGGCTGAACAATGTTCCTGTGGCTTCGGCTCAATCGCTGCCTGCTTCCGAACCATCTCATGGCAAAATTTCAAGCAATGACTCACTTGATTACTCTTCTTCTATATCAATTAATTCGAACAATGAATGTGAACCAATCAATATTGATTCAAGAGCTACAATCAACATGAGACAATTTAGTGAGCTTATTGATTTAAAGTTTGTATCAGATCTACACTCTCCCTTGAAATTCAAGTAAAAGTAAAATCGAATACCATTTATTTATTTAAAAAAAGATTCTCGGTCTTGTCACAAGGTCTTTTCAAACTTGTTTAGACAACAAGTAGCTGAGAAAATGGAATTGACTCGATACTACTACCGCTTCGGAAACAAATGGCGCTCTGAGAGAGAAGAAGCGGCGCAAGAAACTCTCCCAGCATTCTTTTTTTTTGCGCTCTTTTCAATAAAAATATACAATATTGTACAGTTGCTATAAAATAATCACAATCTAGTCCCAGGCTGTCCGATCATTTAGATATTCAGCAGTGGAGTAATAGGATTTACGACAGAGCCATTTTTTTATAAAACATTTAAATTTATTTATAGACAATGCCTGAACAGTGGCTGGGACTTTATTGTAGAAGTGTATACATTTACCCTTAAAGCTATTATGTATCTTATGAAGCCTACTAGAATTAGTTACAAGCAATCCCTTATTTCTAGTGTTATAATAATGAAAATCACTATTAAGAGCAAAAAGGTGACGATTTTTGTGAACATATTTTAAATTTTCATAAATGTACTGACAATAAACAGTCATAATAATTATTTCTTTAAATTTTTCTTTGAGAGACTGTCTATAACCAAGCTGATATATAGCACGAACAGCTCTCTTTTGCAGAGCAAACACTATATCAATGTCAGCAGCATGACCCCATAGTAATATACCGTACGTCATGATGCTGTGAAAATAACTAAAGTACACTAATCTAGCGGTCGCAACATTCATGTACTCTCTAATCTTTCTAACTGCATATGCCGCAGAGCTGAGTCTATCTGCTAGATGGGTAATATGTGGACCCCACTGAAGCTTTTTATCTAATGTGATACCCAGGAAGACCGTAGTGTCCACAAGTTCCAATCTCTGGTCATTTATAAGTACGTTGGTTTGTACCTCCGCTGTGTTTGGTGTAATGAACCGTAAACACTTTGTTTTTTACTGTTTAAGTGCAGATTATTCGTCTCAAACCAACGCACTATCTTTGAGAGTGCATTGCTTACCTCGTCATCAATATCCGCACGTCGCTTCACTTTAAAAATAAGTGAAGTATCATCAGCAAACAATACAATCTCATGGCTATCATCCACCACAAACGGTAGATCGTTAATATATATAAGAAACAAGAAAGGACCGAGAATAGAACCCTGTGGAACACCTATTCGCACAGGTTTACCCGAAGACCGTTTGCCATTTACATCGACTATCTGAACTCTTTCGCTTAAATATGATTTTAACAGATTTAGGGCTCTATTTTTCACTCCATAATGCTTTAGTTTTAGGAGTAAAGTTTCATGGTGGACGCAGTCAAATGCTTTTGACAAATCACAAAAAATGCCCAATGCATCCTGTGACTCTTCCCAGGCGTCAAAGATGTGCTCAATGAGTCTAGTACCCGCATTAATTGTTGATAAACCCCTAGTGAAACCAAACTGATTTTTGTTCATTAATTTACAAAAATGCATTTGTAGCTGTTGAAGCAAAAGTTTTTCAAAAATTTTACTAAAAACAGGCAGCACTGAAATAGGTCTGAAATTAGCAGGGTCAAAAGAACTGCCCGATTTAAACAAAGGTATAACTTTACTGTATTTCATGAGGTCAGGGAACACACCCTCATCTATGCATTCATTAAATATTATTGCTAATTCAGGTGCTATAATGTCAAGTATGTATTTAACAATATTAGTCGAATGGCCCCATAGGTCTTTTGTATTTTTTAGGTTAATTAATTTGAAGATTTTTATTATATTGCTACCTGTAACATACTTAAATTTCAAGTCAGTAGAAGATACTGGTACGTGTAATTTAAGCATATCATATGCTGCTTTTGGCGAAGCGTTAAGGTATTTGGTCGTGACAATCGGGATTTCGGAGAAGTATTTATCAAATTCATTTGCAATTTCTATTTCCGAATTTATAACGCGATTATTAATATTTAAACAGATAGAGGTGTTACGGCAATTCGATCTACCAGTTTCATTGTTAATTACACTCCAAGTCGCTTTTACTTTATTATTACTGTTTTTAATTTTATCTGCAATGAAACGTGTTTTCGCTTCATGACAAACTATTTTAAAAAGCTTGGAGTATTTTTTTACATATATTTTAAATTCTTCACTATTATTGTAATGTTTCTCATAATAAAGGTCATATAAGCGTTTACGACTTTTGTGGAGCTTCTCTTGCTAGAGCAATTTTGCCCAATAGAGGCATGTTTATTAAATAATACTACAGAGGAAGTAGTTTGTTGACTAAGACTATAAGCTACTAATGTAGCCAGCTGTCGCTTAACTCTAAATGGTAGGTATAGGTTACCATTGGTTATTTTCATTTTATAATTAATGAATTTATTTGTGTCAAATAAAATTAAATTTTCATTGTTGTGGAATGTCGCATTATACAAAGTTGTATTTAATTTAAATATTTTTCTATTTTGCTCCTGTGTCAAATCCGAGGAGTATGGGAATGTACACATCATCACTTTAGATTTTGTCTTATTGGAAATATTAATTAATTTTTCTATATTTTTAATTAGACATTGGCATGAGTCAAATACAAATAATCTTGCATGAACAATTAGGTGTAAAAAAGCTGTTTTCCCGATGGATATCGCATTTGCTCTGTGAAGAGCAAAAAGCGGCTCGCATTACTTGGTGCGTCAGAACTCTCGACAGATTCCACGCAGGATCCTCAAATGCTGTATACAACATCGTATCAGGTGACAAATCCTGGATATACGCGTACGAACCCGAAACAAAAAACCAGTCACCAGTTTGGGTGTTCGAAAATGAGTTAAAGCCAACAAAAATTGTTTTTTCACGGAGTGTTACAAAAAAATGGTGGCCACATTTGTCTCTAAAACCGGCCATATTGCGACTATTCCTCTTGAGGGACAAAGAACGGTTAATGCAGAATGGTATGCTAGCATTTGTTTGCCACAGGTCGTTTCTGAACTCCGTAAAGAGAACTGCAACCGCCGCATCATCCTCCATCACGACAATGCGAGTTCTCACACACGCACAGAACAAAAGAGTTTTTAGAGCAAGAAAACATAGAATATTAGAACATTCACCGTAAAGCCTCGACATAAGCCCTAATGATTTCTATACTTTCCCTAAAATAAATAATAAATTGCGTGGTCAGAGATTTTCATCACCTGAAGAAGCTGTGGACGCCTACAAAACGGCCATTTTGGAGACCCCAACATTCGAATGGAATGGTTGCTTTGGAAAAATGTGTCAAATTTCGCGGAGAATACTTTGAAAAGCAATAAATACATTTTTAAATAGTAATGTTGTGTCACTTCCTTGATTCCCGAAATTTTCAGTGCCGCCCTCGTATACGCATATGTAAATAAATAATTTAGTTTTAAGGTTATAACTTTATTACGCTATTTGGATTTTCGAATATCAGTTTTTTTTATGCAATTACTTTATCAGAATGTTAACCGAATTAGAAGTAAATTAACGGAGTTGTCCAAAAATATTCGAAATGAGAATTGTGATTTTTTTTTTATGCGAAACAAACCTAGACAGCTCATTCTCTAATAGTGAAGTGGTGGGAGTGTTCTGCTGGCTCTTAAGAAAAATCTATTTGCAATGAGACATCCCGAACTTAAAAGCTCATTTCAAGCTCATCATCAATATTTGGATAACAGTACAAGAAAACCGAGGACCTCGTGGATTTAACTTCTATTCTATTCTTCCTACTGTGGCTTCTGTGGAAGACACACCGATAGGTTGAAATGTCTGCGATATAATACTACCTGTACATCAACTTACCTACTCCCCTTTCACTCGCAACGCAATAAATATTATTTACTTTTATTCGCCGTTATTCAAGTTCAGATTCAAATATTTTTATTTAAAACTAGCTGACCCGACAGACGTTGGTCTGTATATAATAAATAAAATAATGTTTTTATATGAATTTGTTAATAATATATTATCATAACATCAAAAATTACTTCGTAAAATATGTACCCTGCTGTCGTAATGAAATAGTTTCACAGCAGAATTGTCAAACCGTGCGTCAATAAATTCTCTCATAGAAATTATGTATGGACACATCAAAGTAAAAACAAATTTGTTGTTTTTATTTAATTTAGCAGCATTTTCCTAATTATTCACCTTTTAAACCTTCAAATGATTCAAGACCAAAATTAGCCAAATCGGTCTCGATTCATCGAGCAATTAATTTTATAGATAACATTTATAGTCACTTATTGAACGTCATATAAATAATATCATTTTATTAATATTAAAGATAAAGGTGTATTACATTCAATTTTTAGTTATTTGATACTTTTCAGTTTTTGAAGTCGGTTTTTTCAAACGTAGTTTTTTTTTATTTTTTACTTTATAATGTCAGTTAATAATTATAATACCTATATAATCAACCTGAATGAAAACTCCTAAAAAAGCAGTACACAAAAAACAATTATATCATCAATGTAGGCAAATATTTTCATAAAAAATGTTCATAAAATGAAAAAAACTGGTCCAAACTATGTAAAAATTTTATGGGACTAAATGGCATCTATTCTGCATCGAAAAAAATTACGTAAATTGGATCATAAATCTCAGAGTAATGGGTGTACATACATAAAAAATACCCCCTTCTTTTTGAAGTCGGTTAAAAACTTCCAGTCATATTCGTTATAATTTAATATAATTTGCGGTCCTTGTGTATAACGTAATGCTTAGATATAATAAAATATTTTATATTTTTAGAATTGGACTTGATCGACAGTAAGAACCAGCAGCAGTGGAGCAAAGGCGCCGAGCTGCCGATGTACCCAAGCACTCCCATGGAGGTCCTGCTGCTCACCATCCTGTGCAGCATCAGCGTCGCTGTCATCGCTTACATGATGGTGGTGCTCTATCGGTGAGTTGCATGGACATGGAGAAGAAGTACAGATATTTAAAACAAATTAAATTATTTTAGCAATGGCGAACAAGAGTCGGAATGTCAGAAACATTATATAACAATACTTATATGACAATTTATTTATGGAAAAGGAAGACAAATCTAGTGTTGAGTGATCACCCCCTCCCACATTCTCTTGCAACACCAGAGGAATTACAGGACGGTTGAGGGCGATCGCAAAAAATTTACGCGCTTTTTTTTAATTGAGTACTAAAGGATTGAAGACGTAATTTTTTCAATTATTTTTATTTTTTATTTATTTCCGAGTTGATGTTACGTTACTGTTTGCAGCTGCATCTGCTCCCGGCACTACGCGGAGTGGCGCGCCTCGTGGACCGAAGAGGACGAGTACAGGAAGATCATCGCTAAGCAGCCAGCAGTACAGGTGCGACAATAACATAACATAAACACTAATCAACTATATGTGATGGCTATTACAGTATTTAACCGACTTCAAAAAGGATGAGGTTCTCAATTTGTCGGTATGTTTTTTCTTATTATGTTTGTTACCTCAAAACTTTCGACTGGGTGAATTGATTTTGATAATTCTTTTTTTTATTTGAAAGCTGGTGCTTCCCGTGTGGTTCCATTGTATTTTGGTCCAGATCTGACAATGACATCCATGAGAAAACCATAAAAGTCTTAAATTTGCTATACCAAAGTGGATGATAAATTTACGAATAACTAACTCAATGTCGCGCCAATCGATTTTTATTGGAAAGGATATACTTCAAAGATAGTTTGGTTAGGTTCTGATTACGGAATCCATGACAAAGTAACGAAACTCTTCAATTCTTAGGATCAAATTAACGATACTCGGTCGAATCTTATTTATACACATATTTAGACAAATTGTTAGTTAGTGGACTTCAAATTCACTAAAAATCAAATAATTTTTTTTTTAACAACAAAAAACAACCGACTTCAAAAACACTATTCCAAAACAATAGATATAATAATTGTGTAATTTTATACAATGTAATTAAGTAATCTAATCCTAGTTACGATTATTGTTGTTTGGGAATCGGTGTCCTTAAAAAAAACAGTACCTACACTAAAACAGTACAATTTTATAGAAACGTTTGTATGTGTTCTTACGATGTTATCTGTCTTTCGGAGACGAGGGATAGGAACGGAGCAAACGAGGCATGCACTTGGTGGTGGCGTGCTCATAGCGGTGCGCCGTGGCCTCGTCGCCAACAGTAATGCTGATTGGTGTTCCACTGCCGAGGACTTGTGGATCTCACTCACACTAGAAAAACGAAAACCTAAGGCTCTTTATAAAATACATTTATACGTAGCATATATATTTGTAACCAAAATGATGGGTTACTCTTTGTCAGTTCAAATAATGAATTTCTCGAATATATAAATGAATGAATAATGAATAAATGATCGAATAAATAATGAAATCGTGCTTGAACATCCGCTTGATGAGTTCCATCATTTTGGGCGTCTTTAATTTACCTAACATAACATGGTCTCGGTCGGATAAAGGAGTTCATAATATATACCATCAAATTTGGAAAGAACCCACCAAGTAGAAATCATTGATAATCTCACGTTATGCAATTTGAACTAGTATAACTATAATTTCAATATAAATAATAGGTAACCTGACTTAATTTTATCAAACAGCGATGTCACTGTTATGCATACGTATTCTGCCTGCTTTCCTTTTCTTCTCTAAGCTCAACAAAAGATTCATAAGTTTATGAACACAATAAATGATTGGAGTTTGTTGCAGCTGGTGATGGAGGCAGTGCCGCTGGTGGTGGGCGGGCACAGCCAGGAGGTGGAGTGCCTCGTGACAGACGGCGAGAAGATTGTCAGCACGTGTCTGCAGGGGAGCGTCCACGTGTGGGACTCGCTGAACGGAGATCTGATCACCAACATTGACCGGCGCGCGTAAGTTACAGTACAGTATACGAGTTGCTTCATTATAATTAGTGGTCGGCGGCTCTTTGAACAATAAAATAATTACGAACAGTCTGTCCCACTTTTGTTAGCTTAGTATTTATGTTATCCATTAAAAACGTCCGAGTTGTTTGCAATTTTACACACGTCTTATGAAACACCTATGGTAATAATTTAAATAGTCTACTGTCCCTTACCCTATATGATCCTTACCGGGATCTCCAGGATTAGCGGTTTCTTACTTTCAATAACATTATTCAAATACAAATTCAATACAATAAATAAATGTAAGAGATAAAATCATAGGTATAATGTTTGGTAATAACACTCATAATATTAGAAATAAGGACCTTATTAAAAATATAGAAAAATTAATTAATATTTGCAATAACACCAAATCTAAGTAAGATCTTTATTTGTTGACTAGGGTAATACATTATAGATGATTTAAATACATTTTAGCTCTCCAAGTCGTGCCCGAGCATACAAATATTTGACATATAGATATTATAATCAAATAAGTGTGCTGTGTACATTCCTATATTCCTCGCATTTCACACAGGAGCAAAATAGAAAAATAAATAAATCAAATACTAATCTGTAAAATGTGATATTCCATAAAAGTGAAAATTTAATTCTATTCGATATAAATAAATTCATTTTATTTATATCGAATTAAAAAAATTCATCATTGTATTACAGAACATTGGCGCAAAAGTCATCAGCTCCAGTTTAGTTTTAGGGAACATAAAGTAGTCAGTTTGATTTGTAAAAGTAGGGCAATACATAGAGGTTCCCTAATTATTAATAATAATAGATTAAAATGTAAAAATAAAAGAGATATTGTTAATCTCTCTATAGAACAAATTTCAACATAAAATTGAGGAGGTACTATCAAAATTTAGCAAAACCAGCAAGTCAAATATTGCGTGCGGAGGTTTAAATATACACTTACTTGAAACTTCTGTCAATTGTACAAACCTTTACAATTTATTTGAAAGTTTTAATGTGTTCAATGTGTTTTGGAAACCTATTAGATTTACTTTTACTACAGAAACTTGCTTCGATAATATTTTTACAAATGTTATTATTACAATTACACTAAAAATTAATAATCTACATTCCGGCCCAAGTGGGCAACTTATAAAAGTAAATACAAGATTGGACAATGTCAGACCGAAAAGAGTGACGATTATACCAGTTACTGATAGCCGTCTTGAGAGGTTTACAAATAATTTGGTAAATACCATCATACCATTTTTACACTGTGGTGAAAGTGATAATTTTCACTATAACTTACTCTTCAATTCCTTCTGTAAGGAATTTGACGCGAACTTGCGCGGTGATTTTGGACGATACGACATGGGTACCTTAAAACAAGCGCGTACAACTTCCTTAAAGGCCTGTAAATTTCCAGCGATTCCTCTGGTGTTGCAAGAGAATGTGGGCGGCGGTGATCACTTAACACCAGGTGACCTGTACGCTTGTTTGTCCTCCTATTTCCCTTTCCCATAAAAACAAAAACTGAAAGCCGTCTTGAGAGGTTTAAGGTAAAATTGGTAAATATAAACACCATACCATTTTTACTTATGTGACCTCTATTACGACAAAGATTTCAATAAAAGTGTTCCGAAGAGCTGTTTCACCTGATTCCTGCCGCCGAATTCCACCTTCGCACGACACGCCACAAGGTTTTCAAGGAGCTTTCTTCCTCGTACTACAACGCTGTGGAATGAGCTTCCTTGTGCGGTGTTTCCGGGACGTTACGACATGGGTACCTTCAAAAAAAGCGCTTGCACCTTCCTTAAAGGTCGGCAACGCTCTTGTGATTCCTCTGGTGTTGCAAGAGAATGTGGGCGGCGGTGATCACATAACACCAGGTGACCCGTACCCTCGTTTGTCCTCCTATTCCATAAAAAAAAAGAATTCAAAATATATGTAAAAAATACTCCAAGCTCTTTGAAGTAGTTTGTCATGAAACGAAGACACGTTTCATTGCAGATAACATTAAAAACAGTATGGCTTAAATTCAGTAAAACAAATCAGACAATAGAAGGAGAAACAACGAATTGCCAAAAAGGTCCCATGTAATTTTTGGATGATTTACTGACCTTCACCCCTACGGGACCTTAAAATGAATTAATAGGGATGTATGCGACTTATGTTTCACATAATTGCAGGTATTTCAAGTTTCAATCGGAGCTGTTAGACAGATTCAAGTCAAGGCGCAGCGTAGACCGCGACCCACCGCCCGGCGCAGCCACAAGTAACAACTTCTATATCTCCTATCTATCAGATATTCATGTATTCTATTATATATGACGAATACCTTAATACCACACCGACACTTCTCTGTAATAAGTAATGATTTATAATCGCGTTCTCACACAATGTGCCTAGGGCACAGACAGACAGATTTGTGTAAATTGAATATGATATACATACATAAACAGATTAATGTTCGTCATGGAGGCGGCGCGTACTGCCAGTTATGTAACTACTGCAGTTTTGAGACACAATCCACTGACAGATTGGCTGACAGCGACACAACAGTGATATTGTTGTCCCTTGTCTTACAAATATATCCGTAGTCTTGTGTCGTTGTTCTTTAAGTTATTATTAATTAATATTTGCTTACTACTCTCGTCATTGAAGCGTCTGTTTAAATGCTAAATCATTCGCAGTAGGAGCGTTTCTTTAATGTATATTGTGATGTGGATTTTTTTTCTTTACTCTACAGCACAGCGGCTGCAGGAACCGGACTTTGTAAAGTTGCAGAGGCCTGAGGTAAGTGCTCCAAACAACAGCGAAAATTTTTAATGCAAGCTGCATTAAAAAAATTCGCTGAAAAATATTACATTTTCAAAGTATTAAAAAAATGGGTAAAATGGCTGCCTGTGCGACGATGTCCTGCCATTTTGGTCCGCGGGTTAAATAACATAACGTCATATAATAAAACAAATAATAAGAGAGAGAGAGAGATTATTATTCACATTCAACATGTCACATTCGCGCTGACCAATGTCAACACTTTTTGAAAATTGAAAATTCCTAGAAACTTTTTGCTCCTTTTGATTATATGCATTAAGAATATATACGCTATTGTACGACTACGGAGTTGCTAAGCGGCTGTTTGCATCAAAATGAAAATATGCTCAAGGTAGTTGAAAGGCTATTCATATAAATTACGATGTGGATTCATGCCTTCGCTAGTGCTGGCTGCTCTTTTGGTAAAGACCATATGGTAAAGATGTGTCAATTTATTGTATTCCTCAGTTCTGCGATATGATCCACATCTGGGGGGCGGACTACATATATGTATGACATATATAGATGTTTGTGAGGTCTGTAGTCTGCTGCTCTGCTCTCCACTTAAAGAGGGCTTCATATTAGTTTACATAACTTAACGCCAGTCCCTCAGTGAACGTATATAAAACATGGAAGCAGTCTTGTACTATCTACCGTAGATTATTAGCTCTAAAAATTCACACCATTAAGTTACAATACAGTAAAATATCAATGCATAATAAATAGTGTTTGTTGTGTGTTATTCGTATTGAATCTAGGTCGATATTAGGATGTGCTTCGTCAGTTACTTTGTCATACGCACAACGTGATTTACGTGATTGGTTCTCGGCCTGACATGATTACGGTAGCTAAGGGTAACTGGTTCGCGCGCTTGACATCTTGTCAATGTTTATCAGATATGTGGACGATGTATGCATTATGTATGAGGTGATCAGTCATAATAAAAGAAATGGATTTTTGAACTATACATACCTACATATTAGCTAGATTAGTGTATGCCTTGAAAAAAAAAGACGTATACTTTTCTAATAGGCCGTCAACGCTTCTGTGATTCCTCTGGTGATTCAGGAGAATATGGTGATGGATTCATTTTATAATTATTGAGTATTATTTTTTTTTTATTTTTAAGTCACCAGAATATTTATTAAAAATCACAAAAGACTGCACACAAAACTTACAAAAATAATTATTTGGTTAAAAAGAAAAATGTAGAAAATTTGTTGTTACGACTTAATTTTATGTTTGAAATATATATATGCTGCTCTTTATTCCAAGCATATAATTTATATTCCGTGAAAAATAGTATATCAAGTAGTCTTCTTGCAATGTAGTGCTTAGGAACTCTTGAAAAACTAATGCTGTGTGTTTTTTTAAGGAATTAAGTATGTCATTGAACAAAATCGTATTGCCATAGAGCCAAATAAATTCTCCTGGTACTAAGTGGATGCCCACTTTCACCACTTGTTTGGAAGCTTGTGGTGGCGAGCTCATCGCGGAGCTAAATAAAAAGAAACTGTACACATTAGGCTATGCGGACGATCTGGCCATGCTATTAACGAGTCCATTTGTGATCTTGTGTTTTATGTAATCTCATGAGATCCGCCTTTAAGATAATTGAAGAATGGTGCGCATAACATCGACTAACCGCTAATCCATCAAAGACGGAGTTAATACTTTTCACCAACAAACGCAGCTTTAGCAATTACACAACACATTACCAAAGTTGTTCAATACAGAGATAAGCCTTACTAAGGAAGTTAAATACCAGAGCGTTATACTGGACGGTAAGCGGCTTTTGAATAAACACATTGATCACAAGCTGGAAAAAGCATGTATCATTTTTTGGCAGTGCAGAAGACTCCTAGGGAAAACCTGGGGTCTTGCTCCAAAAATAAGTAGATGGCTTTATACAGCAGTTATTCGACCAGTGCGAGGCTCCACTCCTACCGCTGCCCTTCAGCATAATGCAGTCATGGATACGCTTTCTTACCAAAAACCTACACAACACCCGATGGATAAATGTCTCAGGCTGTAGACAGTCGATGTCTGCACTATTGCCGACAAGTCAAGTCAAACGAGGACAGTCCTAGGTTCGGGGACTGTCTAGCCGAGCCGAATGTGCTGCGATGGCAAGGTCGTTCCAGCAAGTCTGCGAACACCCTTGGAGTGTTCTGAACTTTTGGGAGGAGCTGGGCTGGTTGGAATGACTGGCCAACACTGCACGCAAAATGGCCTTAGTGCGCAACTTAGTGAATTGCGGAAACAGGAGCCACTTTAAATACATACACATAAGCCTTGCCCACTAACGGTATAGTTTTAGTTACGCTATTTGAAAGCGTCAGAAACGCTTCCTTGATTTATATGCGTTCATTCCAGTCCCTTCATTTTATTATAAAACTTTCCCCCGGCGGACATTTTCCCACTCACCGCTAGGACGAAGCTTTAACCATACGGTGCAACTAGCACTCTCGCCCAATGGGTGGGGAGTTCATGCAATATGTTTACATTTTAACGGTTGGCAGGTCCGGTTGCGCAAAGGTGCCCTCAACAACCACCTGAGCCAGCTGAGGAGACACTCCTCAAGCCGGTACCGTGCACCTGCCGGACTCTCCGCAGCAGAAACCACTAAATATAGTTTTGCTAAAACTTTTAGGTAAGCTTAAATTCTTTGATAACAACTCCTAGATATGAGTTCAATCTTAATATAATAATAATTTAAATTTTATAGTAAGAATAAGTCACAAATAACGAAGCTCGTTTAAAAAGAGCCGTGGAACAAAAGAGAAAGAGTTTGTTGCATTCACCAGCGTTCTTGTAGGATGAAAGAAGGACGCGTCACCTGTCAGTGGGATATGATCACCAATGTACATCTTCTTTTGCTACGCCAATGGAATCACCATGATAGTACGCTCTCTTATTTTTCATGTGATATAGTTTTGTTGGAGCAATTTAGTAAGAAGCGAAATCTAGTGTTAACAAGCAATGAAACAATAAGTCGAGGAAAATTTGAGAAGTTTATAGAGCTAATGTAGTATCTGTAAGAATTGCACAAAGTTGGCTTAAGCGTTTTCAATCAAAGATGAATCTCGCTCTGGTCACCTTGTTACGGATGAAATAGACGTCATTTTTGAAAAAGTGGAGAAAGTTTGGCATATTAGTAGTTCTGACATAGCTGAAGCAATAGCTGGGCTTGACCACAAAACGGTTTTGGCCTATTTGTAAATATTACACAAAACAGTTGGATACATTACACGCAAGTAACACGAACTCAATGAAATGAATCTTGCGAATCTTTATTGAGACGTAACAAAACTGAACCGTGGTGAAAAGTGGATCACGCATGACAAGAATGTCTGTAATGGTCGTGTCGTGTTTATGGGTCGGTCGGTCGGTTTTCACAGACTCTGGATAAACCTGGGCTAACTCGTAAGATTGGAAGGGCACTTGCCGCTGAACACAACCATCGATTTTGATCTCTACTCTTAATAAGTGATGAGATAATAGCAAGAATTTGACAGAAAGGAATCGATCAATTGAAAGGGTGTGCTCTAGAAGACACACATTTTAGCCACTCAGCAAAAATTAAGAAAGTTTGGATGAGCGGTGTATTTGCATCCGCCATATAGGCCTGACCTTTGATTTTTCACATTTCCACATGTTTCGGTTTCTTGAGAACTCTTTAGACAGTGTCAGGTGATGTTACATCAAAAACAACTTGTTTGCTAACAAGCAAAAAGTCATCGAATCAAATGGCACAGTGTCTTGAGTTTATAAAATCCGAAGAAATCCTTTTTTTCTCGGCCAATTAGATGTTGCTCTTACAAAAATTATATTGAATAATTCAAATTAAAAACTATTTTTTTAAGTAAAAAGCGGCAACTTTGTTTGTCAAAGATCTCGTAAAAGTCGAAAAGCAGTGAGAAGAAAATAATTGCTACTGTTTTATAGTAATGACTACAACTGTAGGTACTGACAGCGTCAGCATTATGACAGCAGTATGACTTACTAATTATAGAAAAGATTAAAGTGTATGCTAAATTATGCGACAAAAATAAATAGTCAAATATTACATACAGTAGGTGAATAAATAAATATAGCTCTATAATAGTTTAATGCTTCGTTTGATTTATTTCAGAGAGCTTTATATCTCGGACGAGCAATCCGTAAACGAAGTGAAACAAGTGACGGCCAATAGTGGCGACGGACATACAAACAGGTGTGCGGAGGGAGGCGAGGCGGACTGGCGTGCGAGGCCGTTCGGGGACTCGCCCGTGTGGTGCGCGGACTTCTGTAACGACCTGATCGTCCTGGGCTGTGCCGACGGCCGCCTGGAGTTCTGGGAGGCCACCTCTTCAAAGCTAAAGGTATCGCGACTCAGTCCGTGTTAGACCAGTTCACTCACAGTAGCGACCGAGCGCTCTCTCTCATTATATCCGCTCATGTATATCATCAATTTAGCAGCAATTAAATATAAACATACTTTAAATTATTCTAATTATTTTGTATTTAGTAGCGACCTAACACAGTCTAGTAATTAATACTTAAATCGTACATAGACATTTTAATGGGAATATTCATATAAAAGAATCATATACATATAATCATAATAAAAGAACACATCAAGTTTAATGGAGAATGCTAGTTAAGCTAAACGGTCTGCTTAATTTGAAAGTAGCCTTAACGATAGTTTATTTTGGCGGGATCGATGAATTAAATAAAATTAATTAAAGCCAATTTCGTAAATTTATAAGCTATTAATACTTTGTAAAATCATCTCTCAGCCGCTGTATCCCGAACTGATATTACATTTCTTTCGTACTTTTAAGTCTGTAGGGCATACCCGTCGCGTTTCACGCGGGTACATTTAGCAGTACATCTGGAGAAGAGCAGTACATCTGGTCAACGAGTGTATTTTAGTTGAGAAAATGCGATAGACTGAGTGCTATATCCTCTATCATGGACACTAATAACCTTTATTCAATTTGTTAAGTTGATAAGTTATCTACTAGTCATCTGCTCGCACGTTACTTTATATTGAAATATCACGCTATTATATAGGTATAATACATAATACACGGCATAATAATCGAAGTCGTTTTAACTGTCTGTCGACTGACTGTCGTCTGAAACAAGGAATACCAGTTGAAAAACATTCTGATGTTCTTGTTTCAGACGCTCTGAGTCGTATTTCCACTGTGTATCCAAATAATGATGAATGTTATAACCTTCGCTGGCTGCTGGTAAATATTGGCGGTCCAACGTCGTTCCAACAACTAAATACCGGTAATGAACATTTGTGTGCAACTTATCGTGAGATGTGTCAGCTCTTACAGTTGCTTGACAACGATACGGAATGGGATAATATGCTTAAAGATTTCTTTATTTCTTCATAACCGTATCAAATTCGAATATTGTTTGCCATCCGTACCATTGGGTTAGACATTATAAGGATAGCATTTACGAGGATATTCTGCACTGTATCCGCTCTATTACTGCAAATAACTGAAGATATTTACAATGAGGCGTTAATTATGATAGAAGACATGTGTTTAATGATCTCAAATAAAGTGTTATCTTGCATCAGGCATGATATTGCCCAATCGTTCTATGTATGATACACACAATGGTGGGTTGCAAAGAGAACGCCAATATGGTGCTCCAGCACTAGCTGAAGTAGTTCGCACAAATGTATCGACGACGGAAGATTACCTTTGACTCTTTGATAGAAGCTGTGACTAATGATACTGGTGGAGTTAATTTCTTAGATGCTCCTGGAGGAACTTGCATATCGGTTTAAATAGCGCAATGTAAAAAAATTAACAGGCGTGTCGGATGATATAATTGTTATTAGGACATTGGGTGTTTTAATGTTGGCAATAAGCTATTTTAGAATGTTGATAGGAAGGTCAGCGTGTGTTGCGGTGGTTGTTTGTTTTGTTGCAGTGCGTGTGGTGGTGCGGGCGCGGCGGCGTGTCGCACGTGCGCGCGGCGTGCGGCGGGCGGCGCGTGTGTGCGGCGCTGCTCAGCGGACACGTGCTGCTGCTGCGGCTGTCGGCGTACAACGCGGCGGCCGGCGCGCACGTGGACTGGCGCTTCAGCACCGCCTACCGGAGGAGTGAGTCACCTCTGTGACATAATGATCATCATCACTGCTATTTAATAATTCAAAATATACTACATACCCGGAGCGAAATAGTTGGGCATTGACTAAAGTTTTGAATTGTTACTAGATTTTAATTCTGTGTCTGATTTGTTTTTTCAGCAGCTATAGTCGGAAATATAATTCCAGACGAAAAATGTAAACAAAGAAATGTCACTGTCATTTGGATATGAGCCATTCAATAATTTGCGCTTTCCGTCTGGCAGTTATGGGGTTCGATGCTAACCTTCGGAAATTATAAGGGACATTATCTAAAACTAATACGAATAAGAATTGGTTTTAAACTTTTGCAATATGCCCTTCAACCATTTTTCATAATGAGCAAATTTTCAGTTTTTTTTTTTGGATTCAAACATTAATAATGCTCCATCTACAAAACCGTCCTCGCTGCCTATATGACATATAATAAGACGGATTCCTTTTCCGGTTGGAGCCCCTCTAAGGAAGCACGTTTAGAAGTTATAATTTGACTATCAAACCACATTTTCGATGGTGCGAGACCTGTAAAAGTATTTACAATTAATCATCCTGTTACCAAAAAGTACTCCATATCTAACATTTCCATAAATTGGAGCTCTATTACCCCCTCTGATATAAAAAACAGATTGACATAATAAGTGTTTGAATGTTGTAGCTCACAAACGGACGAGCTCGGCGGAGTCTCTGTCAGGCGCAGGCAACACGGTGCGCCCGCGGCCGACCTTCTCACACGAAGCGGAGAACAGCGACAGCGACGGTTCGTACTGCTATTTATAAACAACTTCCGATTTAAAATAAACATTTAATAAAATGTATCATTTCAAATTGACTCTCACCATTTTTCTATATTTTAATAATCTGTTATGTTTTTAAAAAGATAACTCTCACTTCTGGGATTAAATACACAAATAAATATGTAAACAAAATTTTATTAACGATGAGGGATTCGAGCCAGCGACCTCTCGCGTACTGTGCAAGTGCTCTTCCAACTGATCCAAGGTACGAGTCCCGCATCGTTCAACAAGTTTAGTTTTCAAATTTTATTTGTGTATTTCTATATTTTTTAACAATAATTAAACAATACTCAGGAATGGTCAAAACATTACTTTTACTATACATAAATTATTGTACCATTCCGACAAAAAGTTTCGGTTCGTGATTCATATACTTTGTTGAGTCTGATACTTACGGCGTGACGTCACGGGTTCCACGAGATACTTTTCCTGGCGTTCATAAAATGTCCTCTGTTACATCTCAGGATTCATTTTATCCCGACGACTTAAAACTGTTTCGTGTGGTCAACTGTCCTGCCGATATGACCTAACTGCATGCTATGACAAAGTATTAAAATAAATTAAATGTTTAAATTAAATTAATCGATCGATTCGATTGACAACCATGTACTTCTCAATATAAAAAAATGAAGACTCATTACCAAGAAATAGCAGTGATTGATTCTTCGTACAACGTACAAGACAACTTTGAGGAAGTTGTCAAGGTCTCTTCATTTATCGATATAGTTGACATAGTGAATTATAGTGGTACAGGTTGCTGGGATTTTTATGGCGAAATTGTAAAATCAGGCATCCTTGGTTGTCACCAGAGCCAATCACATTATTTATGTAAACAATACCAGACCAATTTTGATCAAAAGGGCTTGCTGTCCAGGATGTGTCGCCGTACACAACAACACTATCTGTCACGCTACTGATATATATATTTTTAGTAATTATTTAACTAAATTCAAAAGTATTTGATATCCAAAAAATTCCAAATAATTATTAGGCTTCTATATTTTTATTAATATTTAATCCTTATCCGTAGCTAGCGATATTTTTTACCACAATCTGTGTTTGCCTGTTAATGGATCTGCACATCTCTTTTTAATATGAATGTAAATTCTGGTCGTAATAAAGATGTAAACCTGTTGGCAAACCTAATAAATAAATAGATGTGTCGTGTTGTATTGGTGTGTGACATAACATGGCGGTTGGCAATATTTTACTTTACAGCTGCAATCTGATAATAAATATATTTGTTATCTTGTCTTTGATCTGAGTAATCAATAATATTACACCATCAATTATGACAATTTCAATGTTAATGTTCATCATCATTATCACTATCACAACAAATTAAACTTCCTTATAACAGAAGCTATTTGCCAGTAACCTTCCCGTCTAACATGATCGAGACGTTCCGGAGAAAGGCTGTAATAATCAGACACACAGACAAACATTTTTGTAAAGGCCCTTGTCCAGAAGTAACACAGATTTTTAAGAAATTGTTTTTGCTTAATAATTTCTTAATAAAAAAAAATATATCAATGATTCTTATATAATTAATAATTATAACATAAATAACGTCTTTTAGATGTAATAAATAAATAATAATCGAAACGTTTGATTTTGGCGAATATTCTTAAATCGGAGGCCATTTTGCCTGGCCTGCATAAATTTTCAAATATAAATATATAGGTCTATAGAAAAACTAGAAACGGTTCAAGCTCAATTTATAAGGCACCTTACCTTTCGTCCTCAATTTTTTTTTCCGACTATAAACATGGCTGCATGCACCATAATATAATTTCACTAGTCACAGAAGAACTTTACTAGATACAATTATCTAATTTAATATATTAAATAATCGTCTGGATAATACAATATAAGGGGTGTTTTTTTAGAGGTATAGAACTTTAAGTTGGCATTACTGTTCAAGATGGCGACCGATTTAACGGCTGTCAAGTGATTTATTCTCAGTTTGGTTTGGCAATTCATCATGAATAGACTTCACGCCTGAACAATGCTTGCAAATAGTGCAATTTTATTTCGAAAATAAGGGTACTGTGCGGAATACGTATCGCGCACTACGTCCATTTTATAGTCGAAAAAATCGTCCATCAAAACAGTTAATTCGATTAACCATGGAACGTTTCCGCACCACGTTTACTCTTGTTGATAACTCGCCTCCCCAGAGACGCGTACAGAAGAAGCTATTGCTACTGTAGAGCGTAGCATTGAGGAAGACCCAAATGAGTCCATCCGCCATCAAGCACAGGAATTGGATCTGTGTCCATCCACTTTATGGAAGATTTTGCGGAAGGATCTTGGTTTGCGTGCTTACAAAATCCAACTCGTGAAAGAATTGAAGCCAAACGATCATCAAGCAAGGCGTAGATTCGTCGAATGGGCCCAAAACGAGATTGCCGTTGCTCCCGATTTTCATAAGCGAATTTTGTTTAGCGATGAAGCGCATTTCTGGTTAAATGGCTACGTCAATAAACAAAACTTCCGCATTTGGAGTGAAACTAATCCTCAAGTGTATGTCGAAACACCGTTACATCCAGAAAAACTGACTGTTTGGTGCGCTTTATGGGCTGGTGGAATCATTGGTCCGTACTTCATAAAACGATGATGGCCAGAACGTTACAGTCAATGGTGATCGGTATAGAGCCATGATTACTAACTTTTTCATTCCTGAATTGAACCATGATGTCGGGGAGCTTTGGTTCCAAAAGACGGCGCAACATGTCACACAGCTTGTGCCACAATCGATTTATTGAAAGACACGTGTGTGACGAATGTGATTTAACACCGCTAGACTACTTTCTGTGGGGCTTTCTAAAGTCATTGGTCTATGAGGATAAGCCACAAACGTTTGACCATTTGGAAGACAACATTCGTCGTGTTATTGCCGATATACGGCCACAAATGTTGGAAAACGTCATCGAAAATTGGATGTCCAGATTGGACTACATCCGAGCCATCCGTGGCGGTCATATGCCAGAAATCATATTTAAAATGTAATGCCACAAGATTATCTATCGGATAAATAAAATTCATGTTAATCGAATAATCCATCGTTGTTTTATCGCAATTTAAAGTTATATATATAGCTATACCTCTAAAAAAACACCCGTTACTATAATGTTCTATTAAAATGAACCTTAAATACGCTTCTTTCTTCATTGTCATTTTACACTTCAAATTATGTCAAAAGTTCTCCCATTAACAGAATTTGTATGAATTGCAATGGACTTTTCGAATTTTGACACATATTATCGCACTAAAAATGTATAAGTAAAAAAAGAAAAATTTAAAATATTAATGATAAAAGTTGATACGTAATAAGTTCCTTAAGCTGAACACACACATACACATACATTTTTTATTGTATAAAATTTATTATTTATATAAGTTTTATTTATATTATATGTTATACAATACCTGTGATATATTATATTATTGGAGTACTTCGGTATCAAAGTAATTAACAGAGAAGACTGAATTAAAGATGTACTGTCTATGGTTGGTGTTCCATCGTGATCTCGATTATCCTCCAGGCTATATTTAATCAATAAATTTTATTATAACATTATATTTTGAATGGGCGTGTACCAACAGAGGTGGTGTGCGAGCGGGTGGCTCAGTGTCGCGCGCACCAGCAGCCGGTCACCGAGCTGGCGGTGGAGGGCGGCGTGGTGCTCACGGGCGGCCAGGACCACGTGCTGAAGGTACACACACACACACACACACTTGACTTGTCATTATTATATCATATGTCACGTGGCTCAGTATATAAAGGTGACGTGGTGGGCAGGTGTTCAGCTTGCCGCAGCTGACGCGGCGCTACACGCTGCACGGCCACTGCGGCCCCATCACCAGCTGTTTCATCGACCACGCCAGCCCGCACGTGGCCGGCAGCGGCTCGCAGGATGGACTGCTGTGTGTGTGGGACCTCACCTCCGGTTAGCCGTAACCCTCATTACTACCAGATATAACATAGAGTCATGGTCAATTTGTCCTTATTACTGCTTATATATCCAAAACATATTACTAACCCCAATGACGTTCTATACATATGGATATATCATTTCGCAATCTGATAACGGAAAGGCAAAAGTGTGCTTATAGACAATGTAAGCACACTTTTCTCCTTAGTCGTGTGTCAACTATGTCAATCAACAAGCCTAAGTGTGCTATATAAAATGCTTAAATAATACATTAAAGATTTAAAAAAAAAAGATGTGTCTTATCATCGGTAAGGTTATTTTATATATATGAAATTGATATGCAAAAAGCGTAAAAAATTAATAATAGTTTAATAAAACGATATTTTTTCATTTAATATGGTACAATAATTATTGACAAGTCCCCAGACAAGACCCACTTGTCAGAGTGGAACAGTTGAAAGGACACAGTCAGAAATGAAAACAATAGAATCGCTCTTTTTAACCGACTTCAAAAAAGGAGGAAGTTCTCAATTCGTCGGTATGTTCTTTTTTTATGTTTGTTACCTCAGAACTTTCGACTGGGTCAACCGAATTTGAAAACCCTTTTTTTTATTTGAAGCTTCCCGTGTAGTCCCATTGCAATTAATAATCTAATTCTAATGACAAGCATTGTTATTTTTGGAGTCGGTGTCAGCCTAGGTAGGTGTGTAACTACATACATAGTTATAGGTGAGATGTGCTTAGCGCACACAAAACGTGAGGAGGCGAAAGCGGGGCTGCAGCGGGCGAACACCGATCCAAAAATAACTAGAATTAGATTGTATAAAAATACGCAGTTATTTTTATAATTTGTAGTGCATATTATATCTATTATTTTGGAATACTGTTTTGAAATCGGTTGTTTTTTGTTAATATTTTCTAAAGACCTAGAGAACAATGATTAGCAATATTGTATTTTGTATAATGTGAGCGGCTTACAAGAACGTAACCACTTACATACTTATGCTATTTATACGTTATCACGGAAATATCGTAACATAGTGATAATTAATACTTATTTACATCGCAAATATGTAAAAGCTAATATTTTTCAGCTTTCCCGTATACGACATAATGAAAGAGAATTGGCGCCAGTTGATAGCAAAAGAGAGAGGTGAAGAAATTTACAAACCAAATAAGCATATTTATATTTCACCACTAAAGTTTTTTGGATTTAACCACATTTAAAATTTGACAAAAGCTGTATTACAAATATATTATGTTGATGTCCGCTTACACTACATATACCAATACGACACCCTGGAAAAGATATCTAAGTCTAAAAGACAGATTTTATTTAATTCAAGGGACTTAACAGTAGTATAGTAATGTGTATAATCTTAGTTAAATTACTTGAAAATATAAATTATATAATATAAGATTTAGAAAGGTACCTATAATTTAACATGCAGGCATGCAAGAACTCCTCTTATGTGAGGGTGAAGGCCTCCTCCAGACTTCTCCACTTGACTCTCATCCATCTCTATCTTTGGCAACTGTCTTCCAATTTTTACTAGCTAATTTGTATAATATCGTTATATTCCAGCGAGTTACCGGTCTACCTTTCTTTGTAAAACCAGCAGGGCCTCGTAACAACAAGTCCATCGGTCATTGCTCATCCTGGCTACATGGCCAGCCAGGCGCCATTTTAACATTTATGAGAAATTAAGCGCATCTGTGACCTTGTGTGTCTTTCCCCGTATTATTTTGTGGGGGGATTTTTTATATTTTCCTCGCATTTATTATACTTCTCTCCATACTTCGTTGGCAGGATCTGACTTTGTTCTTTATCCGTAGCGTGTATTTCCACGTGTGGCAGCCGTATGTGATAGAGGAGAGCAAGCATGTATCCGTTAGTTTTTTCTTTATATTAATAGGCGGTTCCCTTTAGTACTTCTTTTAGACTCCAGAATTTTTTCTGAAAGAAATTCTTCTTTCAATTTCTGTCATTGTTTTGTTTTCCAAAGGAAACTTGTTTGCCTAGGTATATGTAACTGTCTATGTATTCAAATGGTTTCTGGTCGAGATATATGGGGTCTTCTATTACTGTTGTACATAATTTTTGTTTTATTTGAATTCAAATCTATGTTTGGATATGGCTATGATGTTTGATTAAAAGCGTTAAAAACTTCTGACTGAACAGATCTTGATCGGAAAATAGGGACAGACTGACGAATGTAAAACTTACAGCAACCTTCTTTTTCGTCTGGGTTTAATAAATACCTAACTGCTATTCCACTGATGTTGCTGTCCAAATCGGATTCTGAGTTTAAAACACGCAGCTGAAACTGAAAATATAGTGTTTACATTGCTGCCTATCGACCAATAATATTTTAAACAACTGGAGTAAATGTAGAAATATATAGACATGGCTATCGAAGGTTATTACGGTGTCAATTGTGGCATGTGCCACATTTTGGCTTTGATTTTGTATGAGATGCATTGTCTATATGTATAGAACGTCATTGACTAACAACCCAAATGAATTTATTTCAATGTTGTTGATATTTGATATTAATTAATAATCTCTTGTCGGGATTTCTTTTGGGTTTTATACCCCAAGGACATGTAACTGTATGTAACTAACGGGTTCTTTTAAACGATTATGTGTCATTTATAAAAACAGGAACATATTTAAAAAACGAAATCAATGTTATATATTTTACAATGATGTGCGACTCGTGTCTCTAAATATTGTTGAAATCCAGAAATAGATTTTCATATTTGTCATGATTTTTACTTCGCCATATTATGTACAAAGATGTCGGTGAAGGAACGACAGGTAAGGGTTTCTTTGACCGCCGTTTGCTTGTAATGAACGAGTGAGACAGCGCCGTGGTTGTTTGGTGCAGGGGCGTGTCTGTACAGCGTGGCGGCGCACGACGGTGCCGTGACGTCACTGGCGTGCACGGCCTCGTACGTGGTGTCATGCGGCGCCGACCAGCGCCTCGCCATCTGGGACCGCTTCCGTGGACACTTGCTGAACACGCTGCACGTGGTGAGTGTACAACTATTATTATGATCATGTACCACTCGCCCCTTGGATACCATGCTGATTAATACATTTGGTGGTGTTGCAAGAAAGTACGTCGGTGATAATCATTTGTCTTATCTTCATGCTGGTATCAGAGAGTATTTTGATATTTGTCGTGTTTGGAAAATGGTAGTTTTTACTGCTTTTTTAATTAGTAGTTTCACATGAAAAAGAACCTAAGAAATGTGCGTGTGTTGCACAGGGGCTGGACTACATGAGTCACATGTTCCCCCTGACGCACACGCTGCTGGTGACGGGCGGCCGCTGCGGCCTCACCGTGTACGACCTGAGCAGCGGTGACGTCATCAGGAGAGTTCTCTTTGGTATGTTACATTAGTCCGTCGACTGTCCAGTGACCAGTGACAACTGGACAGCTGATGATTGAGCTCCCGTTGCAGGCCAGAGCGACGGATGCGTGTTCGTGCGCCAGATCGTGCCGCTGAAGGACGCCATCGTGTGTGACTACGGCACGCAGCTAAGGATCGTGCGCTTCCCGCTGGTCACACCCAACAAGACAGACTAGTGAACATCAACTTGTAGTTAGTTCATCCTATAACATAAATTCTGATAGATATACAGTTCGGTGGGAAAAGTAGGTACTACTTGAAGTTAAAAGGTTAAGTTGAATCTTGTTTACTGTAACTCCAAAGGAATGAATATAAGTAATAAAAACTGTGCGTTAAACTATAACTAACTCTCAACAATCGTTAACTCTTATGTTAAGCTCGCTCTCATAGATATCGCAACTATTTTATATACATGCATACATAACTAACGTGACGTGAAACAGAAACTAAATATACTACGTGTTCTAATAATTTTAATACTTGTTTTATATTATGATACATAAAATTTTATACCTTTTTCCACGTTTTTTTTCTGTACGAGTTTTAATGTTGCATGTTGTTATGATGACAACGCGTGTATAACGTTCACTTTAATTAAGTGTGGTTGTGTGAACCAGATATTATATGAGTTGTTCCGACACAAATGTTGTTTTTTTATTAATATCTATGTAGATTGTAACGCGACCCGTCCAATAAACTTTTGTATAATTAATTACTATTTGTATTTATAAGTATGAATTGCAGTGACAAGCTCCGCGTCCATTTTGTTTGAGCAATGAGGCGCGACACGTGTACCATAACACTGGCCTACACAAAGCTATAGAGAGGCAAAATGTTATTAATTTTATAGAAAATAATTCCAGCAAATACTCATGGCCGTCGCTGGTGATAGATGAAGCCATGATGATATAGGTAGGTACATTGAAAATTGTGAGTGCTCTGAATGTGCGCGTCCGTAACTAGTGGAGCGCTGTCTATGTATTATACTTACTATAACTACTAGGTATATATACACACTAATGGCGGGCTCACTTTATCACAGCTCGTAAAATATAAATTAATTTCGTTTGAAATATTTTTCATCCCAAAACGGTAGTTGCGTTTTTTTTTATGAAATTTATTTCATAGGTTTGGTGATTTTGTATTATCTAATCACCCGTTTACAAAATATTATATATTATTTGGACATTAAAAATGTCTGATATAAAGTGCGCCGCCTGCCGCCTGCCAGACTATTGGCCGTTACGTTCATTCGTTTGTGCGTTTTTTTATTTATTGTTGTAATACCTCGCTGTATATAAACTAGCACTTAACATTAAAAATGTTAACATTATTGTATAATAACTTATGAAGTGTGAATGTAAAACTAAGTGATATGGTTTTGTATTTTATGTTAGGTATTAAATTAATAATTGCGTTGTGTTCGTACAGTACAGGTGTCGTGATAACTGGCTGCATGACTGTCGCGTATGGAACTACTCGGACGACTCCGCTGAGCTTATAATTATAGCGATTGGTTAATTTAATATCGCACTAATACAAAGTGTTAATACTTAGGTAGAGGTATTAATTAGCGCCCGTATTATATCACTTATATAATGCACGGGGATTATTTAATTCTTAAACTCTAAATTTAAATTGATTTATATACAACTACTACAATAATTGTTCGCTTCTATTAAATGTGTGACTATGAACTATGTCAAAAAAAATGTTATGTCTGATAATATGAAGCTATATTAGAGTGTGAGAGGAGGCGTCCTTGATACTACATACATACATTGGTAGAGCCATTGTAACATTTATTATTATGTTATACTATATTATTATACACTTTGTAAGATATCATTTTGATCATTTGTATAAAGAGGGATTGGAGGTTGATACGTCTGTCTGTCTATAATGTAGCTCGAGTCATTGATCGCGACGCCAGTCCCGCTCTCGCTTGGAGTTGGGTTACGTACTCGCGGAATAAGATGAAGGAACATGTCGCTTCAGAACACAGAGCTTTTATGTGAACGACTACATGATTATTAAATTTAAATGAATGTGTTGCAGATAATAAAGATTTTGTTATTATTAAATCTGATTTGAATCATTTTACTAATCGACCGTTTTCATTAGATCAGATGAGTTGCACATCTTCTCCGAACGTGGTCTATAACAGTTGCTATCACAATAGATCACATTGGTGCAGTCAAACCGAGCTGCACTCGACTGAAGTAGAGCTACTTTACTTACCCAACCGACCACTTAGTAGTAGTTTCATTAAGTTTGGAAATATACCGCAATCGACCCAATTCTTGAATATCAAAGCTGTCTGTGGCTACTATAACTATTTACAGATTTCATTATGTTAAAAGACATTCCCCAAGGATCTTTAGTTTTCTTAACGCCGATTAATCTAAAAGTTTAAATAATCTCTATGCGATCAACATGCTTAAATGTAAAGTTTACACCACTTATAGATATATTATGTACTGTAGCAGTGAAATTGCAGATACAGGTGAGTAATTTATATATTTTGTAGTAGATACCGGTATATCAGTAAAAAACTTTTCCAATGCATTTGCGATTTCAGAATCAGCTGTTTTTATGTTTCTGTTGTGAAAAAAAATAAACAACATTCGCTCTACTTACAAAAAAGAGCGTAAGAAGATCGCTGATTCGAAGAAATCGGGAGCAGGAAGCCAAGAAGTGTATAATCCGAAAGTATTGTAGGTATTACTGTATGTTGGTGTTTTTGGATGACCAAGAAGAACACAAGACATCCACGCTCTAATATGGATGACGAATCAACAGATAACGAGGTAAGTTATTTGCGTGTTATTATACAGATTGTTCTTTTCTTACGATTTTTTTTTATTTTCTTCTATGGCTTTTAGCACTGCGGTGCCAGCAGAGTAGAATAGCACAGAGAGTAGGTAGGTATTTAAATAAAACTAATGTTTAAGTGTATAATGTGTAAGTTTACTTTTATTAAGTGTTTAATCTCAATGTTTGCTGTTTTAGTATAAATAAGTTAACGTATAAAATTATTTTGCCACGGAACGCTGCCTTCACTTGCAAAGTATTCCATGTAATTTTCTCTGACTTTTTTTGCTGCAATTGAGGTATTACCAAGATTTCTTCTTTGTAAATTAACCATGGCTGAATCCGTTGTATCATATCCTGGGGTTATTGACCTTCATCAACATTTTCTACGTCGAAGCATTCTTGTTGACAGTAAGAACTTTCTGACGTCTTCATTAAATAATCATGTAAAGCATCATGGATCAATACCAATTTTTGTGAGAAAAATTCTAAATCGAGATGCCAAGATCCTAAACGCATTTTCTACAATGCGCCTTGCTCTTGATACACGGTAATTTAGAATTCTGGTTTTATTAGTGGTCAAGTCTGCTTGCCTAAATGGTTTAATTAAATCGGTTCTAAGTGGAAATGCATCATCAGCCACAAACATATAAGGCAATTTTATAGTGATATTTGCGAAAACTGTGTCGGTTGGAAAACACAACTGATAAGTGTCAAGTTTTTCATAAAACATAGTGTTTTTGAGCACTTCACCATCTGAAATTCTTCCATTTGTTCCAAAATCACATAAAAGAAATCGATAATTTCCATCAACGAGTGCGAAAAATATGAAGGTTTTTATAGTTGAAATAGTCCGAGCCACATCCAGCCGGAAGAAAAATTGCAATGTGTTTACCATCCATTGCGCCTAAACAATGCGGAAAATTCCATCTCTTTTCAAACACTTTGGCCACATCCTTCCATTCTTCTTCCGAGCGAGGGAACTGTAAAAAAAATTGTTTCAGGATATTGAAAGTGAAGCACAATCATCCGCAGCCGCCCAGTCAACTTCACAGTCATCTCCGGCCGCCCAGTCAACTTCACAGTCATTTGTGGCCGCCCAGTCACCTTCACAGTCATCTCCGGCCGCCCAGTCAACTTCACAGTCATATCCGGCCGCCCAGTCAACTTCACAGTCATCTTCGGCCGCCCAGTCTACAGTCACCTATAGCCACACAGTTAATTCGAGAGACTGTTCGATTGCAAACACATGATTTAATAGGAGATGACCAAAAAGGAATGCAAATGAAAACCTAACTACTGAAGTTTTACAGTCTGTTCAAAACCATTTGAAAAGGCCAGCAATAGTCAATGATCGATTTGATATTTTTGGAGCAAACGTTGCAGCTAAGCTGAGAGATATCACAAAACAACAACGTATTTTGGCCGAAAAAGTAATTAACGAAACATTATTTCTGACAGAGATGGAAAATTTTACTATTTCACACCAAGTGACTGATTCAAGCAGTGTGCGTTTTACTAATTATAGTTACAACGTTCCCAGTCCCGTTTCACATACTCCCAGCCCAGTACATTACCAGAATTCAAATTTTGAAGGTTCCCAGTCTATTCTGCAAACTTCTCAACAAGGTCAATCCCAACCAATACAAAATTCAGCGGCTAATTTTCTATCTTCTTTTGATATTAATACGAATTAATCATCATCATGATGATAATCAATACGGATTAATAAACCACATCATTATTATGAGAAGTACTAATTAATAAACATTATATTCTAAGTAAATAGTACTTTTTTATTTCTTACCTTAAAATTTTAAAAAAACCTATATTGCTTCACACGTTTCTGGTATTATACAGCCCAAGGCTTGAGATGAAATAATACTAGAGAATTTCAAATCTACATAATTTCTGCCTGTTGCTAAGAACCTCAAAGTAGCTACAAGCCTGTCGGCTGGAATAGCATTTCTCATAATAGTGTCTTACTTCTCGATAATTGGTGCTACCATATTTAGTAGGTGTAAGTACGTATCATGATCCATTCTTAAAAAATTGTGCCAGTATTTTGGAAACATCTTTAATTCTGCCAACAAATTGACATGAGAATGAACTTTTCATTAGCCATTCTTTGTACCGGACGCTCAATGATATTATAGTATTAAAAGAGGTAGATATGTCACTAGCGCGCCGAAAATCAATCGCCTAAATTGAGTCAATTGGTTCCTTTGGTCGTAGTCACTCTCTCGATACGAAAACGGTACACACGCGTTTATTGTTGACAGAATTGCTTACAATTTGATATAAGCACAACATTAAAATGCCGTCTTGTGTTATGGAAAGATGACTAATTACGAAAGTAAAAAATAAACATAGAATTACATACCACAGTTAAGAAATCATGAATTATAACATTTATCTAACAAAATAAATATGTTGCCATGACAACGCTGATCGCCGCCAAGCCGATCATAGATTAACGTATAGAAATGACAAATATGGATGCTGTCTGTTGCGGGATGATCGAGGTAGAATATTTTAGGAAATGATGTAAAAAAAGTAATTGTTGCAGTGAATGTAATAATTTTTAATAAACAAGTGCGTATATAGGTAACTCAACTATCAAACTACTAAAACAAGTTTTAGGGTAGGTAGCGGATGTAGACAGTGAGTGCTATTTGTTTACGTAGGAGTTTTTTCAGTATATCCCTTGCTAACTGCAGAAGAATCAGTGGATCATTTTCTTCTTCTCCCACTACCTTATTGTTATAAACCCTCAACAAAAAGACATTCATAAATAATAAAAGACTATAACATACAAAAAATAATAATTGTAATCTTAAAACTTTTTGGGAGCCGTTGTTAGTAAAATTGTAAAAATGGGACCCTTACTGTATACCTTTCTGTTTTGTTTTGGTGTCTGTATGTTTTTGTATTATTTTATAATATACTAGTGGACCCAACAGACGTTGTCCTGTACACACGTCAAAAATCGGTCCAGCCGTTAGGAGTTCACTAACATACTCATGAGCTGGAGAATTATATTATATGGACGGAATTGAGAATCTAAACCAATCTCAAATTCACTGAAACAAACAAAAAAATCATCAAAATCGGTCCAGCCGTTTAGGAGGTAGTTTAATTGTGAATCTAAACCATTCTCGAATCCACCTGAAGACACACAACAATCTCAAATTCACTGGAACACACAAAAATATCATCAAAATCGGTCCAGCCGTTTAGGAGATAGTTCAATTGTGAATCTAAACCATCCTCGAATCCCCTTGAACTCATACAAAAAAATTTCATCAAAATCGGTCCAGCCGTCTAGGAGGAGTTCAGTGACATACACACGCACACATGAATATATATATAAAGATAAATAATTAATATCATCAATGTGGCTATATATTATAATCAATATTAAATGACACATTATCTACCTAATTTCAATGCAGTTTTACTACTTTATAGCTTTTACTCCATGAACTCATGAATGAATCGTAATTTAGGCATAAAAATCATACCTGATGAATTAACTGTATTTTCTCTATACAAATACGAAGCAATTAGCAAATTAGAGTTATCTCTTTTTCGCTTGCGATAATTGCATTTACTATCCTTCTTTGACGTGTAATTGTAATGTAGTGTGCTATTGCAATGTTAAATTATTCATGTGTGCGTTAGTGAATCATTTTCAAACACCGAATGTTGTCTATTGTCCGAATATTAATCCAAAAACTGCTATAACGTCGTCCATCGAAGCCATCGCTGACACGTGTGCGTCGGCTCCGTTTATTGTACGATCAGATCGTAACGATTTCTTGAAGCGTGTATAGCTTGTATGCCATGTACGATAAGCTGTACCGTTCGAACTGTACAGTCTGATCGTAACCATTTCTCGTAGCGTATATTGCCACCATTCTCTCTTCTGTTAAACACAAAATACGATCAATATTATGTAAAAAAGCAGGGTTGGGCAACAGCGCAACCAAAGAGGAGGCACAAAAAAAGTATATTTGTCTGCTCTGTGTAGGTATATATATTTTAGTTTGACGTGATGATACTTCACTTTTCAAATTCATTCTATATGACAGGCCGCACACCAAAATTGTATGAGTTACACCTTTAATGATAAGTCCGAGAGAAATAAAAGTCTAGCTGATATATTGATATATTGATAGTTGATAAATGATATATTGATAGAAAGATAAAATGAACTGATAGATTCTTAAATGATATGTTTATGAGTTACGCGCGGCGTGATTGATTGCCGATGACGAACTGCTTGTATAAATAGTAAATGACCATAGTTAATGCATGTGGCGTAAAAGTGCTGAAATAACAAATGTACGTGCGTTGGCCCGTACATGCTCCCGGGCCTAAAGATGGGAGATGAAAGATAGTGATGGGAGTGCATGACATGATAACAGGCTTAAATAACAAACATTGTATTTTGATTATAAGATGATTAAATAATGTTACTTAATATTACAATGAGCTAATGTCTCTACGAAAGATTGGCGACGTACTACTATTAACATACCACAATACCTACCACAGTAGACATATTATGTAACAATATCCAAACTAAGCCTAGTTGATAAAATACCTACACGTGCTTACACTTCATTGAAGCAATAGGGTTGTCAGGTTATTTTTCCAACCAACTTTAAAAAAAAGAGGAGGTTCTCAATTCGAATGTATTTTTGGAACGAAGCGTGAAAAAGCGTAAGATTTTTATGTATAGAATATGTATGATGGCTAAACAGTGTCTAATGCAATATTATACATAATGAATGTTAAGTTAGTTTAAGTCTAAATTGATAATTTTACACTCATACTAAAAAGGTTCCATAGTCCATACTACAGCCCGTCTGTATTATCGACACAATAACGCGACCGACCGTACTGGCCATTGGCCACTAACAAAAACATTCATCCATGACTATCTAGAAATAAAACAAGTTTTGAATTAAGAATGAGATATGTCAAATAGCTTTCATTCACTTTCAGTTTAGTATTCAGTCTTAAAAAGTATCATTTGTATTATGTAGCAACTGCCAGCGATATTCTTTATTGCACAGGAATTTTTTATTTATTACAGTGAATAATCTAAACAATAATAAGTTCGAGAAGTGTAAGAATGGCTAGCGCAGACTTTAGAAAAGAAGTAATCCCCGTCCGCCCGAGGAGCGTATATACAGCTCATTCTTATAATAAGGTAATGTTTTTTAATTGAATTGTGAATGAAACTTTAAATTGTTAGTTCCAAATCAAATTTGACTTACATATATAGGAGGAATCGAATTTGTCGGCTTTTCAAGATTACAGCAAGTTTCTTGAGGGCGGACTTGGACAAGCTGAGTTAGTTGGTGCGACAGCTTGGCAGCCCCCGTGGAGGGCCCCCTTGCAACGGAAAGCTCCATTCTACCCAGGTGATGACATCTATCATGCTGACACCTGGAGAGAACTAGAGGTAACTTCAAAATAATAATCTGTAACTAATAAAATGTTACTAATTAATAGGACAGTAGCGTAGGAGTCACCTTTTCATTATGGTAGGTAATTAATATTTAATAATAATAATTAATAATGTCTGAACAGGACGGAGTAAACTTGTATTTGATTTGATTTCTGCGGCTTAAATGTACCTGTAAATGTAGTGCGGATTTCAAGGAACTTCGAAGCACTGGAAAGCGCTGTTTACAGATCGATACTTTACCGATTGACCTCGAAACTCTTGAACGTTAAAAGGTCAGCAACGTTCCTGTAATTCCTCTATCTCAAGAGTATGGGCTGGAGTGATCACTTACCAACAGGTGTCAGTTGATGGTTTGTTAATATATGATTTCGACGTCTTAATTATATTGCTGCCCGCTGCTTGAAGAACACAATATACTTGATTGAAGGCGAGCGTGGACAACTCGAAGTTATGCTTTTATATGACATAATATGCCATAATGATTGTATCGATCTAACACACAACGTATGTGACCCTGTGGGTCATTACTGCTGGCATCCATAGGATGGCATCCTCTCATAACAGAAACTTCCATATTCTAAAATGTCTTATATAGAGATAAGTATGTATATTTCGTATGTGTAATCATAACCTATCACAGTGATTTAAGTGAATTTGTTTCGCCAACACAAAATATAAGTAATATGAGGATAACGTGGTTGATTATACATGTATATATTATCCATTTATATATTTAGATAAAGAGCATAGTAATAATTAAGACCTCATTTGTAATTATTTGTTATTCCAAATAAAAAATAAAAATTAAGTTGAATTGATTGAATTCTATTAATTTTGTGAGAATTAGTTTGTAATTATATCAATAATGCCCATTGTGAAGTTACTGGTGAAGGCGAAGCACATCCAGTTCTTACTGTTGAATAATTTAATAATATTTACAAGGTAAGTGAAAAACATTAATTTGAAAATGGATTTTTAATATCAATCATATGCGCGCTTCTCTACTTATTATTATTTTATGTAAGATTCCAAAAAGAATACAGAATAGTTATGCAATCTTTAGTAAAACACAAATAAAATATTGATAGCTCCACAATGTAATGTTCCCAGAGCCACTAGTCGCTTCTGGGTTTGAATGCCACTATCAGCGATGATTTAGCTGTACTATCTCTATGAAAGAGTGGCGATGAGTTTTTTGCTACTCGTTGATCTTCAAGATTGTGTTTGTGTCAGTCTATTCCGAAGTGGTGGTACATTTAGACTTGAGATGAAATAGATATGAGGTTCCAGGCTGGACGATGGAAGGAAGACCCGACTACTAGCTGACTGCGTCCTGTCTTAATTTATTTTATTTAGTGATCATTTTAAAAACATTTTAAAGTGAATTGGCGAGTGAGTCAGCACACGGCACTTAAAAATCAAGCTCCATGCCCTTCTCGAGGCCACTAAAATTAAATTAACGTTTTCGGCCCTAGTTTGGGAAGGGGCGGGACGATACATCAACAATATTGTGTGGTGAAGTTCGTATGTATCAGGTGCCGTAGCTTAGTGCAGTGTGTTTGTGAAGGTGACGGACGTGGTCGGGGGTGCCGGCTACAACGCATCGGTCACGCCGCACGGCACCATCTGCCTGCGGCTTCGAGATCGTGTCAAGTAAGTGTACACACCTTCAGCATAAAGGCCGAATTAACCACTAATCTACGGCTCTAGCCACTTACTGAGCCCCTAAGTAAGCAATTCGGAGTTGTCGGTATGACTCGAGCTGAAAGATTATTATAAAAATTGTTTATCTTTTTAAAAATAATAGCGGGTTATCAAAAAATATCACGTGTGAAGTAGAAGTTCAACTTATTTATAGATGGTAAATAATAGGGGTTAAAATATGAAATTGCCGTTTTATAAATAATTGACATATAGAACCTTCATGGTTTGAGATTTTTGAGTGAAACTTTTTTCACATGGTACCTATGTAGTTCTTGTTTTAAGAAATGTGCAACATTTGATAGTCGTCCTTCAGTTGATTTTTATTCAGCTTAGACAAGAAAGATGGATACTTCGAAAATTCGAGTGATTTGTGAATACGACTTCCGACGTGGAACTATCGCGGCAGAAACAGCTCGCAATATCAATGTTGCGTTTGGAAAAGGGACTGCTTATGAATTATGAACGCACCGTGCGATTTTGGTTAAAACGCTTTCGTGATGGAACCTTTGATTTGAAGAACGAACCACGCGGAAGCCCACACAGGTGATGAATATAATAATAAATTGAAAGAGATGATGGAAGCCGATCCGAGACAAATTACCCAGGAATAAGCGGTGTAGTATATTCTTCAATATTATCGTCTCTTAGACACGCGTCCACTCACTTCCGTCGCTCACAGCGGACTAACTGTATCACGACCGCACGTGCGCTAGAGATAACATAATGCTTCCTTCTCTTTCACTCGCATACACTTCGAGTACGTTGACTTTGACAACTAGCTTTCAGCTGACATTGATTCATGGTCATCATGAAATCAGATACCCTACATCCCTTCATTATTTTATTAATTTTTGTCTAAGGACATAATTTACAAATTCTTATTTGATCAATTTATTAACACCCTAGCTTCTGATTACATTATTGCAAAATCAACTACAATTTTATTTTTATATATCAGTATGCATAAAACTGTTTATGATCTTCAATTTAATACTGATCATCTTCAACCTCCTCTCCTAAACTTCAACCAACTGCCATTTCTAAATTCTGTTCATCGATTTCTTTCACCCTCCACTATTTTCAAATGCAATATGTTGTTATATCGTTCATCTGTTTCATCGTTCTGTACTTCTACGTCTCCCCCGTTTTTGGACTTTACAGTATGCGTAGCTGTATCAAAATTTAGACTAAGTTTATTCGTTTTATTGGAATTTTTTACATACACCTTATCTCCCACATGTATATCAACATCGCGTGCCCTTCGTCTTTTATCTGCATATTCTCTCCCTTTTCCTTTTTGTTCTTTGTCTTTATCTCGTACATCCATGTCTTCAAAACTTTGTTCTGCAATATCTATCATCGGAACCTTGTCCCTAAATTTCCTTTGAAAAAAATAGCTCTGCCGGGGTTTTCCCAGTTACACTATGTGGCGTGCTATTGTACATTATCAAATACTCCGTCAATGCTTCTGTCCAGCATTTTCTCTCTACTTGGCATATTTTGAGACGTTTAATGATATCCCTGTTCTGTCGCTCCACCTCTCCATTCTGTTGCGGCCAATAAGGTATTGAATTGAATAGTTTTATATCATTTTCATAGCAAAAATCCTTGAATTCTGTACTAATAAATTGTTTGCCGTTATCGGAAGTTATGGAAACTGGATGTCCTAAACGGATGTAAAAATCTCATTAAGTAAGCAAATCATTTTCTTACAGATTTGTCTCGACATGCTTTGATTTCCTTGTATCTCGAATAGTAATCAATTACAACCAAAAGGTAATCACCACTCGGACCTAAAAGGTCTATGGGGATATCAACCCAGGATTGGGTAGGTAATTCACTCCTCTTGAGTGGGTGTGGTGGATTTGGTGCCGATGCCAGTGTGCATCCTTTACAGGACCGTACTAAATTTTCCACATCCTTGTCGTAGTTAGGCTACCAAACTTTCGTTCTAAGTCTCAACTTCATCGCCACCATTCCAGGATGGCCCTCGTGAGCAGCATCGAGTCATCCCATTTTTTATTAAATACGCCCTGTTTCACTTGTTGTATTCCAGCGTCAGTCTTTGAATGTTCTACAATATCTTTTAGCGATACGGCTATTGATCTAGCATGCTCAATAAATATTCTGGACGTAGTCTCTGTATGGAGTCTTATCATGGTTAAAAGCAAATAATCTAGACAAGGGATATATTATATATTGATTATATATTATTATTATATTGATCGCTATATTATTTTTTCCAGGACGATAAATGACATTATATCTATAGGATTGAAGTCTCAGTATCTTGTTGTTTGGATTTTGGACCGAATATAACCTCAAGAGGTTTATGGTCAGTGCTCCACAGCCCACACCAATTTTCAGTTTGGCAATACCGACGTTCACAATCACAGAGTTTTGTTTCCAAACCCAATAATGCGTGGACCACTTTTATTTGTCTGAACTAGGATTGCTCCAAGCAAGTTTTATTCCTTTCCATGTACCAAGATGTCATCAATAAAGTTGACTACCGCTTCGCATTCAATTAAGACCCTTTCGAGATTCTTTGAAACATTTCCGGCGCACAGGTTATGCTAAACATTAACCTCTTAAAACGACATAATCCTTTACCAGATATGAATTTTGTAATATATCTTGAACCGGATACAAGCTCCAATTGATGAAAGGCATCCTTTATATCTAATTTACTGAACATTTTAGCATTTTGGATTTTCGGTATTAGCTGTTCGATGGTTGGTAGTGGGTGATTTTCTCGCTTGATTGCCAAGTTTGCATGCCTCATATCAATACAGAGACGAACATCCCCATCAGCTTTCAAAATCTGCACTACCGGCGATATCCATTCAGACGGTCCTTCTACTTTTTCTATTATATCTTTTTGAAGTAGTTCGTCGTTTTTGAATTGTTTTTTTTTTTTCAAGTGGTATCGGTATTCGTCTAATAAACTACGTGTCCGTTTTGTGTTTTTGATCCCACGTGGATATCTGCATTAAAAGGTGTTAATAACTTGAGAGGAACTTCACTTGCATAACCAACAAATGTTATTTTTTTGGCCTTTTTACTTCTTTTCCTGTCAATGCTTCTGTCCAGCATTTTCTCTCTACTTGGCATATTTTGAGACGTTTAATGATATCCCTGTTCTGTCGCTCCACCTCTCCATTCTGTTGCGGCCAATAAGGTATTGAATTGAATAGTTTTATATCATTTTCATAGCAAAAATCCTTGAATTCTGTACTAATAAATTGTTTGCCGTTATCGGAAGTTATGGAAACTGGATGTCCTAAACGGATGTAAAAATCTCATTAAGTAAGCAAATCATTTTCTTACAGATTTGTCTCGACATGCTTTGATTTCCTTGTATCTCGAATAGTAATCAATTACAACCAAAAGGTAATCACCACTCGGACCTAAAAGGTCTATGGGGATATCAACCCAGGATTGGGTAGGTAATTCACTCCTCTTGAGTGGGTGTGGTGGATTTGGTGCCGATGCCAGTGTGCATCCTTTACAGGACCGTACTAAATTTTCCACATCCTTGTCGTAGTTAGGCTACCAAACTTTCGTTCTAAGTCTCAACTTCATCGCCACCATTCCAGGATGGCCCTCGTGAGCAGCATCGAGTCATCCCATTTTTTATTAAATACGCCCTGTTTCACTTGTTGTATTCCAGCGTCAGTCTTTGAATGTTCTACAATATCTTTTAGCGATACGGCTATTGATCTAGCATGCTCAATAAATATTCTGGACGTAGTCTCTGTATGGAGTCTTATCATGGTTAAAAGCAAATAATCTAGACAAGGGATATATTATATATTGATTATATATTATTATTATATTGATCGCTATATTATTTTTTCCAGGACGATAAATGACATTATATCTATAGGATTGAAGTCTCAGTATCTTGTTGTTTGGATTTTGGACCGAATATAACCTCAAGAGGTTTATGGTCAGTGCTCCACAGCCCACACCAATTTTCAGTTTGGCAATACCGACGTTCACAATCACAGAGTTTTGTTTCCAAACCCAATAATGCGTGGACCACTTTTATTTGTCTGAACTAGGATTGCTCCAAGCAAGTTTTATTCCTTTCCATGTACCAAGATGTCATCAATAAAGTTGACTACCGCTTCGCATTCAATTAAGACCCTTTCGAGATTCTTTGAAACATTTCCGGCGCACAGGTTATGCTAAACATTAACCTCTTAAAACGACATAATCCTTTACCAGATATGAATTTTGTAATATATCTTGAACCGGATACAAGCTCCAATTGATGAAAGGCATCCTTTATATCTAATTTACTGAACATTTTAGCATTTTGGATTTTCGGTATTAGCTGTTCGATGGTTGGTAGTGGGTGATTTTCTCGCTTGATTGCCAAGTTTGCATGCCTCATATCAATACAGAGACGAACATCCCCATCAGCTTTCAAAATCTGCACTACCGGCGATATCCATTCAGACGGTCCTTCTACTTTTTCTATTATATCTTTTTGAAGTAGTTCGTCGTTTTTGAATTGTTTTTTTTTTTTTCAAGTGGTATCGGTATTCGTCTAATAAACTACGTGTCCGTTTTGTGTTTTTGATCCCACGTGGATATCTGCATTAAAAGGTGTTAATAACTTGAGAGGAACTTCACTTGCATAACCAACAAATGTTATTTTTTTGGCCTTTTTACTTCTTTTCCTGTCTTCAAATTTTTTTATTTAATTTCAAATCATGTCTTGTCTGTTATTAAGTTATATTGACATCCTGAATCAATTAGCATCTCTCCTTGAGTTCCACCTACTAAGCAGGTGATTGTATCATTAGGGAGAATATTAAAAACGTAATCAATTTTGTCTTTTATCACGTTCGCTTGCTCTGTAGTTTTAACTCTTTGGCTCGACTTCTTTGATCTTTTCGCGTCTACGTTCTTTTCCGCTTTTGGTATCTTCATTGCTTCGTTTTAGGCCTGTTCCTCTACACTGAGCTTGATAATGTTTTTACATTTAATAAATATTTTTCCTTTTGCTGGGCACTTTTGGGCACCCCGCCTTTTTACATTTAATACATATTTTTCCTTTTGCTGGGCACTTAGCATCAAGAGCCAGATGATTCCATCTACCACATCGGAAACACGTCTTTTTTCTATTATTTATGAATGTCTTTTCCGTCGCTTGTGTATCGATTTTATGAATAGTTTGGTCTTTTCCTTTCTGACTGAAATCACCTAATTGACGCTCTACCACCTCCAGAGTATATGCTTCGTTTATTACTTCACTTAAGGTAATTTTCTCGCCTGCGCGGAGCACTTTCTTCCTGAGTTCTTCCGATGAACACTTTTCAATTATCTGGTCAATCAAACTGTCATCGATATCCGTTAATTGACATTTCAAAGCTTGTTGTCTTAGTCGCACTAAATATTTTTCAAATTTCTCGTTTTCATCTTGTTTTATTTGTCTGTATAGGTGTCTCTCATACCGTTTATTTTGTCTAGGTGCAAAATATTCATCTATCTTCCTTATTGCTACTTCAAACACTACTATGTCACCATCATCTTCTATCGCCTGAACGTAACCACCCGGTAAATTAAACAGTATTTCTTGAAGGTTTTGCCCTCCCCAATGCAACAAACTTGCGCGTTTTTTTGATATACAAACCCATATACAAACTTCGGGTTACGCGCGTCACCCGAATACAACACTACATAATACCTTTCACACAAATGGTACACCTCCGTCGCATCACATCATGTATTACAGGCATCACCTGAACTAAATTATATAACGAAGTCCTTACAGGCATCATCTGGTAAAACACGTATGTCACATCGCATCATGTTTTGACAGGCATCACCTGTACTGAATTATGTTACGAAGTCCTTACAGGCATCACCTGTTTCCGGACTACCAGGCATCATCTGGTAAAACACGTATGTCACATCGCATCATGTTTTGACAGGCATCACCTGTACTGAATTATGTTACGAAGTCCTTACAGGCATCACCTGTTTCCGGACTACCAGGCATCATCTGGTAAAACACGTATGTCACATCGCATCATGTTTTGACAGGCATCACCTGTACTGAATTATGTTACGAAGTCCTTACAGGCATCACCTGTTTCCGGACTACCAGGCATCATCTAATAAAACTTAAGTTGCAATACATCATGTATTTACAAGCTTCACCTGTACTGAATGATATTACGAAATCCTCACAGGCATCACCTGTTTCCGGACTACCATTCAGCATCTGGTAAAACTTAAGTTGCATTACATAATGTATTTACAGGCATCATCTGCGGTTCACGCTACGTACCCTACGTACGTAATAACCCTGAAGTAATATCTCATTGAATCTACATACTTCTATTAAAACTAGATCCAAAATTAAACTACGAAAATTTTATAAAGGGCTGTTAAAATCTTAATTCCTAGTGAGGGTTACCACTTTAAAAACATAACAAATTGTTTAGATTTGCAAGAGCGACATCTCAAGTCAATTTCCTAATATGCAAATATTGGGGTTGAGCAGGTTATCAACTGTAAAGTAGATCCTGTAGATGAAGCCACAACCTGAGAGTTGAACAAAGCAAACAGAAATTTATGACGAGGCGGTAATCGAACGGTTAGCTCAGTGGTTTAGAGCACCGGCACGGAACGCCGTAGGTCGTGGGTTCGAATCCCCCGCATCGTTCATAAAATTTTGTTTTTCAAATTTTATTTGTGTATTAATCCTAGAAGTGGGGGTTATCACTTTAAAAACATAACAAATTGTAAAGAAAATTTCATTTGAATTTAAACCTTTGTTTGATTGATTTGGTTTACACAATTACACAAATTAATATAATAATTAGACACGGTTCTTACCGTACACTTACTTCTTCGTGCAATTCAAAACAATAACGTTAATCGACAAAAGTGAACTGTTTCCTACGGTGTTGTAAGTGGATTATTTTATTTTAATATTTATCATTTGTTTGCTTCATTTAAGTTTTCTAAAAAGCAACTCATCCACAGACACAGCCAATTAAAAGAGAACAAATTTCAAAATCCTCGAAAATTATAACCTGCAGTATCAACAAAACAATTTATCACTTGGTTGTCTCGCATCATAGATAACTATTTAACTACAAAACGAATAGGATGTTTGCTCTTCCGTATTTGTACTTCAAATTTAATTAGTACTCATTCTTTCTTTTTTTTATTTTTTAAAATGATAATAACTCACAGTATCACATCGTCGCCAAAATGTAGTATATTATAATTCAATATTATCGGCTCTTAGACACACGCGTTCACTCACTTCCGTCGCTCACAGCGGACTATCTGTATCACGACAGCACGTGCGCTAGAGATGACAATGCTTCCTTCTCTTTCACTCACATACACTACGAGTACCTTGACTTTGACAACTAGCTTTCAGCTGACATTGATTCATGGTCATCATGAAATCAGATACACTACAAGCGGCATGGTTTAACTTTACCTTATCAATATTTACTCATTTTTTGCACGGTGTGTTCATTAGCAGTCTCCTCTCCAAACGCAACATCGAATAATTTTCGAAGTATCTATATTTCTTGGCTAAGCGGAATAAAAAAAAAACAACTGAAAAATCTCAAACCATGAGGGTTCTATGTCGATTTGAAGTAGGTAGGTTTCATACTTTAACCCGTATTAAAATGAAGTTAGAATTATTGTTATTTTTGAAATCGTTGTCCTCCCGCCGCGGCCCCGCTCTCGCATTTCGCCTCGTCAGGTCGAGCGTGCAACACAAGCACATCTCAGCTATCACAGTATTACCACAGTAGACATATTATGTATCAGAACGATGTTCCATAATTGGGGCGTTGCGGAAGGTTAAAGAGCAAAAAGCGTAAGATTTTTATTTGTATAGTGTATTTATACTTGTACAGTGTCTAATACAATATTAGTCTATAAACGTTTTTTGCACCAAAACTTATTTGGATTTTTTTTTTAATTTTCGTTTAGATATTTTATTTGAAATAATGACTAGAAACTTTGAATATATGTGTTTTTAAACTTTGTCCGTTGAAGTTTCACTTCTACCACAAACATACAAGGGCGGCACTGAAAATTTCGGGAATCAAGGAAGTGGCACAACATTACTATTTAAAAATGTATTTATTGCTTTTCGAAGTATTCCCCGCTAAATTTGACACATTTTTCCATACGATGGAACGAATCATTGAAGCAACCATTCCATTCGGAAGTTGTGGTCTCCAAAATGGCCGTTTTGTAGGCGGTCCACAGCTTCTTCAGGTGATGAAAATCTCTGACCACGCAATTTATTCTTTATTTTAGGGAAAGTATAGAAATCATTAGGGCTTAGGTCGGGGCTGTACGGCGGATGGTCTAATAATTCTATGTTTTCTTGCTCTAAAAACTCTTTTGTTCTGTGCGCGGTGTGAGAACTCGCATTGTCGTGGAGGATGATGCGGCGGTTGCAGTTCTCTTTACGGAGTTCAGAAACGACCTGTGGCAAACAAATGCTAGCATACCATTCTGCATTAACCGTTCTTTGTCCCTCAAGAGGAATAGTCGCAATATGGCCGGTTTTAGAGACAAATGTGGCCACCATTTTTTTGTAACACTCCGTGAAAAAACAATTTTTGTTGGCTTTAACTCATTTTCGATCACCCAAACTGGTGACTGGTTTTTTGTTTCATGCAAGATTATTTGTATTTGTATTTGACTCATGCCAATGTCTAAAGTTGCCTGAATTTCGCGGTATGTCACATGTCGAATCTTCCTCAATCAGCTTACGCACAGCATCGTTTTCTTTGGTGACTGCAGTTTTTGGTCGACCTTGACGGGGATCATCACTGAGCTTTTGACACGTCCACGTTGAAATTCAGCACACCAGCGATAAATTGTGGTTTTGGATGGGGCTTCATCACCAAATGCAGAAATCATCCGGTCAACACACTGTTTTTGTGGTAAACCACTTCGAAGGTCATAATAAATCATCGCTCTAGAATTTTCTCGAGTCAATTCCATTTTCTCAACGACTAAACAAGTTTGACAAGACCTTGTGACAAGACCGAGAATCTTTTTTTAAATAAATAAATGATATTCGATTTTTAAAACCAAAGAGATTTCAATTAAAAAGATTTTAATATGACAGGAACAGTGGAAATATTCCATTCCCGATACTTTTAGTGCAGCCCATGTATGATTGTCTAGACGGGGCAATTATCGTTTTCGTGAGTGTCAATTATTAAGAACCATTAACATCTATATCGAGATACAAGATGGTGGATATGGCTTTTTAATAGAATCAATCAATCAATCAATATAAGTATCATTTTTGGGGCGTGCCAATAACGAATGATGTATTTTGAGATCCAAGATTGCGGATGTCTTTTACAATAAAATCAAAATGGGTATTATTTCCGAGATTTTCGGGAGTGTCAGTGAACACACAATTTATTTCAGAAGTCCGGTTTCAACACCCTCGAGAATCATGAAAACAACGCCCATGATTAAAAAGTCGTCATTTTCAGCCGCCATCTTGGATGTACATTTTGACAGCACTATCTACACACATCAAAAAAGTCTAAGCAACATGCATGATATTACAACGGACCATGCCGATCCTTGTATGAAAATTGGGCTATTCTTGCGTCTTAACCAAATCATCGGTATAACATTAAAAACATTCTCAAGATTAAGTAAAAAAGAATATCAGTGAGATATAAACAGGGAATGTGTAGTTATCTGATTTTTTAAATTTCAATTTACATCAAACTTGTTGTTAGTTTTAGCGTAGGATTGCTGGACTCAACGTTAAACTAAGCAAGAAAACACCCATCACACTAATCACCGACCACAAAAATACGTAAATCCAGAAAATCAATGGGTTTTCCGATTTTTCCAGATGTAATAATTTAATACTTTCCTTTTCCAACGGTCTTGCGATCAGTGATAAGTTCATTGATGACAATGTAATTATGTCAAATTATACAGATATAGACAAAACCTGTCATGACTATTCAACCAGTGTTTCTACATACGATTTTGGTTTTACCCTAGTTTGAACGGTGGCGATGGGTAACTTTAGAATCGTGTTAATAATTAATTATTATTAGTTTTTTATATTAATTGCTGTTTGAATTTAAGTACGTTTTTTTTGCTACGTTATGTCTTGATGTTATAATTTTACCAACCATTTAAATAAAGTTAGCGACAAAATTGAATTGTTAGATATTCTTTACGTCTTGGAGCGACGTCATTTGACGGCAAATGAAATGCAAAGAGCTGTAGGGATGTTCCAAGCGGGAAGTAATCAATCTCAGGTCTCTCGGCATTTTGGCATTCATAGAAGTGTTTTTTGTCGTGTTTGGCAGCGCTATAATAATATAAGGGAACCCGCTGAACAGCATTCAGGCCGTAAAAGGAGTACCACTCGGCAAGACCGGTACGTGCAACTGACTGCAAGACGCCACCCGATGTAAACCGCTCGAGAGATAAGTTTGAGGCTACAAAATTCAAGTGGTGCTGATGTAAGTCCCCAAACTGTGCGAATTCGACTGCATGAGTACGGCCTACGAGCTCGACGCCCAATTAGGTGCCCTCCGATACGTCACGGGAATTGCGCTCGTTGAAATGAATGGTGTAGAGAACGCAGAACATGGACCCAGGAACAATGGGATAAAATTGTTTTCCGATGAGTCGTGATTCGGGTTTAGGCCTGATACAAGAAGGGCGCGAGTGTACCGTCGGCCCGGAAATACTGAAAGGCTCAGGTGCATTCGGTAAGTTCATCCATACAGCGGCTCAACAGTTATGGTATGGGCGGGTATAATGAAGAACAGGCGAACTCGGCTCGTTTTTGTAAATGGAAACATGAACGCTGAAAATTACGTTGAGGATATTCTCAGACCTTATGTCCATCCATTTGCATAAACCTTTGGCTCCGATTTTACGTTAATGCATGACTATGTGCGTTCACATACAGCTCGGCGAACCAATTGAACGGAGTGACAACAACCAACATCTGAAGGATTTGCTGCAATTCCATTGGGAGCGAATACCGCAAGATGAAGATAAACAGTCTCATTAATTCAATGAATAATCGTCGCCGACAAGTTCTGAATAGCAGAGGAGGCCATACTTTGTATTAAATTATCCTATTCTTTCACAAGAAATTCATTTTCTTTAGAAATTTCATTTTGTTAAAAAAATTTTTAGTTGCTTATGTACCTTTAGTATCTACAGTATATTCTAATATTGTCAATTTCTGTTATTAAAATAACTTATAAAGGCAACAGCTGTTATTCTTACATCATAGGACCCTAAAAATATTATTTTAAAAATAAAATAAGTTATAATGTGAAAAACCATCCTAAAATTTAAATTAGTACATGTTGCTTAGACTTTTTTGATGTGTGTATTTTAGGACCCTCGAAAACTATGAAAACGACACCGGTGATGAAAAGGTTGATAATTTCTTGCAGCCGCTATCTTAAATTTTAATTTTGACAGGACTAGCTTGTAATGGTTTCAACACCCACGAAAACCATAAACCAAACCACACTCATAAAAAGATTGATTATAAATATTACAGCCGACATCTTTGTTTAACATTGTGAATAATTATGTTCACGAATTTATTACAATCGATCACACGGACTTATAACTCGAGTACATCTAATTTATAATAATATTAAAACAAAAAGTCATTCATACTTTTAAAAATCACCAGGAAGTTTAAACAGCAGTAAAACATTCAATACGCTGACATTTTTAAAAAGATCGCGTAAATAAATAACAACGTGAGTGTGACACTCGTCTCGTATTGACCGCGAAAACTGCTTAGGGGCCTCGACGATACGAATGTTTGTGCCATTTCGAACGTTATACTCTGTGTTTGTGTATTATTGTGTATGTAGTTAGGACTCTGTGTTCAGGGTGGACATGACGATAGACGGCGCCGTCCGCGTGACCAACGCGAAGAACAACATAATCCTGGCACTGTCGCGGTCGGGCGCGGCGGCTGCGCTGATCCACCCCAACGGGCGCGTGTACCACTACGGCTCCAGGGTCGAGATCCAGGCGCGCCACCACCAGGGCAACAACAAGTGAGTAGCCGCACCCTACTCACACAAGCATTAACTTTAATAATTACTATTGCACTTTTAGTGTAGGGTTTAAATGATCACCGCCAAAGTAGACCGGTTGCCGGTGTTTTAACTATGTTGTACGCGTCTTTTTGAAGATTTGCATGAGACCTATCCAGGACGAATCCTGAAAATACAATACAAGGATAGTGATTCCATAGCCTGGTAGCGCGTGGATGAATGCTTATTATTTAATCTTTGACATTCCTACGTCCAGATGAAGATGGCTAAGTTACCTATCTACCTGGTGCCAAGGTGGACTGGGGTCAGACAGCTCTCGGAGCTCTCTACGCAAAGCTAAGTGATCGTTCCGCAGTTCAGAGTAGTGGATCTCCGACAATTCTGCTAGTAGTCAAATATCCGAGCCGTAGATACGGGGAAGTGCACAAATCAATGTGTAATAAGCTTCTAAATTAGGAAAGTTTGTCAATCATATTGCATATTAGGGTGTAACTTAATAATGTGCTTTGAATTATCAAGTGTTCTAGGTACGTATGTACGTATATCTCGTAGTTCTACGAACTAACTAACGCTGTCAATGTTGTTGAAGCCAATTCGAGGGACTGACCTTGATATCTTCTGTAGGCCACGCCAGTGCGTTCTTCAATTTATATTATGCCACAGGGCAGCTCATTTTCAAACCAGTCTTAATTCTTAATATCTCAAAAATATCATATAAAACGTTTTTATAAAGGAGCTAGCGGCGCGCGCGCTAATCGAGTGCAGCGACTGCATTGTGCTTGTGTGTGATGTGCTTGTGTTAATGAAACATTGTCAGTGTGATGTGCTTGTTTGTTTGTTGTATGCAGGTACGCCAAGATGTGGTACAAGGGTGTGTCGTTCACGGCGGAGCAGTGCGCGCTTGTGTACTTGGTGGACGCGGCCGGCACTCGAACAACAACCGACACCTTCCTCGACATGAGCCAGGACTTCACTCTGAATGTCTTCTACAAGTTAGTGTACATATACAATACTTCCAACGAGAGAAACAGATTCACCAATAACCAGTTGAATCGTCATTAAATTATTTAGATAATTTAAATTACTGATATTGACAGACTTACACAGTTATGATACAGTCTGTGGATCAATTTAAAGCTTTCTGGTAAACTATATTTTGTTTCGTTTTGTGATGCGTAAATAAACAGATGACGGTTTTCCGACCTGCGAACCTGCGTCGTATTACGTCCATGCGCGAAACAGGGAAATTCCCAAGTTGATTCCACAAACTTCCACCGACTTTCCTTGCGATTTATTTATGGTCATCGCAAAGGCCAGACGTACTGGAAAATGTAAACGTTTAAAATGAAATGGTAAATCCGTTGGAATTATTGGTATACGCGGGATCAAGACTTTGTATCTTGTTTGTCCTTTGTATTTTGTTTCCTTTTCATATGTAATAGCGTGGCATGGCAGCAAAGTGCGAGCAAAATTATCAGTTTGACACTTGACTTTGAAGAAACTTATTAATGTTATCGACGGTGGATGTGCCGCTTTTTCTGCCGCATTCAATTCATATTTTACATTTCACATTTAAATAAACTCATTGACCATTTTCTAAATGGACTGCCAAATGGAATACTCTGAAAAAAATATAAAAATTCTAATTAGTTATTTATTTTAAACTATTCTTTCAATTTGATTTCTGAACGACAGGGTCAAATTAAAGGAAAAACAAAATTGTTGTTTTTAATTCCGAGCATTTTCATATATATTCACCTTTTATGACTTCAACAAAAACTTTAAGACCAAAATTAGCCAAATCGGTCCAGCCGTTCTCGAGTTTTAGCGAGACTAACGAACAGCAATTGATTTTTATATATATATAGATAGATAAATTATATATATAGATTTCATAAAAAAGAAACTGATTGATTGATTGATTGATTTGATGTTGATTGATTTGACCAACCGTGTTATAGCAGACCTACGCATGATAACTACAAAATAATAAAATTTATGCCCACAATTAATGATTCTATATAATGCAATTACAGTGGTTTCTATATAAAACAAAACAATATATATATTTCAAGTTACATTCGTAATATTATACAATCTTAATATGAAGAATTATTATTAGATGGACCAGGAGCATCTTTTTTCCATACTTCTTTATCTTCTATACATTCTTTTACTCCTCTACTTTTATCTGTCATTTAAACAGCGACGATCAGTAATATATTATGTACGTACTCTATTGAGTCGGAAAAAGTTTATACTCTATGGCATAAGAAAGATTGTTTACCGTACTTATAATGTCATAAAAGCAGTTGTTTTGGTGCCACATACAACTAAATGTAGATTAGTTGTGGTAGGTTCATAGAAATATTAGATAATACGTAGTATAATACTATATTACATACATATTTTCATGTTCGAATCATTAGAATAAACATTTAAATGGCAACTAAAGAAAAACTTTTTAATTTAATTTGCCAAGATGCTGCTAGGTATATTTTGTAATTTTCAATTTTCCCGCTTTGACTGTATGGGTCCACCTTTGCCATTTCTTGAAAGACAAATGAAACCACTCCACCACCAGAGAGGTATATAGGTATACAAAACATTTCCCGCAAATATAAGAAACTTGAAAACTTGTGTGTAGTGGTATTGTTTATTCATTTAATTTTGGTTTTATTTAAAATTACCTAATAGTAGAAAAAATATTGTACGCGACACGTTGTATAACTAGTCCAAAAAACGCTCGTGGCGTCATTCATTGCGATGCGCAACCCACGCCGTTTGTGGTTTTTGAAGCTCATTATACAACTGTTGCATAAATCTTTATTTAAGAACTACACACTGAGAGTGAGAAGATAGATGCTATTTATAAATGTTGTGGGCAGCGAGTCTCACCACGGGCCGTCGTACGTGAACGAGGCCGTGTCGCTGGTGCAGGGCGCGCAGTACTGGCTCACGGACGACGGTATCGACAACTGGATCATCAACAACGTGCGCGTCAGTCAGACCGCCGACGGACTCGTCAGGATTCATCGCTGCAGCCACAAGTACCAGCTGAGGACCAGCCCCACCAATGGCTCTGCGTCGATCACCAGTCCATTTCTGCACTGCACAGCATCTCTCGGACAAACTCAGCATCTCTTTGTACGGTGAGCGGTAGTTCCAGTTGTTACAGCGTGAAGGAAGTTGCGAGCCCAAGTGCAGTACTTAGACAATATTTTTCAGGTATACATTGTCAAGTTAGCATCGTGGTGAAATCTACTTTTGCACTTATATTTTTTTTTACCTTTAATACCTGATGTTACGTGATCAACGCCGCCCACATTCTCTTGCAACACCAGAGGAATCACAGGAACGTTGCTGGCCTCTAAGGAAAGTGTACGCGCTTTTTTGAAGGCATCTATGTCGGTCGTATCTACCCTGAAACACAACACAAGGAAGCTTTTTCTACAGCTTGGTTGTACGTGTAAGAACCTTCCTTGAAAACCGCACTGTGGAGGAACACCACACATCCACGGTGGGGGATGATATCCTAATTTGTGGCATGTATGGGTGGAATTTGGCGGCAGGAATCAGGTGAAACAGCTCTTCGGGACACTCCCCATGAGAAATGCTGTAGAAGACTTACAATGAAGCGACGTGCCTACGTAACATCAAGTAATCCAGCCTAATCTGAGCTTCTCTGATTTGCTCGCGATCAAATGGTTAAATAAAAACGCCAAACCAGAGATAACAAGCAATACTCCAAATGTGGTCGGACCTACGCTTTGCATAGCGCTAGAATGTTTGCCGACTTGAAGTATTGCCGTGGATTATTTATGACGCCCAACTCCTTCGAAGCCAATTTGCTTAGCTTTGCCCTCTAGATGACCGCGGAATTGGCTATCGCTCGAGATTTCGAGATCCAGTATCCCGATAGTACGCGAGGTTGCTTAATATTATATTTTAATCGTGTTATTATCAATATGGTGTATGTATGTGTGGCAGGCGCGGTGAGCGACGGATGCACTTTGACGGAAACTCTTTCATCGTCCGCAACGCCGGCCACTCCGCCGGCTTCGACGACAAGAACCAGCTGAAGGTGTACTGAGTAAGCTCCCCCGAATGATACCCGCCCGCTACTTTATTGATATGAATGTTGTACAGAAAGTTAACGCATTGCCTAGCTCGCCTCCCCTCCCCTCCCCTTACAAACTGCGGACAAGTCACGTAAATTGAGCGTAGTCAGTTAGTAGAGAGCCAGTAACAGTGAACACATAGTGCTTAAGATTACAGTATCGTTGTAAGTGTTAGATCAAGTCATTGTATTGCCACTTTATGATCGTTTTGAGCGTTTTTATTTTAGCGCACCGTTTATAGCCGCAGTGACATCGAGATAGCTGCAGTGTCGTGAAACGAACGAACATATTTTTGATTAGAATTTTACTTTTAGAGTTTTATTGTATTCATTGTGTTGTTGAACTAGCAACGGTTGAGTTGTTGAATAATGTAGTAAGCAATTGTCGTTAAAATACACTCAATACAATGGATAACTGTAGAGTATAATAGTAAGTCGTACACATGACAGTATGGCTTGGTTGGTGGTCTTCGTAGTGTGTAGTAAACTTAATAAGACTTGTCCCGCAGTGTTCATTTGTACAAAACTTTCAAGTATGTATTGTGTGCATGATGTTATGGAAATAATAAAAATAAAATTTGTAATATTTACCGGTTATTTCATTTTACTTAAGTCGGTCAATCCAAAAAGTTGGAACTGAACAGGATGTATCTTCTGTACTTTTGGATCGCATTTTTCATGGAGTTAGTAGTGACTGGTGCGCCGGTTCCAGTGTACTACGTCACTTGTGTAATAACAAGAAACAATAAATCCACGGCCCGCACCTGCATGCCCTACGCTCTCGCCACAGTAGGCATATTATGTACCAGTCTGGAATCTAAGCGTTGTTGATACTAACGAACCTCAATTCGATTTTTGGAACGAAGCGTAAAAAAGTAAAATGCGTAGTATGTATGATAGCTATACAGTGTTTAATGTAATAATATAGTCAATATGATGACTTTTCTAAAACTTACATTTTTTGGAATAATTATTTCTTTTTAATTTTTCGTTGAGATATTAGGACGTGCTTTATCAGTTACTTTGCCATGCGTCCACCGAGATTTACGTGATTGGCTTTGAGCCCAGGAAGACTCGCCGTCGTAGGAGGGTACTTTCATATTAGTTTCTGTCGAAGTGGTTCCGCAGGCTACCCCACACACGACCTTTCTACTAAGCTGATGGATGGTTACCTACATCTCCCCCCATCTTTCGTTGAAAGTTTTCTTCAACTTCATCCATCTGCTTTTCCACAGTGGCAATCTAGGCGATCTCCTTTTCCACAGCGTCAATACGGGCGGAGTTCTTCTGCACCACGGATAAAATATCCTTGGAGAGGCCTTCATGCAGGCCCCGCAGCTGCTCCTCCTGTCGGTGCGCTTGTACTTGCATCACCGCGGCCATACAAGAGATTAGAATTGCCTTGCGGGCGGGGCAGGCGCGCCACAAATATGAGCGACGGTTCATATCCACCGAAATTAGCTTCACCGGCTGACAGTCGCGCTCATATTGTGATAACGTACGAAACTCCGCGAAATCAATGAATTTTGCCGTCTTGCACTATAATAACGTCTCATAAAAGAAGCCTGGGGGCCTACTATGAACTCTTATTGCGATTCAATTGACAACCTAAAATGAACTGCTTTGCTATTTCGTACCACGACGTGATTAGACCTATGTAATTTCGGTTGACGTCAAATAAACTGATTAAATCGCAATGACGTCAATTGAATGTCAAAAATATCAAATGAATCGTAAATTGATTAAGTTCGTTCATTCATTCGTACCATGAGGTAATATTTCAACCTAAACTGGGTAGCTTATGTTTCAAAGTGAGCTATTCGAAAAATTTGCTACTTCCTTAGAGGAAAGTGAATCGTGTTCTTTATAACTTATTAAAAATAGTGAATAAATACAGAAAAGGAAAATTTTATTGATGTAAGATGAGATGAGAATACTTTATTGGACTTTTTTTGTAAAGCAAAATACTGAAAATAAATACCGAAAATGAAAAATCTAAAGACGAGGCAGTAAGGGCCCGGGCTATAGCCTGTTCGCAAGAACGAATTAAACAAAACGTACTCTGTGCTCCTGTCAAATCAAACATCAATGGAGGTGCGTTCATAACTCGTTATTTTTACGAAAACACCTAAGCACACAGTTAATTTGTAATTCAAAGAACAAAATTTAATTATATTACTATTATTTAATAAGTACAAAAAAGGGCTTCTTGGTTTATAATTTGACACTAGCGCAATTTTAAAATGTATTTTTAGTATTTTCTTCGCAAAAAACCGCTAAAATCATATTATTTTAGATTTCGAAACACAACGGATATGGTTCGTGTAAGAGAGACAAACTTATGCAACGACTGTAGAGCGTCATCTCTCTCTCACACCGCGGACCACATACAAATTTATTTCGTTCATTCTACATAAGCGATCCAAACACCATTCAGTAAAAGGCACTTCATGGTACGAATTTGAGCGATTCAGTTTAGGTACCTAAACTGAATTCCATCGGAATCGCATCGCTTATTAAAAGTTGATGGTAGGCCCTCTGGCCTGTTGTGTAGCCCGTGAAGGGATTTCAACCACTGGTAAATCCAAAAATCTTCAAATACATGTAATATTTGTAAATATTAAATATAACATAATAAGTATAAATATATCGTATCATAAATATTAGTTTGCGTATCGATAGAGTTGTACCTAATTGTAAATATACGCGGAATAGGTAAAAAAGGCTGAAAAGGTTAAAACCGCTCCGCCACTATGATTAAACAATCATACTTAAACCGTTTAATACGTTCACCACTTGTAATTTTTTTTATTGCTTATAGTTTGTTTAAAGTGCATCAGGAAGTAGCACGATGCACTCGGTGTTATAATGCCGTCTTATGCTATTATTACTTGTAAGGACCAAAATTCAGACTTCGAATATCGACCGACGAGGCATATCTTTTCATTGGTAAGTTAAAATTAACTTTAGTTTCAAAAGTGTAGCAACGAATATAAAATATAAAAAATGCTAGAAACCATGCCTTTGATATACACCTAACAAAAAACTCGCTTCGTCATGTCGCACGTGCGACACAAGCACATCTCATCTATACGGCAATAGCGCACTAGCGGCAAGGCCGCAGCGGCCGTGGGACATGTCTTGTGAAGACTACGCCAACCGAGATTTAAAAAGGATGATGTGGGAAGAGATCACAGAAATATTTGGTAGTGAAACATTAACAATAACTGAAAAAAACGAACTCGGTAAGTAATGTTTATTTTATTGTGTTCTCAGAGCTACTCAATTTTGCCACGGGAGTTGCCCTTCACCCACGAAGTAGTCAGCAAATAGATCTCTGTTTTGTGTAGATGTTCTATTTCCTCTTGAAGGCTGGCAGGGAGGTATTCCTTCAATAGTCGCAGGAATATACAACGTGTCTTCGAATTTGTACCCATCTCGCTCCCGCACATAGTTGTGAAGGACGCAACATGCTTTTATGATTGCAACAGCAAATTCTCTGTGATCAAGAGGACGATGAAAAATTCGCCACTTGTTGGCTAGTATCCCGAAAGTACATTCTATGTATCGGCGCGCACGGGAAAGGCGGTAGTTAAAAATTATTTTCTTGTCTGTCAAATTTCTTCCGGCATATGGTCTCATTATATTTTCTGACAAAGAGAATGCTTCATCAACAACTACGACAAAAGGCAGAGGCACTCCTGTTTCAGTTATCGGTCTCTTGTCTGGCATGTCTAAATCATTATTTGTAAGTTTTTCATAAAAATGTGAGTTCTTGAATACCGAGGAATCGCTGCATTTTCCATATGCGCCGACGTCTATGCATATAGTTTGTAGTTGGCATCGCATATAGCCATCAGCACAATAGAGAAATAGTTTTTGTAGTTATAATATAGTGACTCTGTATGGGTCGGCTGAATGACTGTTATGTGCTTTCCGTCCACAGCTCCAGTACAGTTAGGAAATTGCGAACTGTTCCTAAATCCTTACTTACACTTATTTTTAGCCAATTGTCTTTATCGAGTTGTGGAAAGGCAATGTCTTTTATATTTTGCCATATGGCGACGCAAACCTCAAGTACAATTTCTCGAACAGTTGTGTGTCCAATGCGAAATGAATGATTTAGTTCTCTGAAGGAGCATCCAGATGCTAGGTACCTGGAACAAACAAACACGTTATGATAACTTTTTTTTTCATTTCCAGGTAATTCACTCCAAAAAAATTAAAAAATATAAGGGACTCATTCCTCAGGGAGCTACGACGTGTCAAAGGCGCAATAAGTGGCGCCGCAGCGAAACGTAAATCTCCCTATGTATATTTTCAACACCTGATGTTCCTTAAAGATACGGTGGAACCGAATACAATAGAATCTAACTTAAATGATGCGGAAAATATAGTTCCTCCCATCCCCGAATCAGTATCTCATGGACAACCAAGATCAAAGAAGAAAGAAAAAGGAAGACAATAATTTCGAAAAAGAAAATCTTGTTTCGGTTTTAAAAGAAAGCATAAATTCAAGAATTCAACGTGAATCAGCTCTCGAAGACGACACTGACAGATTATTTATGCTTTCCTTAGTAAAGGATTTCAAAAAAATACCCGAATCTGCGAAGCTGACAACCAAGATGGAAATGATTAATCTAATCCACCGAGCTCAAAGTGGAAGATATGATCCAATCCACTATGAACCTATGACCAGGCACAGCCAACCTACTTACCCTCGAAGCAGTTATACCAACCATCAGGAATATCAACAGGTATATTTTACTAAGCAATCGGATAATGGACCACTTGCCACAATGAGATGCCGCCCTTCTCTGTCACGTCCCAGTGAACTGCCGCCGCCATTGGATTCAGGAAGAGAAGAAAATTCTATCCAATCACCCGAATCAAACTACTCTCAGGCCTCGCAAGAGTCAGAAATAATTCAAACGTTTTTTAATAATTATTGAACAACTGCATCTTTGATTATGATAATAAAGTACTTAAATACTTTCATGCACCTACTTGTTTTATTTATCTACCTGCATCCTTTTTCATTAAACAGACACGGGGACCGTAAAGAAATAATTTGAATAAAAGTAGATAGGCATAGGCTTACCTTAAAGTTACTATAAGTTTTTCCTTGGCAGAAATGCAGGGGCGAAATTTAGTTACAGTGCCGGTGATTGATGAACTTAATTTTCTTAACAGTTCTTCAAACGAAGACTTGCTCATCCGCAAATAATTAAAGAACTTGTCATCATGTTGCTGGAGGTCGGTGAAATAAGTATGAAATAATCCCTTTGTTAGCCTTTCACGTAGCAAGGGATGAACCCAATATTGTTTCCTTTTCTTGTTCCGCTTCTTACTTATAAGATACAAAAGCACTGCTATTTCCTCAACGTCCATTTTGAAGCGCGCTGTATGTGCAACTGACAGTCATAGCCGCGGTTCTGGCTGCGTTGCAAATCGCAACCCCTGCGGCCGGGCCGCGCGTGGCCAAGCTGCGTGGTCGCTAGTGCGCGCCTGCTCATAAAGTCATTGTATGTAGTTACAAACTTATCTTGGCTGACACCGACTCCAAAAATACTAATAACTATAACTACATTATATTGATTATTGAGTAATAGAAGAATAAGTAATTTCTTTAAATATACACACATCAAAAAAGTCTAAGCAACATGTACTAATTTTAATTTAAGGATGGTTTTTCACATTATAACATTGTATTTTATTTTTAAAATAATATATTTAGGGTCCTATGATGTAAAAATAACATCTGTTGCCTTTATAAGTTCTTTTAATAACAGAAATTGACAATATTAGAACATACTGTAGATACAAAGGTACATAAGCAACTAAAAATTTTTTTTAACAAAATGAAATTACTAAAGAAAATGAATTTATTGTGAAAGAATAGGACAATTTATTACAAAGTTTGGCCACCTCTGCTATTCAGAAATTGTCAGCAACGATTATTCATTGAATTAATGAGACTGTTTATGTCTTCTTGCGGTATTCGCTCAATGGAATCAGTTTCATTTTCAATGGAATTGTAGCAAATCCTTCAGCTGTTGGGTTGTTGTCACTCCGTCAAAGTCATGCAGTCGATTTCGCACTGTTTGGAGACTTACATCAACACCACTTGAATTTTGTAGCCTCATACTTATCTCTCGAGCGGTTAACATCGGCTGCCGTCTTGCAGTCAGTTGTGTGTACCGGCCTTGCCGAGTGGTTGTACTCCTGTCCTTTGTATTATAGTAGAATTAAATTAATTTATGAAAAAAAAACAAAACATATTCGTTTTTTTTACAACCAGCCAGTATGTCATCAATAACAAAAAAGCATACATACATATTCACTTTTCTGTGAATAAAGACTTAGAAATTAATTAATATAAAGGATAAATTTGTAATATAATGCATGTTGCTTAGACTTTTTTGATGTGTATACAATGATATTATAGTATTAAAAGAGATGGATATGTCACTAGCGCGCCGAAAATCAATCCCCTAAATTGAGTCAATTAGTTCCTTTGGTCACTCTCTCGATACGAAAACGGTACACACGCGTTTGTTGTTGATAGAATTGCTTACAATTTGATATAGATCCAATATTAAAATGCCGTCTTGTGTTATGGGAAGATGCACTATTTACGAAAGTAAAAAAAAAATCATAGAATTACACACCACAGTTAAGAAATCATGAATTATAACATTTTATTTGATTTCATTATTTATCTAATAAAATAGATATGTTGCCATGACAACGCCGATCGCTGCCAAGCCGATCATAGATTAACGTACAGAAATGACAAAATATTGATGCTGTCTGTTGCGGGATGATCGAGGTAGAATATTTTAGGTAATAATTTTTAGTAAACAAGTGCGTATATAGGTAGCTCAACTATCAAACTACTAAAACAAGTTTGAGGGTAGGTAGCGGATGTAGACAGTGAGTGCTATTTGTTTACTTAGGAGTTTTTTCAGTATATCCCTTGCTAACTGCAGAAGAATCAATGGATCATTTTCTTCTCCCATTATCTAATTGTAATAAACCCTCAACAAAAAGACATTCATAAATAATATAACATACAAAAAATAATAATTGTAATCTTAAAACTTTTTGGGAGCAGTTGTTAGTAAAATTGTAAAAATTACCTTACTGTAGATACCTTTCGGTTTTGTTTTGGTGTCTGTATGTTTTTTTATTATTTTATAGATAAATAATTAATATCATCAATGTGGCTATACATATGTTATAATCAATATTAAATTATTTTTTTATAAAATCAATGTCACATTATGTACCTAATTTCAATGCAGTTTTACTACTTTATAGCTTTTACTCCATGAACTCATGAATGAATCGTAATTTAGGCATAAAAATCATACCTGATGAATTAACTGTATTTTCTCTATACAAATACGAAGCAATTAGCAAATTAGAGTTATCTCTTTTTCGCTTGCGATAATTGCATTTACTATCCTTCTTTGACGTGTAATTGTAATGTAGTGTGCTATTGCAATTTTAAATTATTCAGGTGTGCGTTAGTGAATCATTTTCAAACACCGAATGTTGTCTACGTAGCCTACCTATACTTTTAAATATCATTGTGTGTGTGTGTATATATATATATATATATATATATATATATATATATATATATATATATATATGTCGTTAAATCGAACTTTCCCCCTTTAACACGAAATATGAGTTAAGTCGGCTTGGTCAACAAAGGTATAATTAGTTTCAATATTTAAACTCAACAATTATAGCACCCAATAAGTACGAATTGAATTGATGAATTGAAACGGATAAAAAGCGCAGTGAGTTGTGCGTGCGACTCCGCCGACAGCCTCATCACGACTTACTAAAACCTCTTGACTAGTTATGTCATCGGTTATGAACGACACTTTTGACATCAAATACTAAGCGTCACTGTCAAACGACATGACACACGTCCGCAATCATCAGACTCGGTCATACTGACCATATGAAACGACAAGTAAGGATAGCTTCGTAATAGCAGAAACAAATGTAACTAAAATATGGATCACACAAAATCATCAATCACTAAATACATTACGTTACATCTACATTTACCACAACTGGCTCTTTACTCTTCATATCATCATCATCAGACGGAAGACGTCCACTGCTGCACAAATAATAATAATCTTTTTACATAACAGCTGATATAAACAAACGATGCAGAAATGGCTGAAAGTCTATTATTGCATAACATTATCGCGATCTTAAGTCAATAGAATTAACACTTTCCTTATAATTTCTACATACACTGACGTCAACAAACCATCACCATGGCAATATGCCTCCATCGAACACATGCCACAACATCGGGGCACGCCTCCATCGAGCGTCCCCACAGGAATGCCTCCATCGAGCATTCCACCTGTGCCTCCATTGAGCACAGGCCAAAACCTTGGAAAAATTACACAACCTAAAGCACAAATGATGGCGAAAAATAATGTACTCAAACTCGTACTAGATCCGTAGACACGACCTATATCACAGTTATGTTGTCACTAGACCTTTGAACTCGGTCAAACTACACAAAATCAACAAAAGTTTAAAACTACCATGTCAGCGGATAATTTTATTCCAACATTATCTTTTCGTTTAGATTTTTTTTTAATGAAACTCACCAACAGACACAATCAATTAAAGGGTACGTATTCCACACAACACGGTATACTCAAAAATGATATTGGCAATTACATTGAATATTTTTGTAATATTTAGCTGATCTCTTGTCCCGTCTTATCATTGTATTACGAAACTGACCTTCTAATTTTTTTCATCTGAAATTATAATTATAATCATAAGTTGTATCCTGATTCTTAGCTACCATCGAATTCGTACTCGCTTGAGAAGGTCGCGGAATGGGGTGTACGCGCTTATAGACAGTCTCTCAAAGAAAAATTTAAAGAAATAAATATTATGACTGTTCATTGTCAGTACATTTATGAAAATTTAATATACGTTCACAAAAATCGTCACCTTTTTGCTCTTAATAGTGGTTTTCAATATTATAACACTAGAAATAAGGGATTGCTTGTAACTAATTCTAGTAGGCTTCATAAGATACATAATAGCTTTTATTTTTATTTTATTTTGTTTTACTTTATTAAGAAAACCAACAGCATATTACAGATTAGATACACAACTAATAATATTTTACAATAATAATGCCAATAACAGGTTTCCCTTATATTATATTATATTAAATTTCGGTTTCCGAAAAATTTCAACATGGTGCGATACCTACTAAACAAAAATGAGATTTATCTTGAGATTATATAGGTCGTTTCATTACATAAAAAAAAACTGTTACTAAATATATACAAAAAGGTAATACATAAATATGTATACTATATGTGGTAAAATAAATAAACATATTATTATATTATGTTAGTGCATCAGTTACTTAGATGTAGCATTGAAAGTAGCTATGATTTCTGATTTGAATTTAGATTTATTTATGGTGAAAAGATCTACGTGACTGAAGGTTGTGTTGTAAGTATGTATTACTCGTGATATGAAAGTGTTTTTGGAATAATTTGTATAGTGGTTCATATAGTAGATTCGTGTGCCTCGTGCGGGTTGACGGTGTACAGTATGATATTTTAGAGGTCAATTTATCACAGTCATCAAAGCTGTTCACAATATCAAATAGTAGGCTCATATCAAGTAAAATGCGTCTCTGCTCCAACGTTAATAGTTTGTGCGCTTTACAACTGTCATAATAAGAGCCGGTGTGTAATTTTTTACGGTAGTTTAGTTGGTTTAAGAAATTTTTTCTGTATACGTTCCAAGCGTTCATTGTAAATTATATATTGTGGATACCATATTGTACAAGCATATTCCAGAATACTCCTGACATATGCATAGTAGATAACTTTAATAGGTTCTATATCAGAAAATGGTTTGCACGTGCGCAAGACAAAGCCCAGATTTCTTATGCTTTTTTTTGCTATGTTGTTAATGTGGTCGCAGAGTAACATTTTGTGATCAAAATATACTCCGAGGTCGCGAACATGTTTGGATTTCTGTAAAAGTGTGCCATTTAAGGTGTAGTTATAGTCAAACGGCTTTGATTTACGCGTATAACTGATTTGCACGCATTTGAGTATGTTGACTGTAATGTTGTTTCTTTTATAATATTCAAAAAGACAGTCGAGATCCTTTTTCATCAACTGACAATCATTTATAGATTTTATACTACGATATATCTTCTTATCGTCAGCATACATAAGATATTCAGAGTTAGCTAAACAGGAACCGATATCATAGAGGTATGCATTATAAAACAATGGCCCTACATGCGAACCCTGTGGTACACCGCAGGGAATATCAACGAGATCAGACCTGTAACCACCAATCACAACCGCTTGAGATCTATTTGAAAGATACGACTGTACCCAACCAAGTAAATCTCCATGAATTCCAAGGAGCTGCAGTTTGTGGAGAAGGATGACATGATCCACACGATCGAAAGCTTTTTCAAAATCAGTGTAGATCACGTCAACCTGACCACCACGTTGCATGTTAGAAAGTACATAATCGGTGAAGCACGCCAGGTTCGTGGAAGTCGATCGCCTCCTGAGAATACCGTGCTGTTCATGAGGAATGGATTTAGCAATTATATGATAAATTGAATTGTATACGATAAGTTCGAGTAACTTAGCTACAGTGCATAGCATTGAGATACCCCTATAGTTCTCAATCATTGTCCTGCTACCTTTTTTGTGAACAGGCACGATGCATGCTGTTTTCCATCTGTGTGGAAAGATACCTTCACTTAGAGAGCGATTGAATATGATTGTTAAGGGCAGGGCAAGACTTTTTGCACACAAGTGCCAGAATGTGGAAGGAATACCGTCGCAACCAACGCCTTTCCTAGTGTTAAGGTTTTCGAGCATCTTAAGAATAATGGTGGGATTTGTTCGTACACAAGAGTATGCGTCTAGCCCATGAGAGACGTTTTCTGGAAACTGATCCGTCTTATGGTGATTAACGAAAGCGTTTTTAAAAAATGAGTTAAAACCGTCGCAAATCTCTTTCCCATCCAAAAATTTGTCGTTGCCCATACTTAAAGACTTACGGTAACTGGAACCCCCTCGAAGAGCTTTAGCAAAAGTCCAAAATAATTTAGGATTCGATTTGATATTGACCTGGCAGTTTGAAGTAAAGTTATTGAAACATTGTTTTTGTACACGTCGCTCCCTACAGCGAAGCAATGTGAATTCGTCATAGTCTGTTGGGTTACCGTATTTCTTCCATCTTTGGTGAGCTTTGTACTTCTCCCTGACAATTTTTTTAAGAGCAGAACTGTATCACTTAGGGTACGATCTACTCGGTTTTGATTTACGTAAAGGGACGTACTTATCTACACAAGCATACAAAATATCATAAAAAACATCAACCGTCTCATCGATAGTGCCTGTTCGCAATAAGCTAGGCCAGTCATGTGCGCTCAAATTTTCACTAATACTGGCGTAATCAGCTTTATAAAAATTTCTCATAGGAATAAAAGATTCACGTAGTGGCTGTATGTTTAAGTCTGTTATGTTAATTGTAAAAGGAGGATGAGCACGATCTACGTTAACCAGCGGAGTATGGTTATGACATATTAGAAGTGGTAGGTTTGAAAAACATAAATCTAAAGTATTGCCTGCGTGGTTTTTAAGAAAGTTAAATTGTTTTAAATTTATAAATTCTAACTCCTCCACTAAGTGCATGCCAGCAGCCTGCACTTCTTTGGGGCCTTTTTTTAAGAATAAAGGACAATCGTTTTCCCAGGAAATACAGCTTAAATTAAAATCTCCAATGACTAGATAATTTGAATTAGTATGTAAATTATTAACAAACAAGACTTGTTCTACTAAAACATTTATATTATCGGACATTAATCGTGGTTCAGGTGGTATATAAACAGCGCAAATAATTAAATCCGAATGAGAACCGCAGACACGCATAGACAACGAAACCCATATTAACTCGACAGCGATAGGCTTAATAGACGCGCTCGAGTCGAGTTCCAACAGTGTGACACCTAAAGTTCTTCGCGTTAATATCATGACGCCGCCCCCAGTGCTCTTGCCAGTAGAAGCTAGGTCGCGGTCCGCTCGGAACACGTCGTACCGGTCGTCGCAAATCTCGGCGTCAAATATTCCGTCATGCAGCCATGTCTCCGTAACTATGATAATGTCGAAATCGTTACATAAAATACTTTGCCGCAGTTCTAAGTACTTCGTCCTAAGTCCGCGTACGTTTTGGTAGTACACGGTTAAGTCCTTATTGTTCATTATGACGACGTAAAACGACTAAATTGTATAACTATTACAATTTTTGAAAACGTTCAAGGATAGACGTGTCTGTAAAAAGCATATATACCGATTTCTAAAATATATCTATGAATCATGTTTCCGTTTTGGTTAATGTTAAAAAACAATTTCATATATTTTTTTAACATACGCTTAAGTGAGAGATTTTTCATAATATGAGCTGCAACAGATTCATAAAATAAAGTCAGATAGCTTTGTAATATTAGGCAGTTTTTCAAGATGAACATAATTAATTTAGTAATAATTATATGTAATATTTGGTCTTGTATAATACCAAATTCTATAATTATTAATCTTAATGCATTCATAGTAACTAAAGATTGTGTGTGATTTACTACATACAATAAAGTCAAGTTCATTAAACTTTTTAAACAGTACATACACAAATAATTCTCCACAATATACGCAAGTGGTATGCAACAAAAATTCGAAATACCTACAAAGATATATACAAAGGCACGTAAACGATAATAGTATTTACGTGTGTTACTATAATAGTCAAAATAGTATACAGATGATCGCAATGTTTTAGCAGAATCAGGTAGGTAGAACAACAAAATAGTCAGAAATACATTCAGTGAATAAATTAATAGTATTATACTCCGCTCACTAAATAATGGTGCGAGACTGTTATGTGTTGTAGGTAGTAATTTGTGTTTAAAAATATTTAATGTATTTTTTAAGTAGTTATAAATAGTTGATTTCATAAAAATAGACTTTGATAAACAGTTCAATTGTAAATTTTGTTGCATATTAAGAAGGAGAAAATAAAAAATATAAACTATATTCCAAATAATTATCCTATGTACCAATATAACCATGTGAGAAAAATACCAAGTCACAAGAAATCTGGTGCTGCAATAATTATTGTGTAAAATCAAAGATCGCACCAATACAAAGCGCGTGAACCATAACTTGTTTATGCGCTTAATACAATACCTTCTGGTCAGTGGCGTCAAAGAGTAGTAATTATAAATAGAGAGGCGACAGAATTTTGAGTGGTTAGTTGTACATCGAAACAGATAAATTGTATAAAAGTGTATGGATAATAGAGAGATAAGTTTGATAACATATAAATGTATAAAATAAAAGTATATGTTTGAATTACAAAAACGAACTATACAAAGTGAAAAAATAACCTGGGTGATCGTGTTATTATGCATTAGGAATTTACAATTTTCTTCAGGTCCTCTTCGTCCACTATTTGTATAGCATGAGTGGTGTCGTTTTTTCTGGTATAAATCCTTCCGTTTTTTGTCCAAACAAATTGATACAGCCTCTGTTTCTCTAAATCTCTGCATTTCTTGTATAGTTGTTTATTATACGGGGTTAGGTGTTCGTTAAAGAAAATCGGTTTTGGGTCTATAGGCAGGTCTATGTCCTTGGTTGTCAGTCGAAGTTTCCTGAGTTTCGATAATAATACATCTCGTAGTAAGCGGGAACTGACCTTTGCTACGATGTTGTTGTGTCGTCCTTGTATTTTAACTTTGGGTGTAACTCGGTTTATATGAACGATATTTTTCTCGTCGAGAGCGACTCCAGTGACCGCAGCTATTTTCAGAAAGATGCTCATCAAATTTTCGTTCTTGAATTCGTGTAATCCGACTATTTCTAAATTACAGTTCCTGTCTTGTTGTTCTTTATTATTAATGTCGTTTCTCAGGTAACGGTTTTGCTCTTTGATATTCGATATTTCTTTTTCCAAGTTGATGATTTTCTTAGATTCTTTACTTAAGTTTTGTACTTTAATCTCAAAATCATCAACTTTATTGCACGTAAACTGCACTGAATTTTTAATTTCATCTATCTTGGACTGCATTGATCGATGCTGACCTTCTAAATCACGTATAGAGACTGACATACCTTTTCATTCTTTTTTCACTTCTGTGATGTTAGAGCTTAAATTCTGTAAGTCAGTTTTGATGACAGAGTTAAGATTGTTGTTAATTTCTGAGATTTCTTTTTGTATTTCCTGCTTGAAGACTTTGAAATTATTCATTAATTCCAAACTGAACTGCTTGAAAATTACTGTGAAGTCATCCCCGTGTTTTCGCTTTCTCATTAAACTGCACACAGGATCATCAGTTTTCACTTTCGACAGATCTGAATCTGAGTTATAATGATGAGGCGGTGATCGCATCGTCGACATGTTGATTCTGTGTATTTTCCGTTGTTCTGTGATCACAGTGCCAAGAGATACTGGGCGAGTGTGAGATTCAAATTGCAAACTATATTACACAATTTTGTGACTTATTGTAACAGCTTAAAGCAGAAATTTAATTGACCTTCACTTTAAAATATTTAATAAAAATTGTTAAGAAACCGAAACGAGAAGTCCGTAGCGTACGAGCGCACCGCGTGTAGCTTTAAGGGTAAATGTATACACTTCTATAATAAAGTCCCAGCCACTGTTCAGGCATTATCTATAAATAAATTTAAATGTTTTTATAAAAAAATGGCTCTGTCGTAAATCCTATTACTCCACTGCTGAATATCTAAATGATCGGACAGCCTCGGATTTTATAGCGAGGGAAATTACTGTACAATATTGTATATTTTTATTGAAAAGAGCGCAAAAAAAGAACGCTGGGAGAGTTTCTTGCGCCGCTTCTTCTCTCTCAGAGCGCCATTTGTTTCCGAAGCGGTAGTAGTATCTAGTAGTATAAAAAAAGACATCAAAAAGAATTCTAAAGGAATCAATTTTCAGAAAATAAATGCCTTTTAAGGAATTTGACAGGATTTTAACTCCAATAACGGTTATAGTAAACAACACAGTTTTAATGATTGGGCAAAAATGGGTATCCACATAATTCGTAAACGCTTATATGAACTTATGAGAAACATTACAATAATAATGAAGCATTCAAAATATATATAAAATAAAATGCTCCAAACTTTTTAAGGTTATTTGTCATGAAGGGAAGAATGTTTCATTGCAGTTAAAATTAACATTAAAAACAGTAATAATAAAGTAAAAGGAAGTCGGAATATATAATAATGAAAGGTAGGACAAGTTGCCGTAACACTTCTGTGTTTAAAATTTAATAATCGCTTTATAAATTCGGAAATAGAAATGGCAAATAAATTTGATAAAGTCTTCTCTGAAATCCCAATTAATACGACCAAAGACCTAAACTCTTCACCAAAAGCAGCACAAGATTTGCTTAAATTACATGTACCAGTATCTTCCATTGATTTGAAATTTTAAGTTTATCAGCGATAAACTTAAAAATCTTCAAATAAATTAACCTAAAAAAAATACAAAGGACCCATGGGGCCTCGCGAATTAGTGTCCTCCCGCCGCGGCCCCGCTCTCGCCTCGCGCCCCCTCAGCTCGCGCGTGCGACTGAAGGACATCTCACCTATAACTATAACCTTGGCTGACATCGATTCGAAAAATATCAATAATCTTAACTAGAATATTAGATTAATTAATTAGATTGTATAAAATACGCGATTATTTTTATACTCTTTAATGCATATTATATCTATTGTTTTGGAATAGTGTTTATGATGTCGGTTGTTTTTTTTTGTTTCTGATATTTTGTCTATATATATAGTTGTGGCGTCACAACTTTTAATAACAATACGGAGGTTCTTTCCTCATCATATATATAATTTGTCTAAATATGTGTAGATATACCAAAGTTTTCAATACAGCAATGAACGTAAGCCTATTGTAATTTTATTACAGACGGTTAGAAATTCTGTTACAGGTTTACCTTACTGTTAGTCTTTAAACCTTAAGACAGCAACCCTACCTATATTGATTTTTTGTTATTGTATTTGTTAAGTATCGGTACCTATATTAAAAATAAATATTTGTTAGAAATAAGGTTTATGTTAAAAAAAAAACACTTTTATACAGAATTAACAGATTTATTAATAATGACAAAGTAAACATCTCTAAATAAACAGTACAAAAAAAATTGTCACATTTTTGTGACATTGCCAGACATTGGTATATACCTATTGGTATAGACTAGAAAAAAAACTAACAAAATTCTTAAGAAAAATTATTTTTAAACAAAGCCATTAATGAACGAACTCTTTATAATTAACTTTTAACTAAAACATAACAATAAAATAATTCGAAAAATATTTTAAATTCTTCAGTCAGTTTAAATAGACAGTGAAAGCAATCATATAAGTGTAAGTAATTATAAAATTTATTTTTGTGTATGAAATTTAAGAAAGCATTTCTTATCCTTGGTCAAACACAATCTACATTGACATTTCATGCAGACCATTTTAGTCTTCCTGCATAGCCTACAACGACCTTGTGACCCAACATCAGGTAAATGGTTAATTCCATCAAATCTAGACTCCTGAGGTGGTCCCGGAACAAGAGGTGTATGTATGACCCTTACATCATTACCAGTGTTGAGCGTGTTAATGAGGTAAGTATTAGCTTTCATAAGTGCCTTGGCTACATACAGCTTAAAAGGTTTTAAAGCTATGTCTTTATCTCCAACTTCTGAGCAGTTTCGTCTGTAAAGTAGCCACGCATTATTAAGGGCAATATCTAACAAATGAAAAAAGATATTTATGTACCACTTGTGAGTCTTTGTCCCTGTTCTATAGAGAGCAATTAACATATCAGCCTTGTCGACCGCATCCATCTTTTTATTATACTCTGCAATAACCTTTGGGCAGTCAACATTCACTGTTTCTTTCTTTTCTTTATCGTACCTTGATATAGTGCCAACTGGTTCTACCCCACAGTAAGAACTTACAAGGTTGACGCAATCGTTGTCCACCCACTTTACTATGGTGATTTTATTCTTATTATCGGTCATCATTGCATGGCTACCACGAACGTTTCTTCTTCAAATCCTTATCCTTAATCATATCAGAAACTCGGATCCTATCTTTTCTTATAGTAACAAGATTCCGTATTCGTTCCTTAAATAGTACACTAACTCTAATGACGTATTAATTGTCGAAAAAGGATCGACGAAAGAGGTTTGACCTTGATCGTTTTGCATAATTAAACAACGGTCTTCGATGATATATGATGATGATAAGATAGGTGTTTTCCCACTCTGTAAATTCATCTTGCAAAAAAGTACTGCCTCCGTATATAAGCAAAACAATCATAAACAATTCCTGTATTACCTGCACGAACCTGGAATTTAAAACCCCATTTAGTTGGTTTTTTGGGCATACATTGCCGCTTTGATCCAGCCCTTTTGCCTTTGTAAGGCACCATCATCTCATCGATGGCATACGACTTCTCATCGTCTGTCTGTAAACAATTTTGCCGTACATGTTCTATCACAGGCCTTACTTTTGCGAAGCTATCGGAAGAGTCAACATGCATGTTATCACAAAATTGTAGGTTCTGTCTGATTGACTTAAAAGCTTTTAACGACATACTATCAGTAATTTGTGTAAATCTAATATCAGCAGCCCAATAATCCGTATAAGCCGGCATTACAACGATACCCATTAATATTTTTCAATGTCTTTCCGTGAAATATTAATAGTTCCCTTCTTTTGCACGCTGTATAGGTTATATGACTAACCTAGAAGCTAGAAGAACCTAGAGTTATATGGTCCCATATATCATCCTTCATGTATAGCTAAAAATAATCGAAGGGCGTTTTGTCATCAGTAAAATTTTTTGGTTGGACTGGTGTCAACACTGGAACAGCTGGAGAATGTGGCTGAATTGGAATTTCAATAGAATGATGAAGTGAAGCCAGAGGTTGACCAACTAATGATGGACTAGGCGGATCTTTATCATCGTTAAAAATGTACATATTATATTCTAATAGCCTTGGCGAAAAGCTTACGATGGGTGATGATCCAGGTGAGGAAGGCTGGACTTGATTAAGTTAGTTTTCGGCCTCTTCATCTTCTGAAGACTCCATCGGTGGAAGCATCGCCATGATTTTTCTTGCCCGATAATTCATTAGGTTTGGCATGATGACCTGAAATAATAATAAAATATATTTTATATTTCATATTTTACTAGTAAAACCCTGAAAATAAACGAATAAAATATACAAACAAATATGAAATTGGCATTTAAAATATAAGTTGTTGCCAAAATAAAATAAAATAAATTAAATAAAGGATATAGAATTTGGCAAAATACGTTAAAAGTGACATAAAATAAAACCTTTTTTTGTGAATATATGGCAATATCATTTTTTGGGACAAATAAAAATGCATCTTACTTTCATTGCCTCTCGCAATGTCACAAAAAAGTGAAAATTATTTTATCAAAAGAAATCATCATGAAATACATAAATAATCAAAACAGAAAATATTATACGGTATCAATTATATGAATCACCTTGACAAACTTTCAAAGTTTCACAACAAAGTACTTACTAACTTTTTGGCACATTTTTCTTCGAAATAATGGAGGCGAGCACGCACTTTGACCTTAAGTAATTTTCAACTGATAAGTTTGATTATGTTTTTTTGGAGTGAGCGACGGATTCGAGTGCGAAAGAGAGAGAAACATCAATTCTATTAGCGTGGCAGATGCAGGCTGTGTACACTCATGTTTTGTGTGCATTCAAGTTCTTGATATATGTAGTAGGTATGTGTAAAAACGGACAAATAGGTCTTAAGTGTTCGTCTTCCATCCACTAAACTCCCTCCAAACTATCTTCGATGTATATCCTTGATTGGAGAAGCACCTTGAAGCACCAGCTTTTAAATAAAAAAAGAATTATCAAAATCTGTTCACCCAGTTGAAAGTTTGAGGTAACAAACATAAAATAAAAAAAACATACGAATTGAGAACCTCCTCCTTTTTTGAAGTCGGTGAAAAATAAGCCGTCTGGGAGCTTTTTATAGGCTTACAGAAAAGTCCGCGATGGCATATGTCTATCTCATAAGGATAATTAAAATACAATATCACAGAAGCTTAATTGGATTAATTGTCTAACTGGGCGTTATCCATTTTACAAATAATGCATGGGATTAGATCGGGACACGATACAATTAAAATATTAAATTTTCACTACTATCTGTTAATGGAACTAAATAGTAGTAAAAATTAAATGAAAAATGATTGCTGCAATGCTATAAATAAATCAAGTTCGCTGTAATTTCTCTGTTTCGCCTTTCTAGTAGAGCAAGAAAATCTATTGTTGCTCTTGCATTGATCGATATTTCTTTCGATCGTGTTCTTACAATAGCAGAGCCGTTACAATGGCGGGCGCGGCGGGTCACGAGCTGTGTTGCCAATGTGCCACTTCCACTTGGAAGTCGTGCTCCGGACCGACACGCTCCGCCGTCACCAGCGACGCTCGGCATCCGGCAACCTGGGCGGGCGGCAGCCAGCGTGCACACTATATAGTATCGATCAGCGTCTAGCGCAGGCGCGGCGGCCCCCGCTCTCTGGCGCTCAGCTGTCGAGCGGTGACGGCGCGAGGCGACTGCGGCGCACCTTGTGAACTGTGTGTGATACACAAACGGCGCTCGTCGCTCGCCGAGTACGCCCGCGTCGCCCGATTACCGCCGAACGCGCTATTTGTTGGGCCCCTGCACCGACACTCTGCACACAGGTGTCGGCAGACGACCAGCCCTTCCGCTGTTGGCTGAGCGCGGGCCTCCAACCGCGGTTTCTCCGGCCCTCTGCGCTTCACACATTTGTCGACCTCTGAGAGTCTCAATGTTTATAAACAGCCGGCATCGATCTTGATGACACGCTGAACACTTATCGATGCCGAGCCGGCGTGGCCGGGAGGAGACTTCATGTAGACGGCGGCCGGACACCACGTACGTATTCACTAGTTAATTGTTTCGATCGTCCTTGCAGCTGTGTGACAGCAAACCACCGTAGCGCTCTGATAAATCTAATAATAAAGTTAATGCTATTATCTGGTTACGCTACATTTATTTACATTAGCTGTACAGCAAGGGTGCCAATGTGTTGTGTATTGTTACTTGACTGCAGAGTGGTGCACTGCGCAGGGTAGACTATGACCTGCCGGGCTGCCGGCTGCACCTTGCGACCGACGGTTACGCAATTTACATTGATATTGCTTACTTAATTATAACAATTATCCGTCTATTCTTAATTCCACTGCTTGCTAGAAATCTACGATATCTTACTATTCTAGGATACGAGAGGTCACGGGTTTGAGTCCCGCATCATTTATAAAATTTTGTTTTCAGTTTTATTTGTGTAATTAATCCCAGAAGTGAGGGTTATCACTTTATGAACATAACAAATTACTCTAGGATACCTTCTCTTGGCGAATATTACATTTAGTGCGTGTAATATATATGTTATATATTGTATAAATGATATTTTGAATCTAATTTTATATCCTCATGTTGAAGGACTCTATATAGACTATTGTCATGTTTTTTTACAGAAAGGTATTACTATCATTACGTTCTATGTATACACTATTTACGGGCACCTAGATAAATAACCTGTTTCACTGGCATCTTCAGATTATATCATAATTCTACTTAGCTTGCATCATCTTATACTTTAAATGAATAAGCAAAAAGTAGTTTCTGTTAATTTCGTCATTATATTTCGATGGAATTGATGAAAAATGATCCCAGAATCTAAACAGTTACTTGCATTGCTATTCATAAAATAAAAAAGCAGGCTAAAAACATTATCCACACCAATTATATTCCTTAGCTCCCAGTAGTTTTGCGGAGCGGGCTGCACCGATCTAACTCTTCGTTTTAAACTATCCCAAATGTGCTCTATGGGATGAAAATCAAATCTTCTCCAGGAACCGCTAATGCGGGTTGTACGTAAGGAATTAGGACTTCTGATATGTACTGTAACTTCATACGGTCCAATACATTAATCGCTGCCCAAAACATAAATGGGCCTCTACCATAAGGGATTATTTCTTCAAAGAAAACTTCTGTGAAACGCCTGTGTATTCGCCGACGTCTGGACGATGGAGTGAAATATCAAGCCAATAGGCTTCATCCGAGAATAATACTCAACCCCAGTCCTCTTGAATCCACGTCACACAATTTCGAGCGAAGCTAAGTCTAGCAACTCGCGGAGTAATTAAGTCCACGGGCTGGACGGCCGGCGACTGCATATATTAGCAGCGAGAAGCCTCCTCCTTACAATCCATAAGCTGGTTTGCACATCTCGAGAGTCTTTTTGAGGTCGACATAAGAAGATTTCCGATTTTTCAATGCCTGGTTCACCAAGAAGAGGTAATCTCGAGATGTGCATGGTTTTCTTCTAGACCCAGGCCTTCTACTGACGGGACTAGTCACTTGATATAGTTGACAAGTCCTCTGGACAGTTGAAAGAATAGAATCACATTTAGCCTCTGGGACACATGACATTGACAATACCGTCCCTCAAGTAGCGCTATAATTTTGCTCGCTGTTATCGTTCTATCAACCATTTTAGAAACTGCTAAATGATATCAAGACTTACAAATATTTATTATTTGTAAACTATTCAAAGTGATTACGAACTATATCAACGATTCCCGCCACGATACGCAATTAACAGCAATTTTTGTTAAAGTCCAACTATGTCTTAAATTTTAATTTGGAATAAACTTTTTATGCACCGCGACACTTCACAAATGTGCCAGTTATATTCACAAATGATTATAACCTCTTTTGGTTAGTGTATTTTCCAAAGGGACGGAAAAAATGAAAACCGCCCGTTTCTTTTGCAAATGAGATTATATTATATTGGCATAGCGTCCTGTTCTGTAGTGACTTTGTTTTTGCCCCTTATGTTTTCCTATTATTTCAACGGCATGTGCACCCTTCATACGCAGACGTATCACAAACAATTCGCCGATGTCCCTAAATCTAAAATCTTAAAATAATGACTTTTGTGAATCTAACAAAAATCTTTAATTAAAAAAAAAAACAGATGACAACAACAACATGATAAATGAAACAGTACTTTGTGTAACTATTAGCCAGGGATCATCTATTGTTGTAAATTAATTCTTATAGATATCAAAATCCACCGAAACGATAATCTCATCGCAATTCGTCCAGTACCTACCCACTACCTAACTTGAAGCTAGCTGCAGTGTATTGTATTGTTGGGAAGTTCCTTAGTCAACAATTATTGTGGTGTATTGTTCTAATATTAGGAATAGCTTAAATAAATAATTATTATAGGAGTTTATATGCAATTTAAACTCAAATATTTTTATTCAAAATAGGATTTTACATCAATTACTATACTAATTCCCGTTCAAAAATATATGTAACAGACCTGAGAAGAATGGGCGCAAGAAATTCGGCGGGCTTACCTTACCTATAATAACCTATAATATAATTTTGTTTATTGTAACTTTAGTAACTTTGCAACACACATAACTAACGTTTATAGCTATGCGGAATCTAATTCACGTATTTAAAACTAAATAAAGTGTTCCCGCAAGCAGTGTTATAGCCATTAGACCATTATGTAGATAAGTCCCCTACCTCGATATGATATGAGTGGGTGTGGTTGTGGAGTCACATTAATAGAACCAGCCGGACAAATGCTGGTCGCCATCGTGTTTGTGAAAGATATTTTGTTTTTAAAGCGCTCACATGTAAGTACCGACACAAATTAATTGAAATGACCTTTGACAGTGCGATCGGCCGTGAGTCGTGATAACACCGCGGCCGCCGAACACGCCGCGGTTCTATTTACAGTCTGTTCTATGATATAATTCGTATTTGTTGTCCGTACAGGTTCAAGGTCAGCGTTCTCTAAACTCGAACTTACATAAAAGTGTTTACGTAATTCGTATTCTCGAATATTTAGTAGGTACATGGCTCTCAGATGTAATTACTTAATATTTAGATAAGAAAATTTACGGAGGCTGACTACAAACACTCGGCGTGCTTTCAATTAAGAGAGCATCCGTTGGTATCGAACGCAGTACCTACTATAATCAAAACATTATAATCGTACCAGCTAAAGCATTGCAACGATGAGTCACGGCTGAGTGTTCTTAATGTGGCGTAGTATTATTCGTGATTTTGCACACGAACGAATTGTCTGTTCAATTCACACGAGAGTCACTAATCTCGTACCGCACTGAAGTCGTGAACTATCGCCACAGTTTTTGTGTGGTTTGTCACCGCGCCCGGCCCCGCCCGGCCCCGCCCGCGGGCCTCGCTCTCCGAGGTGCCAGAATCCAGGTGCAGGTGGTCTTTTGACGTGTCGCAACTCGAAACACAGAACGCGTGCGTGTAAACGTACAATAATAACATAATTCTAACAAACACTAACAAGACCATAACAAATGGAATAACTAGTATCTGTTAAAGTGTCTTATAAAATTATTGACTACTTGACACACAGAAATACATGTTCAGTTTATTCTCAATTATGTATTTTTATATGTCTCTCTCTACTAGTAGGTACTTACCTAAATCTATAATTAACTAATTACGTAAATGTAACCCATTATTTATTTGCCTGCGGAAGCTTAGTAGGTACATGTTGATAGTATAAATATCATACAACATAGTTTCATCTAACGAGCGAATTCCTATATTCAATTATTATCAAAGAATAAAATACCTAGTCTTGCTATAAATACTGAAACAGAAAAATAAAATCTATTGCAAATAACATTTGTTACTTTTACTGTGTGTTAGTTTAATACATGAATATAAAACAATTTAAAATATAAAAAGCTTATTAGAAATGGCAGCCAATGGCTGCAATACTGACCTTTAAACAATGAGGCCAGTTATCAAGAGAAGCACGCACTTTTACCTAGGGAAAATTCTTCACTGCCAATCGAAAGGATTGTTTTAGGGACTCCAAATTATCATGGCGTTTAGAGCAAACCATACTCTCTTAAACTGACCATAAACCATAATCCAGCCGATTAAAATCGGGACTAGACAGCGGCCAGTCTTCAGCTCTGATGAAGTCCGAAACGTTCGTTTCCAACCAAGACTGCGTAGACCGGGCTTTATAACCCGGCGCCAAGTCTTCCTGGAAGGACCATTCTTGGTTATTATTCATGGTGTTGTTAAGGGGCTTCACTACCTTCTCAAAAATGGTATCTTGATACGCTTGTGCCGATGTTTCGGTACCTTTTTCACAAAAGTAAAGCTCAGTCACTCCTTCATAGCTCATACCCCATCACTGAAATCGGATAGTGCACACGTTGCACTCTGTCTGTCCTGGGAAGCTTCCTTGGTGTTTTGAGAATAAGTGTTTGTTAAAATGTTGCTCGTTTGTAAAAAAAAAAATTCCTCAGTAAGCAATGTTATTCTGTGACCTGCTTTTGCGTACCGCTTCAGTAGTTTTTAGATTTTACCACCCAATTCTTTAAATTTTTTTTAAATTATGAGTTTACGAATGTAGTACTTCTCATATAGGCTGCAAGTCCTAAGTCATCTTTAAAAAATACTACATGGTGCTGTCTTCATCTACCGAGATAAAATCTTTAGTTATTGGACAGGATTTCTTCGAATTCTTTCCCTTACTGCTATGACCACCTTTTTCGTACGAACATTACTTCTTTCTATATTTTTCTGTCACAAACAGAGGAGTTCTCATTGTACCTATGAATAGCCCCGTACACAAACATTTTACTGATACCAAGCGTATGGAGAGTTTTGAAAATTGGATTTGGCTCCATACTTACTTTTTGTAATGCAATCACACCGATTCGGTTCTTTTTATCACCCCACTCCATTTTAATATCGCAAAATATTGTACAATGTATTGGCGCTAAAATGAGAAAACTCAATGAAAAATCATATAAAAATGGCAGATTCCAAATTCAAATATAATATTTTGCTTATTTTTTATTGTAACAGTATTTATGACCAGACTAAGTATACCTAATAGTACAAGTATCGCTATCCTAAAGGACATACATGGGCCATGGTTGTGTCAGACAATAATATATTTTACAATTTAAGTTCCTATTTACATTCAGTTTGGAACAAAAAATAAAGTGCTTCCTATCCCGAGTTTTAATTTTATATTTTAAAAGTACTTTAAATTATTAAAATAATAAAATCGATCGCTATTAATTAAATTATAATCAACTAAGTGTGGCATCTCAGTAGTACATTTAAAAAATCGAGATTTTTCTGGAATATAATATCTCGTTAACCGGCGATTAGTTGCACCGACCATCAACCTCAACTGAATTAATTTTCATTCAAGTTGATTCAGAAAAAAACACTATTGAACCGTCAATTAATTTTTTACACTACATTTTGATCAAGTCAAGCAGCTTTTGTTCAGAAGAATCGGTAAGAAACTCAACACATAACAAACTGTATATATGTATGTCTCGCTCGCGTGAGCAGAATATACAAGACAAGCACAGTCCACAAAAAACTGTGGAGATAGTTTATAAGACGTGGTAGTGCATGCTCAACTGTATAGTTTATAAGACGTGGTAGTGCATGCTCAACTATATAGTTTATAAGACGTGGTAGTGCATGCTAAACTATATAGTTTATAAGACGTGGTAGTGCATGCTCAACTATATAGTTTATAAGACGTGGTATTGCATGCTAAACTATATAGTTTATAAGACGTGGTAGTGCATGCTCAACTATATAGTTTATAAGACGTGGTAGTGCATGCTCAACTAGTTTATAAGACGTGGTAGTGCATGCTCAACTATATAGTTTATAAGACGTGGTGGTGCATGCTCAACTATATAGTTTATAAGACGTGGTAGTGCATGCTAAACTATATAGTTTATAAGACGTGGTAGTGCATGCTAAACTATATAGTTTATAAGACGTGGTATTGCATGCTAAACTATATAGTTTATAGGACGTGGTAGTGCATGCTCAACTAGTTTATAAGACGTGGTAGTGCATGCTCAACTATATAGTTTATAAGACGTGGTGGTGCATGCTCAACTATATAGTTTATAAGACGTGGTAGTGCATGCTCAACTATATAGTTTATAAGACGTGGTAGTGCATGCAAAACTATATCTACTTAAAGCTTAGACATGGATTTTTGTAGACGCCTTACGTAAACTTTGTAATTCTTTAAATACTAAAATGGCTTAATCTCTACCATTCTCTTATCTAATACGACTACAGATTTATCTATCTTAACTTTAGAAACAAAAATGTTTACTTGAAACGCATAGCAGCTGGTATACATAAATACAAAAGACTTAACCTTATGAAAGAGACAAACAATAAACAAACGAAAAATAAAAACGGAAACATGCTCTTACTTAACTTACATTACAAAAATGGTCATTCGTTAGGCCAAGTGGTGACGTCATTATTTAAAATATATTATTAAATAAAGCAAAACTTATTCACATGAAATAAATAACTTAATCAAAAGTATATTAATAAATTAATGAAAATTATCAAATAACTAAAAATTCAATTTAATAAACCTTACTAATACATTTGGCTTGGCACCGACTTCAAAGCTATCATTAAGTAGATACAATATATGCAAAGTGACGCAACAAAAATACTCAAAAGTCAAAAACTGAAAGGCTTACATGAGTAAGTCAAAAAAAGAAAAAAAGTAAATTAATACTTATAAACACAAGAGCTATTGAGTATAGTAGATGCATCAATCCACACATACCGTAAATAAATAGAGGCATTATGTGAGCATTTCATAAAATAAAATATATAATAACTTTAACTTTAAAGGAAATAATAATAATAAAAAAATACATCAAGCAGACCTTCCGGTAACAAGATCGTCCAGCCCCCACGAGTAGCACCCGTTCACGAGCATGACGCATGGACCAGCCATCGCCTCCCTCGACCATATTTTAGGGAAGGGAACGACCCGCCACACGTCGCCGCCACAAGCAGAGGCATTTAAGCGAGCATGACGATACCTGCCACGAGAAATCTACCGAATAACAAAACAATTCAAGTTCATCTACATATTATGCAATACTTACTAAATGCCTCTACTTACAATTTTGTTTCAAATTACATAACTCATGATAATGATTATTAAAATTGATTAAAAAACAGAAACAATATTAATATTTAAATTATATAACTATAATGACATTTATCAAACTAAGACAGACATGTAACAGCCCAGCAGCTCAGTCCCAAGGGTTCTTTAGATCCAGATATTCAGATATTTTATAGTACCCTTTTGTATACAACTTTTTCTTTAGCACTGATTTATATTCATTTAAAGGTAAGTTCTGAATGTCAATAGGGACCTTATTATAAAAACATATACACAGACCTCTGAATGAAGTTGTGACTTTTTGGAGTCGACTTACATGAACAGCAAGCCTATCTCTATTTCTAGTATTGACATTATGAGTGTCACTAATTTTTTTAAACGAATTTATATTTTTTTTTACATAAACAAGGTTTTCATATATGTATTGCGATGTCAAAGTCAAAACTTTTATTTCCTTAAATTTTTTCCTTAGTGACACTTTTGGTCCTAATTTATAGATGGCACGAATAAGCTCGCTTCTGCAGTGTGAAAATGGTGTTAACATCGGCAGCATGTCCCCAAAGTAAAATACCGTATGTCATCAGACTATGAAAATAGCTGAAGTAGATCAACCTCGCGGTATTTTCATCCGTAAGTTGCCGAATTGTTTTAACTGCGTATGCTGCAGAACTAAGCTTTTTCGCCAAATTCATAATATGAGGACTCTATCTAAGGTAATCCCTAAAAATACGGTTGTATCTACAGGTTTCAACTCATCGTCTTTTACTACAATATTCAAATCAAATCAAATCAAAATATTTTATTGCAAGTCACATTTTACAGTAGGATGGTTGGTACATTAATGGGTAGACAATATGTGACGCCCTGCAAGGGCACAGCAACGTTATACATAAAATAAATAAGTCTTATACATTTTTTACATTCTTATACTATATTATAACTAATTCTCACACTTGTAATTAAAAAATTCGGGTAAATCGTAGAAGCATTTTGAAACTAAAAAATTTTTAAGATGTCTTTTAAATAGAGAAGGCTTCTCTCTATTTTTAATTTCGTTTGGGATGTGATTATAAATTTTTATTGCCATGTGGTGAGGGCTCGATGACACTAATGACATACTTGTTTGCGGAATTTTTAATTTGTTTAAATTTCTATTATTTCGCTTGTTATTTGGTAGTGTTGAGTATAAGTCCGAATGTTTTTTAATAAATTTACATGCTTCTAGGATGTAAATTGAAGTAAGGGTTAAAATTTTGTGTTTAATAAAATATGGTCTACATGAATCCATCTGCTGAATATTTTCTAAAATTCTGATACATTTTTTCTGTTGAATAAATATATCTTTTATTTCACTACAGTTTCCCCATATTAATATTCCATATGATAATCTAGAATGTGCATATGCATAATAAGCAGCAAGGGCAGATTTGAAATCTGTTACGCGTTTTAGTTGGTAAAGAGCATAAGTAAAAGATGACATTTTGCTTTTTAATTTCTGTAGATATGGCTTCCACGTCAAGTGTGAGTCTAAATCAATTCCCAGTAGTGTAGCTGTGTCAACTGTTTCAAGTTGTGAATTTTTGTAAGAATAAGATATATTTAAGGGGGACTTTTGATAAGGTTTAAAAGGTATAATTTTAGTTTTATTAATATTAAGTTCAAGATTATTATTATTTAGCCAATAAAAGATTTTGTCCATTTGTGTCAACCTGTCTAACAATAGGCAGGGAAAATTTAATACATTTGGTTTTTTTTTTCATTAAGAAGGAGATTATTGGTAGTGAACCATTCCACTACTTTGGAGATAGCATCGTTCACGTCATCAAAAGCAGTATGCTGTCTATGTAGTTTAAAAAGTAAAGAATTATCATCTGCAAACAATAATATCTCATGTTTATTTTGTACAAAGTATGGTAAATCATTTATATATACAAGGAATAGGAATGGCCCAAGAATCGAACCCTGTGGAACGCCCATGGTAATGGGAGATCCAGCTGACCTCTTACTGTTCACTTCAACCATCTGAAACCTGTTGCCCAAATAAGACTTCAGAAGGCCAAGCGCTTCTCCCTTGATACCATAATGATGTAGTTTCCTGATTAAGATTTCATGATGAACACAGTCAAATGCCTTGGATAAATCACAGAAAATACCAACGGCATGCTGACAATTATCCCAGGTTTCAAAAATTTGCTGAATAAGCTCAACACCAGCATCTGTTGTTGAGCGACCCCTTGAAAAACCAAATTGTTTAGTGCTCATTAAATTGTTACCATAGAAATGATTAAGCAATTGTTGTAAAATAAGCTTTTCAAATATTTTACTTAGCGTCGGTAGAATAGATATTGGTCAAAAATTTGCGGGGTCAGAAGAACCACCGGCTTTGAATAATGGAATGACTTTACTCTGTTTCATCAAATCAGGAAACACACCATTGTCAACACATAAGTTAAATATGACAACCAAGTATGGAGCAATACAATCAGCTATGGAGTGAATTATTTTAACGGAAAAGCCATCAAGATCAGCAACCTTTTTCAATTCTACTGATTTAAAGGCTTTCATTACATCATTGTAAGTAACATGAGTGAATTTGAAATCTATTTTACATTCATTTACATTAGACATAATTATAGATTCAGCAAGAGTGGCAGATGACTTTAGGGCCTTGGTGGTGGAAACTGGAATATCAGCAAAAAATCTTTCAAAAGCATCCGCAACATCTTGGTCTGTATCCAAGATTTTATCATTTATTTTTAAACTAAAATTTAAGTTGCGAGGTTTGTTTCTTCCAGTCTTACTGTTTATTACTTGCCATGTTGATTTTATTTTATCTGAACTATTTTTAATTTTATTACTTATATACATTGATTTTGCTAAGGTACATGAGCGTTTAAATATCTTTGAATAATGTTTTACATAGTTAGCAAATCTTTCTGAGTGATTATACAATTTTTCCTCTTAAAGTGAGTATAATTTCCTCCTTGTAATATGAATTCCCACCGTTGCCCAATCACTGAAAGACAATGAATTATTTTTCTGTATATACTTTGGCTTAAATATAACATTATATTCACCTTTGATAACATCAATAACAGAATCATATAGTTCATTTGGGTCCTCATAATAATTTAAATTAGGTAACTTCATTAAAGTATTTGATCTAAAATTATTTAGGCGACTAGTGTTCACAGGTACATATTTAACACTGTACTTAGGTTTACTATAATTAAAATTAAAAGTGGTTAGTAGGCCACAGTGGTCTGATTCTAATTTATTTATAATTGACTTTGACTGTGGAACAATATTGGTAAATATATTATCAAGACAGGTTGATGTAGTCACATTCTAGATGGCTCTAAAAATTAATTTACTAGATTATAGCATCGAAATAGGGATATTAGCTTAGTGCTCAGGCCGGATTCAACTAATAAATTGACATTAAAATCTCCACAAACAAGAATATTTTTATTATTTTTATTTCTAATTTTAAATAAAACTTCATCCATAATTTTTTCAAAAATGTCATATGATGCAGCTGGTGGTCTGTATACACTCATTACAACAAGCTGCTCAAGCTCTATACAGGCTATCTCAATAGTTTGTTCAACTGACAGGCTCACAATATCAGAAAGTTCTTTATATTTTAAACTTTATGAATCAGTATTAGAGAGCCTCCGTGTATTGCATTTTGTCTGTTGAACGAACTAGAAACCTGGTGCTTGCCAAAATTAAACATAAGCTGATGACTTTTTAACCAATGTTCTGTTAAACAAAGTATATCAATATCATTATTATTTAAAAACAGCTCAATTTCCAAGTGTTTCCCAGACAAGCCCTGAATATTTTGGTGCACCAGGTTAATAAAATTTTTATTATTAAATTTATCTAATATGGCTGTGCTATGCTTTATATTCAAGTTATTATTTTTTGTTGTATAAGATTTCAAATTAATGTCGGAGTTATTCTCAGTTGTCTTATAAACTAGTTTAAATGGTTTGGAAAATATTCCACAGTTTTAATACCAAAGGTACTACTAACCTGCTCAATAGAAGCAGGTGTCTATCTGTCCACCGAACAGGATAAGTTAATAAAATAATAATTTAGCACATGTGCTAATTGTCGAATACAATATTTAGAAAGATAATAATTTTCTTTAGTCAAATAAAAATACTTTCCAATAAACTTATTGGTTGGTCCATAAAATTGAAAAGACCATGACGACACGTCAAGGTATGCATATATAAATTTAACTTATGTCTATGATTATTTTCTCGTTCTGGCAAGCTCTGACTGAATGGTAACCCAAACAAAATTATTTTATTTACATTATCTATATATTTAAGGTAAAGGTTTATTACATTAAATTTTTAGTTATTTGATACTTTTCAGTTTTTGAAGTCGGTTTTTTCGTAAAAAAAACGTATTTAATTTATTATTTTTTACTTTTTAGTGTCAGTGAATAATTATAATAATATATAATCAGCCTGAATGAAAACTCCTAAAAAAGCCGTACACAAAAAAACAATTAATCATCGAGGTAAACAAAATTTTCATAAAAAATGTTCATAAAATGAAAAGTACTTGGCCAAACTATGTAATTTTTTTATGGGACGAAATGGCATCTATTCTGCATCGAACTAAATAAAAAGAAAAATTACGTAAATCGGATCTTAAATCTCAGAGTAATCATAAAAAAACCGATCGAATGGATAACCTCCTCCTTTTTGAAGTCGGTTAAAAAATAAAGAAGAAGTCCAGAGATAATGTAACCGGGTACTAACTGACAACTGTAAATATATTTTTTAAGATTGTTTTTTAATTTATGACATATTTTGTGTTCTTCTTTACTTACGAGCAACGTCTTAACAAACATGAGCGAGCGTCTCCATATTTGTACAATTACGTTACGTAAATATGTTCACCTATTAAATGAAGTTCAGACACGGCGCAAGTGCCTTTCAATTTGATGTCGCACGTACCTCCTGTGTTCTGAAACTGATCACTGACACATTGAACCAAGCCTGTGATATATCACTGCTGCACGTTGCTACTGTGTTCTGATACTGATCACTGACACATTGAACCAAGCCTGTGATATACCACTGCTGCACGTACCTACTGTGTTCTGAAACTGATCACTGACACATTGAACCAAGGCTGTGATATACCACTGCTGCACGTACCTACTGTGTTCTGAAACTGATCACTGACACATTGAACCAAGGCTGTGATATACCACTGCTGCACGTACCTACTGTGTTCTGAAACTGATCACTGACACATTGAACCAAGGCTGTGATATACCACTGCTGCACGTACCTACTGTCTTCTGAAACTGATCACTGACACATTGAACCAAGGCTGTGCTATACCACTGCTGCACGTACCTACTGTGTTCTGAAACTGATCACTGACACATTGAACCAAGGCTGTGATATACCACTGCTCAATACTGAACCGCTGAACTCGTTCAAGACTTCAGCAAAGGGAATCTGTACAAGCACATTGTCGAATGCGGGTTGAACACAACGCATGAGACGAGCCACGTCTGCTCTACCACTATGGGACGTCTAGCCGCGCTTAGCCATACACTAGACAGTTCTCTCTCTCTCTAACCTGAAAATTACCGATACAATGATAGCAGATGCACTCCCTTACGCACACTGAGACCCAGCATGAGGTAAAAAATTATAGTCATGTTCTTACCCGGGGTATGTTGAATAAGCTGTGTAGCTCCGCTAAGATATCTACGTCTCGTCACGAGTAACAAAGCTTGCTGCTTCGCCTCTCTACTGGGCCCTCCCCAGACAACTAGGCGTGCTAGGGAGGGATTCTCCGACTCTGTCCACTATAATTTTATGGTGGAAGGATTAAGGGAGAGATGGACGCTGATTCTCGTCACTGATCCAAGCGAAACACCGGCGCTAGCCCGCCGTGTGGCCACACAATGCCGGTCTCTAGAGCGAGTGTGTCGGTTATTTATTTGGATAGATACGCGTACTTGCATCTTTTACGTGTTATCGATTTGAAAGGGATTTGAACGCAGTCAAGGTACGCCCATACATTTTCCAATCTGAATATACTCGTATCCTCTATTGTAATTTGGTCGTTTTATACCTGCATAATGTCACCGATATAAAGTGCAACGCGGTGTCGCCGCCAACGCTGATGTCATGGATGCCGTCATGTCGCTGAGGCTGCGACTCCAATCTCCAACAATGAGTGACCACGTCACCTGGGTGCGGCCACGAGCATGGCTCTAAATACAATAAAGAAAAGTATAACATTCTATCTTATTGAGATCTGCAATGATCCACTAGAATCATGAAATTGGACGAGAACCGAGGCTTAAAACAGCAATGAAAGTATAATAACTTAAATATTGTTTACATTTAAAAAAAAAATTTTTTCATTCTTTATTTATCATTCAGTGGGAAGATGTTTCTTCAAGTACAAAATTTACTTGTAGGTTCATTTATACGAAACGGTTTTTGTATAAAATATTCGAACCTTCAGCTCGAAGATGTGCAGAATATTACTTTAAAGTGTAGAGAATTGACTTAATTGAATAGCCTTGAACTAAGTGTTTATTTACGTTAATGAAGTATTTTATTTATTACAACTTATTAAAGTAGGAAAAAAATTTAATATTGATTATAGCAGCTTCCACAGATTTTTAAAAACAGTATCACAGTTTTTTGGTAGGTTCTACAGCTCTTGTAAGTTTTCTTTCAGTAACTTCTATTGTCAATATTTAAAGTACTTCCCCTTCGTGTGAATGACATTTGAATCGCATGAATAAATCGACAAAATATTGAATTAACAGCGAAACTGATAGTCTTCGAAAACGACTGGTATCATATAAATACAATGATTGGATCACCAGCGCCACAAAAACTTGTCCAGGATGTCAACTGTTAGTCAAGTGCGGGTGTTATCCGATTAAGCTTTATGACACCCTACCCGGGTACCACTCCATGATACTTAGACCTATGTACTCCACCGCAATCTGCCGCATGAAGAATGAAGGAAAGAAGAAACCGAACTGTCGTTGTATAACTTATTTCCTTAGCTCACGTGATCGTAGCCTAGCTGTTGGATCACTTCTGATGGGTATGAGGGACACCCACAATATTTTCACTTCACTGGCTTCACTATTCAAGAACTTAATATTTGTTAAACGCTGAGTCACCGGAATTTATTACTTATACAAAACCCTCTAACCGGTAAATCCACAGAATTGAACCTGACACAATTTTTTACTTAAATGTAGTTGATACGTACTCACGTATCAACTACATCCCTACTCTGTGATTACAGATACCTACTAATTAGTTTTTCTAGAAATTAAAATTGTACAGTGCGCCCCGAGAGATGGCGGAGAATAGTAAATAATTACTATTTTAATGATCTATCATCACAACCTAAAACAATTACCAAGTTTCATAACAATGCAGCAATTATTGGATGCGAATGAAATGCAACACCATAGACATACAAAAATATAAAATAAGTCAAGAAAGTAAAGGCTCCGGACCTGTGCGCGTTCGGTGCCCGGTCTTGCCGCAGAGGTTGATGAGTGCTAGTAGTACCTTATCATTTTACAGCCAACATAGAACACCACCGCTGATTTATACATAGTGTCCTCTTCTATCCTTCTATCCTAGTGTAGTTGGCAGTGTACCAAGATGTAAAAGTAAAAAAAGCTTCTTTCTTTTCTTTTTGTTTATTATATTAAAAACAAAAGCATCCCCTGAAAACATAATCGGCAGCTCACGAAACGTTGGTTTAACTAAAATAATAATAAAAATGTAACTTTCACATTTTAATTATTATTTAAATGTTATATAAGAGCACAGCTGTAATACTTTGTATACTCTGTTGGATGGAACATAGACGTCGCCGATCGGCCGGGCCGCGGGCGACGCGACGTTGAAGCAGGCGTCAGTGTGTCTTGGATAACGGCCATTTAACAAACTGACAAGATTGAACGTGACAGCTTCTGTTATCGCGTTATAAAACAGAACAAATTAAACCTGAATCATATTGATCATACAATACTGACACTAATATTCTAAGATATTGATCATTAATACGACTAGAGCTACAGCTGCGAAAACTTCGAAAAAAATTATATTTCAAAAGTGTCATACAAATCGCGTGTGTAAGACGTAGCTTGTCAGGCACACTAAACTAATATTCCTGGCCTGTTTTTATCGGTTATCTAAGAGCAAGACACTCTTTCTAGACGTATAAATTATCTAAGTATTTTTCATTCTGTTATACCTAGGTATTCTGTTATACGAGTACTTTCAATGTCTAATAGCTATTGACATTCCAATTAGTATTCCAACATTCCGTTGTGATAATATTAATATTATCATTTGTAACCTGCTAATATTATATTGTTATAGTAATTATGATTAGTTATTATATTTAGTATATTTTTAGTAATTGTAATATTATATAATCATATGCAAAATCTTAGTGATGTCACTTTATTATGATCTTGGTAGTTTCGTATTATTATGATTGGCACTAGGGTGAAGCTCCGTTCAAACTGAGGCGAATAACGCGCGGGACGCGTTTTAAGAGCAATTCGCTCGCTCGCTTAGCCTCTCAAACTTTTTTTTCTATGGTATAGGACGACAAACGAGCGTACGGGTCACCTGGTGTTAAGTGATCACCGCCGCTCACATTCTCTTGCAACACCAGAGGAATCACAAGAGCGTTGCCGGCCTTTAAGGAAGGTGTACGCGCTTAAGCTCCTTCAAAACCGCACTGTGGAGGACCGCCACACATCCAGATGGTGGGGATGATATCCTAACTTGTGGCGTGTCGTGCGAAGGTGGAAATCGGCAGCAGGAATCAGGTTAAACAGCTTTTTGGAACACTCCCTGTGATAAATGCGGTAGAAGACACACAATAAAGCGACGTCTCTACGCAACGCCAAGAGATCCAGCCGTTCACAGAGCACTGGATCGCGGCAGTTCGAGCTGCTCTGTGTTGCACGCGGTCAAATGGATCGAGCTAAAACTCGGGTGCGCCAGACCAGAGATGACAGCAATACTCTATGTGTGGCCGGACCTGCGCTTTATAGTGCGCTAGAATGTGGGCCGGCTTGAAGTATTGCCGTGACCTTGTATTAATGACCCCCAGCTTCTTGGAAGCCAATTTGGCTTTGCCCTCCAGAAGGCCACGGAATTGGCAATCGCTCGAGATTTCGAGACCCTTTATGCCGATACTAGGCTAGGCTTTAAGGGAAGTGTTCTTGAAGAGCGGTGATACGGCAAATGGGGTTTTTTAAACGCGCAAACTTGAGTCTCCTGGGGGTTAAAATGGACAAGGTTCAATTTACCCCATTCCGCGACCATCTCAAGAGAGGACTCGATAGGAGAGTGTTGGAGGTGTCCAACATATCATTGATATGCAGATGAAACAGCGTAGGAGATAGCACACAGCCTTGGGGCACTCCAGCATTCACGGGCTTCGGGTTCGAGCAATAACCGTCGACAACAACCTGTATGCTGCACCCAGTGAGGAAGCTGGAGGTCCACTTGCATAAGCTCTCGGGAAGCCCAAATGATGGATGTTTTGAGAGGAGCGCCTTGTGCCATACACGATCAAAGACCTTCGCTATATCCAGGCAAACTGCCAGGCCTTCCCCCTTGCTTTCAATAGCCGCCGCCCATCTATGTGTTAGGTATACCTGAAGATCGCCAGTCGACCGACCATGTCGAAAGCCGTACTGCCGTTCATTGATCAACTGGTGACCCTCAAGGTATACCAAGAGCTGGCGGTTAATTATACTCTCCATGATCTTGTAGAGCAAGGAGGTAATAGCAATAGGACTGTAGTTTGCCGGATCCGAACTGTCTCCTTTTTTTTGGATCGGATGGACAAGGGCTGACTTCCATGATTCAACGACTACGCCTTTTGAATAAGAGTGCTGGAATAAACGCGTTAGCACCGGCGTCAACTCAGGGGCACACGTTCTAAGCACGATTGGAGAAATGCCATCCGGCCCGCTCGACTTCCTGACGTCCAACGAAAACAGAGCTCACCGAACAGTTTTCTGTCTGAACTGTACTTCAGGCATGGAGCTCTGACACCGCGTGATGGTCGGCGGTGTTTTTCCGTTGTCGCCAAAAGTCGAGTTGGAGGCAAAAAGTGCACAGGAGATCGGCTTTCTCTTTTGCCGTATGGGCGAGGGTGTCATTCCTCATGTGCAACGGCGGCATGGACGACTGGTTGAAGTTACCAAGAGCAGCTTTCGACAACGACCAGAAACTGGAAAGCTTCTCGCCAATGTTGACGACGTGTTTCGATTTCGCACGGGCGATTTGCCGCTTAAAAAATCTGGAGGTACGGTTATATTTCCTCTTCAGAACTTTGCAGTTCGGATCCTTTGAGCCCAGTGCCGCAACAAGTTCGATACGCCTGTTTTTTGCAGTCAGATGCTGCTTTAACTGACGCATCGAACCAGGGCTGTTATCTGCCACCGATCGGTACTACAGAGCTTGGTATAAAAATATCCATGCCCTGCAGTATCACATCGGCTACTGCATCGGCTCAGGCACTAGGATCATCCGAAAGGAAACAACTAAGAATATCTTCGATAGCATGCCCGATATTCGATATTACACTCAATTTTTTATTTTTATGTTACTTATAAAAAAAATAAGTTTTTAGCCTGCTTTTTTATTGAATGAACAGATACGAAACTTCCTAACTGTTTAGACTCAGAGATCAATTTTCATATATCCATCGAAATATAATGACGAGATTGACAAAAACTACTTTTTGCTTATTCATTTCAAGTATAATGATGATACAAGCTACTTAGAATTATGAAATAATTTATTACTCCAAGCATTCTGACATTATTCCCCTCCATTCATTCGCAAACAAGACACACTCAGGGTTTGCGCTCAGGAGAGCGTTGAGCGCGGTGAGGGTGCGGGCTATAGGCGACTGGTCATGCGCTACTGTGTGCCTCTGCGGAACCGCAAACAGTTTATGCCTACGGTTACGAAGGTATTTGTTTGAAACATAAAACTGACACAGATTATCACTTAACGATCCTACCATGAAAAACTTTACAGGCAGTAGTGAGTTGTCGATATTCCCGTCGAATTTCTAAAGAATTATTATTCAGAGACCCCAGAAGAAAATTGGTTGGATATAGCTAAGGATAACACCCGTATATCCGTTTATAAAGGTACCTCAGAAATACCTTCTGAACTTTTTGGAACTGAAGGAGAATCAGGTAGGTGTCCTCGTGCGGGTTCCAGATGCCGGCGTTAGATTTTAATTTTGATGTAACTAGCGATTTGTAGATGAGCCGGATGACATTTGCGTGTCGAAAATCCCTTGCATTTCTAAGAAAAAAGCCGAGGCGCCTATGCGATTCTCTTGCCAGTGCAACAACATGATCATGAAAGTTCAACTTATGATCAAATATGACCCCCAAGTCTTTGATGTTTGCAGACCTAGTGACTATTTGGCCATCGATTTTATAGTCGAACTTGATGGGGTGCCACATTCGGTCATAACATAGCATTTCTTAAGTTGAAGTCCATTTTATTTTTGGTACTCCATCCGAGAACAGCATCTATGTGTATCTATCTATCATCTATCAACATGAAGATGCCAGTGAAGCAGGTTATTTATTAGGTGCCTGTCTTTTTGCAAAAGGGTGTAGGTATATTTATATTGTAATTAGATAGGTAGGTGCTGTTAAAATAATAATCGTTCAATACCTGCTCGGTAGCCGGGACGCACACGAAAACCGAAATTGTACAGAACAAAATACGAGAGCATCGGACGGATTCGGAATAATAAAGTTTTGATAAAAATACCTACCTACTTTTGTACCGTGCTGTTCGCTCGTTTCGGGCTTCCCCAGACGGCATTGTTATCTTTATGACTGACTTGATAAAGAGAGTAGGAGTTTCTCAAATCGTGAGAAGGTAATTTACACAAGATGTGATTTAAAATTTAAGTACTTAAGTTATAACAAATATGCTGTGAATTTAAATTGTTATAAGTAAGAGATTATATGGGCTTATCGTCATAAAAATTCGAAAATTAGTTCAGCGTAAAAAGAACTGACAAATTGAATTAATCTAATATAAGTCATCCAATCCATATGACACCTGCTTTATCAACAAGTTAAACAGTGGGCTGAGACAACAATACGGTCGTACGGTTGTGTGTTCGACTCGGTTGAGTTGTGTGATCGGGACACAATAACAGTAATACGAGTAGACGGACGTCGTGCTGCGGGCTCGCCCTACGCTCTTGAGTGCCACGGACGAGATGCGCTGCCGGCCGCCGCGGCCGCTTGGCGAGCAAGTCACGTAGCAATAACCTGCGAGGTATCTACGAGGTATACCCGATCCGTCACAGTAACGGTCCAATATAATATGGTTCACAGTCACAACTATATAGTAACACGTACCCGCGCTCCATTAGAAGTGTATAACGACGAGTTTGGCGATTATTGCGTCACCGTATCGACCGGACTCGCTACGTTGAACAATAGGTTTATTGATAAGAGTTCATTCCACAACGCCTTAAGAGTGATTCGCGACTCGCGACACTACCTTGAGATTTTGCTCACATTCAACACTCGTCGTATCGCTGCGACATCATCGCTGCGTGGGCGCACGTACCTTACCGTGGCACCACGATAAAATCATACGCTTGTGGTTATGTGTTGCGTTTTCGGAATTCCTAATATTATCTCTATAAAAAAAATAGAAAAACAGTGTCGTCTACGGACGCCCGAAAGAAGCGAAGTATTGCGGAGGAACTCCAAATTTTTATATTATATCAGAAGACACTTAGACAGTAAAGGTTTCTCTATATATCGGTATAACGATATACACAGAGCGACGAGTCTGGACTCTGGCGGTACGCGAACACTGCCGTCTGCGTGACGATTGGGACAAGTTTATGGAGAACATGCGATTATATAGTTCATTTTTCATTTTGAACAGTTACGGTTTATGTATGCGTACCGGCCCCAGAGTAGATATTGAACGATTATTATTTTAACAGTAGATACCTACCTAATTACGAGATTAATAAACACAAATCGAAAATAAAATCTAATCTACTCTTATATTGCTTCTTATGTGTCTTTTTTATGTTATTGGAGTATACGTCTAAGGGTGCAGGGCGCAGTGTGATGTTATCGGAGGAATATACATAGTCTTGCCATAAATACTGAAACAAAGAAAAAAAAATCTATTATAAATAACATTTATAACTTTTACAGCGTGTTAGTTTAATACATAAATATAAAACAATTAAAAATATAAAAAGTCTAGTTCGAAGTGGTCTCCATTGGCTGCAATACAGTCCTTAAAACGATGAGGCCAGTTATCAATAGAAGCACGCACTCTTACCATGGGAAAATTCATCACTGCCAATCGAAAGGATTGTTTTAGGGACTCCAAATTATCATGTCGTTTAGAGCAAACCATACTCTCTTAAACTGACCATAAATCATAATCCAGCTGATTAAAATCGGGACTAGACGACTGCCAGTCTTCAGCTCTAATGAGGTCCGATACGTTCATTTCCAACCAAGACTGCGTAGACCGCTTTATGACCTAGCGCCGAGTCTTCCTGGAAGGACCATTGTTGGTTATTGAACATGGTGTTGTTAAGGGGCTTCACTACCTTCTCAAGAATGGTATCTTGATACACTTGTGCCGATGTTTTGATACCTTTTTCACAAAAGTATGGCTCAGTCACTCCTTCATAGCTAATACCCAATCAAACCATCACTGAAGTCGGATAGTGCCCACGTTGCACTCTGTCTACTAATTGGGAAGCTTCCTTAGAGCTTTGAGCATAAACACGGTCATTTTGTTTGTTAAAATGTTGCTCTATTGTAAAAATTTCAACCGCTATGAAGGACATTACCACAGAGTAGGGATGGATACTTACGAACATTACTATCACCGCTAAAGTATTTATGTTCTACTGGTGTCTATGCAGTAATTAATACTTTGCACGAGGGACGTCAGTTTATATTAAGGTATACTCGCGTGATATATAAGACAAGGATAAGGATAGATCCTTCAACAATAATTGCATGGTACCAAAACACTGCAAAAAATTGTCTTACGAATTTCGATCAGGATACATGTCCTGAAGTGAGTTTAACATTTTATACCCATCCCACGAAAAGTGTTCAACGCCGCTAAAGAAGTTTTCACTTCAATAATATAACCTCGATACTCGTAATACAATATTAACCTCGTCTATATGAAGTATTCATTCCTGTCGTGCGGCACACACCTTATGTAACAAGTTTTCAAAATTGTATTTAGAAATATCTTCTCCCGCAACTCACATCAATACTACACCAAAAGACAAAATTATTCAATTTTAAAAAATGTTTTTGTACTGAAAATTCTATCCGTGACAAGGGATGGCGTCAGAATTACCTACTAAATAACAATGGATAATTATTTACGAAAATTAGATAAGAAATACTCCAATCAAATTCAAGTATTTTTATTCAAAATAGGATAAAATATCACATATTGAAAGTGAAAAACTACCAGCCAATAGAAAAAAAGTATGCCTCAGACCTCAAAAGAAGGACGCTAGAAACTCAATGAGCCTCTTTTTTTTTTATAAAAATCTGGTTACAATTCAAATCGTACAATTCAAATTTAAATATTTTTATTCAAAATAAGATGTGACATCACTTATTAAAAGTTAAAAAACTATGGGTGGCATCGAGTAGTAGGCATTATTAGCTTATGTTTGTTCCTGGTGTTAACATTATGGTTATGATAGTTTCTAGCAATTTCACTTATGTTTCTATGAACATACATTACATTATCAAGAATATATTGAGAAGCAACAGTCAAGATATTAATTTCTTTGAATTTTGCTCTCAATGATTCTTTAGGACCTAGGTTATAAATAGCGCGAATAGCTCTCTTCTGCAGCACAAATATTGTATTAATATCGGCAGCGCTGCCCCATAGCATTTTACCATAGGACATAATACTATGGAAATAACTAAAGTATACTAGTCGCGCCGTATCTGTGTCAGTTAATTGTCTACTCTTTTTAACTGCGTATGCTTCATAACTAAGTCTGTTCGCCAATCCTTCAATATGGGGACCCCATTGTGATTTGGATTTCAGAGTAATGCCGAGAAATATAGCAGATTCCACCCGTTTTATCACCTCCCCGTTCAACAAAACACTTACATCAACATTTTGGACATTTGGTGCGGTAAATTTTATATATTTCGTTTTCTTGCTATTTAACAAAAGGTTATTAGCGCTAAACCAGTACACGATGTCAGATAGAGTATCGTTCACTTCCTCATACATAGCTTGGTTTCTTTTCAATTTGAAAATCAGTGAAGTGTCGTCCGCAAACAAGCATCATAAATATTCTTGATAAGCTAAACACCTGCATCCGTCGTTGAACGTCATCTAGTAAAGCCAAATTGTTTCAATTGAAGTAACTTATGAGAGTTAAAGTAAGTAAACATTCGGCTTCAAATTATTATTCGATTTTTTTTTTGGATTCGGGTCAGAAGAGCATCCCGACTTAAATATTGGTGTAATTTCAGGAGGTAAGGAAACACGCCATGATTAATACAATTACTAAAGACTATTGCAAGATATGGTGCTATGACATCAATTACTGAACTTATTATTTTAACAGAAATGCCCCATATATCAGCAGGTTTTCTTTCATGTCTAGAGATTTAAAAGTTTTAAGTTTTGTTTTTTTTAGTTAAACCTGGAGAAATAACTCCAGGTCTAACAAAATTAAAATTGCAACTTTGTTGACATTCTCTAACATTTTCCAGAAGAAGTGACTCAGTGGTTATTAAATTAATACTCTGCTCAATAGAAGCAGTGCTTATCGACTTACAACTATACTGCTCAATAGAAGCAGTGCTTATCGACTTACAACTATACTGCTCAATAGAAGCAGTGCTTATCGACTTACAACTATACTGCTCAAAATAAGCAGTGCTTATCGACTTACAACTATACTGCTCAATAGAAGCAGTGCTTATCGACTTACAACTATACTGCTCAAATGAAGCAGTGCTTATCGACTTACAACTATACTGCTCAATAGAAGCAGTGCTTATCGACTTACAACTATACTGCTCAAAAGAAGCAGTGCTTATCGACTTACAACTATACTGCTCAAAAGAAGCAGGGTATACAATTTATTATTATAGTAATTATTTAATTTATTTAATATAAACCTATTTTTTTCTAAATTAACCCTAATTGCATTACCAGCCAAAATACAATTTAACCATGACAATATATTTCCATTTTGGTTATAACTGGTGTTCTGCGGGTCTACCATGAACTCTTATTGCGATTCGATTGACAACCTAAAATGAATATGCTTTACTATTTTGTACCACGACGTGATTAGAGCTATCTTATTTAGGTTGACGTCAAATCAAGTCGAAAAGTGAATCGCAAACTGTTTTAGTTTGTTCATTCATTCGTACCATGAACTAATATTTCAACCTAAACTGGATAGCTTATGTGTCAAAGTGAGCGTTTTGAAAAAAGTTGCTACTTCCTTAGAGGAAAGTGAATCGTTTTGTTAATAACTTTTAAAAAATAGTGAAAACATACAGAAAAAGAAAATTTTATTGATGAAAGATGAGATGAGAATACCTTATTGGACTTTTTTGTAAAACAAAATACTGAAAATAAATACCGAAAATGAAAATACTAAAGACGAGGCAGTAAAGGTCTGAGCTATAGCCTGTTCGCAAGAACGAATTAAAAAAAATGTACTCTGTATTCCTGTCAAATCAAACATCAATGGAAGTGCGTTAATAACTCGTTATTTTTACGAAAACATTTAGCAAACATTTAATTTGTACTTCAAAGAACTCTATATATATTTATATTACTATTATAAAAAAGTACTAAAAAGGGCTTATAGATTTATAATTTGACGCTATAAAGCGCAATTTAAAAATGTATTTTTAGTATTTTCTACGCAAAAAAACCCCAAAATCATTTCATTTTAGATTTCGAAACGCAACGCATATGATTCGAGTAAGAGAGACAAACTTATGCAACGACTGTAGAGCGTCATCTGTTTCTCAGACCGCGGACCACAGACAAATTTATGTCGTTTATTCTTCACAAGCGATCTCAACGCCATTCAGTAAAAGGTACTTCATGGTACGACTTTTAGCAATTCAGCTTAGGTACCTAAACTGAACTGCATCGGAATCGCATCGTTAATAATTAAAAGTTGATGGTAGGCCCTCTCCTCTTAAATATCCAACGTCAGACTGGAGATTTGTTAACGACCCTCGTTTTAACGTTTTCTCTAACATAATAAACGCGTTCCAAATTTGAATTAAAGTAAAAATTACATGTTTTGTTGTTGCAATATTTATGGATAGACTACAAATAATGTAAATTGAATTAATTCATTCTGACTGGTTCGAGTTTCCTTTAGTTAGCCTTGTGGGAAACTCCCAACCCTGCACTTTCTGCCCCATCACCAATGATATAGTTTGAAAAATATCAATGCCCATCATCTATTCTATCTGCCAGCTGCCGCTTCTCCTATTGCCACTAATTCTGTGCTAATGGCTACATCGGTTCTCATGCTCTCATTTTTATTGGATCGCGTAGCAAATCTCTTTGGATATTTGTTCTTCTTGTATTAGGAGCTCTACTCAGGAGATGAAAAGCATATTTTCTATCGTAGGATATAACTACATTACCATGAGGACGAGGTAACAGTTACATTTGCCACATAAATTAAATAAATATTGATCTGAGATGACGCGCCAGTTCGTCAATCGTTGAAACTGAGACACAACAACTATGACATTACGAGTGACTTCAAATGCGGAATATATTAACATTAAAGCTAAAGACCACTCCCAAGGCCGACAACATCGCCTAAATTTAAATCAACTGTTACGAGATTTGAATGACATTAACATACATCCTACAAAAGTGCATCAATTATCAAAGCTTAAAATATAATAAAATATTTATTTCTATGTTGAAAATAAATATAACACACCTTCACGTTTGACTTCCGTGACGACCTAGCCCCACATCATTTCATCTGTTATGACAACTTTTATTATTGGAGTAGCGGAACCAGCCTATCTGCTAAATGGCAGCATTCTATCCACAGCGATTACAATAGCTTTATGACGTGTCTGTAACAGATGTGGTGGAAAAAGTGCACTAATGACACTTAAATATTATAATTATGAGCACGTTGAATACAAGAATTAATATTAAAATTATTATGGACAAATTGCCTTCTTAAGTCATATTTTTAATAATTTGTAGTATCTTATAAATGTTGCTATCCCGCCACGTGGCCACGCTACGTGAGCGCGGACTTAGATCTATCTCGACATGTTGCCCACATAAGGTTATACAAATCATGATTTTGTTTGTACATAAGTTTGATATTATTGGTGCTTGTTGATTGAACATGATACAGATCGGGGTTTGATAATTATTGTCTGCCTGCGTTAAAGGTAAATTATAAAGTGACTAGTTGCTACATATCTCCAATAATACTTCTTCTGTATTTCAAAATTGATGCTATTAGAAATTCAAGTAATATACGCGCATAGTGCATAAATGTTATTTGAACAATAAGAAACCCACATAATAATTAACGCCCGCAATAGACACAGCTTTTTTATGCTTACTGCGGCACATAAACTCATGTATGTTCCTCTTGTATTTCAATCTTCTTCTGATTCGGGGTAATAGCTGTAACAAGGTGATATACGAATACGCCCAAACTAATAAATAAAGTGTGGGCGGCGGTGATCACTCGCCATCAGGGACACGTGTTTGCGCGCTTGTGTTCGTCTTCCATAATAATAGGATTATAATCATTATATTCATTGCAAAACATAATAGCTTCTAAATGCATTCAGTAAACAGTGTGGCAATTGCATTACTATTTATTGTTCTTTCAATTAACTAGAATTAACTAAAATATTGAACACATACAGAAACTCACAAGCACTATATGTATTAAGAAAAGTGAAGCTCCCTCCTGGTCTTCGAGGTGTGTCGACGTCTCTGGAGTCCTCGAGGAGCGCTGCTGCTCCTGGTAGTCCGCCAGGTGCCAGTATTACAATCTTTCAGACATCCTTCCACGACGATCGGTCCTGTGCTGCATTCATCCAACATATTCCGGCGATCTTGACCAGATCGTCGGTCCATCTTGTGAGGGGCCTACCGACACTGCATCTTCCGGTACGTGGTCGCCATTCGAGGACTTTACTGCCCCAACGGTCCCCCCGTCGAACTATGTGCCCTGCCCACTGCCACTTCAGTTTTGCATATCATACTGAATATACTTAATGTAAATTGCAAACACCGTGTATTATTAGATTATACGAAAAAAGTATTTCATCCTTTACGGATCTCTGAAACAAAACGACTGTTGTGAGCTCGTGTCATTCCGACAATAACTGAATGTTTATGATGATTGAATAGCTCACAGATATTAAAGAAGTAATAGACATTATGCACATTATTAGATTATATCTGTGTCATAATTGTGGAGCTTCTTGAACGCGGGGTGAAGTACATATCCGACTATCGAACAGGGGATTGCGATTTCTTTTAGTTATCATTATGATTAATTGAACGAATAAACCCGTAGGACAAGGAACGACTACCTATTGAGAGCTCAATACAACTTTCCAACGTGATTGCAATGATGAACTAGTCTGTAAGGTCAACGCAACTCTTCAATGTGGGTCATACTACACTGGCCTTCAAAAGTAAGTATCACACTTTTAAAATTGGGATACCGTTTTAAGTTCACAAGATATGCTTTCGAAATAAAAAGGACTCCAAAGAGAATTTAATTTTGTACATAAAAACTTTATAGTTGGTAACCTTCTTTTAAGAATTGGCTGAAAAAAAACTTCAAAACCAAAACCATTCCTTTTTCAAAGTGGACGTTTCCGAATTACAATAGTACCATTCACATTTTTCTTTCTTTTTTAAATTTTTTTTCAAGATCGATGGGTCTTGTTTTAAAAATTTATGCTAAATAGCACATAACATTTATTTATCATGCCTCTTTCAGTTGAAAAATGTGCTAGGATCATGGCTTTTCTGGAACTAGGCATCAGTATGCGTCGCACTGCAAGAATGGTGGGTGTGACGTCCGAACGGTCCAGAAGGTAAAGCGAAGGTACGAAGAGACTGGACACCATCTGAGGAGACCTTGTAATGGCAGACCCAGGTGTACCAGTGCCCGAGAAGATCGTTATATTATTTCCACTGTGTTAAGAAATCGCCACCAAAATGCAGTTGAAGTCCAGCAACAGCTATTTCAGACCCGGAGGGACTACATTAGTGACAGTGCAGTGAGAAGAAGACTTGCTGAAGCAAATTTGAAACCCCGAAGACCAGCGAGTGGCCCAAAACTCGAGAGACAGCATCGAGTAGCGAGACTGTCGACGTAGCGAGACGCCCGTGAACACATGCAGTGGGATGAAGAAGAATGGTCAAGAATTTTGTTTGCAGATGAGTCTCGATTCTCCCTTTACACTTCTGATGGAAGGCGAAGTGTTTACAGGCGACCTGGTGGGCGATACCTTCAAGCCTGCATCTCAGAAAGAGTCCAATACGGTGGAGGCAGTGTACATGTATGGGCTGGCATATCTTCAGAAGGACGCACAGAGCTAGTAGCCATAGAAAATGGCACCCTCACTGGGCAAAGATATGCTCAAGAGATTCTCAATGAGTATGCAGGGCCGTATTTAGCAAATATGGGTGATGGATCTATGCTGATGCATGATAATGCCCGGCCACACACGGCTCATATCCTACAAGAGTATATTCAGGAGGTCGGTATCAGCGTGATGGCATGGGCATCAAGAAGTCCTGATCTCAACCCGATTGAACACGCCTGGGATGAGCTTGGGAGGCTAGTCAGAAATCGCAGACCACCACCTACTACCCTCAGGGCACTAAAGCAGGCCCTGGTAGAAGAATGGGGGAATATTCCCCAACATCGGCTCCGAAACCTAGTGTTCAGTATGCCAAACCGGCTCGAAGCTGTAATCAGAGCTCGAGGAGGCAATACCAGTTATTAAAAATTAAATAACATGTAATACATTTTAGTTGAATTTTTTTACACTAAACTAAAAATGTCTATTTTCATTGTTTTATCTTTTTTAAGTTAAAAATGTTACTAATGTATAATTTTAGTTTCTAAGAATTAAAGCCTATAAAATTTGCAACAAAACGTTTTTAATCTTAAATACTCTACCTTCTATAGTTAAGAAAAAAAATTAATTTGAAAAGTGTGATACTTACTTTTGCAGGCCAGTGTATAAAGAAAACAGGCTAAACCCACTTAGATCTAACTGAAAGTGGATTATTGACTTGTTGTCTTCTTGCTCTCTATATAGAAACCTAAATTGAGGGTGCAAACGTCTTTTGTTTACTATTAATTCTTAAGACCCCAAAGAAATGTTACCTAAACGTACTAAAACGTACGTACCTAACGTATATAGAATACATAAAGAGTTCAAAGTTGAAATCTACATAATATCTGTACATAATATATTCAACTTTCCTAATTAAATACAAAATTTTCATACCCTTCAATACTAAATAAAACACAGTATGTGTTTTCAAATGGACCTATTATCTAATTTACTTTTTAAATTCAATAAAAATTAATAATGTTAATAATGTAAACTATTATGAATCTGAATTTGTTAATTAATAAGTTCATTTATTTATTACGTTGTAATTTGTATCGCCACTTGTTAATACGTAAGTACTAATTAGAAGTACCTACTAATTAAGGATTTAATTATAAAAATGGTAGCTTAATTGGTAGGGTAGGTAAGTAAAAGATTTGTTAAACAATTAAAATAATTTTGTACCTCCAATAAACAGTCCTCCAATATTAATAAAGTCTTTAAGTTATTTAAGTATGAATCGTGCTGTTGAAACTTTATCATAAAGGTGGTAGCTTGAGGGAGTCGCGTCGCAATATAGAGTTGATAAATGGAGGAGTATGGACACTGACGAAGGGCAATTCCTTCACCTTTGTTGAGGTTCTCTCAATGAAGACTGGTGCCGTAACAAAAAGCTTGCGCTTATCTAGATTCCTATTATTTGAAATTACACTTCAGGGACAAATTAATTTATCACAAAAATAATAAGTATGCCATTGCTTTTGTTTGTGTGTATATCGTGCACAGTGGATGTGCTTGTGCGGAGTACTGGCACGACACGGATGACGTCTGTGCTCGAGACACACGCGACCCAGTGGGCCAGTGTTCATGTTACCATAGGCACGACTGCGCAATAAGACAAATCTTTCATCGAATAACAAGTAGGTAATACGCCCGCCCACAACAATGATTAGCCGCTCTGGGTTCTGAAAAATGTAAAGTAGCCCGCCATTGTGCTCATCAAGATCAGAGATAAGATATTTCCTCAGTGTAGCAGAGCAATGTCCTTAGCTACAGTGTCGTTCAGACTGAAGCTTAGTAGTCCTTGTGCCACTGCCTGTGGTGCGCATTCTGTGCAAAATAATGTTCTACGTGGAAAACAAATAAGTTGGGTGTTTGTTATGACGTGTGGATTAGTGTTCATGTCTCACAGCCGCAGCCCGCATTCAATATATCCTATTTCTGGTTTAATATTATTGTTCAACCGTTGCTAAATCTACATTTCAATGTTATAATAATTTTGAAATATTATCATCATCATTAATACTAATTTTCAATTTTATATTATATTATAGAAATCGCTTATTTCTACTATTTAAACAAATATAAACACATCATCCCTTACGTGGATTAGAGAGAGAGAGAGAAGAGAGAACAGAGGGAGAGAGAGAGAGAATGCCAGTACCAGGAATTTGACTAAAATGTTATTCTCGGTTTGGCAATTAGGACCTTTAAAAACCGCACCATAAAAAGTATTGCAGCGAAATATCATTTGTAACATGTATCTATATTTATTTATTAATAGATTATTATGATTTATTTAACTATTAAATATATGTAGATATTATACTATTAAATCTGTGTATTTATCATATTTTTCTCTTAAGTAATATATTCAATTTTCATACTGTCTAAGAGCCCGTGGACCTCAGACCTACGTCATTTTATAAAAGCTGAAAGTTTGTCAGCGCAAACTCCCAACACAGGTAAGAACGATGGACCATTATGGAGTTTGGGTTACAATGGCTTTGGCAGGTAAACGCTACTAAAGTTGTGTAAAATAGCGATCTACATACACCAAATAATAAAGTGCGATTCTTCGGTATTACCTTCAGAATATTATAAAAAATCACGTTATTCATTGACACAATATCGTGGCAACCCCATGCCAAATATGACTTGAAAATATTTCATGATGCAACTAATGCAGGCACTTTTAAATAAGTTCTTTTTTTAATTTCTCTGATCATGTGTTATTCATATTTAATTTTTTTCTTTATTATTGTAAACACTGCTATTCCTTCCAACAGGTAAACCGTGGTAGACTTTAATTGGCTATGTTTTTGTATTTAATTATTAGTGATTATTTTGTATAAAGCTGTTGTCAACCCAAAAAAAAAATAAGAAATTCATACTAAATTAATTACAGAAAATCTTTACAATTGGTTATTGTTACATGCCGCCACAGTTTCATATTATTTTCTCTACTGGCTAAGCTTATGCCATGGCCCTATATCTACTTCTGTGAGATGAACATCGAATTCACATTCATATTTAAAAAAACACAAAAGACAGACCGGGCCTTTTTCGTTATGTCCTTATAGATATAGATAGTTAATCATTCAGAGGACAATGTGTCCGTTTTTATAATAAAATCCCTGAAGAAATTTGCAAACTACAATTAAAAAAGTTTAAAATATTTGTTAAACAGAAACTTTTAAAAAAAGCTTATTATACAATTAAAGATTATATAACAAATTATGTTATTATTCAAAGCATTCTGCCAGTCTTTTTACTCGAGCAGCTTGTGGGTGTCATATTCGCGCGGGGCTTATAGCGTTCTACGTGTCACATATAATAATGCGTTTAGGAGGCTGTTAGGGCTGCCGTGGCATTGTAGCGCTTCTGGAATGTTTGCTGAGGCATGTGTGGACGGTTTCCATGCCATAATGCGCAAAAAAGCGGTCTCCATGTTGCAGCGTCTATGTGTAAGCAGTAACAGCATCCTAAAGATGATTGCTGCCAGAGCTGACTGTTCCTTCCAGAAACACTGGATACAGTTAGCTCTAGGTTTATAAATATATTTCACTAATAATACTAACGTAGTTCATAATAAATATTGTTACTAATACATTTACTAATATATATGGAGATGTCTCTGAATTAAATAAATAAATAAAATAAATAACAGATAAAAGTGCATGGGATTAAAGCAATGTAAATAATTTAGCAGTAGGACTGTATTATTCTATTATTTGTATATTTTCTTGACTTCAAAAAGTGATGCGGTTATCCTATTTTGAGAAATAAACTATTTGAATTTGAATTTGAATTTGAGATATTATATACCGACGACATATTGAGCACCAGGTGATTTACAACAGGTGATCACAAACACTAGTTAACTGCAAGACCTAATAGAACCTTGTTCCCGTCATAAGTTGCTCGTTAAATACTATTCGTTAATATTTTTCTTTTGTCTGATTTTTTATACAAAAAGACCACTTTGTTTCAAATAAACAATAAGTAATTGTTCGTAAAGTTGGAATTTATATTTTAATATAATAATAATACATTTTAATATAATAACAATATACATGACGACGAATGGCTTCAGCGTCAAGATCGTTAACTGCTGTCACTTCACGAGGACGTAGGATTGATTTGTTCTAAGCCGCTCCTGCCTTAGGGTTCATTAGTGGTTTTAGCAACAGTTGTAAGACTGATACCCAACGCGGCCGCAACACACATCATTTCGGAATTTTCACGATCAATTTACTCAGCCCAATGTAAGCACTCCCAAAAGTTGCACTGAGGAATAAAACTACAACTCGAGGTATAACAAATGCGAGATAAGTGAGAACACTCAGTGTCTGACACGGCACTAGCACGGCCGTTTGTTGCGGGTGTCCGACTACGTCAAAATGGCGGCCCGACGCGGACGGACGGTCGGGTGTTGTTGCCACTTGACGTATTTAAAATTTTTACGATTAATATATTTATAAATATGCAAATAAATATTATATATAATTTTTTACAAAGAAAAATAAGCGATATTGATTATTACGTCCTGTTAACTATAACTTGTTATATATCGATACCCTAGTATTATTATAAACGTGGGGTTGATTTCGAACAAATTTTAGTCCACGCAGCCAAAGTCAAAAGCGGATGCTAGCTACACTAACATATGTGCACAATATAGAAATGATTAGTTATTGGTAGAACAACACGGTTTTCATGAAACATTGCTTTGTCCGCTACACATTATGTTTGCTCAGGCTTCGCAGCTGCGGGAAACCTTTGTAAGTCGCTGTTATTATCTTTGAATGTACGTCAACGGGGCGTCAGAGCCAGTGGCTGCGTTGCTCATCTATAATTATAAGAATCGATTGTATCTCGGCATAATTTAAACACGTGGCATATTAAGACGAATGCGTTTATGTACGAAATTCGTTAAGTTCCTTTGGATTTAACTTATTATTAATTATTTCAATCGCAATAGACAACTATAGCAACAAGACAATCAATTACAAAACATAAAAATGAAAGATGTTGTAGTAAGAGAGAAATATTTATACATTTATAAATTCGCTCTTTCTCTCTCCTCTTTAGTGCTTCCAACTGGTTTCAGCCGCAAAGCTGGAGAGCACAAGCCACTTTATTAGTTTATTTTTATTATATATTTATATTTATTTTCAATACATTCTGGACGGATCACTGTTTAGTTGTGTACATGTAATCCATTTTCATTTAAAATGCATACCACCACACGCTCGGTTTCCAGAGCATCTTCTCCTGGCCCCACACTTAAAGCTTCCTTTTTGGAGTCATTTGTTAATATCACTTGACTTCAAGGTTTGTTTATTTCGCTGCTCAGGATGGAAGTCACAGGGTGTCACAGTCAAGTGCGAACTAAGTAATATCTGATTTCCTGACACCTCGAAACACCTGTATTCTACATACAAGACAATTTAGATTTATTAGCAGTACCAATTCGGATATGATTCGCAATTTAAAATAGAGTGGTGTTTGGCGATAATAAAATATATTTTATATAACATACTTATATATGCAATCTTGCCTGTCTCCTTCTGGTGGAGGTGGAGGAGAGAACGAAGGAGATTGAGAACCTCCATGTAAAAGGGCCCTGACCTATCCAATTGCCTGCCAACTCTCATCAACGTTTCATACGCACGCTTATCTTGGTACTCCTGCCGAAGCCTCTTTTCACAATACGTCCTCAATCGGGAAATCTATTTTAAACCACCCTGCCTACATGACTGAACCACGCTGACATTTTCTTATCAATAACTGTCAAATTAAGTGGATGATAGCTGTATGTTTGTGAACTGTCGGTCGCTATAGCTAGCAGCTAACGATCCACACATTTCATAAGTTATAGTAAACGTCTTTTTTTCAGATCGCCACCTTGTGATTAGGCTTAATATGGACAGTTAAGTGTTAACCTAACCGCAGTGCGTGGTAAATAATAAGGCATGCTGTCTTATATGTTGCCCGTGGAAGATAAGCCACCGCCGGTTCCAGGGAAGAGTCGGCTCGCCTTGGAGCTGGCTGACGCTCCGGGGAGCCCAGAGTCCACCGCAAGACGAGCCAAGACATACATCTCAAAGGACTCTTCCTCAAGTTCGTTCGCGAGCGACCTCACTGTGTCATCTTCCACTCCGACCGGAGCGTTTGACAAACCAAAACATAAGCTGTTGAGTAACGGAACTAAACACACTTCACTTAAAAGGTTAGTACGAATGATCGCGTTTCTATTGCTCGTAGCAGAGTCCTCACTTAATATATTTATTAAGTAATAACAATGTACCTGTAGGAGAGTAAGATAGTGACAAACGAATAACTATATTGAGGCCTGTTTACATTTTTAGAACCCAGCCTATAAATTAAGCGATGGGGACGCGTTACTTAGGAATATTGCTATAACTACCGACTCGGAATGGAAGTAACTTATACAAGCGTTAAGGAATTGAAAGTGGGCAACAACTATGCACACATCGCCAGTTCTCAAAGTTCAAATCAAACTCGATCGAGTGCGGGTGAGATGATCACCTACCCGTCACCTGGGCCCATAATCTACTACCTACTACTATCTAACCGGCGCGGGCGTACAATTACCAAAACATGACTAGGTCACCACGCTCTACTAGGTTAATACATTATTAACTTAACTAACAGCAAACTGTCTTTATGTTTGTTTTATATAGAAGTGCAAACGGCAAAATGATGAGCCTTCAGATGGGAAGTTAAAACCATATTTGATGTCAAATTATTATTATTAAATCAATGTAAATCGTTATGCAATCTAAAACAATGGTAAGGCAGTAAAGACACAACTGTTGTGAGCTGAACGATGATGAAGAGGCTCTATCCCAGGTAGGTGCTGTCCTCCCACGGGTCCTTCATTCGGACGGGAATCTTAGGGATCCAGGAACTATATATTTCGAGCGCACACTCAGGCCTGCAAATTAAATTCACTCTTCATTATCTAATTTGTAAAAACCATTAGTAGCTTTTTATTTTATATTTTATAAACTCAACATTCATCATGAAAGCAATGGATAGAAATAGTTGTTCAGCGCATGATATGAACGTTTGGTGCCACATTTTGAAAATAATAATAATACCATAATATGAGTGCTGTCTAGGGACGCCCGAAAGAAGCAATCCTTTAACAACAGTATACAACAGCACAGTGAACAACTACGTATTTTTAACTAAACTACTTATTTTTCCGAATCGACCCGATGCTCTCGTGTTTCGTTTTGTACAGTTTCGGTTTTACTATGCTTACCGGCCTCCGAGCAAGTATTGAACGATTATTATTTTAACAGTACCTACCTATCTAATTACTATGTAAATAAAAACAAATCGAAGATAAGAAAATTTAATCAAATCACATTTGACTTGAAATATAGGCAGGCAGGTAAGCCGGCAACGCTCTTGTGATTCCTCTGGTATTACAAGAGAATGTGGGCGGCGGTGATCGCTTAACACCAGGTGAGCCGTACGTTCGTTTGTCCTCCTATTCCATAAAAAAAAAATGTAATTTTTTATAAAGCTCATTCGGAAAATTTCAGATTTCCTGAAAGAGAAGAACGAGCAAGAAACTCTAAAGTTGCTCTTATCAAAACAGATTAGGTATTACAAGTTTTTATTTTAATTCAATTTACAAATCATTTCAATTACAATATATGCAAAATGATGCAACAATAATACTCAAACATCAAATACAAATTACACTTACACGAGTAAGTCAAAAAAAAAATGTAAATTAATATGTATTATTAAGGAGACTCAATAGAGTACAGTAGATGCATCAATTCACACATACCGTAAAATAAATAAAGGCATTATGCGAGCCTTTTATATAGTAAAAAATATACAAAGTAAATTTTAAAAAAATCCAGCATTTTTTATGGTCTACGGTTATACGTGATGGTATTATGTTAAGTGATCACCGCGGCCCACATTCTCCTGCAATGCGAAAGGAATCACAGGAGCTTTGCTGGCCTTTAAAAAAGTGTACGCGCTTTTTTTGAGGACCAGCAGCGGTGCCAAAGTTACCCATGTTGTATTGTCCTGGAAACACCGCACAAGGAAGCTCATTCCACTACCACATGCTTGGTCACCGCCACAAGCTTGAAAACCGCACTGTGGAAGAATCACCACACATCCAGATGGTGGGGTAGTGATATCCTAATTTATGGCGTGTCGTCTCGTCCAAAGGTGGAATTCGGCAGCAGGAATCAGTTCAAACAGCTCTGCGGAACACTCCCCGTGATAAATGCGGTAGAAGACATCCAATGAAGCCACGTCCCTTTGGAAAAAGCACTTGATCGCCGACAGTGTGAGCAGCTCAGTGTTGCATCGCGGTCACATGGTTCGAGCTGATACTGGGATGCGCCAACCAGAGATGATGCCCCGGTGGTGTGTGTGTGACTTTCACATGTGCAGATGCTGAAAAGCATTGCAAGGCGGCAAGTCCAAACCGAGCAGAAGTGCATTACTTTGTTCGTAATCCCTACGAAATGTGGCGTAGTTACAATTATTGCGCACTAGACACATGAGCATGTTAAAATACTCTTCTTTGGAGTACACTACGCACTAACAAGGTATAACTAACTAACACTATAACATCAAAAGACACGCAACTGACGCGAGCGCAAAATTTGGTCATCCGATCCAGATGCAAGCTGACGGGTAACTGACTAACTGAGTGACTATAATTTGATATTTTGTAAAGCAATAATTCTAATTTCCGCGGCGGCATTGGTCAAAGGACAGCGGCATAAAACGTTGCGAGAGTTTCCCCGCCTTATTCGTTTGAGTCGCCGCTCAGCTGACGCTAGTTCTACGTCGTTTACAAGTTCAGGGCGATGACCTTAGTTTACTGGTAGAATAAATAAGTCAGGGATTCGCAAGATATTGAAATCATTTATTATGTAGCATTTAATCTAAGGGGTTTTGTTTTTTTATTTAGTGGTATCGATTTTTTTAACACCAAACTTTTAATTCCAAGATGACCGCCGCGCAAATTTATGATATCAGCAATATGAAATTAGAATCCGAGGCTCTCGAGGGTGCAGAGAACGAATTAGGGATCATTTTTAAGCTATTGCATAGCTTCTATCGCGGGCCTTGAACGTGGAGACCGAATCCAGAAATTCCGTAACTAAAATATCCTAACAAACCTCATACTAGATGTATTTAGATATTTCGCCTCGGTCACTACAGTTGCCGTGGAACAGCGGTTACCACGATGCTTTTTGTGCAGAAGGTCCCAGGTTCAAGCCTGGGATAAGTCTTGTTTTTTTTAATTTTTATTATTATGCCAAGTATTTTTATTTAGTTTCACTTGTCCCGTTGTCTGTCTGTAATCAAATCTTGCAAGTTAAATTTTACTCACTTCCCGCTTGCTTTTTTTTAAATTAATTTTTTCAAAAATAACCTCAACTTTTTTATTTTCATTGTTGTTTTTGAAATATTAATAATATGAAAATGTGTCATTCGACAGTTGTGGTCCACTCAATGGGAAACGAGTGCCATCTTGTGTTAAATTATAAAACTACGATAAATAAATTTATATATTTTAAAGTTTCTTTTCACTTTTTTGGATCACTTAGTGTATCCAAAAAATAATCCGAGCAACTGGAGTACACTGAAGAAGGGTCAAAAATACTTGGTACAAATGGTAATAAATTTCCACTTATTTTGGCTGGCGATTTCAACATCAACTTTGCTGATAAAAAATCAGAGCGACGATGATTTCTTTCGAAAATATTGAATTTGAAAATGAATCAATGATCCACAAGAAGCCACAATAAAATATGGGACCACCATTGACACGATATTTTCCAGATATTTAGAAGATATCAATCTGAAACGTTTCTTATTTCAGTTACCATAAACCTATAGTTTCAAAGATAAATATTCCTGAATAACCTACATGTATTGTAACATAATAAAAATATTTTGAACAATATTAACTTCTCATTTATTTAAGAAAAGAAAAAAATTGTTTTCTTATAGGTCACCCGCTCAAAAAGTGTCAAAGAAAAAAAAACAAAGGAAAGAAATACTGCATAAATAAAATAAATAAATAAATTATAATTGCATTAGTTGATAAAAAATGCTATGCAATAGCTTTACCGCGGCAGCCCCCGAGTGCCACACGTCTTTTTTAAATCCAGAGTCTATATATATTATGTGCCAATAAAGTGTCACGAAAATGTGGGACGTTTTTATTCAAGAAGAGGGAGAGGGAGATTTAGACCGATTGAAATAGAGTGAGAAATGGCGAACGTAGGATGAAGCAAATGGCACCGCTAATAAGTAGAACAACTTCCCTACTAGAGTTATATCGTACAGGTTCAGCGCGCGGCCGCGAAAACGAAAAAAATCTTCCCCACTAGATTTGTAACGTGTAGGTTTAGCGCGCGGCCGCGAAAAGGCTTTAAGAGAACAGATTAGGATAATTGATATAAACGAGATTTAAAAATTAGTTTTCCAAAGAAGTTTCACTTCTAACATGTGTTCTTTGTACGCACGCCATTTTTTTTAAATTAAGCAATGATCTGGCCTAAAGAAACATTAAAGAAAATTAATTAGGTTTTCGATACAACTCACAAGCTGTTTATACAGTAAATACGTAACCAAAAGATTACCTGGCGGCAGTGGGTAAACCACATAATATAATGGCTTCCCGCAAACGACAATGGTAAACTATATTAAAGCAGTGAAATCTAATTTAAGGTTTGAGTAGTATTTGACTTAGCAAATAGAGATCACAAACTTAGCGGCCAGCCATCCAATAACGCCGGTAGACGTAGCGGGCACTGGCTTCAGTGTTTTCGTTACTTCTCTGGCAGTCGCGATGTGGGGTAGAGCTGCAGCTGCCTCTGCACGAATGCTGTTCGATTCTTGCAGAGCTCGCCTGAAATTATTATTCTATTGTTGCATGTGATCTCAAATTTAATAGGTGAGTGTCAGTGTTTTGATTTCGATTACTGAGGCGATTCCCAGGTCTTTTTGAGGTTGAAGTTTATTGATTTTTAACCTCTCTTCCACCCTGAGTATGCCTACTGGAATAACAATTAATACACAGAATTATACACATACAATGCATATACAGTGGTATAATGATCAAGGAGAGGAAGACCAACTAATACCAAAGGGACCGAATCCGAATCTGAACTAGTTTTTGACCGCGACTTCATGCGGATTACATTTATATCTTGCTCCCTCGGCAAATCTTAAAATCTCGAGATTTGAACACAATATGTCCTTTCATTTATAGTAACATCGTGTGTGTTAAGCTTCATGCTTGGTTCTCTAGCTGAATAGTACAACCACAATTATTAAAGTTTATTTTGATTTATTTCTGCACTGTCATCATTCTTATATTAATAACAACCAGTTTAGGCTCAATAACTAAATTATAAGAAAAAAATTGCGCAGTCACGTCTACTACACAACAATTTACAGTAATTATAAAGGGACTATATTTATATATAGTTATAAAGGGAAGTTATATAGCCTACACCAGGGGTGCTCAAACAGTAGATCACGATCGACCTGTCGATGCCGAGTGCTTTTTGAGTCGATCTCGAGAAAAAAATCCGATAAAGAACTATTCACAGATTTTGTTTTAGGTAACTAAAATCGGTAATTACGTATCATCTTATGAAAAGTGTGCTCAGAGCATGTGTGTCAGTGTCATGCAGATTCAACATCCAAAGTCACTCTTTAGTTAAGTTTATAACTTTAGACACTAAAACGCGTTTGTTTTGTAAGAACCAATAAACTCACATTTTTTAATAGTTATGAGTTTTTTCATTGACATTTTAGAGCAGACCCACATTTAACTTTACAAAAATATGCATATTATTATGCTCAAAACTAATATCTATGTCATCATGACACTCTACCTAGACGACAATTCTTCATCACACATACTTGAAGACATACAGAGTCGATCGATTATAGTCTACAATTTGGAGGTGGATTGACAGCAGTTCAAGCTTGAGCACCCCTGGCCTACACTATATCATTACATATTGTAAATCGTCATCCTTTTAGCATTAAGTAGTGATTTTATTAGAAACAATACGAGATAGCAATCATGTATAATATTATATTCATGTTGATATTGTAACCGTAGACCGATACTTACCTATATAATTACCTAATTAACATCAAGAATAATACTCAATTTTTTTCTCATTATTTAATTTTAAAGTAAACAAGTGGACTATCTGGAATCTCACGTTAAATAACTCGTTAATAATTGCTACCGGAGTCCAAATACATAAATTAAAAATTAAAATTATATTATCAAACAGATAATATAAATTATTATATTGAATACCAGATTGGTCCTGGCCGTGGACCCAAGACCCAAGACCCGCGATATGCAAGGCATTCGCTACACTCGACCAACTAGCACCTCAAATACTTCTCACACAGTTTCCATGTAAGCAACATTCGATACGCATGTTAAATTCATAGCAAAGAGCGAATGTTAATGTGAAACCAATGTTGAACAATGATATTTGCTTGGAGCCGTAATCTGCGCTCTAAAAATGTGTTTTGTTTGACCCGCCTAAAAGCACTCGAAAGAAAAAAGAACCCTTGTAACTATAAGGTTTACCACGTCGTTATGAAAGTAATGTCTGCAATCCTTTAATTGAAAAAAAAAAACAAGCTTGTAAATGAACCCCATCTGATGGTAGGTACCTAGGGGCTATGGCATTGTTCTCATTAGCAGCCTCCGCTCTATTGAAGTAGAAGGTGCATGAATGTGATGATACATTTTTAAATTTAGTCACGTTATATGTATGTTTGGTCATTAGTGATAAGAAAAACAATATGAAAGAGAAATACATTCTGTCAATCTTGTTTAGCTGTTGATTGATATTTTATCTGAATTAGCTGATAACTGTGTACAAAGACGATGGTGAATTTCCTGAATTTATGAAAAACAGTAAAATAGTTCTTCTCCTTAAGCAGCGTAGTAGTAGTGGAGTACGAAGACTATAGCCTCTAGAGTATAGACCAATATCTCTATCTTAATCTATATATATAAAAATGAATTGCTGTTCGTTAGTCTCGCTAAAACTCGAGAACGGCTAGACCGATTTGGCTAATGTTGGTCTTGAATTATTTGTGGGAGTCCAGAGAAGGTTTAAAAGATGAATAAATATGTAATGCTCGGAATTAAATAAAAACAATAATATTGTTTTTCCTTTGATGTGTCCCCCGTTGTTCAGAAATCAAATTGAAAGAATAGTTTAAAATGTATAACTAATATGAATCTTTATATCTTACTAACTTTCTCTGGAGGTAAAAAACAAACTTAATTTTAGCTACCTATAGTTGGTAGATTTAATGTACGATTTAATATTTGGTAGGTCTGAGAATCACTCGTCATCTATTTTTTATATCCTATATATACATATTGTTTTTTTTCTTATTACTTTAAATGGCAATACAAACTTTGCTGAGTCAGCTAGTCTTTAAATAATTAATGTTAATTAAATTGAAGTAATTTCTATAATAACAAATAAAATGCATACTCGTACTAAACAATTTGGTTTCATGTAGAGGCGTACAGCTACCGATGCAGGTGTTGAATCAATTGATAATATATTTAATGCCTAAATGAAACATTGGCCAGAAAACTTCACCATTCCGGAATTAGAATCAATTGTACAAATGGGGGTTACGCATGGTTCCACTTTTGGACCATTTCTGTTTCTCATTTATATTAATTATAGCTACTGAAAGACTGTGCTGCGTTTGGTCAGTAAGTTTTAAGTTCAATAGTGTTGTATAATTATAAAGAATAATGAATCTAAATAACCTCACTATACCTACATGGTCCGTAATATCGCTCAAACCTTAGATAATTAATACGTCTAGATAAAGTCTCTTGCTATTAGATAACCGATAAAAACATTCCAGGTTTTATAGTTTAGTGTGCGTGACGGGCGTAGAGGTTATCTCTAAACTCAATTTTTTTCGACGTTTTCACAGCTGTTATAGTCTATCTAGACGAATAAATGGTCTAAGACTCGAACTATACTAATTAGTAGTCGTATCTGTCACTCGCAACCTACCCCAATAGTCCAATCTATTACAAGCACTCATAAGCTAGGAATACCAAACGGAACAAAATAACACGAACACACCTTCCAAAGGCGGCTCTCAATTATTTTGCTCGTGTATTGTAATATGAAAGTCAATTTCAAGAGGAACTAATAAACGTTTTTTGGATTTAGTATTGCTCTTACGTTTAGTAAATAAATAAAAAAATTGAAAAATAAAAAAGTTGAAGTCTCACTTTTACCAAAGTCTCAAGAAACTCTTCCCTACAGTCATCCAACGAACATAATATCTAGAAGGGGCCGTTATGGTATTCGAGATTTTCGTGAGTGTCATTTACAAAAATGACATCTATTTCTAGATCCAAAATTGCGGATTCACATCCTTTTTCAAATACAGCAATATGGGTATCATTTTCGAAGTTTTCGGGAGTGTCGATTACAAATTAATATGACATCCATTTCGAGGTCCAAGATGGCGGATCTGACTTTTTCAATAAAACCAATACGGGTATTATTGTCGAGGTTTTCGGGAGTGTTAAGTCCGTATTTGACATAATGATATTTATATCTGCCTTATTTGTAAATAGATCCCCGCGTCTTCGCTTCTGTCAGAAGGTAGTTGTAGAAAAATTGGTCAATATTGAATGTCTTCTCTTGAAATTTAGGTTGTTACATGTACTCAATCAAAAAAAGTAGTAATTTTATAAATTATTGTAGATTATAATATAGATTAATAGAACTTGTAATTAATATTTTTATAAAAAGGAACTTCGTTCCTATCTGGTGTCCCACGACACCACACAGTTTGTACATCTGATTTTTTGTAAATCTGGTAAATGAAGAGATGGTAATGAATTAGTTTTAAGCTTTTTGCATTGGGTTCCCGTGAGAATATCGATAGCATTAAAATGTTCTTAACAAAACGGTATATTTTTGAGGCGTTCTGTTCATAAGCACAAAATATTCTCTTAGTCATTTTCATCAGAGAAGGTGTTGGTTTCTATAAACAAAAAGTTCAATCTCGTGTTCATTTCTTACAACTCAGAGGAAAACACAATTTAATTTATTAAATACAGCTTAATCGGCTTCAGCACTCACGACACAACCATGATAACGACACCCATGACTTTGTTCACCAAACAACTAAACTTTCAAATAGGAAAAAGCTAGCTGTCATTGTTAACAGATTGATAACACTTGTCCTTGATTGTGAAACGAAGACTATGGATAGATAAGATCTTACCATTAAACGGGGATATCTACCTATCCCTTACTTAGATAGGTTTGTAAGAACGGCCGTAAATCAGCCGAAATATTTACCTTTTTATTCTAATGTTATTGTAGCTGTTTCTCATTAAAACACGGATATAACTACATTTTTTAAAATTGAAACCTAGCTAGATCGATTTATCGCCCCCCAAATTCTCCTGTTTACTCCTCCGAGATTTGACCAAATCTCTGTTATTATCATTTCCTGCAACATATATATATTATATTAAATTATATATATTATTTTTACAAGAATTTAAAGATATAAAATATAAGTTATGTCTTGCAAGGTTGTTTAATGCTAAACAACAGAAATACACAGATTTGTTACATAACTTTTTAAAAATAAGTGTTAGACACATGTTTAACTTTTTTGTAATAACACAGCAGATTGTCAGGGTCTCTGGCGCAGTACGAAGTGTTTGGGGTCGGATCGCGTATGACGTCATCATTAAGGCGAGGCAGAGGCTGCAACTTAGGCATAGCATAATATAGTGTTCAGGCTGTGTATCATATGGGTGTATATCATGTAGTTGGTTTGCGTGCGCTACTTGATAATGGTTAGCGTATTGATGAAACTCACTTCCGTTCAGCCAACAGCCAACTCCACTGGTCGTGCCACTGCTTGCGACATATGTCCACCTTCTTCCACTGCGCTCGCATTTGAAAAGCTTCAGTGTTTGGATCATATTTAGGAGGCTTTTCTTGTGCTTCCATTGTCACTGTCAAATGAATATATTACCTATTTATCCCAATATAAATATTAAAGATAATATTTGAATGTTTAATAATATTTATTAGTATAGAAGTCTACTAAAATGTTAGCTAACTTTTTTGAAGTAAAACTTCGTTAGTCGCGACTACGAGGTAACTAGATGACAATGCAACGGAAGTCCGTCACAGCATAAACGAGTAATGTTTCTGTACCATCCGGTTTTTGGTTTCTTCGTCCATTATTAGGACAGGCAAAGGGTTCGAGCCCATGCAGCCATATTCGTTAATATTTAATTAACAACGTCATATTATTATGTGGTAATTAATAATCTAAATTTAGTGAAATTTTTATAACGTGCAAGTGGTATTAATGAATTATAAATAGAATATAAAATGAAAATAATAATCAGGTAACTGAAATTGCGGAATCCCAGGAACATTTACTTTTTCGTCACTAAATAAGAATAAAAGAGAAAATCAAGATACTGATAATGACTTGATCTGTAAAAAGCGTGTTTATTTTCTAATGAATAATATCAATATAGCTCTAAATCATTCTTTGTAAAATAAGTAAAATATAACTTGTTAAAATAATATAATAATATATTTTTCATTTCTCATACTCGGAAATATGTTATTATAATGTTGTTTTGATCTGATTATTGGATAGAAAATACTGGTTCATCAGAGTTTCCGAGAAAAAAAAATAACAAAAAAAGCTAACAATGGTCCTAGCTCTTCTACGCACGTATTGCTACGTGAGTGCTTAATTGATAACGCGGTTTTAATTAATGTTATTTATAAAGTATTTATGTACCTGGTTATTATTCCTAAAGATCATTATTATTAAGTTTTACTTCAATCGCACGTAAAGATTACACGCACACACTTTTTTTCGCTATAGAGATATCTAATTCATTACTTCATGACGATGTGCTCGCTTCGGGTTTACGGCGGTAATACGCGCAAGCGCGCATAGCACAAAAAAAACGCGTATCTATCTGGTCACTCTGACTTCTTTCTCGAGAGATTGCATTTGAGAGTTAAAATGACCTTTAAATAATATATAGAGCTCTAGAAGACAGAACTGTGTTAACCACGTTAATAAAATCGATTGTGATAACCTCTAGCATAGTGTATTCCATTAAATATTTACTTCGTTACAGATATTCGATTCTAGTACTGTTCATATTACCTACACGTGCACATTGTTAATCAGCCATTAAATGTATTTTAGATCAATTAAAATACCACAAGGAACGTCAATCAACCGATCCAATTGCAACTACCTAATTAACTTGCTCAATTATTAATGCTTTGTACCTACTAAAACAACTACCATTTCTTACTAATATATTATGTTGGTTTTAAATAATACTTAAAGAATGTCTAAAATTATTCTCATGCCAAGCCTGTCATACTTTATCCATGCTAAGGTACATTTACATGTCTAGTTAAATGGGAACGTTTATTTTGAGCAAATTTTGGGCAAATAAGTATTTGAGTAGTATGCTACAAAGTGATTGGCAGCAATGGCGTTCTCGTCTACCTAATACAGCATACTTCTTGTTAGTTATTGGCTGTCGAGTTTCAATGTCATCTTGAAGATTCACGTCGTCACAACTTTTAATAAAACGATCGCTACTTTAGGTACATAGTATTAAAGTGGCGTCGCGTCGCACGAAGCACCCGCGCAGTATCAAAATTTGGTCGGATTTGGTACTGCCGGGTCTATCGGACGCGGTCTGGTAGCGGACTATATTCGATGGAATGTTACATTGTCGATCGCACAAGATTATTATTATTACTGTCCGGGCCGAGAACTACGGCGGACCAATTGGTACGAGGCGCCCATGGGACCTTCCGACGCTCTGGTCGGACCAATTCAGACCATGTGCTTAGGTAATCATAACTGCAGTCGAAGGACGACGAGTAATAAACATTGATAATAATAGTCTGAAGTTTGATTTGGAACTTCGTACTTGGTTCAGGCACCGCGGCCGCTCTACCTTAAAAGGCTGCAAGTAGGTCGATTAGAAAGTCCGTTGAACTAAAAATATTGATGCATCGGTAATACGGTTTATATTATTAGTGTAGCGATTTGATTTACCTCCGTTGATAATGTTTTTTATTTAATACAGTAACGGTGTTTGCTTGGAACATTGAATGGGTAGCTAGAATATATTTTAAGTCGTTATGTACCTACATAGGAAACCATCAAGATTGTAATCTTTAATTATTTTCTGCAACAAGGTTAACTTATTTATGTACGGTAGGTTCATACTTATTGTTACTATTAAAATATCATAATGGTCGTAATATTATGTATTTAGTGTTTCATTTTTAAGCACAATAAGGTCTTTGGGAAATTACACATTATGTCATGTACTGAAACCTGCTGGGCATAGAATTTATATACGCTTCTTCTACCGAATTTATTTAGAGAAGACCAGTACAAAGGTTCAAATAAAATTTAAAAGATGTACTTAGTACATTTACGTAAAATATAAATAAACGAAAAGTGAATTGAAAATATTAAGTAGGTACGTTTTTAGTCTCCCGTCGCCATGCCAGCGCTCATGTACCATTTTATTTACATGATTTACCCATTTTAGGTTAGAATTTTTTTTTCGTTATTTTCTTGAAAATGGTGCATTGCAGTCCGTGGCTAGTAAAAAAATAAGGACTCCGCGCCGTGATATTAGCGAGTGAAGCACCTTTATGCTAGTGTGTGTGCGGTTACCAGTTTTTTCACAATATTTTCTCCCTTAAATAATCATATATCCACAAATACTTTTATATTATTGTTTTTTACACTTTTTCACAACGCACGACGGTATTTTTAAAATATTTTATTGCGACGCAAACTGATCTGTCACAGACGATGGCAAATCTCATAATGGCGGCCGATCGGCTTGTATTAGTGAAAGTGTATGCGTGGGGCAATGTATTTACACGTTTACCGGCTAGTTTTGGTGCCTCACTGTTATGTAAGGTGACACGGAGTCCTTACCTTTTTACTCGTCCGTGGCATTACCTTGTAATAAGAGTGGTATCATTATAAACGTGGACTAAAGCTCTATCATATACAATATTTTTTACCTTTTAAAACGTGCTTCCGGATACTAAGTCCAACCCGAAAATTTACTTAAATTAGTGATTTTATTTACAGGTATATCTTATTGATATTATTAGGTATAGCTATTCAAAAAATTCGTGATTACCTAAGTAAGTGCTTAGGTACTACCTTATTACAAATAGAACCCTTGTAATATCAAACATACTTACCTATCTGATCTTTTAAATTTAAGAAGATAATAGTAATAAATTGGCAACTTACATTAAATACCTTTTTGGCATCCGTTTATTTGGAAGTATGATATTATTGAGAGTTTTTAGTTATTTATTGTTATTCTTTCAGACTTACATACGATGTGACATTATATACTAAAACTTTGACGTTAAAATGTTGGCTAGGTACACGAGAAATATTATATAAATAGTTTTTAGGAAGCAAGCCGACTGGTAAACAAATTTTAATTCACGTTCAAAAATTTTTTCATTCAAAATAAGATATGATATCGAAATAAAGTAGGCATATATTGAAAGTCACTACCATAATTTCAAAAAAGTATGCCTCAGACCTGAGAAGAATGGGCGCAACAATCTCAGCAGCAGTGGCGGATTTTCAGATTTGCCGCCCGTAGGCTATTCAAATTTTACTCCAGCCTACTCAGCCTACTGGTAATTCGTCAATTCTCAACCATCTGTCGGTCCAGTGGGAGCCTCATTTAGGTAATAATAATAATTTTGTGCGATGATTAACGCGACATACCATCGAATATGGTCCGCTGCAGATTGCATCCGATGGTTACCAAATCTGATCATGTGTTTAGGCTATAAGTATTTACGCTGTGGTTTGGCGTTGTAGCATACTAACTAAACCTAGTTCATATATAAAGTTTAATGATTTTTTCGCTGCATCACATAGAGTAGTTAACGCTTCGAATAATTGTTTTTTTTAACTTGGAGAATCCTAGTGGATTCTCCTAGAGCTTGTTCTATCAATAAGTATGAAATCATTATTGTGACATAGTTATCTAAAGATAGTATAGAGATGCGTACACATTTGCAAATGGTCTTCTCAAAGCAATCTAGTAGTACTCTTAAAACGATACATGTATGATAGAATGAAGCCTACCTATCCTTTGGCTAGCGTTGGTTAGATCAAATCAAATCAAAATCACTTTATTCATGAAGGTCACGGAAATGACTCTTATGAATGTCAAAAACATATTTTTTCTTATTGAATCTACCACTACGTGTTAAAGGGTTGAGCTAATGAGAAGAAGTAGCAAGAAACTCATTGCCACTCTTTTATATCATGATTTACATTTTCATCGATTTACAAATCAATTTAATTACAAGTGATGCATTAAACATACTCAAACGTCAAATAGTCAATGCCTTACAAGAGTAAGCCAAAAAAAATGTAAATTAATACAAAAGTTATTGAGTACAGTAGCCGCATCATCCTCACACACCGTAAATAAATAGACGTATTCTGTGAGCATTTTATAGGCGATTATAAATAATGTATATACCTATATATAATAGAAAAGTTATTATGTGAATAATATATACCAATATATATATATATATATTATTCACATAATAACTTTTAAGAATCTGAAGCCGAGCCTCCGGCAACGGGATTATCCTGCTACCACAAGCATCGCCCGTTTACCAGCATGACGCATAAGCCAGCCATCGCCTGCCTCAACCATATTTTAGGGAAAGTGACGACCCGTTCCATGTCGGGACATTTAAGCGAGCATGACAAAGCCTGTTACTATAGCGCAAGCAAACAACAATAAAAGAATCTTAATCTACATATTGTGCAATACTCACCAAATACCTCAACTTACAATTTGACAATTCTGTTTAAAGTTGTAATTAATATCATATATTAACATAATTTATAATTATTAATATTATATTTTTGATGTGATGTAATAATGATACTCAAACTACAAATACTCAAAAAAAAATTAAATTAATACGTAAAAACAAGAGTCCAGTCATGGCCGACTATTACTGTATCAACAATAATAGTAGGCCATGGAACATTAGATGCATCAATCCCCATACACACCGTAAATAAATTAAGGTATTTAGCGACCATTTTATTAGCAATTATAAAAAAATAATTTTAAATTTTAAAACCATTAAGCAGAGTTTCCGGCTACAGGATCATCCTGCCACCACAAGCAGCACCCGTTCACGAGCATGACGCATGGGCCAGCCATCGCCTCCCTCGACCATATTTTAGGGAAGGGAACGACCCGTCCCACGTCGCTGCCACAAGCAGTGACATTTAAGCGAGCATGCTGAAAAATGTCACAAGAACTCAACCAAATAACAAAAAAAATGAATGTTCATCTACCATATTATACTCAACAATACTGACTGAACACCTCTACCTACAATTTGACCATTTTGCTTATAGTATAATAATTCATTATTATAAATATTATTATATTTAATTAAGGGTAATTAAAGCCCAAATCTTTCAGAGCAATTCATACCCAAGCTTTCTTATCATCTAAATAATCTTTAGATTTTAATAAAAATTTTCTATAAGTTTATGTTTAATATAGGCTTTTAACTTGTTGAGGGATATTTCCATTATGTTCTCAGGAAACATTATAAAATCTAACGCAATTACCGATAAATGACTTGTTGAGTTTACTTAGCGTAGAAGTGGGCATTAACAGTTTATTTTTGTTTCTAGTATTAAAAATTATATTTTTCATATACCTTTTATTTCATAATTTATATATATATCTATATATATATATATATATATAAATTGCTGTTCGTTAGTCTCGCTAAAACTCGAGAACGTCTGGACCGATTTGGCTAATTTTGGTCTTGAATTATTTGAAGTCCAGAGAAGGTTTAAAAGGTGAATAAATATGAATATGCTCGGAATTAAATAAAAACAACGATTTTTATCTTTCATTGATGTGTCCGCCGTCTTATGGGTGAGATACCGTTATAGGTGAGATGTGCTTGAGTCGTGAGGAGGCAAGAGGCGAGAGCGCGTCGCGGCGGATGGACACCGATTCAAATATAACAATAATCGTAACTAGAATTAGATTAATAAATTAGATTGTATAAAAATTCGCAATTATTTTATAGTTTTTTTACTGCATATTTAAATAAATATTAAAATTTCGTTTATTTTAAAGATTACATATATGTTTATGTTTAGAGGTTGAGACTTCCCAGTAAGTTGTCTTAGGACACTTGTATTGGGAATATCTCTCAACTTCCTCAGCAGATACATATTATTTTATAAACAATATAGAAATTAACAGAAATGATTAAAAACCAAATTTTACAATTATCGCACAATGAAAACAAGTCTGAGAACTGTGTGTGTGTGTGTGGGCCATCTTTCATCTTCGGCTCGTATTGCCCTGGGCTGTTAATAAAGAACACCCTTAATAATTATTATGACGGCATCAGATGTATAATCATAAGAAACAGGGGTCTTGGTAGAATGCAGCATATAAGATTACGGTTCTATACCTCGACTTTATACTGATGTTTTACAGGGTGTCATTTGGAAGCTCTAAGGGTTCAATGGTGGAGACACTAATATACGAGAGTCCCCTCCAAGAGGAACCAGAAAGCAGTCCGCCGGCAGTACAAGAGACGTCGTTTTCTTATACTCCTGTAGAAGAAGAGTAAGTGACAGATTTACCATCATGATTACCTATAGCTCGTAAGACCTCTGATGACAAATGCCCTGACGACAAAAGGTTGACTAAGCCCCGTATAAATCATTTTAACTTTCTCTTAGGGCCGTCTTTCTAAGTGTTGTTTTTTTAGCTAAGATTTATTAAGTATCTAATTAAAATTAGGTGAATACATTTATGTACGTAGCATAAGTTTTTCATTAAGTAATTTATTCTCTCCACAATTTTAATTTATTGGAATTTCGGTAGGTACAAAACCATATCGATAGAATAATTATTAAAATCAATATAATATTTTTTTAGGATTATTATAGGTACCAACAACAATGATCAATGTGTAGACTATCACTAAAATGTCTATTAGAAAAATTGTGAACGGTATTTATATCAAAGCAAATAAATTTTTACCCTTTAACAGATTTATCTTACTTAACAGTTACAAAATAACTTATTTATTATGCAATTTATAGGTACCTACTTGAATTTATCTCTATTCATTTTCTGGACATTCAAACGTTCAGTTTGAGTGGACTTTTTATAATTTCGTAATTTCTTGTACAACAATACTTATGGTATACGTCCAGCTGCAGTGTCTGCGAGCTTAATCATTAATCTATAATATTTTTAACGCAATATTAAACAATCTTCACTATTGTGCATATATTTATGCAGTGATGTTTGTACTTCAAATATGTAAACCACAAAGAACCTTAAACTTGTCTAATAATGATAATGGCTTTGAAAAAATCCATTAAAACAATAATGAAGTTACGTTTGTTCTGCTTGACTCACTACAAAACGGTTATACGGCTACGCTAGGAACGTGCAAGATTAGAGCACAATAATTGTGTCCTTTTCTGCCAATGTGTATTGTATTGATTCGCCACTCTCTGTCTACGAACTCGTGACTCGCGTGAAGTACGAGTATTGGGAAACGTCAACACTCAACGTCAAAGTTCAGACGAGGAACGCCAGTCGCCATTGCCATTCGAGCAAATTGGACCCAGCCCTACGAACGAGTTATACAATTTGTGAACCGCAGTTATGTTGTGCTGATATTGTGCTCGATCTTTATTGAAGATTTATTCATAATAATTGAGCAATCATTGAAGTAGGCATCAATTGTTAACAGAGCGTCGTTTTGTGTTCACCGGCATTAAAATAAAGGATTGGTGCCAATTCTAAAAGGTAAGCTTTAATTTTATTGTTATGCTGCGCAATTGTTATTTTGACGGACGTCTGAAATAAATTATTATTATTAACAAATTAAAAATTTACTGTACTTCACATAGCAATCTATCCGATAACAGTAATTGCATACTTAAAAACCTTGTGACTTGTGTTGAGATTGGAGAATTCAATCAGAATGACGTCAGAATGAGACTTGAATACACTCAGTGCAATCGACTATAGTTTTATTTAAGGTCACTCGTAATATTGTCTACATCGGTGAAATTATGTAGACTATATATATTTTGTATATTTCCTGGTGCTACACCTATAATCGGTATCGTAAATAATTGGGGACCCGCCCTGTGGCCCGCTACAAGGTCACTACTCGCGCTGCCAAGTGGCAATCGTCATTTCCATTTTTATGCCCAGTGCATTTCAACAGCACAACACATAACATAATGCACCTGTGTTTTGTTACAAGTGCTGTGCTTAATATTTATTACAAATTCACTTTTGATCTGTGACTGCATTCAACATGTAACATTAAGCCTTTCATTCAGTTTATTGACTGTTATATGTAAAATATGAAAACTGTTTGAAGGGATTTCTCCTGCAATTCAAAGTAGTCTATGAAGTCATTTGTTGAAAGTCAAAAATACCACCCGTTTGAAAAAGTATGCCTCAGACCTGAGAAGAATGAGCACAAGTAACTCAGTGGGGACTGTATTATCATTTATTATTCAAATCTAAGTAAGCTATATGTGTTTTTGGAAACTGAAAAAGGTTTTTGCTAGGTCCAGGGTAGTAATGATGGTAGATAACTAGTTTTTCCGGGTTTAAAAAAATATTATAAAATAAAAAAATGCCACTTGTTAAGTGTGGATGGGTTCAGGTTGTCTTTTTAGCACAACAGAACTTGCTTGGGTTCAGTTTTGCCTGAGCATATTTACAATATCTCAGGTAGACCAAGTAACCAACACTATGTCTGGTAGCTGTATTGCCAGACACATGAAATTTGACCTGTCCCATGTCTTTTAAATACATCATTAAAACAGTTTTAACTATAATCATTATAATAGGAAGGTAATTGCAAGAAAATGAAAATCAAGAGGTGGTCACAGAATCTCACACAAGCAATATAACTAACTTCACCAAATCATACATACATAAACATATTGGAATATACTAGTGAGAATCATCTGCTAGTGAGTTTATTTTCTCTCTCATGTAGGTAAATTGAGATAAAATATGATCTCATATGTCAGACAAGCCTTTGTATGTTATCTCAGGTGACTAGGACTAATTAATGCTGTCTAGTATGTTGTTAATTATTATTTATTTATTCATCCAACCAAAAATTTTGTTTTAATAAGTTAATTACAGTTAATTACACTGATATTATGAGATCATCTAAAAGATGATTGTCACAGTTATTATTAGCAATCTATGTTGGTATGTATTAAATATAAAAGTGAGTCTTATATTATATGTACCTAAACTATAAACATGTGGAAATTTCTATGACATATGTCATGTATATTGTTATATATATTGTTTAGTCCCCAAAACTATTGAACTCCATTCTTCTTAATATGTTTTTAAAGGTCAACAATAAGTGCGAAATGTAAGTATAAAGGTAAACAATTAAGATTTACAAATGACAGCATTATTTGTAACTACATCCCTAACCTAATAATGGGAAATACTGAAGAACATATAAATATTATAATAAGATGTTACAAATAGAACCTGTGGACAGTTATACATACCTGGGTTAAATAATATTATACAATAATTATTGGCACAATATAGAAATTGTGAAATGAATTTAACAAAAACAAACATTTTATTACATTACAACACTCCGTGATTCCTCTGGTGTTGCACACATAAGAATGTGGGTGGTGATGATCACTTAACTTCAAGTGACCCATATGATGTCAAATAGTAAGATCAAGAGACAAAAATCCCGTTCCGCCTGAAGTTAGAGATATGATCCTGGAAAAAAGACAACAAGGAGTTTGGCACACTAGCTGGCACTGCAATGTAGAAATACTGCAACAATTTCAAAGTGAAACAATACGAAACATGTGTAACATTCCTCAGTACATTAGCAACATGCTGATCTAAAAGTGAAATAGGAAATTACCAACTACAGCATAAAATACCAGCTGTGACTAACTGCACATCAATCTTTTATGAAATATCCGCTGGAGTACCATAAGGCTCTGTCCTTGGTCCAGTGCTGTACACAATATTCACCTCAGATCTACCGCTGTTACCAGGACTTATATATGCCACTTATGCTGATGATACACCTATATTAGCTTCTAGCAAATACCCTATTGAAGCATCAGCAAAACATCGAGTGCTAATAAATCAGTTGTATAACTTAGTGCTTCTCACTACATAGCCGTCATTACACCAGTGTGGACACATGGCATCCAATTGTGGGGAGCCACATGTAACTCCAACATAAACACAGTCCCAACAGCCCAGAACTATATCCAGAAGCAAATCAGCAATGCACCTTAGTTCATTAGAAATACTGAAATACATGAATTAGTAAACATGCAAACTGTGAAAGAGGAGATCAAAACAATCACTGACAAATACAAACAAAGACAGGAACATCACCCAAAATAACTTGCTGTCCACCTTACCTTACCAGAACATAACACTACAACTGGCCAACAGTGATGACTAAGCCAATATATAATATGGAAGATGTTCCTGCTGGGGATCATCTTCACACAAATAACTTACCAGAACACATCTGCTCATAGTCAGAAAAGACTAATCACAAGAACAGACAAAAAAAGCTTAAATATTAAGACTTTTCAAGGTCGAGAATAAATTTGTTTGCAGTATGCAATAGGCGCATCATTCTCCTCCACTCCGCTCCAGTGTCTCCGCCGCAGCATTGGCGTAGCTCCCTACACGATTGAACACTTCACTAATATTTTATATTATTCCTTCAGCTTACTGCGAATAATTTACGAACCACAGAATCTTCTTCAATACATGCGGTATTGCAAACATCCTCGGAAGTTATAATACATTAGGGCCGCAATTGCAGAGGAAATGCAGAAGCGTTCCATCGACCTTCTTTAGCGGCGTTGAGCACTTACCTTGGGATGGGTATAAAATGTTAAACTCGCGTCAGTACACGTGACCTGATCGAAAACTCGTCAGACAGTTGTTGAAATTATGGATGAAAGTTGATTTTTCTGGGAGATAAACTATTTAATTTGAAATAATTGTAATAATTCTAAAGTGTTAAATTTTTTATGTAATATAAATTGTCTTTTTTGTTTACGATAGCTGATTATGAACATTGTCTTTAACCACATAAATGCTATTACTTTTATGCTCATAAATAAAACAATTCGTGCGAAATTATTCCCTAACCATTCAAAAATATTAAATAATTTAATGCACAACTTTAATGTTAATATTTTCACTTCTGCCTGTCAGTATTCAGAGTATAGGTTTTTGGTGTTCAGTGATACGGTGTCACTCGCGTTTCTCATGTTGAATGTCTTAATCAGCGCTTTGGAATGGTTTAAACTAATTCCGAGACGATCCATCTCTGAATAACCTCTATCAGTCTACACGCGTAAAGTCGGGCTTCAAAATCTAAGCACAGTAGTAGACAACCCCGGCATGAAGCGAAAGTTATGCTTAAATTTGTATTACCCGGAGTTAAATACGCTGTCACTCAGTCGAGATTTCTACATCTCCGTAAATAATGGCAAGACCGGCTGCGCCATCATAAGATAGACGGCGTTTGATTTGGAATGGATTCCGTGTCGTCAGTGTGGAGCGGTACTGTGCCCTCCCCAGACAGAGTACATAAAAAACAAAATAGATATAAATAAGTTTTATGGAATTAAATATAGGATTTATGTATTCTAAGTACATATAGCGTGTACGGCATCGGAGGCATATTCAATGTTGTCATTTTGTCACATTAATATGGTGCACGTTACATTCGCGTTAATAGTTAGCTAGGTCTGTAGGCGGTGAATATAGTCATGAGCTAATAAGAGAAGTGAGGACATGAACCACGCGAGTCGCGATCTAACCCACCTACTACTTAGTGTTAATATAATAATGCATGTTCAGCGGACGTAGCCAGCCAATGCTAATTTGTGTTGACTCTGTTGCGAATTTATTATTACTTTTATTTAACAGGTGATTGCATGCGAATTACTTTAGATACGAATATAAAGAAAAGTGTGGTCAGCTTTGCATTTCATTGACGCTTTGTATAAATTTCACTTGAATTAAGTTAAAACAACAATCTTAACAGATATTATGTTGATAGGTACTATAATGTAACAATACTTACTCAAAATTAGTTTTCAGACGACACGTGTTCTGTATAACAACTAAGGCTAACATAGTGAGTAAAAACAATATATCTGACTTACGGCAGATCCTCAAATTTAAGCATGTAATACATAAATGTACACTAAATTCAGACCTTACTTTGAACATCCATGACATTACCTATGGAATTCTAAAAACATCGTTTCTTTTTTGATGTACTTACTCTGAAAATCTCACTTATTGCCTTGTTTTAATTACTATATCCAATGTAGAATGTCATATATTCTCACAATTGTTTTAAAATGTAACCATTGTTCATTAAATATTCAGATGCTTAACGAGTATGCGAATTGCATTATGAATAATGATCGTCTAGATATTAAGTAGATATGTGATATAAACAATCAAGTTTACATTATTTGATATAATTCGAAACGTCTAATAACTTTGTTAGGTTCCCTTGAGCTCTTAATAATTTAACATGATATTGTTGTAAATTAAATGGTTGTCAAAAGATGCTCTTGGTGATATCAGTGCCGTGTCAGCCGCTGCTTCACATACTGAATGACAGCCAGGCCCATACAGAAAGCCGATCTTGTAGGCTCTAACACGTACCACCGGTACCACCTATTCTGCGAGCTCTATTTAGAACGAATAGCGATCGGCGTTGCGTAGAGACTTCTAGGAACTGTAAGAAAAAGCCGGCAGCACTCCTGTCATTCCTGTGATGTTGAAATAACAAAATGAATGGAGCTGATTAATTTTTGTGCTCGTTTGTTCTGCCTGCTCTGATAAATACAGCACAAACATTTAATTCTGCTACTTATATTCGAACAGAGACAACTCTTGATTAATAAACAGTTTCTCGTCAGTCGCCCCACCGGTGCTAATGTATCATTATAAATGTTTTCTAGTTGGGAACGGTCGAAGGTGCGAGTGTCGTTCTACCAGGGGGCGCGGCCTCAGTGCGTGTCGCCGCCGCCGCAGGACGTCCACATCCCAGACATGGCCGATCATATCATGTACAATCGACAGATAAGGTGAGCTCATCTATCTTACTAAGCTCTTTTATATTTTCTATAACTGGTGTACTGAAGCTAATTTCAGTAAAGATTAAGAAGCTCTTAATCTAATAACAAATTATTAAAGGTTCATAAGCCATATTGTTTCGGGAATACATAAGCCGGTAGATATTACCTCAAATCTCTGTCCGAAACATAACAAGGTGCCATTTAAAATTCGCATTTTCACATGATGGACCTAATATCCGATTGTAAAATTTGTCTCCTAGAAACTCCTACAATGTATATTGTAAAAGCTGTAAAGAAACAATGTCTTTGCACCAAGAATCATGCGCTTCTAGAAGGTGCTGGTTGCGCCCATTGGATGAGAACAGCGCCTTAGGCTGACATTGCAACTTACAAGGCTGCCGGCGCGGGCTTGAAGCGAGCTAGTGCCTTCTGTATCAACGCCAAGTTTAACATTTTGTGTTGTATAGATAATGTGAGGGATTACAATATAGTAGATATTGCTATAAGTTATAGCGGTGAATGAACAAACCTATATCGTGTAAGGTGAAACCGAACTGAATTGAGTCGGCCCCGTTCTAAGATTGCATAGTAGACACTTTGTTCCGGTTGTTGTAAGACTCATACTGATGTCCCATGCTGATGCCATAATTGATAAACAAAAGGATGAAAGCAGCCTTGTGGTACACCATCGTTTTGTTTAAGTCAGAGCATGCACCTTAATGTTCCTAGTGACCGATTTGTGTAATTGTTATATAATATTATATATTTCATAATTGGAGAAGCTTATAAAAGGAAGAAGCGCTTTGTGCCACACCCGATCCAATGCTCTCGCTATGCCCACATTGAACGCTAATACCTCTCTCTTTCCCCGACAGCAACCGTACAGATAATCGCCCATTAAAATTCAAATCTTCATGAAAATTACCGCCTATTCTAGAAGATATGCCTCAGACCTGAAAGGAACCGGTGCCAGAATCTGAACCGACTTCTATTTTAAGTTATTATTCAAATTCAAATATTTTATTCAAAATAGGAGTTAAAATCACTTATTGAACGTCAAAAACTACCACCCATTCGAAAGAGACTGCCTCAGACCTGAGAAGAATGGGCGCAAGAAACTCAGCGGGTTTTTTTTAAATATAAAATATGGATTACAATGTGATATCGTTCAATAAACATTTATAATTAAAGAGCCTGAGGGTGTTCGCTTTATTCCTAGTCCGTGGTGTCATTAAGAAAATCGTTTATGCTATAATAACCTTTCCCACACAAACGTTTTTTAACAATTCTTTTAAATTTCGTAACACATTTGTTTTATACATTTTCTGGGATCATATTGTAGAAGCATATACATCGCCCAACAAAAGACTTACTAACTCGACCCAACCGAGTAGTAGGCATAACAAGTTTGTTTGTTCCTCGTGTTAACATTATGAACGTCACAGTTTCTAGAGAATTCCTCAATGTGCTTATGAACATACAGAACATTATCAAAAATGTATTGAGAAGCAACAGTCAAAATGTTTATTTCTTTAAATTTTTTTTTAATAATGATTCTCTAGGACCTAGGTTATAAATCGCGCGAATTGTGAAGTACCTATACTAATCTCGCCGTATCTATGTCAGTTAACCGTCTAATTTTCTTAACCGCATATGCTGCAGAACTAAGCCTATTCGCCAATCCTTCAATAGTAAAATTTCATTGCAATGAAGGCGATCGCTCCATTCCCAAGTTATTATATAAAGTTGTTTATGTTATAATTACCACACATACGTTTTTAAAAGTTCTATTTAACTTCGCAACTCATGCGTTTGTTTCATTGTTTCTGGGATCACTTTGAAAAAGCATCTGTGCAGAAGCATATTGATTGCCTGACAAAAGATTGAATATCATAGTTTGTATACAATTCGTTAATATATGTACATTGCTAAGAATATATATATTGAGAGGCAATATGTAATTATTTATTATTATTATTCATTGTTTAAAATATATTGTATTGTTTAAATGTTTGTCTTAATGATTGACGATGGATGAAAGTAGATCGACAAGCACAAAGTGTTGATCAGAGCGAGAGTGTTCTGTGTCTGTCATGTCATGTCATGTCACGAGGACCCGGGGTCATAATGTAGGTTATTGAAGCTCTGATCTTAAAACTACGTACATACGCTGTATCATTGTACGGACGCAATTGTGTTGCATCGTATTGTTGTGGTGGGTGCGAGCCTGCTCACGCAAATCGTAGGTCGTATATATATATAGGAGAATTAGAATATAAAAGTAATATGGCCTGTATGATTATATTCTACTCTGTGTATTGGGCTGAACTGATGGCGAACGTCATCTTTCAAAGTGTGTTTGAAGTTGTCACTGTGTACGTCACTGTCGGTGACGTGATTGAAGTTAGTTATTATTGTCCATCAGTAGAGTCTTCAAGCTAGCGCCCGCGCCGCGTTCTGCGCACTGACCGACTTAAAACAACATGGTGGATAGTGCGGTGTTGGCACCGGGACGCCCGATTTTAAATCCAAATGAATCTCCTAGATATATATCTTAACTAATTCTTTAATTAATTTTATTAATTAATTAATAAATTAACTATTATTTTTTTCAAATTCAAATATTTTCATTGAAAATAGGATGTGACATCACTTATTGAAAGTCAAAAACTACCACACATTCTAAAATGTATGCCTCAGACCAGTGAAGAACGGGCGCAACAAACTCAGCGGGCTTTTTTTTTCATCGAAAAAACTTTCTTTGAATTTTGCTCTCAATGATTCTTTAGGACGTAGGTTATAAATAGCGCGAATAGCCCTCTTCTGCAGCACAAATATTGTATTAATATCGGCAGCGTTGCCCTATAGCAATATACGATAGCACATAATACTATGGAAATAACTAAAGTATTCTAGTCGCGCCGTATCTATGTCAGTTAACTGTCTAATTTTTTTAACCGCGTATGCTGCAGATTTTGATTTCCAATTAAATTGAATTGCACGAAACTCAATAATTGTCTGAAAACGACGAATAAAATAAACTGGTTATATTTTTCTGTGGCAATATCCGAAGTCCATTCAGTCAGTGTCTTCAACTGTGATTGTTTTGGAAATAAGTTTTTCATGAAATTCATTACAAAAGATAAGCAGCCTTTTTAACACAGGAGGTGGACCTTCTGTACCTCCACAGATTAGGAATATGTCCGAGGATACTTAAAGTTAAGTTTTCCTTAGGCCTAATAACCAATCCGTTTTTGTCTAATTATTTAAAAACGACGGATTTTGTAAGAAAAAGAACACTTATTTGATAATATATAAATCGTAGTCGTAAATAGATGAATATTTATTGTGCAACAACTTAATCCTTAAATGCATGAAGTTGTAATATTATAACATACTACAATAACGGCCCTAATGTCGGCTGTATGTGCTCAATATATTATGATGTTGTACAACTATCACTATCCGGACAATGTATATTGTGGAATGGCAACACATTTACGACTCGTATGTCAATTTGACATTTCTAAAGCACAGAGCAGCAGATCTCTGGAGCTAGTGAAAATTTTAGTGTTGTTTTGCTGTGTAAATGCAAATTATTTTTGAAGGTGAGTCTAAACAAAAATTGTCTTTATACGTATTAGTTCAGCTACTTTTCAATACATTTTTTAGTTTAGCAAATGCACCTTTTTGGTATTGAAATAATTTTCGTTTGTGTTGGTATTGTGAATCTACAATAGTATGTATTTACTAGAGATGTCCTTGTTTACTTCCTGTTATTATTTTCAGATGCCATTCATGAGAAGCAAATATAACAGTCATCAATATCATATCAGCCGGAAGACGCCCACTGCTGGACAAATGCCTTCCCCAAAGATCTCAATGACGATCGATATTTAGTCCAAATTAATGATGGAGAGATGTCTGAAGATGACTTTTATGAGCCCGATATAGAGAAGGACCTGAGAACTTTTATCAACATTGAGAAGATTTACTTCAAGTTCTTGAGAGTCCCATAGAGGAGCAAAATGATGATGCTGATGATGTTCCTCTCTAGAGAGAGGAGCCACTTTTAATTAATGAGACCCTTGCAAATGACCATGTGTTTCAGGTTAGATATCCCACAAAAAGTCATGTCAGCCACCGAGCAACTATGAAGGAACTACTTTGGAAGTTGACCAATCTGCTTTTCCAGGCCTATTACCTATCCACCAGAACTGAGTGCTACTGGTACTCCTTATAGTATTTTTTCACATTTTGTCACACCTGAAATAGTGCAGAAAATTGTGGAAGAATCTAATCTTGACTGCATTCAAAAAAATGTGACAAAACGATTGAATATTTCTGACTAACTATTGATGGTGTTGATTTGACTGCTGTTAATTTGAAGGACCATAAAACTGTCACTATCCTATCATCAAATGTCGGGGCAGAACCTGTCTTTCAGGTAGAAACATTTGACAAAGCAAAGAAGACCAGGATCAAGATTTCATGCCCATATATAATAACTTCTAGCTTCATTGGTAGTTACCGCATTTCAATGAGAAGCCGAAAGTGGTAACTGCGTATTTTTTATTATCTATTGGATATGACTAAATAATCTTGGCTTGTCTATAAATATTTGAAAGGAACTGACGAAAAATCATCAATTCTGAATTTGTGTCAGTATAGACTGGAACTCGCTGAAGTTTTAGCCTATGTAAATAATACATTTGAACTCTGTAACAAACAAGGAAGGCCAAGCACCGGTAACAGCGTAGAACTGGAAATACAAGCCAATAAAAGGAGAGGACAAGTTCGGCATATTCCAGCTTCAGACACAAGGACAGATAATGTTGGTCACGTGATTGTGCTCGAGGCAGGTACAAAATGCCTGGATGCAAGGGATACACACAAACAAGGTGTTCGTGGTCATTGTCCTTTGAATTAAATTTATTCTGCAGTTCGACCGCCGCGGGACCGCACCATAGTATCGCGCACTCGGAGCGAATAAAAGTATTAATTTTGATATAAGGATTAATTTGTTACTACCAATCGTGCATTAAAATAAATTATCAGTTTTTATTATATTTATAGTTCACTATTTGGTGATAATGGCTAACAGGATACAGTTGGCTGACAGGTATACGGTGTCGCGGACTTTTGTGTAGGCATATTGAAGATAAACATTACCTTTAACATTATTTTATACGTGTATATCCATCGGTTATTGCGGCGCACTTAGTACTTGACTTTTATCGTTATATTTTGAATAATTCACACTGTCTTTTTAAATTATAGCCTATGTGTTATTCTGATGTGTAAGCTTGTTTTTATAATATTAGTAGGTTTCTAAGATGTTTGAAATGGTATGTATACTTTTTAAATACGGGTCTGCAGATAACAATGGGGCCCTTTTACCGCTAAAGTCCTCAACGTTTTTGCACCCGTAAGACTGCTTTTATGGTCGTCGTATTACCCCATACTAAGATCTCCAATTTTGTCTGTCTAATTGAAAAAGTTGTTACGTACAAAGAGAGACAGAAGCATATATCTCTTCCCTTAAATTTTGAAATAAATAATAATTAATACGTGTGAGTATACAGACATACGATTGAGCAATACAGTATAACTTTAGTGTTTGTTATCGGAATGATACAAATATTAAATGTTACGGGGGCTTGCCGCAACACATCGGTGAAAACCTCAATCGGTTTAGCTGTCGTCTGACAAAACTTTGATACTTATTAGTATAATTAGTTATTTTTTTAAATAAGTAAGTTGTTTAATCATTAATACATAATTTACCTTGTGGTCACATTATCACCTTGAACATTAATATAAATGTCAACTGAAACCAGTTTATGTTACAATTCTAGAATGTGCTTATGAATTGGTACATAATTGGGCCAAATTGTTTTCCGCATTAGGACTGATTATCGAATTTAGTAAGTAAGTACTATTTCGACAATTGTTTCGATGAAGAGGTCAATTTTGTTGCTATAGTTGACCTTGCCTGATTGAATCAGCGTCGTTTGAATAACAACTACAACTTGACAACATTATATTTAGGTTCGAGTTACCCAAGAGTATGTTTCTATATATGAATACATATATTATGTACCTAAAATATTTTAGCAGCATTAGTTAGTTTATTAGTAGATATGTTATTTAGTGCAGCCCTGTTTCACTGCGACCCACAGATTATGTGATCTATTGTAATAGCCTCTGTTAACTATAAGCTCACTGCGAAGGTTGTTCTTTTCATGAATTTTAATATTATTAATTACATATCTGGCAACCTCTGATGCCTAAGATTGAGAGTGTTTATTTGATCTGCAGTGTCCTGGTTAGAATGCGTAAGTTTTCCCTACTTAGCCCTAGTGCTTGATGCGCAGTCTTCTTGTTGAAGGCTTGGAATAGGCTTGGTTTTGGAATAGGTTAAACCAGGAGTGTTCCTCCAGAATTGAAACACTCTTGTGAACATGATGTTTCAAGGGTTTAATTAATTAAAAAGACTCCTTGGCACCACAGAAGGGTTCAGGGCCAAATTGCTTTCGATACCTGCATGTCCTGGAACCCATCGAAGTGTAACTCTGTTCATTCCTCCCAGAGTATTCAGTATAGTCCGGCAGTTGTATTCAAATTTTGAGACTGTTCTGTTTGAGTCTATAGCGGACAGAGCTGCCTGACTATCTATATTCTATTATGGCGTATACCTCCAACTGGAAAACGGAGGCAATATGACCGATTTAACATTTGCCAAATTTGTGGCACTCGCCGAAGATTCCACAACCAACGTCAGATTCCGACTTGTATCTATCGGTATACCAATTAAGGCTCCCTTTTTCCAAGTAATTCGGTTGTTTTACCAGTCCTCTTTTGTGAGAAATTCATTAATAAAGTTGCTGATGAAGTCGAATTTCGGCAGCATGTTTTTACCATGTCTAATACAGGACTTTTAGTTTGGATTGCTCAAAAGCCGCAGCGAGTTTGAGAGCCAGGATCGCCGCGTTTGTGTCATTACTCTACGCATGCGGGCCTCGCCTCTTGTAGATACAGCTCTAGGTGCAGCCGGTTCAGAAGTGTATTTTGTGCTTCCCCCGGCGTGGACGTCATGGCTCGTGCTATCGCGCATGCAGCTCTTTGAAGGCTACCTAGCTAGACAATTACGGCCTTTTGTTGATATAAGTGGTCTTTTGCACAATAGCGTCCACTTGACTGTTCCAGGTAAGTTTCTGGTGTAAAGCGAGCCCCAGATATTTTAGCTTATTGGAAAACGGTATAGATTTATTAATAAGTAGTGAGGGCATGAGACTATCCAACTTCCGCTTCCTAGTAAAAGGTACCAGGACGGTTTGTTCAGCATTTACCACCATTGCATTATCTTGCCACCATTTGGATATTATATCATCTGTATAAGGTACGAGATATTACTTTGGCTGTCGCCTCGATTTATTATCACTAAGTCATCAGCATAACCTTGAGTGTCGATACGAAGTTCATCCATGTTATAGAGAAGCTCATCAATGACAAGGGTCCATAGTAGAGGCAAGATGACGCCTCCTTGTGGACATCCTTCAGTGGTCATAACTTCAAAAGACAGACTCCATGTAGCCTCAATCTTCCAATTCTACTCGACAGCATCGAGTCAACCCAATTGACCGTAGTAGAGTTGGCCATCTTATGGGCTAAAACTTCCAACTAAAGCCCTAATGGGTGTTTTATCTATGGATACCATTAGTCTGTTTGAATCACTAAAACCGAAAAAACTAGTGGAAGTGGCATGTGGACGGTTACCCTGTCGCCACTATTGTGTACAAACGTATCTACTTGAGGCTCAAGTAAGAACAGTCATTTGATGTCAAGTAAAGCATAATAACTATCTTTTAAAAAAATACAAATATGCCTTCTTTTGCCATTTTGACTTTTTTTTACTTGTAAAAAAGACTATGTTTTATGCGTGTATTGCTTCCCAGGCTTCCCAATATAATATTGGTATTCTGACTTTCCAAGACTATATGCGTACGCTGTCTTGATTTTATTTGAATTGAGCTAAATATAATCTATTATTTTTAATAAAACTATACCTAAGAAATAATATTGGCCTATTATTATTTTAGCTTACGACGTATTTTATCGGTAATATACTTTATCAACCCTGATTACATCATTTCTAGTTTTCACAAACTTATCGATATGTTAATTCATTACAACACTAGGTATTTTGACAGAAGTCAAATCTATGGTTACAGAGTTCGTCTTTCGTTTTTATATGTTATTTTTCACAGTTAAAGAAAAAGTTTTCATAATCACTTTAAAAATATGTGATTAGCGTAATTGTATTAAATTCGAAATTTATGGAAATAAATTTGTAGCTATGTCTTTTCGTGATTGTGAATTTAGGCCTATCATAAAGCCGGAATTATTATGTAATACACACATATTACATATTTATAGATAAATGACATGATGCCGCTTCTACTCGTTTTTTCTGTTCTGTGGTTTGAATCCACAAGTCTTATTTGTTGAAGACTGTATAACTTGCTTTTCCTTTCAAATGAGAATGATCAGTATTGTATGGAGCTTAGGCCCCCTATAAATATTCGAGTGGAGTTCTGGAATTTAGATTTTTTAACATATTATGTTATTAGATAGAAGATAAGCTCTTGTTTAATTGATATACTTATTAATAGGTTAAAACGTGTTTAATTGTACTTTTTAAAATTTTAGTTGTCATTGTTACGTTTGGACGTTTTTTATTGAAAAAGATATTTTTAGATAATAATGACAATGATAACGATATAGCTTCTGAAATAATAGAAATTCATGAAAGTGACGATCAGCTGGATAGCAAAAATATATAACTTTGGTAAATAAAAGAATCTAATACAAAAAAATACGTATAACTATTTTTGATTTATCTCTATATAAATCAATGACATCTACAAGTTATAACCTAAAACCGATACATCTATGTCATTTAATATTATACATTAATACTAGCTGACCCAGCAAACGTATTGCCGATATTAAAATCGCGATACAAAAGTAACTGTTGATCGTAGATGGCTGAAAATTTGAAGTTTTATGTATTTTTTAATGCTGACTCATAATCAAGCAAAAATGTCAAAATAATTAAAAAATACATACAAAAAATACATAAAAAAATGGTGTGGACCACCCATAACATTTAGGGGGATGAAAAGTGAGATGTAGTCCGATTCTCAGACCTACCCAATATGCACTGAAAATTTCATGAGAATCGGTCAAGCCGTTTCGGAGGAGTTCAAAGTTTAACACCATGACACGTGAATTATATATATTATAAGACGATAAAAATACTATTCGTTTTCGTACGACAAAGTAAAATTGAAACAAAAACTTTTTTGCATATTATACATTGCACAAACGACATTTGAGCTAGGTGTCATTTTGATTCGCCCGAGTAGTAATTTGCAAATATACTTTCAGGCCCATGGTTGGTCGTAAGATGAACTAAAAGAATTGATGAAAAAAAATTATATTGTTAAAATATTTTATTTAGACAGTGCGAAGATTTTGTCAGCATGTAGTGCGAATTTTCATCGTTTCTTACATAGATGTAATATCGCTAATTTATCGCATGTACTGTACAACATTCATTTAAAATTAGTTTTATAAAAAAAACCTGCAGGATTGAGCTGTGTGATCTTGTACGAATATTAAATCTGGCATACGACTATAATGTTACTTTATGTATACGACATTGTCTAACTCTTACAACATTTCGTTATTAAAACAAAAAATAGAACCGTTGTCTCCAACCACAGAACCCCTGGTTCGATCCTCGCTCGCCACATACCAATGTGTTTTCAAATTCATAAATACGGTTATTGGACGCTTTATAAGGTCGGCAATGATCTTGTTATTCCTCTGGGGTAACAACAGAGAATGGCTGCTTATATTTTATTACATAAAAAAAGCACACACGCTTTACTTAGAGGCTGATGTTGCAATAGTTATGGGCGTATGTGCCTTTGATCAAGCCTTTGTCCCGACATCAAATGTTACCTTCCGTATGAGAAGAAAGCCATTTTGAAACAGTATAATCACGTTACAGTAACAAATTTTCAGCACTGAAAGTGGATGGGATAATCCATTCCGGCCCGACGGCGACCTCAGCAGGGAGGCCGACGAGATCGTGTCGCTGATCAAAGGCGGCAAGCCCATCACGCCCACGCCCGCCGGCCCGGCGCTGAGCCCGGACCACGACCAAGACGCAAACAACCATAATGTGAGTTAACACTATTATTATATATACGACTATGCAGGCAACCACTCCGCAATTCAACCACTAGGTTGGGTCCATCTTGCGTGCAGTATCGGCCAGTTACTCCAATCAGCCCAGCTCCTTCCACGAGTTCTCTAAGGTTTTTGTCTGTTGATTGGCCACTCCTGCACATTCCAGAGGTACATGAGTGTCTGTTTCGTCCTCAGCCAGACTTCCTCTGCGCTTAGGGCAGTCTGTTACGCCGATTGTAAAAAGGTGTTTATATATACCAGTGAGAAGCTTCGATGCACAGGATGCCGGCTAGATTATGGGTAGGTACCACAACGGCTCTTATTTCTGCCGTGAAGCAGTAATGTGTAAATATTAGTAGGACGCCGTAGCTAGTGAAATTACTGGGCAAATGAGACTTAACATCTTATGTCTCAAGGTGAAGAGCGGATTTGTAGTGCCGCTCAGAATTTTTGGGTTATGATCCTGAAAAAAAAATGAAATGAAGTTATAATCCTAAGCGGCACAGCATTGTAATGGACATGACATATCAATTACCATCAGCTGAACGTCCCTCTCGTCTCGTCCCTTATTTTCATATAAAAAAAATTGTGACGTGTTACGTACTGTGGGTACCATGATTCGGATATCGTGTCTGTTTAGGCTGATATATCGACGTGTCAGTTTGGCCGATTGGGCAGGTATCGCTTCTTTGGAATCTCTTTTTTGTGGAAGAGGTAATCGAGTCATCCGATGCTATTAGTTATCACCGCATCGCAGGAGCGTATCTACAGGGTGAGACCAGGGGCGTGCATTGGTTTTCCAGCGCGGTAGGCACTGTAAGCCTAACTTGTCGTAGTTGCGATTAATATTTAAAAATTTAGTTCCTGTTATAAGGATAAATATAAGTTCACTTATCAACATTTTTCTGCCGTTTTGTCAGATTGATCGTGTTTTTTGGCAAGATTTGTCAAATTATTTATGTCACCGTAACCAATATCATTCCACACAGTCTTCGTTGTAGAAAATAAACAGCAGGTCAAGTAAAACAATAAATTGGAATGGCGGCATCCAGCTAGCCAAGTGTATTTTTCGTAATACTTGGTATTGAAATATCTCATAGTTTTACCTTTTTGTTGAGGTAAACTAATATTTGGTATTGGTCCATTAAGAGAAACAATTTTTATTTTATCTACGAACGAAAATTGTGCAAAAGGATACTTAGGTACCTAATTTCTGTAAACAAATCGTATTTTCGCCACAATAGCGACACTGGAATTTCTCGATTATATTTTAATTACTTTTTGTGACCAATTTTAAACACAAAACACACAACAACTTCTTTTTTTCCCAATACAAACACTAAATATAATTAACAATAAACAAATCAATACAAAACAAATAACTAATGTAATTATATTAATAATTCACGCCCCTCATATAAAGTACACGAAAACACAACAACTAAAAAAATGGCGCTGTTGTTGTTGTTTACTAGACAATATTTTTATTTACGGAAATGTCATATTTTATATCTCACAATCATGAATCACGACATGTGCGATGTCAACACTCTTATGGGAGCGCAATACTGTTGAAACTCGGACACTAAGCGAACGAGATACGTCATAATAATTACTCATAAATCATAATGTAGGTATAATTTCTTTCGTTGGTTTAATCCGTGACAGCTATAGTTGTCAGTTCTAACTGTTATAAGCTTGCCTACCGTAGAAGTGCCAAAGAAGTCAAATTGCGATGGTCATATTTAAGAACGATTTACTAGTCATTGTATATTTTTTGCTGTGGTCGTATAACCTTGACAAATAAATTTTGTTATAGAAATTGGACGTATTCCACTAGGCTTGAGTAAGCATTATCGGAACTGCCTACTATCTTATCGGAACGTATTTAGTATATCGTGTAGCGAAAAACTTACTAGTTGGGTGTTCAATATAAGTTTGATTATATACTAAAAGAACTAAATTTATCTGAATTAACTTGGAATCTAGTGTAGGTATATTATTTAGAATCTAAATATGGTAGGTAGGCTATGCCTATTGGCATATATGGAATGCACGCCCCTGGGTGAGACATTTATACATCGAGCGTTCGTATCCATGAACGCATTTAGCTGAAGGGCAGCGGCAGGAGAGTTCCCTTGATACGATATGTAGGATCAACATTGTGCTCAGCTAGCGCTCGGCCTATGATAGTAAAAGGGGTCTTGTCAAAGGTGACTACGATAGCAATAAATGCGCCTGAAGTTGTTTGTTTGCGTGATAATCTACAAGAGATGTCACACAGTAAAGGTCAGATTGGGTTGATTTGCCTTGACTATAGGCGTGTTCGTGTTAGGGAAGATTTTTCCTTATTTCATAATCGCAAAGTGTCTAAAGTGTAAAAGGTTTCCTTAGTCGAGCTATAACTTTTGTTTCTAAATTCCGTGTAATTAACATTGCGCTCGTTCACAGGCAAATCAGTTGGAAGAGACAAAGACAAAAGTAAGTCCAGTGCAAAGTGCGCCAAAACTGCTGAACGGAACGAAAAACGGCGCCGCGGGCGAAGTGAAGTCCGGGCACGTGGAGGTGCAGCGGTCCCCCCCACAGGAGCCCCAGCAGCCCGAGCACGTGACCATCAAGAAGAAGCCGATGTGTAAGTGCTGCGTCGTGCAGTAAGTCGCTCGCCACACGGCATCCGGCATCGGTAACACACAGCTTATTGTCACTACTCTCACTATGTCGCGGTCGGTGTTATTCGGTGCTATCGTTTGCTCTCCTCTATATATTATGTACTCTGAAACATAGTTCTGTGCTCATTCTAATCGAGATTCATATTCCTGACATTTTAAAAATCCTCGTTGTTGGACTTGCATTTTCCGTTGTATATTTTTATAAAATAGCTACTTTTCTGTAAAACACGTGATAGGCTACAAAGTTTTTACTGTAACTAGTCTGGCTACATATATACAATATATATATATCGTGTCTATTTAATAACTTAATAAAACATAATATTATGATAAGGGATGTCATTTTATTGATGATTGTGTGAGATTAGAATCTCAAAAAATAAAAAATATATCAAATCAGAGAGAGCTCTAATGAATTAAAATAAAAGTTATTTAAAGAGAAAGTTTTATATTTGATCAGATTAACAGAACAATATTTAATTGTGAGTTGGAGATACCTGAACTTTTAATAATGATAATTTATTTAACAGACTGTTGATAAGTTAAATCTGTGTTGAATAATATTTAGAAACATAGTAGTAATGTACCTATATTTTTATATGTTTATTTATGAAAGTATTATCAGTAAAATAGTATTGAGACGGTATCAGGTGTTTGTTTGTTTGTTTGTTTGTTCCCCTTGGCTACTCAGTAAGCACTATCCGAGTATGATATCTTTCGTCCACTAGTGCTACATATTATAATGTTAGGTGGTGCTGCAGTCTCCCGCTAGTTTATATTTCGTAGATGTTAGTGTCCCCCGGGTGTCATGTCCGCGAGGGTAGAACACTACTTGGCTTTCATTCAGATCTCCCATGTTCAAATATTGGAAACAAACCATCTTAATGGACAATTATGTACAAAGTTAATTCTGCTAATGTCAGCATCTCAATAGCATTCTTGTGTATTTGTTTGCTTCTTTATAGAACTATGTCAGCAAACTGTGATTATTTTAACAGACTATTAACGGTATTTAAGTAAATCTATTGAGATTAAACAAGTCCTTTAAGTGGATGTGTATCCTTAAGTAGATAGATAGGTGAATAGAATCATTACATTAAGTTACATATTATTATTTAGATTGTTTGTTATTAGCTATTATTTGGATTCGTTTTAGAGTTATGGCGATAATCAATATAATATTGACTCAGGCGATGTGTCTCTAGTATATTAATAAGGTAGGCACACTACATCGCTTTATTTTGTTCGTCATTTGATGTTTTGTACAGTTCAGTACTTTATATGAACCATAACAATTATTGTTTAGTTGTATGACGTTATTATTGATGCGATTATTATATTAAGTAATTAATATATTCGCGAATCAAGCTTCTAGCTGGCTCTGTGTCTATTTGCGAAAACTGTTTGTTACTTACAGATTAATTGTGAAGCATATACAAATAGTAAGTGTTTGTTTATTGTTTAAGTGCAACCGTTTCAGCACAAATATTTATTATGTATGTGTCTTAACAAAGAGAGAAGCTTCGGATCGCTGTAACCTCTTTTGTATTTGTTCTAATGCCTCTCGTCGATGATTGCGTGTAACAAGAGATGTGTTCAGATAATAAGTAACCAGTCGCGGCGTCGCGAACGATCGATAGTGATCGACATTTGTCACCGGCTACTTGATCGCTTCTATCATAAGTTAGCTGTGAGTGAGACGCCAGTATGTTCCTCAATAATGTGTTTTATTTGTCAGTAAAACATTGTCATTAGGGAACTATATCTATGTTACAGGCTTACATTTGTATCGTTTCATTTTCTTCCATTACATTCATGTTTCTATTAGCTTCTTTTTTTTCCAATAATTATTTAAATTTATGTTTGAAGAAATATTAAATGACATATTTGTATAAAATATTTACTTTCTATTATGATTGTCTATCAATGAGTATGTACAAATTTATTAATTGTAATTTTATTTTAAATAAATATATAAAGCCTTTGTTTTCGTATCATTTGTCTTATGTGTAGGCTTCGATGTCCATTGTATACTATATTTAAATCTGTGGTTAGTGTCATTAAATTTTTCTTTGAACCAAATAGAAAAAATTGTTTAATTTTAAGGCAATTCGTCATAACAAAACATGTGTGCAATTCACACGTGGTAGAAGTGAAACCTTCAAAAATGATGAAGAACTTTATTATAAAAATGATGAAAAATCTTTACCAACGTATAATACGTACCCGTATACAAAAAACCAAGGTTGCTATGATGCCCTTTCCCAAGCTTTATACTATGCATGCGCACAAACACGTATAAACAAACACACGTACAACACTGAGGTTCAAGTAAATTGGGAGTTTACCTTGGTAACAACGAGTGGAGGGCAGAGGAGTACGAAGAAGAGCACAAAGAGAACCACGACCAACAATGGGTAATTACACTTATATGATAATTTTAAAATGTGCTTTGTTTAGACGTTCATGAACAATGCACATTTTAATGCAACTGCAAATGAGGTCCTGGTACATGTTGCTAGGATGACACATGATTTCAACCGCTATGAAAGACATTACTATCACCGCTACCATATTTATGTTTCCCTGGTGTCTATGTAGTAATACGTCGTGCGCATGGCGTCAGAATATATCAAGGAATACTCGCGTCATACGTAAAACAATCTCTTCTTCCACTATGATCGCCTGGTACCAAAACACTATAATGCTTCCTATTTCATTTTCTCCAATGTTAAATTTCATGTATTTATGGGTCTGTCTCATTCTCTGGCGGGCTGAATCCTATTACATTTTCCTGATTGTCTCGCTTTTTCGTCTCATCGAGTTTCAAATCACAATGATTTTAAAGAAGTTTCACTTCAAAAAGACATAAAAACACATTGTTCGTTTCGTCATCACATCACATCTGTTATTTCCTGATAATCTCACATTATGTGAGGAACCTTAAATGAAAAGGCATTAATTTTCTTCTAATTAGAACATAAAGTGGCAATCTGAACAGTTTTTCTGAAACCATCACTTTTTAAAACAAACCTTGTTTCATAAATCCTAAGCAAAAGTGACTGTCTCAGATCATGTGACCTCTTAGAATACGCTTTTTAAAAATAAGATTTAACTGGTCACAAGCTACGAAAGCTTAGCTGGAGCCGGACTTTATAAGAGCTTAAGAATGGCCCTCGTCTAAACCCAATAAACTACAAGTTGTGGTCAGTTTTAGAGGACACAGCCTGCTCTGAACAACTCACCGACATCGAGTCTCATAAAATTGTCTATAATTTGAAAGTAAAGTGAATTTTCGTATAGAATCAGGAGGTCTACTCGCAAAATCGACAACGATACTTTCGGAACGATACGATAATACTCCGAATATATCGCAACTATCCTACTCTAACAAATGTTCGAATTCCTTATCGTTTATCGTTAAATTAATCGTTAAAAAAAATTAACTCAACCCTTCTCGTCGACTTCCTATTTCTCAGGCGGCCATTTGCATTATTTCTACGCATAAACGATCAACAAAATGATTTAGTAGCAAAAAAATCCTGTTAAATAGTAAATCACATATAATTATTTCAATAATATTTATTAAGTATGTATATTGTATGGCAAATATATCTATACACCTTGAAACTATAATAGCATCGACAGCCTAGAAGGTGTCGTTGAGATTATCGTAAAAGTGACGTTTGATTATTTGTGACATTCGAATATTCGTTTCTGACATTTTCAACTAAGAGTAGGGTTAGGCCCGATAATATCGAATAATGTTTCGTTCGTTCAATCATCGTTTTGATATTGATTACGATGTAACTAAGAGTAGGATTCGACCCGACTAATGCCACGATTTATCGAATATCGATTTTAGGAGTAGGCCCCCAGTACGTAGGTATATCGTAGATTAATATAATAATTAATTATATCATTTGTGGCCAGCCAGTCAAAACATTGAGAAGCTAAAAATTAATCATTTAGAGTAGTGTTATTTTTTATTTCTGAGACATTTTTTATATATTCCTAATCTTAACTTTACCAAATATGCTGTGTGACAAAAGAGGATGCTGATACTCAGCTTGTGATGTAAACCAGTAGGTACTGGCTGCAGCGAGTTGGAGTGTCACTTGCCAGTAAACACTAAAACAAAATCGCAGAAAGAATAATAAATTTCATTTCATGATTTCATTCATCTTTAATATAAAAATAATGACCTGATGTTACGTAAGAGAGTGAGGTGCGCGCGGTGATCAAGTGATCACTGTCACTGGTCACATTAGGGGAGACCGTACGCTCAGTTACCTTCTCTTCCATAAATAAATAAATCATGTGAAATACCTATTTACCGCCTGAACTTAATTATAGTTAGGTAGTAAATGTTTGCTTTAACAAAAACAAACAAAGATCAATGTGTAATAAATCAACATTTTATTGTTAGATCTACATTACGTGTTGACTTATTAACTTGATAATCAGTAAGATGTCAGAAACAGAAATATTATAAAATAAACACAAGAAACATCCTTCTTGCTTTGCCTTGCCTTTCTTGTTGAGAGTTTTGTTGCTAATCACTACCTTCGCCATACGATGGACTATCCTACTACTCCTAAATAACGCAAGAGGACACTTACCATCAGGTCAGGTCATCACACTGTTGCAGGCTCATTAAGGCAAGGTTTTCCCAACACTAGGTAAAAATTGCGCGAACGTTAGATTCGATAGGTACGCGTGGAGACGCGTCGGGCATGGCTGAGAACGAACCGAGCGATGCGGGTCAACCGCCGACCCAGAAGGACCGCGTAATATTTTTTAAAACTGTAAGTTGTGCTAGAGTACGGAATTACTGTGATAATATTTTTTATGCATTTTTGAAGTAAATCTTTTTTATCGACGTATGAGAGAAATGTTATATTACGCGCAAAATTATGATTTCAACATATCCAAATTGCTGAAATCATAATTTTGTGCGGCGGCCATCTTGGATTTCAAAAATGATCACAAAATCGTTCTCTGCACCCTCGAGAACCTCGGACACGATATCCATATTGCTGAAATCATAATTATGAGCGGCGGCCATCTTTGAATTCAAAAATGATCACAGAATCGTTCTCTGCACCCTCGAGAACCTCGGACACGATATCCATATTGCTGAAATCATAATTATGAGCGGCGGCCATCTTTGAATTCAAAAATGATCAAAGAATCGTTCTCTGCACCCTCGAGAACCTCGGACACGATATCCATATTGCTGAAATCATAATTTTGAGCGGCGGCCATCTTTAAAATTCAAAAATGATCACAGAATCGTTCTCTGCACCCTCGAGAACCTCGGACACGAAATCCATATTGCTGAAATCATAATTTTGTGCGGCGGACATCTTTGATTTCAAAAATGATCACAGAATCGTTCTCTGCACCCTCGAGAACCTCGGACACGATATCCATATCGCTGAAATCATAATCATGAGCGGCGGCCATCTTTGAAATTCAAAAATGATCACAGAATCGTTCTCTGCACCCTCGAGAACCCCGGACACGATATCCCTATTGCTGAAATCATAATTTTGTGCGGCGGTCATCTTGGATTTATCTAACTTCCCTAAAGTACATATATATACAAAAATCCCACGTGGCATAATATTCAAAATAATATTACGTAAATTTTATTTTAGTTCTTTCCGACTTACATTTACCTATATATTTCAACAAATACGCTGTCGCATCATCATTAATTTTTTACTATGAATCCCGCTTTGTACTTGTTTGCTAAAATCTTACGTAATGTGAGCCCGAGAGACACGAACACAGTACCTTCCTTGACAGTGGTCACGGGCGTACTGCTGGCTTGAGCGAGCATGCAACCAAGGCGTCGCGTTTGGTTTATTACGAAAAAAATTAATATAAAATAATTCACAAAGCGTATTGATAAATCCCACAGTGAAAACTTATAAATACTAATAAACTATCGAATAAAATAAGTTTTGTGTTTATAGCTATCATAGTTTTATGATAATATAAACAATTCAAATAAAAATGACTATTTTTCAAAAAATAAATCTATGGAGATTTTTTTTCGTAATCGTGTTTTAGAAACAGCGATAATTTAGATAAAGAAATGAAGATAAACATGTCAAAAAATTTGTAGAAGTATTTTAAGTAGATTTTTAAAAATGTTACTTTTTAGGACTATAGCGCCTTAATTGTTCTACGAATCGATAAATCCATTATGAAATGAATAAATAATTAACTTACTTATTTTAGCCGTTATATAAATATCGTCTCGAACCAAATTATGTTTCGATAACAATAATATTTAGAACTGATCCTAACAAACCTTCGTTTTCGTACAAAGGTGATGTAGGTATCTGAAAAAAATAATATGTATAGTAATTAATTCGCATTAGTTTATTTATTAATAATTATTAAAACATTTATTATAGGTTTTCCGGAATAAACTAGGGCTTACTAAACATACGATAACCAGCTTTAAAGGCTTCGTCTACCAAAATGATCATATCTTGATCTGTCCAGCCACCTAAGGTACTAACTGAAATAAAGGTTAATATAATGAACGAATATGAATGGTTAACTGATATAAAATATACAATATTATGAAATGGATAAGTATCAAAACAAACGATAAAATAATTAAGTGTGTACCTAAACTCCTATAAAAGGCATGTTTCAGTTGGTAATCTTTGCAATAATAATTACTTACTTAATTTAATTCAAGATAGTCACATTAATTGTAATGACCAATAACGTCTATATTTTATGAAGGCGCTTTGTTGTCAGTTAGTTTATTATGTACCTATTATATTAGTTGGTAGTTCGTACCTATCTTCTATCAATTTCGAGGACATCTTGTACTAATTACTAAAATAGGAATTATCATTTCAGGCGAAAGACGTCTTACTGATTGGTAGCTTATCATTTAATTATAATGATTAACTAAATTGTATTTATTTGTTGAGTATCTTGCCGGTTCTTGTCGATTCTCAAGTACCTAATTCTCAGTTTGATTTTGTTTGTGACGAATAGCTACGAGTATCTAATGGCTGCTATCATTTCTGTCAAAGTATACATTTACTGGGCGATTAATGGATGTAACAGTAAAATTATAAAAGGGAAACCGAATCACAAACAACGCCCACTTTCAAAGTAAAAGCACATTGCACACTTTAGTAAAGCGTTAGCTACTTTGGAAACGGATTTATATAAAAATATTATAAGTATTTATGTTTCCCAGTGATATTGGAGGAGTAGCTCAACACAAGAATCAAAAAATGTTTTCAAATACATCGTTTCAAAATATTAAAATGAACTTACTCCCGACGGCTGGAATACACATGCCGTTACTCAATAGAAATGATGAACACTGTGCCCAATTTAATGTTACGACTCGAGACATTGTGTTAACAATAAAAAATAACAAATTTTAATCATAATATGGCTGCATAAATGATAAATATTATAATAATATCCACTAACTTCACCTCATAACAAAGGATTTAACGTTTCTCTACAAAGTTTGTAAATGTAACCTTCACGGCGAAACTAATATGTGGGTAAGTTACAATAATTATTGTTAAACAGTAATTAATATCCGATTGAGTACCTAGTTATTACCTATATTCATTATATAAAGTACCTTCATATGACATTAATGTACTTACTAATGTTTTTCTACTTAATAGAGAGTTAGGTGCCTATGTGTATTTTAAATTAGTTAACTATGTACATTTTGAATATTATTCAAAAACTGGTAGATAACTAAATTATATTTTTAAGTAGGACTTATTTTATTTTATTACAAAATCCACAATTCAACATAAGCTACATAATATCTTATGTATAAAATTCTCGTGTCACAACGTTCGTTACCTTACTCCTCCGAAACGGCTTTACTGATTTTTACCAAATTTTATATGCATATTCAATAGGTCTGAGAATCGGCTACGATCTATTTTTCATACCCCTAAGTGATAAGGGTTGTTCACCCTTAACATTTTATTTTAAATTTTTGACATTTTTTTTTTAATTTTTTTTCTATATACGATCGATAAATCGAATCGAAAATAGTTCTACTATTTTGCATCGCCATTTTTACATTATTCTGTTCCATTCACAAAACCGCTATAGGGTTGCAAGGTAGTATTCGAATACAATAATAATTGTAGTAAGATATATTTGGTACGTCTGAGAATCGGTTGCATCTAATTTTTAAACCTCAAAAATTATTGTTATAGAATTTTTTTTAATTACTTTATATGGCAATACAACGTTTGCTGGGTCAGCTAGTAATTTATAATAATACTTTATTTTCATTTTTTTTAAATCACTGACTTAAATTACTAAATGTACAATATTTATTATATAATACTAATTATTTACATGATTTAATTTTGTTAATTGTAATAACATTCAAAAACGGTTTTGCAGTGATATGAGAAGGAGTGTACCTCTGATCCCGAAACTAGTTAAAACTGTATCTTCGGGGTCAGTGATTCCTTGACAAATGAAACTTGAATGAAACTGGAAACATAGTGTCGCGTAACAACTCTTCGACGTACATGGCAAGAGTTGTCAAAGTTAGAGTCGCGTAGTAACGCTTCGACGTACCCGACGAGAGTTGCCAATAATAGTGTCGCGTAGCAACGCTTCGCCGTACATGACGAGAGCTGTTGTCAAACGTAGTGTCACGTAGCAACACTTCGACGTACATGACGAGAGTTGTCAATTATAGTGTCGCGTAGCATCGCTTCAACGTACATGACGAGATTTGTCAAACATAGTGTCGCGATGCAACCCTCCGACGGCTTTGACGACGTACATGACGAGAATTGTCAAACTTAGTGTCGCGTAGCAACGCTCCAATGCAGATGACGAGAGTTGTCAAACTTTATGTCATTGATAATTTCGACAGCTCCGTCAAAAACACTCGTAGCTCAGCGGAACTGTTTACTTCAGACGCTGAAAACCCGGGCTAGATACATACTACTACACTGTAAGGATTTTTTTGGTTTTATAAAATCAAAGGATATTTCTAGTTAGATCTGGATCAAATCGAACCGAAAAAAAGGATAGAAAATCTATTAGCACTATATTAATAGTTAAATGAAATTTATAGTACAATTTAAATTAAAAGATGGAAGAGAATCATTTTGAGAATATAACAAGCCCGGGAGTGCTTGTAGCCTTACTAAGTGTGGCCTACGGCAGTTCTAGTTTAGACTCGGAAGTTAAAAAGGAAGAGAAGAAGAAGAAGTGAAAAGTATTAGATAGTGATCCAGTGAGCAGAAGATAGAAGAGAACCTGTTTTCTGTGCAGTGTGATCTGCTGAAGGCACCGCATGAGGAACAACGGTAGACCGGCCAAGTGTCTCGTTCCTTTAAATTGAAAAAATATCTATTTGATCTCTCTTCTCTATTCTGCTGGTTTCCTTCCTGCATTGGCTTAGGTACGCATTAAACCTTTTTGCAAGATATTCAAACAATGATTTTATGTTTGTTTCGAATACGAATTCCTTTGTGATCCTAGTATTTAAGTTTTTAAGTAAGTTGCTAGTTGTTATGCATTGTTGGAGAGCTAAGAAAACGCTTCCAGATTATTTATTTAAAATAACCTGCAAACCAAGTTTCATAACTCTTTTTGTTTTTAAAGCGTTTTAGTGGAAGAAAATCACAAAAATATATTGAAACAATAGGTATCTTTTTTATAAATTTGGACCGGTAGTTGTTGTTTAAACATGGATAAATAACCAGTGTTTGTTCGATTACATAAATCAAAAGAAAAAATAATATTTTACTTGATACTTTTTTTGAAATAGGTAAGTAGGTACATGATACACATTATTATCCAAAAAAGCGAAAAATGTTTAATTTAATTAAATGTTTAACATGATTACTGAAAAATCGTTCAGTTCTGCATAATGCATAATATTGGGTTTAACATTACCATAATTAGACCTCTCGATCACCTTCTAATAGTAGTAGGTACATCAATTTACCAGTAACCATGCATTAAAAATGATTAAAAAATAATATTCTTTCTCTTTGTTCATTTGTCAGTGTCAAGTGCTCTTTTCAACAATATGTATACTCTATGATTGTTTGATTTGAAACAAAACGAAGGGGGTAGGTAGTGTTATGACATAAAGGTATATAATGTCAAAGAGTATAATAATATATAGGGAACATAATGTATAGTTTTAGTGTATACAGTCGAATTATTGGTATTGTACTGTGCAAGACTGAAAATGAACGTAGTGTTTAACTGGAAACTTAAAACTTGAAAGTTAACTAATTTGTGTTCAAACAATTGTGGCAAAAATCAAAACGTAAAGTATCGAGTTTACAAAGTGATTTTAATCGCATTCAATAACTTTTTCTTTTTTGAAAATAGGTATTTTTACCACACGGCGAAAATGAGTTTACACAAAAACAGGTAAATAGTTTTCCTATCATCTTATGTACCAACTATAAAACTTAGAAAGATTATGGAGTTTCAAGCAAGAAATAAAGCCATTTGTACTTATATCCTAAATTACATCAAGTAGTATAGATGCCTGCAAATTTTATTTATGTATATTCCAGTAAGTAAAATGTAAAAACCTGTTGATATGGTATGTGGATCGAGACTAGGCAATAACTAGTTTATATTTATGACTAGGATTTATTGTTATAAATGTAATGTGCTTTTATTCCTCTATTGTTTTAGAATTAAAGCATTTCAAGAAGTGTTAAACATGGAACACATTGATATGAGCACTCTCCAAAGTCTGGCATTTAATGGTAAGACAGAGTTCTGTAAATAACAGCCCTGTAACTGTAAATGTGTAACAACAGTGTAGTGATAAGGCAACTCATGCTATGTTAGTTGTTTGAGCATGTGTTTTATGTCAATTATATACCAGTTGAAACAGTCTTTATGAATATTGATGGAGCACTACACAATATGTATGATACAGGTATACCGGAGGAAAAGGGACTCCGATCTATAGTTTGGAAAGTGTTGCTGTATTACATCCCTACTCGGAAACAAGACCGGCAATCAACACTTTTAAAAAAGAGACAGCTTTATAAACAATTAATAGGTGAGTATACCATATCAATATGATATATTTTTTAAATCAATTTGTGTCACAATGTGCTAATTTTTGTATCACATGCCTGAAATACTTTTAAGGATTTTACTTAGTTTGGTATTTATTATTGCTATTCTTGCCATAAATACTGAAACAAAGAAAAAAAGATCTATTTCAAATAACATTTATTACTTTTACAGTGTGTTAGTACAATGTATTAACATATATATAAAAGAATTTAAAATATAAAAAGCTTATTTGACAGTGGTCTCATTGGCTGCAATACAGTCTTAATACCCACCAAACCATCACTGAAGTCGATAGTGCCCATGTTGCAGTCTGTTAACTAACTTGTTTGTTAAAATGTTGCTCAATTGTAAAAATTTTCTCATCCATAAACAAAATTGTTCTGTGAACTCCACTTGCATACTGCTTCAGTAGTTGTTTCAATTTTACCACCCTATTATTTTTGAAATTTTCAATTAAAAAATGACCATGAAGGTATGTCTCTTATAGGCGGCAAGTCCTAAGTCATCTTGTAAGATATGTGACATGGTTCTAGGCTTGGACAAGTAAAAAATTAAGGACTAGGTGTTCACCGACATAACAAGGAAGCATCAAAACAAGCCAGTTAATGTGTAAATACATAGCGACACACACACTTACACATCTCCGCCATTATGACATCTGCCATTGTGTGTGACGGATCAGTATATGTTTTTATTTTATTTATTTATTTAGAAATACCAACATTTGTTTACATTGATGCGTTATATATTTATAATACAGACTAAATATAACGTACTTAATGTAACAAACAATAATTACAGGTATCTACCACATGCTTTAATAATTTACACAAAGTAAATATTAGTTTAAGAAAAAAAAATATATGCTATCAAGTAATAATGGTTAAATGATTTGGTATTTAATTATTATTATACAAGATTATCTATATATATAATGTTGTAGTTCTAAATTGGATAAACAGTAAATACACATCAAGATACTGTTAAAGTTGTACATTATGAAATTCTGTTTCCAAAATAAAGAATAGCTCCGTGGTTTAACAGATATTTGTTATTTAATAATCTATTATCTATTGTATTATTAACAATAAGGTGGTTGTTGTTATCTAAATTGAATGTGCTAAATACTAAGTAATTATAGATAATCAATATGTCACTTTACGCAAACGGAAACAGAATCAGAGTATGGATGACCTTTACTTAGAAACATCACCTAGCACTAGTGAAGACATAAAAAGCTTACCGGACCTGTCTACAATTAATTGCGAATTAGATGATTTCAATAAAAAATTCTTACATTGCAATCTTTATTAGACAGAACAACGTCTGTCGGGTCAGCTATTTATATATATATATATAAAAGACTAAGAAATATAATTATTATGACTACATTTTATTCACTAAACTTAAATACAAATAATTTACGAACTGTATGGACAGAAGATGTGAAGTTAATATTGATATAATCGCTATATGTGTTTACTATCTCGCACAGCCTAGGAATAGGAGAGTTAGCTCCAAACATACTTCTTCGAACCGGTGGAACTAGCGGAACAATTTGCTTCCGGGGATACCTACTAGCGACACGAAAATTAATTTTATTCAGAAGCTGAGGACAGTCAATCATGTCATTAAAAAGTTTTAATACAAAGATAAGTCTTCTAAGTAAATCATTTTGAAATATACGAATCTATTAGCATAAGAAGACAGACTTTTTCTTGGAAGTCCGTTTGATTAACTTAAATGCCAAATTTTTTTTTTAAAACCGATTCATATTCCAATTTGGTCCGTACCAATAAGTTGTAAGGTGAAATTTTTAAAAAGTTGTTATGAAATACTTTTATGTTTCTAATTAAAAATCCTAACATTTTAGATGGCCGAGAGGTAACATACTCTATATGGGGAACGAAAGTTAGCTTCGCATCAAAAACAATCCCCAGATCTATATTAAAATATTTTCAAAATGCTGCCTTGTATTCAGAAATTGTGTAAAAAAAATGCTAGGGTACAATAAGTGTTGGGGAATTACCTTTCACAGATAGAATAGTAGTTATCACACTATTTTTTGTTCTTTTCATAATACAAATTAGTTAGATGTTTGGAACACAAAACCTCCGCTACGCGTGATAGTAACATCCAGTGTGACCGGAAAATAAACAGGGGCTTTAACCAAAAAATTATGTAATCCAATTTTAATGGTGTTCTAAGTAGATAATTCATATAATATAAATATAATATATATATTTTAGTATTTTAGTCTTTACCCATATTTTTTTTGAAGTAGTGTGGAACACATTTGTGCGCTTATATTATAAGCGCACAAATGTAGGGTAGCTACACGTGTCCTCCGGGTGGTGCTAAATGAGTAACAATGCCGAGTGTCAGGCGGCAGTAAATAACCAGACCGGTTTAATAATTCCTAACAAGACTTATCTGTGTGGGTAGTAAATGACCTGCACCACCCGTTACCTCGTGGTCATGTTTCGCGAAATCGGTAGTCTTGGCTTAATCGCCCTGGCTAAGTGGATGATAACCTCAATAAAAAAATCCCCAAATCCTAAGGTGGGACACGTGCCGAGAGGATGCATGACTGATGGGAAGATCAGGCTCAAACGCCATCTTCATTGGACCTGGCTCACTTTGAAGTTATGTGCCTTCACACGGGAATAGGCGTTACCCTGTGTGTGACCTGTTTATCGACCTCACTCGTGGGAACAAAAATTAACAAACACTCAATTAACACAATTTCAACTACACAAGATAAAACAAAAACTAAGGTAACTCAGCAAATAATTCATCCTGGTATATTTAACAGACCCAGGTCGCACTCCATCTCTGAAATTAACCAAACCAATAATAATGCTAATAAGCTGGATCAACAGAATTATTGTCACCCCAAAATGAGTTAGATGGATTCTGGACTGGTGTCCCTAATAAAAACAAAAAAGGCAACGTGATTGTACCATCAATGACAGAGCTCTAAAGCAGTCAAAACTGAATAGATACTGGCTTAGCGATTCTGTGCCTACATATAATTCTTTTTCTGTATTAGAACTCCTACAGGATGATTCAAGCCAAACTCCACAAACAATATAAAAATAAAAATAAAGATCTTATCACTATAAAATTGTAAATCTAACTATTGTACACAGTGTTATATTATTTACATTCACATTGAAAATATGTAAGTACAACTAATATTTGAGTTCTATGTTACATTGCTTCTTAATTGTTTTTTTTAAATTATATAAACTTTGACTAAATATGTCGATTTCACAATTTTTATTACTACTTAACTCGTTACATAATTGGCACATACGATGAAGTGGATTATTATATGCGACATTGTTGTAACAGTGCGGTATTGCAAAAATTGTAGGCATACGAGTGGCTTGCTTGCGAGTAATAAAGTGAACATCTGTTAATAAATCATTGCTGAAAGTCCCATGCACAATCCTGTGTACGATAGCCATGTCAGCAATTTCTCGCCTGCATTTAAGAGTTTGAAATTTAAAATATACCAAGCGGTCCTCATACTCAGGTATGGCTCGTCTCAATCCCATTCTCATACATAATTTTCTAATGAATCGCTTTTGAACTGTTTCTATACTATCTTTGTCAGCTTTGTAAATGGGTGCCCAGACTGAGGAACAGTACTCAAGTTGCTGTCTTACTAGTGAGGTGTAAAGTATCTTTAGCGAATCTATATGCTTGAATGGTTTTAAGGTGCGCATCATAAATCCTAGCATCCTACTTGCTTTTTTACCACACACCTAAATAACGTACAACACCAACCCAGACTAAACTGGTACCATCTATGGAATAGTTAAAATTTATTGTATTCCTTTTTTTCGTGAAGCTAATAAATTGACATTTTTTTATATTTACTGACATGTCGTTAGTTTTACACCATTCATTTAGAGTATTAACGTTATCCTGAAGTAAATAGCAATCTTCGATTCTTGATATCTGGGTGTATAATTTAATATCATCAGCATAAGCTAAACATTTACATGTCATTTTATCAAGGAGGTCATTGATAAAGATCAAAAATAGCAGGGGTCCTAAATTTGAGCCCTGACGGGACCCCGGAAGTGGGTTCAAAAGGAATAGATTCAAAACCATACAATGCAACTATCTGGGAACGATTCATGAGATAACTATGTAACCAACGATGAAGATTAACATTAAAACCTAAGTGTTCTAGCTTGTTTAAGAGAATAAAATGATTGACCCGATCGAAAGCTTTAGAAAAATCAATATACACTGAGTCAACTTGGGATTTACTATTAAAGAACTGACATAAGTAATTTGAATATGTTAACAGATTGGATGCAGTAGACTTACAACTGAAAAAGCCATGTTGAACCGGATTAAGTCTATGCTTGAAATGATTATAGAGTGAATTATAAACCATACTCTCAAATATTTTTGCAAAACAGTTTAATAAACTAATAGGCCGGTAGTTTGTTGCGTCAGTTTTGTCACCTGCTTTATGTATGGGAGTGATTTTAGCAATTTTCCATAGCTCAGGAAAAACTCCTTCACTTAGTGATTTCGTTATAATAATTGTCAACGGTACTTTCAGAGACGACGCACACATCTTAATAAATATTGGTGGTATCATATCTGGTCCACTACCTTTGTTAATGTCGATTTTGTTGATGTGCTTATATACTTCATATTCAGAAATTTTATTTGAACATATTGAGTAACTGGAACTTGGAAAATCTGGATTATACGCTGTAGTTGAGTTGTTAGATTTGTAAACAGATAAGAAGTATTCAGCAAAAAGATTCGATATATCATTTCCAGAGCTAGCAGTTTTATTCAAATATCTAATTGACTTAGGCAGATCATTGGTAATACGCTTAGATTTGGTATATCGCCAAAATGCTTTCACATTATTTTTAAGACTGCATTCTATATTACATATATAAGACTGGAAACATTGGTTCATCAATAATTTTGAGCGAGTCCTTAGCAGAGCATACTGATCATAGTCACGAGGGTTGTTGTACGCTTTAAATCGATGATGATATTTACTTTGCTCTTTCAATGTCTTAATTAGTGGTTTGGAAAACCATGTAGGATGTCGAGTACTTTTACGTGATCCAGAAGGCGTATTCTTATTAATTATATCCCAGAGATTGTTATAGAAAAAATCTACGAAATCATTGCATTGTAATGAATCAGCACTGAACCAATCAATGTCACCTATTTCTGTGATACATTTCGCGTAGTCAGTTTTTCTAAAATTTTATATAGGAAAAAGTGTGTTCTCTCTTAAGTGCTTGGATAAATCTATAGTAAAATCAATTGGTGGATGAAATTTATCTTCTGGTCTGCTTATAGGAACAGTGCGAGTCACATTAATTAGATTCAGATCTGTAAGTATTAATTCAAGAACATTATTACAGCAATTTGTAATTTTATTATATTGCATTAAGTTATTTTTGTTCATAAAATCATTAAGGAAATGTAACCAAGCAATGTTCGTATGATAGCTTTGCCATATAGTATCGGGTATATTGAAATCACCCATGATCATAGTTTTAATAGTAGGTGATGATGAAACTATATGAGCACATTTGTTCAAGAATTGTTTAAATACAGCAATTGGAATATATGCAGGTATGTAAACCACGCAAAGATTAATAATAAACCCATTTATACGGAGACGCACCCACAGATCTTCAAGATCAGTTTCGTTAACGTTTAAAAGTTCGTAGTTTATATATTTTGATAAAGCAATTAGCACTCCACCTCCATGATCTTTGTTATACTTTTTCAAGAAATTCGAATCCCTATCACGCCTTATTACTCGATATCTAGCATCAAACATTTCTGAAGAAAATACAGCATCAGTTAGCCATGTCTCACATAAACATATTACATCAAAGTCAATACATAATATAGTGTTAAAAATATCTACACATTTAGTATTCATACCTCTAATATTTGGCAAATAGACTTTCAGACCCATAGTTGGTCGTAAGATGAATTAAAAGAACCTTGACATAAAAAATAAACTAATTTTCTTAAACTATTTTATCTAAAGATTGGGAAGATTTTATGAGGATATAGCGGGAATTTTCGTCCTTTCTTACATAGATGTGACCATCGCGAATCCACACAAACTTATATTTACTCTCCTTTGCCTTCAGCCGAGCAGCAGCGTGGAGAGACTTGTTCGCAGGTGACAGAGGTTCAGCGACATATATAGGCGATCTATCTCCACCAATGCCCACGACGTTCGTGTTGAGTTTATTAGAGGGATTTGATTTATTATACCGAGACACGGCAGAGAGAAATTCATCGCGGCGCCTAGGGCTCGTCAATTTAGCCACGATTGTTCGCGGTTTCTTGTTGTCTTTATTAATTTTGGCAACTCTGGTAACTTTCATAACATCGTAATCTTCAAGCTTTATTGATACAGTGGTTGCAATCTGCTTTATTATGCTTACCAAATTCTCAGATTTGGACTCATTAACACCATGTATCTCAATATTACATTCCCTCAACTGCTGTTCTAAAAATCTTACTGTCTCATTTAGTCTACTGATATCCGCAATATTTTTATTAGTAAGCTCATCATGACGTTGACTGTCAAGCACTAACTTTTCCACTTTGATGCTGAAATAATCATACTTATCACTCAGAAATGTAACAGAGCTTTGAAGTTCTTTCAGCCGCCCTTCCAGTGGCGATATTACTGTCGTCATTTGAGCTAAAATCATCTGCGGTATTTCCTTCTTCATAGCTTGAACTATCTCATTTTTAAGTGTGGTCAATTGAGCATCGGAAATAAATTGTGATAATACGACGGCTTCATTATTAGTTTCATTAATAAACGACGGACTGCCACTATCTTACGCTATCTTAATGGGTGTACTTGAATTACCGCCACCGCGCTTGGCTTTAGCAGAGCAATCTGGGCATAACCATCCCTCTGCAATTCTCGACTGTGGCAAGGTTTTGTTACTATTGTAGTTTACGCAGGTTTGATGGAAGCATTTTTTACACTTGGGGCAATTTACCCACGGTTTAGTACGTCTTATTTCATCACTACACCCTGCACAGATCATAGACATTTTTTGCGAATAATGTAAATATTAAAAACAATACAAGAAGAGAAAAAAACAGTAATAACACTATATTAAATATTACTGTAGATTTGATCCTGGGGCGCCGCAGTATTAGTCTGCTTAAAGACCACATAGCTATGCGTTATCTAGGATTCAGAATGAAATATACAATGTAAATTTATCTGTGTCTTGATTAAAGCTCAAACGTCATAAACACGAATGTGAGTTTATCCAGTTTGAAAGTACCCTCCACTTATACTGATTCACTTTATAATTATGTATTTGCGCACAAATCCAAGACACTTGATAGTTAGTTAATTATTGAACATCGTAAATGATAGTCCCGCGAAGTTATAATAGTGAAACTCGTTTGATTATAGTCACTTATTATATTAAATGTGGCACTTGTTAATCCACACAACACCACGCTAAGTTAGAAAAAAAGGTGTTCGGACTTAAGCAATTTTAGTGCAAGTTTTATTTAAAATATTTGTGGGATAACACTATAAGTTGGAGATTGGATAATGTTCTATCTTTAGAATCTAAGGTAACACATATTTAGCAACAATAATAATTTTAAACTTTATATCTTACTAAGATTAATGTCCAATGTATGAACGATACGTCACATTGAAAGTCTTACAGAACAAAAAAGTAAAAATACAACCTCAATCAAGCGAAGCGTTCAAAATTATAACATAAGAATTGGACGATAAAAATACAGAATACTATACTTATAAACCGAAACAAGAACGGAATTTCAAAGTAATACTCAAACATATGCACTCGTCAACAGACACTGAAGACATCAGAGAAGCACTCGCAGCCCTTGATCATAAATTTACTAATATATGGAATATAAAGCAAACATATACCAAGAAGCCACTAGATATGTTTTTAATCAAACTACAGCCAAAAACGAATAACAAAGATATATATAATATCAGAGGAATCCTTAATTTCCATTGTTAAGTTCGAACCACCAAGCCCAAAACGCAGCTTACCACAGTGCTCTAATTGTCAGGACTATGGCCACACCAAAACGTACTGTCGTCGTAAGGCAAGATGTATTAAATGTGCTGGTTACCATGCTTCCTTTGAATGCCATGTGTGCCAATGAAATGTGTGCAATGCAAAGGAAACCATCGTGCAAATTATAAGGGCTGCACAGTCTTTAAAGAACTCCAAAGACAGAAATACCAACCACTTCGTAGTAAAATAGAAGTGAATCATAAAAATGACAGATTCTGCCAGTACAACTGATTGAGCAAACCAAAACATATGCTGAAACAGTTAGACATGAAAGGGAAAAACCGAAAATTAATACATTTAAATATAGCCAAAATAGACAGACTTCAGACGAAGAGACAAACGAACCGAAAGATAACTCTATCCTCTCCAAACAGATAATGACAATGTTCAAAGAAATGATGCAGCAAATGACAACTATGACAAACCTACTTATGAATATCATGTCCCTACTGCATTCACATTCAGACCATTAAAAATTGCTATGTGGAATGCCAACGGGCTGTCAAATCATAAGTTATAATGTTCTTAAATACCAACAATATAGACATAATGCTAGTATCCGAGACCCATTTTACAAATAAAAGTTTCTTTAAAGTGCCTAGATACAAAATGTACAATACAAACCATCCTCACGGCTCCGCTCATGCAGGCTCAGCCATACTAATTAAACAAAATATCAAACACTATGTGACAAATTCGTACTGTAGTAACGAAATTCAAGCTACTAATATTGTAATTGAATCCTTTAAAGGTCCGCTAACAATTTCAGCCCTTTACATGCCCCCTAGGCACAACCTTAAAAATGACAGCTACACTTCGTTCTTTCAAACGCTGGGCAACAAATTCATTGCAGGAGGTGATTATAATGCGAAACATATTGACTGGGGTCACGCATTATAACTCCCAAGGGACGTGAACTCAGTAAAACAATACACCAGCTCAATCTCCAAGTATCATCTATCGGCGAACCAACGTACTGGCCCAGTGATGTCAATAAGAAACCTGATCTGGTCGACTTCTTCGTCACTAAAGGCATTCCGGCGTCATCCTTGTGCTGTACATCCAGCTTAGATTTATCTTCTGATCATACTGCAATCATAGCTGAACTACGCAATAAGCCTGTGCTAATAAAGTGACCCTGTAAACTCCACAGTAAAAACACGGATTGGATTAGATTCAGACAACGATTAAAGATAGTATCCTTTAAATAAATTCTCAAATCCCATTAAATCCATCTGACTGTGACATAGCTAATGCCGTAGAGATATTTAATAAGCGTGTCCAATGAAGTGTTGAAAGACCTATCACTTTCCAATCACCCTTACGTAAAGAAGATGGAAGCTGGGCAAGAGCTGATGCAGATAGAGCAATAGTATTCGGTGAACATTTGTCTTGCGTATTTACTTCTAATCCCGACTTAGGATCAACTAAAATAGACGAGGTTAGGGAAAGCATGTCCTTGACCCATCAGCTATCACTTCACACAAAATGCCATTCGTTAACAAGTCTCAAAAAAGGCACCCTTTTATGATCTCATAACAGCAAAAACATTAAAAGAATTACCTGAATTACCTTAGGCATTATATTATTGACACAAATATACAATGCTATTTTAAAACGCGCATTCATTCCTGAGCAATGGAAAACCGCTGAAATAATCCTTATCCTTGGAAAGGAACCAGATAAAGGTACATCATATCGCCCCATAAGCCTACTGCCAATAGCTTCTAAACTGCTGGAAACCCTCGTTATGAAAAGACTTCTACCAGAAATCAATAAATAAAATATAATCTCTTTGCACCGGTTTGGATTTCGTGAGACTCATGGAACCGTTCAACAAGTTCATCGAATAGTCAATGAGATCAATACCGCTTTTGAAAAAAGAAAGTACTGCTCGGCAGCCTTCCTCGATATCTCGCAAGCTTTTGACCGAGTTTGGCACCAAGGCGTACTATTCAAGATATTGAAAATCCTTCCTCCAAACTTCTATCTATTTTTAAAATCTTATCTTACTCGACGTCACTTTTATGTAAAGCTTGGTGAAGAAAAATCTAACTTATACGACATTAAGGCGGGAGTCCCACAAGGAAGTGTTATGGGTCCAGTCTTATACCTATTATATACGTTTGACCTACCATTAGCAAAAAATGTGCTTGTGGGCACCTTCGCTGATGATACAGCAGTGTTATCTACTCATGAAGATCCGGAAATTGCATCCAATATGCTACAACGAAGTCTTGATGAGATTTCCGTGTGGCTGCGCGACTGTCGCATCAACCGAAGGAGTCCAAATCTGCTCATATGACCTTCACACTTAGACATGGCTTATGCCCTCCAGTAAAATTGAATAACATTGAAATACCCCAATGCGAGGAAGTGCGATATTTGGGTATACTCGTGGACAGAAGACTGACATGGAAAAAACATATTTTCAATAAAAGAAAAGCACTAATTGGCATATATCTCAGAAAGATGCACTGACTAATGTCGCGACACTCAAAATTGTCTCTCAGTAATAAATTTCTCCTATATTAAAGTATATTAAAGCCTGCATGCCTGGAACTGCATCAAATTCAAACCTGGAAATTCTCCAACGCTTTCAGTCTAAAATGCTGCGGATCATAACAAATTCACCTTGGTATATCACAAACATCCAACTTCACCGCGACTTGAAAGTACCAATGGTCAAACAGGAGATACTTAATAAACTCAAGTCTTACGCAAAACGTATTAAAGCCCACCTAAATACACTCGCCTGCAATCTGATGAGTAGAAGTTCTTTCAACAGACTAAAGAGAAAAGCCCATCAAGACCTCAATATTGTATAAGATATTGGCATTAAAAAAATGGATTGGTCACTAGACTAATACCATTCCAAGACTAATAATTAGAACTGTGTAAACATCTAGCTAAATGGCAAGTGATTAGGCAGATTGCAAGATAGTAAATATTTAAATAAAAAAATAAAAAATTATTATAAGGTGCGGTACCGGCCTTTGGAGTATCGTTGTCATCTTTGATCTAATGCGCCCCAGTATTAGTTCAGTACTCTGTCAAAATTTCCATCACCTGGTGTTGTGCAGAAACGTGGCATCTTAGAAGACACAAATTGACTGACAGATGGCAGACCGCATTTTTACCGCATTTTGTGCACAAAAATGCATGAATTGTAATTTTGTTTTTCTAGGGAGATGACCCTATACCGAGAACAGAACTTAAGACCCTTTATTGTACCCTAAAAATCTACTTACTTGATACCACGTCTGTGGCAAAAAAATGAATTTTGTGTAGGTATTCTTAAAAATAAGAAATTTTAGTACGTCATTTATATATCAGTTAAAACAAAGATACTGCAAACAAGACACGGGCACAGGAATCGCACCCACAATCCTTACTTTCAAGGTGTAACTGTCTTTTTATGTAATTTATATATTTACTCATAGTATGCCTGCGATATTTATTTTTATTTTTTAGTAAACAAACTGACAGTCAGAAATTAAAAAAAACGGAGTTAAAGTTAATGTGGCTATATTATAATACTATGACTAATAACGAGACAAAATTTGTGTTATCTAGTACCCCCGTAACTGCACACACACTAGCGTAATGGTGCTTCACTTGTTAACATCACGGCGCGGAGTCCTTCTTTTTTTGTTCGTCCGTGGGTTCTAGGTGCTATCTTCATCTCCCAATATAAAATCTTTTGCTTTCGGACGGGATTTCTTCGAATTCTTTCCCTTACTGCTTTGACCACCTTTTTCGTACGAACACTACGTGGAAGGCCACATATTTTTCTGTCACAAACAGAGGATGTCTCATTGTATCTATTAATAGCCCCGTAAACAAACATTTTACAAACGTTTTAAAAATTGCATTCACTCCATACCTACTTTGTTAATGCAATAACAGCAATTAGGTTCTCTTTATCACCCCACTCCATTTTAATATCGCAAAATATTGTTTAATGTTTTGCGCCAAAATGAGAACTCAATGAACAATCAAATAAAAATGACAGATTTCAAATTCAAAACCAATATTTTGTTTATTTTTAATTGTAACAGTATTTATGGTCAGACTAAGTATATATATTTATGTATATGTTGTGTTTTTGGCAAGGTTGATAATAAAAATAAAATTATTGCACTAGGCATTATTTTGCCAAAATCCATAATTATCGAAATGATGTCCGCGAGTCTTACATTTGGCAGTTTAACATCTCCTGAGGATGACCCTTAGTAAATTAAGTTACTTGCAGTGATTGTAAAAAAAATATGAAACAAAGTTTCATTATTATTATTATTTATTTCATCATTATGTTTTTCAAATAAAAGTTAATAATATAATTTGTACGATCATTAATCGATCATAAAATGCTTGCAAAATATTTTAATTTATTTATGGCAGTGTTTCCCAACGTCCACGACCCACAGGGGGGCAATTTGATAAATAAGGGGTGCAATTTAAAAATGGACTCGACACGACATTATTTGCTTTAGTTTATTTAAATGGAATGCTAGATATCGGTGACAAATTTAACTAATAAGGCAAATTCCAAGAATGTGCAAGAAAACTTTTACTACCATTTCCATCTTCATATTTAAACGATGTAAATGATTTACTAATAAAAAAAAAATCAACTTGATATATCACACCGCGAAGACTTGAGAGCTAACTAAATTGCAACCTAATATAAAATCTCTGTGCAGCGAGCTTGCAGCGCACTTAATGAATATAGAAAAATTTATATTAAAACTACACTAAACTAGTACTAGTTGAAATGATTTGAAAAGCGATGAAGGTGTAAATGTTGATTTCAAGAGCAATGAGGTTCTTGCCACTTTTTCTCATTAAAACTCATCCCTTTCCGAATTGGTGGTAGGTATAAAAAGAAAATAAAAAAAACTTGACATTAATAAGTGTCATTTTCTTTACCTACATGAATAAAGTGATCTTTATTTTAATGTAAAACTCATGTTAGTAGGTAATGGTAAATTATTTTATACTGGTGTGAAACATACACTTTTGTGAAAGACAATCAGGTGAGTGTTGGTGCTGCTGCGGACTTGAGCAAGCAGAGATGTACATTTTTTTCTTATAATGGCTGCGAAACTATCAATGGATCACTGTTGAAAACTGATCCGAACTGATCAAATGAGAGAAAAAAATACTACATAAGTTCCAGTACTTGTTATAGGCCGTAGACAGGCCAAGACAGCATGGACAGCACTTTATGTAACTGTTATGATGATTATTTTTAAATTTCTATGTGTGACTATAATGCATTCTAAAGCCAGACAACTTTGGAACTTGGAACATAGCAACTCTAGTCTTCAATATTGATAATAGTGTTTTTGCAATCAGGGCTTAGCATAGGCCCATGAACTCCTTAAAGATTTTTTTTCATTAAATAACATACATGAAGAAATATATTTTAAATAAGTACTTATGATTACACACACATAGAAACTTACTAAGATTTTTCTAGTTGTAGTAAACACCTGTTGATTTATTATCAGCAAACTGCTCTGTATAATATCACATAAGACTAATTTATATCTGTGTTCAATGAGGTTTCTATAGATGTTATATTCTTAAGGTTATTTGTTCAACCAACGTTTACTATTACAGATGAAATAATAGTTTTACCTGGAGGACCATCAGACCATCCACTGAGTGTCAGCCCTGGAAGCTCTTGGAGTAAATACTTTAAAGATAATGAAGTATTACTTCAAATTGATAAGGATGTGCGGAGGTTGTGTCCTGAAATATCATTTTTTCAGTCAGCTACTGAATACCCTTGTGAAGAAGTGAGTTATTTATTTTAATTATCTCAACAAGGTATCAGGAATATGAAATATTAATTGTATATTAAATGAAATTACAGACATTAGAGATATTCCATCTCAGCCCGTACAGAGAGCATGTCTAAATTGTTTAATCAGAGCTTTATCTCTGATCTTATTAGAACCACTAGTAACAATTGCTATTGACTTATGCAGCAATTAATCTCAATAATGCTTGACTTATTGGCAAGAAACCATACTGCCAAAATGAAATATTAGAAAAACTGCCTTCATTTGATGCAATATCTTAACTTGTGAATTAGACTGTTCCCCATATATTCTTGTCTTATTTCGGTTTTCGTGCTGTATTCAGACTTAGGTTGATGATCAGAATTGTATCAATAACCAACGAATGAACATCACCCCCCATGTCTTTGACTCCAAATCTCATGCTGATCCCATAACAATATGGTGATGTGATGTTTTGCTGATATTTTAGCTAGCTTTGATTTGTTTAAAATTTAAACCTGTGATAAGAACTGGTTAAGATAAAATTGTAATAAGAATGTAAACACATATTGTATGGCAACTGTCTGATAAACTATATAAAAACAATAAACAACTGTATTTTAAAACTGAAGTAACCTTTATTCACTTAATAATTATACTATCTGACAAATTGGTGTCCTCAAGATCTCGTTTAATATATTTTTATGGAAGAAGAGGACAATTGAAAGTAAAGGCATAAAGGCATTTATTTTTTCAAAATACATTTACCCTTAAAGCTATTATCTATCTTATGAAGCCTACTAGAATTAGTTACAAGCAATCCCTTATTTCTAGTGTTATAAATTCAAATTCATTTAAATTATTAATTCATTTTAAATTTTTCTTTGAGAGACAGTCTATAACCAAGCTGATATATAAGCACGAACAGCTCTCTTTTGCAGAGCAAACACTATATCAATGTCAGCAGCATGACCCCATAGTAAAATACCGTACGTCATGATGCTGTGAAAATAACTGAAGTACACTAATCTAGCGGTCGCAACATTCGTGTACTCTCTCATCTTTCTAACTGCATATGCCGCAGAGCTGAGTCTATCTGCTAGATGGGCAATATGTGGACCCCACTGAAGCTTTTTATCTTACGTGATTCCCAAGAAGACCGTAGTGTCCACAAGTTCCAATCTCTGGTCATTTATAAGTACGTTGGTTGGTTGTACCTCCGCTGTGTTTGGTGTAATGAACCATAAACACTTTTTTTTACTGTATGAGTGCAGATTATTCGTCTCAAACCAACGCACTATCTTTGAGAGTGCATTGTTTACCTCGTCATCAGTATCTGCACGTCGCTTCACTTTAAAAATAAGTGAAGTATCATCAGCAAACAATACAATCTGATGGCTATCATCTACCACAAACGGTAGATCGTTAATATATATAAGAAACAAGAAAGGACAAGGAATAGAACCCTGTGGAACACCTATTCCTATTTACATCGACTATCTGAACTCTTTCGCTTAAATATGATTTTAACAGATTTAGGGCTCTATTTTGCACTCCATAATGCTTTAGTCAAATGCTTTAATGAAAATTAGCAGTTTCACGACAGTGTAAAAATGGTATCGTATTTACCAAATTATTTCTAAACCTCTGAAGATGGCTACCCGTAACTGGTATAACCGTCACCTTTTATGGTCTGACATTGTCCAATCTTGTATTTACTTTTATAAGTTACCCACTATGGTCGGACTGAAGATTATTAATTATGAGTTTACTAGTAATAGTAAAATTTGTAAAAATGTTATCTAAACAGGTTGCTGTTGTAGTCTAGTAGGTTCCCAAAATACATCGAACAAATTAAAACTTTGAAAAAATTTTTTAAGGCTAGTACAATTGGCCGAAGGTCAAGCAAGTTTATATTAATACAGGTTAATTAGTACAGGTCGTGGCGGGGATGATATCCTAATTTGTGGTGTTGTGTGTGTGAAGGTGGCATTCGGCGGCAGGAATTAGGTGAAACAGCTCTTAGAAACACTCTCAACACCAAGTGATCCAGTCGTTCAGAGAACACTCGATTCCCAACAATTCCAGCAGTTCTACGTTGCAAGCGGTCAATTTGTTCGAGCTGATTGAACTGGGTGCGCTAAAACAGTGATGACAACAATACTCCATATGTGGCCCAACCTTCACTTTGTAGAGCAGTAGAATGTGGGCCGGCTTGAGGTATTGCCGTGCTCTATTTATCAGAGCGAAAGAGTTCAGATAGTCGACGTAAACTCTCGGTCCTTTCCTTTTCTAAGACTCTAAGAGGTCAGTCAATGAAGTACGTAGTTCCTCGTTTAGGTATGGTCTTATTTTATAAAGTGTTTTTAGTTTATAGAAACTAGAAACAGCAGTTCTTATTTTATTGTTAACATGTTCCATAAATTTTTGCTCACCGTCTAATACCAGGCCCAAATTACGTGCACTTTCTACATACTCTACGGGTACATCATTTATATATACTTTTTCGTTGCAGTTAAATAATTAACTACTGAATACCCTACTACTGAATAATATTTAATTTGTTTTTTTTTCCTAGGGTGTGTGATTTAGCTGGATTAAGTAACAGACTTTTTTTTACCAATTGTAGATATCGTCTAAGTCCTGATTTATTTTACATATAGCGTCTTTGACATCTTCGCCTTTGACAGAGTAATACAGTTGCGTCTTTTCAGCGTTGAGGTGGTACTTACAAGTATTTATATATTTGGGGAGGTTAGCAGTAAAAGTCAACAAAATTATTGGGTTTAGCTGAGAACCCCGTGGGACATCTCTTATCACAGGCAGCAACGAAGAAAGAAGCTTTCTACCAGTTCTGTCGGTTGGCTTCTGCCGGTCAGTTATGATTATTTTATAGCAATAACAATGACAGTACAATATTGTATATTTTATTAAAAAGCTTCTTGCGTCGCTTCTTCTGTCTCAAAACAAAATGGGCTGGCTTTTAGCGTCGAAGACATTTGGAGTACCACAAGCAACACTAAGAAGACATGCTTTGGATAGTAACAAAACGGAGTCCTCTGCAAAGGGTCTAGGATGTTGGAAAGCTACTTTTCCACCTGATGTGGAAAGAAAATTAGTTGAGCATTTGAAATTACTTGAATCTCGTTTGTTTGGACTGACGCGAACGTCTGTTCAAGAATTAGCTTTTGAGTTGGCTGAAAAAAACGGTTTTGCACACAAATTTAACCCGCAAAAACAAAAAGCTGGACAAGAATGGTTAGAAGGGTTTTTGAGACGAAATAAAGATAATTCTTTACGCAAACCAGAAGCTACTTCAGCTGCTCGTGCACAGGCTTTTAATCGACCTCAAGTCAATAAGTTTTTTGAGATTTACGGACATCTGCTGGAATCTAAGAACATTGGGCCACACAGAATTTATAATGCTGACGAATCAAGCCTGTCCACTGTACAAAAACCCCAGAAGATATTGGCTACTACTGGTAGGAAGCAAGTTGGCGTAATAACTAGCGCAGAACGTGGAACTAACACCACTGTTGTCTGTTGTGTTAATGCAATTGGTACCTTTGTTCCGCCGATGATGATATTTTCTAGGAAAAATATGAAAAATAAATTGGTCGATGAAGCACCTCCTGGCACTTTAGGTGTAGCTCAACCACCGGGATGGATGACAATGGATTTATTTCTGAAATGGCTCAAACACTTTCAAAGTTTTGTTAAATCATCGATTGACGATAAAGTTATATTGATTGTCGACGGGCATGCAAGCCACAAAGGGCTTGAAACTTTAGAATATGCCAAACAAAACGGCATTATTATTCTGTGTCTATCTTCACATTGCACTCATCGTCTCCAGCCTTTGGATGTCTCATTTTTTGCGCCTTTGAAGACATATTTCAACCAAGAGACATCCAAATGGCTTAAACAACACCCAGGACGTGTTGTTACACAGTTTCAAATTGCTGGCCTGTTCAAAGAAGCTTATGGTAAGGCAGCTACAGTGCAAAATGGTTGTAACGGATTCAAAAGCACTGGGATTTGGCCTCTAAACCCTGAAATATTTCCCGATTATATGTAATAACCTGCAGAGACTACAAACATACCACTGGAAGACACCTCCAATATGCGGTATCATCAGCAAATAGGTCATATTCCAGTTCCCATAGCAGGACCCTCCACACAACAGCTAGACGACTTAATGTCACTTCCCGGAACGAACGATCTCCAAGCTTCTGAAAGTCAGCAACAAATAACCCGCGCCGTAACACCTGACAATAATGACCCAACAGGTCAAACAACCGACTCTACTGAACCAGCAGACAATTCAACAGCAAACACTAGTCAGGACCTTATTTTACCTGCTGCAAATCAAAATCGCCCATCTATTGGTAATGAAAGCATCCCTCATCCTATACGTTAGCAGTGCCTATTGAAGTTATATCTCCTGTCCCAAAAGGACATTACGTAAGTGGCCAAGGCAAACGTAAGCTAAAGAAACAGCAAACCTCTTTAGTTTTGACTTCAAAAGTAATTAAGGCAAAAAATGAGCCTAAAGCTCCTTCAGAGAAGAAGAGACGAAAGGTTACCAAAACCATATTCCAAGAAGACAGCGAAGAAGAAAATTTGCCAAACTACGCTCAAGATGACGAAGAGGATTGCGCATGCATTTATTGCAACGATCTTTATTAGCGATCAAAACCTGGAGAAGACTGGTTGCGGTGTTTAAAATGTTCACATTGGGCCCACGCTTCTTGCGCGAATGTTTCTAAACGAACCAAGCGGTTCATTTGCGAGCTTTGCCTTTAATTTTATAACTTTTGCCGTGTATGTCATTTAGTCCGTATGTAGTATGCCATTTTGTCCGTAGCATATGGACAAAATGGATTTCGTTGATCTCAGTTAAATTTAAAATTATTATTTTTTCTAGTTTGTTTATCTTTTAAGTATCTATTATAATTCAAAGATATGAAACCTAACATTACTGGTGTGCAATGTGAATGCGCTGTGATTTACCATTAAAGAGTTATGACCCAAAACCTGAACTATGTGTCATTTTGTACGTAGGGGGGGGGGGGGGGGGGGGGGGGGGGTACGTACAAAATGACAACAATAATCTCGTATTATAATAATCCCCTTGTACGTATGAGTAGATTTTAAGTGAATTATCCGGACATAAATAAAAACCTAGACATATTAAGTCAAAGTTTGGCAGAATTCAAGTATTGTGTTAAAAAATCATGTATTTAAAATTAGTTCAATTTATAAGACATAACATTGTCATGATCTTAAATGGTTTGGTTTATGTATAGTTTAATATGTTTCGTTTTTATGTTTATGCTATATTCAGATACTAAAATTCTGTTACCTTTGTAAAAAGCAATGCTGTGTACGCTATTAGTGAACTACAATCAATGATATTATATACAATAAAGAGGTAGATATCGCACTATCGCGCGCAAATTGTTGCAGACAAATTCAGACAATTGTCGTAATTTCATTTAGTCGGCTAATAGCAGCGAGCTAATCGGAACGTTTTCGTGGCGTGATAATAATAATAATAATCTAAAATGCCAACCTGTGTGTTAAGAAAATGTAAAAACTATATTTGCAAGATATATAAGGGTGAAGGTATTTCATACCATACGAAATAATATAAAAGAACGACGTCGTATTTGTATTTTATCACGTTTTTATTTCTTATTTACAAATAAATCTCAAATTATTAACGTGGTGGTTCGAGCAAGATAGAGATTATGATGTCAACTGCAGCGCGACAAGGACAAATAGTATGTGTCATAGATTAATCAATCAGAAGTGAAATCGTAGGCAGAATACATACCGTTCGTAACCGCTTGATTGCGGAACTTGAGTTTTCTTGTTAGTTAGTGAGCGTTTATCTTAAATAATATTATGATGATTATAATAAGTTCTGGCTTTCAAAGTCTTATAATAAAGGTGGTATAGAATTAGATTAGTAATAGCAGGTTATGTGATATTTTATTAGTACTTAATCTTGGAATGTATGTAACGTACCAGGAGGTCTACTCGCAAGAACGACAACGACACATTTGGAACGATACGATAATACTCCGAATATATCGCAACTACCCTGTCTGCTGCGGGATGATCGAGGTAGTATATTTTAGGTAAATTTAGGAAATGATGTAAAAAAGGCTTGTTGCATGTAATACGAAATTTAATATTTTTTAATAAACAAGTGCGTATAGCTGAACTATCAAACTACAAAAACAAGTTTTGGGGTAGGTAGCGGACGTAGACAGTAAATGCTATCTGCTTGCGTAGGAGTTTTTTCGGTAACACTGCCCTTTCGGTATATCTTACATTTTCTGTTTCTCCCATTATCTTATTGTAATAAACCCTCAACAAAAAACATTCATAAACAATATAATATACAAGAAATAATAATTGTAAACTTAAATCTATTTGGGAGCCATCGTTAGTAAAATTGTAAAAATGGAACCCTTATTGTTAGTACATTTCGGTTTTGTTTTGGTATGTCTCTATGTTTTTTATTATTTTATGTACAAATAATTTAAATCATCAATATGGCTATATGTTATAATCAATATTTTTTTTTGTATAAAATTAATTACACTTTATTAACCTAATTTCAATGTAGTTTTACTACTTTATAACTTTTACTACATGAACTCATGAATGAATCGTATTTTAGTCATAAATCACGGTGTACGGTAAAAAATGATATCTGTTGAATTATTCTGTGTTTTTGTTACTCAAATACGAAGCAATTAGCAAATTAGACTTATCTCTTTTTCGCTTGCCATAATTGCATTTACTATCCTTGTTTGACTAAATGTAATTACGACAATTGTCTGAATTTGTCTGCAACATTTTGCGCGCGCTAGTGCGATATCTACCTCTTTATTGTATACTAGCTGACCCGGCGAACATTGTTCCGCCTTAGTGGAAATAAATGAGCAGATTTTGGATTTAATTAATTTCAATATTTTAATAGGATAATAAATATAAGGAAATAAAAAAAATCAAGTTCGTTAATTATTCTTTATTGGCTGTGTATTTTGGTGCTTAGGTTGCACTCTTCAGTGAAGCACCTTGTGATAGACGACATTTACCGTTTTATTATCATGCGCAACAGCAAATAACGCAGATGGTCTACCATCTCGTGAACATGCCACATATAATTAATTGAATATGGGAAATGGATTTTCTAGATTCAGACCACAAACTTTCTAGGATTGGCCTTAAGATTTGAATGGTCTGGGCGAATGCGAGAAAATTTCGGAAATGAAAGACTTGCGGGCTAACACGACATGCAAAATGTTCATGAAGTAGTTGCTGCAGATCTTTTTTTTTATGGTGCGTACAGGTCACCTGGTGTTAAGTGATCACCGCCGCCCACACTCTCTTGCAACACCAGAGGAATCACAGGAGCGTTGCCGGCCTTTAAGGAAGGTGTACGCGCTTTTCTTGAAGGTACCCATGTCGTATCGTCCCGGAAACACCGCACAAGGAAGCTCATTCCACAGCTTCGTAGTGCGAGGAAGAAAGCTCCTTGAAAACCGCACTGTGGAGGACCGCCACACATCCCGATGGTGGGGATGATATCGTAACTTGTGGCGTGTCGTGCGAAGGTGAAATTTTTCAGAATTAGCATACATAATTCATAGGAACAAGTATAGTAGGTATGTTATAAATAAGATTAATTCCTCGTTCTTAGATAATGTCTGCCCCAAATGAGGTCGTGATTTGATAGTTTCCCACTAAGGCAGCACAATCCTGGCGTTTCTCCGGATAAAACTCACAAACAACGTCCATTGGCCTAACGCGAAAGCTAGTATGCAAGCATTAATAAGTACTGCAATCGTCAAATCAAGTCAAGTCAAGTCATTTAATTGCATAGATTGAGTGGGTACATTGTTGTTACATTATAATCATAGGTGCTAACAATCTGCCGGGTAGGCATGCAAAAATAATATTTTACAATTCTTACTCTAAGTTTACCGTGAAAAACATACAACATAAAAACAAAATTTTTCATAAAAGTCTATCCACCATAATATTATAAAAATGTGAAAAATAAAAATTTGAAATATCTGAATTAACTTATTCTATTCATGTCTGTTAAATATTCTTTAACTGAATAATATTTCTTCGTCATTAAAAATTCCTTAATTTTATTTTTAAAAGAGTTAATATTTAAGTTTTGGTCCGCTAATGATGCTGGTAGTTTATTATATAGCTGAGGAGCTATATTAAATATACTATTACCAAAAAGTGCCGTTGTATGCTGCGTGAAACATATTTATTTTTTCTGCGTTTACTATCAGAGTAACTAAATAGTTGATCATTTGTTCTAATGAATACTAGCACTTCATATATATATAAGCGCGGGAAAGTAAGTATTTTAAATTTATCAAAATATGGTTTACAGGAATCAGTAGGGCTTAAATGAAATATAGCTATTATACATTTTTTCTGACATTTAAAGACTCTATCCTTATTTGTGGAATTTCCCCAAAATATGATCCCGTACCGAATGCGTTAAAAGCTACTAACACTGCGGACTGGTTTACTACTTTAGACAGCATGTGCAATGCAAATGAAAATCTATTTAGCTTCATGCACAAATTTTCAATATGGGTTTTCTAATTTAGGCAATCATCAATATGTAGGCCTAAAAATTTTGTTTGTGTTATTTCAGATATTTTTTTACTTAGATAATTAATGTTCAATGCTATCTTATTGCGTCTATTTACAAATGTCATTATGCTAGTTTTGTCAAGATTTATGATTAAATTGTTACATGTCAACCAGTTTATAATATTGCCTATAGGATTTAATAATCATTAATATGTCACTTTCAAAAGAATTTAAATTTTCACCTATAAATATCACTGTGCTGTCGTCAGCAAATAAAATCATCTCATGGTTGGTTACCGTAGGGAAATCGTTTATATATGTTATGAACAACAATGGACCTAATATACTTCCCTGCGGTACTCCAGTGGTTACGGTTTTTGACTCCGATATATATGGTGTTTCTGTTTTATCATGCCGTACTAACCTCGCTATTTGTGTCATTTGTTGCCTCCCCGTTAGATATGATTTTAGAAGTGATAAGCTGTTTCCTCTAACCCCTTACACGCTTAGCTTATCCAATAATATTTGATGGTCGACATAGTTAAATGCCTCAGTGAGGTCCATATAAAGTATACATAACGCATACATGCTTTCTTTTATCTACATTAGTAATGACTTCCTTCAAGAAATTGTATATTGCTAAATTAATTGATTTATTTTTTCTAAAGCCTTTTTGCCTTTCGGTTAATATTTCATTCTTTTCAAAATAATCGTTTAAGTTATTACAAATATACTTTTCGATTATTTTTGAGAAAATTAGTTTAAGTGTAACTGGTCTATAACAGTCCATGTCTTCCCTATCTTGTTTTTTAAAGAGTGGCTTCACAATTGAAGTTTTTAAATTATCTGGATATACACCATTCTCTACACATAGATTTGTAATATGACACAAAACTGGCGATATTATATCAGATACATATTTTACTGCTTTGGTACAAATTTCATCAAACCCAGTGCTGTTTGTATTTTTTAGTGTTTTTATGATATTATTTATTTGAGTAGGCGATGATGGTTTCATAAAAATTTAATTCGGCTTGTTCCAGTTAGTGTTTGCTCTTTCATAAGTTGTTGACAAAATTTTACGACTAAGAAAATGTTGATTAAAAGCTTTGCAATCTCTAAGGGGTCACTTATTATTTCGTTGCCTTTTTTAATACGTTCAATTTTGTAATTATTGAATTTTAATCTGTTTTCATTTACTATGTCAGTCCTTCATCATACCATGTAGTCTTAGATTTGTTATGCGAATTTCTTATTTTATAATCATTTTGGACTTTTGTGTTAGTTTGATGATATTGTTGCGTAGCAACCCTTCGAAGTATATGACGAGATTTGTCAAACTTCAAGACATTGTTAAGTTCAACAGCTCCGTCAGCAATACTCGTAGCTCAGCGGAAAAGTGTTTACTTTAGACGCTGTAAACCCGGGTTCGATACACCTACCAGTGTATGGATTTTTTTTTATTTAGTTCAGGATCAAATCGAACAGAAAAAAAGGGATGGAAAATGTGTAAGCAGGATAAAAATAGTTAAAAGAATTTTCTAGTACAATTTAAATTTAAAGATGGAATGGGAGAATCATTTTGAAAATAGAACGCATCCGGGGGTATATAAGCCGTACTAAGCGTGGCCTACGGCAGTTCTAGTTCTGACTCGAAAGTGTAAAGAAGAAGAAGAAGAAAAGAAGAAGTAGTGAAAAGTGGAAGTGTTCTAAGAAGAAGAAGACAGAAGAGAAGTAGTGTTCGGTGCAGTGTGACGCGTTGAAGCGAAGGTACCGCCGCCCACAAGAGGAACAGCGGCAGACCGGCGAAGTGCAAGTTTAGAAAAAGTGAACGCAAATAAAGACTCGTTCCTATAAGCGGAGTATTATTTCCAATCCCTGACCCACTCCCGTGTCAATATTTTTTAAACGCTTTCCATACACTTTGTAATTTTATTTATTTTTATTATTAGGTTTTTTTCTATATTTCCATAGTAACTCTCGTTGCAACATTGTCTTATTCCTTTTGATATCCAATTTGGTTTTCTAATTGACTGTATTTTTATTTTATTGTAAGGATAGCACAGATAGTAAAGAAGTGAGAACATTGCGAAAAATCTATTGTATGCTTCATTTGGTTCAGATGTTTCATAAACATCCCAAAATGTAATACTACTTAGGTATTCCTTAAATTTACTCAAGTTTTCTTTGCTAATTTCTCTTCTTAAAATAAACCAGTATTCTATCCGGCTAAATTTTTTAACAGTAAAGTTGAAAATTTGTGCTGTATGGTCTGTTAGAGCCAGTTCTTCAACAGAACAGCTATAGCTCCGAATATTGGTCAAAAAATTATCGATACATGTGCCACTTACTAAGCGCGTTGGCTGTTTAAGTGCTAATTTAAGATTAAAACCATCTACTAATTCATTAAGGGTTTGCGTAATTTTATTATTTATTAACACGTCTATATTTATATCACCACAGATAATGATTTTCCTTTTTTTAAGCAATTTTTATTAAGTATGTTGTATAAACTGTCAAAAAATGTGTCTAAGGTAAATTTATCGAGTTTTGGTGGTCTATAAATACATATTACTATTGTGCTTTGATTTATTAGGTCGACTCCACTACATTCTATAACACCTGGTACGCTTAAGCGTGTGATATCCGTTAACTCTTTAAATTTAACCTAATTTCGTACAAGTATGGCTGACCCACCCCTTCTATTATTACGAAAATATGCAGAAGCAATGCGAAAATTTGATATCCTAAGCAACTCACAATCGTGTTCAATTAAATTATGTTCCGTAAAACAAAGTACATCTGTAAAAATATTTTTGCTAATTTCTAATTCGTCGAGTTGTACTACCAGCTGTTCAGATTTATTAATAAGTCCATTAATATTTTGATGTAATATGTATAACTTATGAGACTCGAAAAGAATTATTAGTTCTGCACTGTTTCCGTTAGCTCCACTTTTCTCTATTTCAAGAATATATTTTTGGCATCATCCTTTTCCTCTTGTATTTCATTACGTTTTCACCTTCACTTTGTCCATGTTCAGTTTGGGTAGCTTTATTTTCTGTATTTTTTATATTCCTCTGCGTATTCTTTATTTGTTTTTTATAACTGTCTATTTAGCTTCGATATTCAAGGCGTAAAATATCCTTTATGAGTGCCTGGCATATATGTCGTATTTGCATACTTCGTTTCATTCTTCTTCTACTATAATCCATGTCAACAAATGATACATTTTGGAATTTTCCGCATATAAATCTTAAATCGTAATTTAACTTATTTTCATTTAAGGCTCTATTATAGGGTATTTCACTTACTAAAATATTTGTATGTGTGTTATTATAGAAAAATCTATTCAAACTTAGTTGAAAATCGTAGGGATTAGTTTCATAAGTGCCACCTATTATAATGACAGCATCATTTTTTGTTAAGCTTTGTATCAACCTTGTCTCGGAAAGAAGTATATCAGTTAATTTTGCACCTGGTTTCAGAAAACAAGTGACCTCATACATGGACCCAGTCAAATTTTGCAATATTCTTTGAGTACCTGTCCCTTGCTCATCCGCAATAATCACGATCCTTTTTCTTGATTTAAGCTTCAGTAGGTCCTCTTTCTGGATTTTGCCCTCAACTACTCTCTTAGGATTATTTGGAATTGCTCTCTTGTCCTGCTTTACTTCAGTAACATGATACTTTTTCTCAGTCAAAAATTATTTATTTAAACTATCTGAGACTGTTGTCTCCTGATTTGATTCCTGTGTCTGCGCTGTTTCGGGGTGTAAAATATTTGTACCATTTTTTAACTCCTTTTTTTGTCAAAAGTTAACTGTATCGGTGTATTGCTAGTAGTTACAGACTGTTTCATTTTTTTTCCTACCCGTGTTTGGAGTAGTATTTGTATGATTCTCTTCTCTTAATTTGTTATAAATTTGAATAATTCTATTGCATTTCTCTACTTCCAACGTCAACTGTCTATTGTCATGGCTGATATTTTCAATTTCCTGGTGAGCGCTTTGAAGCTCAATCGTAAGCTCCTTTATTTTATCGTTTAGGCAAGTAATTGTTTCATCCAGTTATGTGTCAGGTAGACTCATTACAGTTGTGTTTAGAAGCGATATATTTGAGGTGGATATATTGCTTAAAGAATTAGATTTTTTAAGCCTTTTTCGAATGGTAATATTTTCATGGTCCATTTTGTTTTTTGTTCCTCTTATTGTTTTGTCTGAAGGAAAATAATTAATATTAATAATTTTGACAATAATAAAAATTAAAACGATAACCAAGGAAAACTTATAACAAAAACGCCTTAAATTACGAAAAACAATGCATATATATAAATTCCCGATGGGGATCGAACTCGGTGTCACATGCTTCGATGTTCGGTACTATACACGCTACGCCGTACGGGAAATTAGTCAAATTGTCAAATATTCCATTAGACTGTGGTAACGCAGTGGGTTTATTTATCTGAGATTTATTATTATGATAGTCGCTTGTGATGAGTCATTCATTTGCACACTGCACTAACGTGTTTTGTTCAACCGCACTTAAAACTTTTATATTATCGAATGTTTTTAAACTTTAGCACTTCTTTTTTATTTAAAATTTTTACGTCACTTTTTAGATACACTCTTTAACTTTCAAAATCTATCAGTTTAAGTGAGAAATACTTTTTAAAAACTACTATTAAGAAATTTATTAAAGGAGAACACAGTATTTGCGTCTTGATAGCTCCGCGGGTGGCGGGGGAATCATATCGAAACTCTGCTCGATTCAAATCAGTACTTCATAAATTTCTTCTTGTGCGTCGAAAATTATCTAGTTGTTGATCTCTGAGGTTTTACTGGACGATTTCGTATTGCCATCTGATCCGTTTTACGGACTGCCTCGCTTTGCTCTTGTGATTCATAGCACGACGTCGATCCATACTAACGCGGTTCTTTTCACCTGCAATTTATTGTTCTTCTTCAGTCCTTTCATTCGCAATATTTCGAATTCTAGTTGCATTACGTCTTTGTCGGGAATAATTTGAGTCTTGGTCGTGACATTGTTAATGATAATATCGGCACAATAAGCTATCGAAACTCGAAACAAACTCCAACCGGTCAACTTGAATAACATGACTTAAACTGTCAGTTGTATCTTATTACTCATGTAGCGTGAAACTAACAAAAAACTTCATTGAATTCTTTCTAGTCTCGAGATGTCATGAAAATGTCAATCCATACAAAATGTATCAGAAAATATTTTTTATAGTAATATTATTTCGTGGTTTTTGTCGATATTTTATTACTTGTTATCCTATTCCGGACTAAGAGAAATCCAAAAAATCAAACAACAGAATAATTGGTCTACCCGTTCTTGAGTAAATAAATAAATAAAATGAATGGTGTAACTTACACCACTCTGTTTTATTTATATATATAGATAATATCATTGTACGTGACACGTTGTTTCCTCCTTTGTTGTCCGCGATGGAATCCTAAACTAATGAACGGATTTTAATGGGGATTACTTCCTCAAGTGCAGTTTAGTCCAACTTGAGAGATAGGACAGTTTTTATTCCGATTTGGGACCCATAGTTATTTTTATTTCTAACTAGCTGACCCGACAGACGTTGTTCTCTGTATATAATAAATAAAATAATGTTTTTATATGAATTTGCCAATAATATATCATAACATCAAAAATTACTTCGTAAAATATGCACCCTGCAGCCGTAATGAAATTGTTTCACAGCAGAACTGTCAAACCGTGCGTCAATAAATTCTATCATAGAAATGATGTATGGACACATCAAAGGAAAAACAAATTTGTTGTTTTTATTTAATTTAGCAGCATTTTCCTATTTATTCACCTTTTAAACCTTCCCTGGACTTCCACAAAAAATTCAAGACCTAAATTGGCCAAATCAGTCCAGGCGTTCTCGAGTTTTAGCGAGACTAACGAACAGCAATTCATTTTAATATGTATAGATATTTGTTTTGTATAGACATATTTTCTATGAGAGAATTTTATTGACACACGGTTTGACAGTTCTGCTGTGAAACAATTTCATTATAACAACAAGGAGCAAACGTTACGAAATAATTCTTGATGTTTTGAAATATTATCGACAAATTCCTATAAAACAGTATTTTCTTTATTATCTGCAGAACAACGTCTGTCGGGTCATCTAGTATATATATATTGTAAATTATATTATTTAATTCACAATTTATTGAAGTTTGTGTGCCTAAATAAATAAATAAATTCAGCAACCTACCTGGCGACCTGCATTTCCCGTGTTTTTTTAAAGATAATAACGGACGAGAAGAGCAGGACGTTCAGCTGATGGTAATTGATACGCCATGCCCATTACAATGCAGTGCCGCTCAGGATTCTCAAAAAACCCAATATTTCTGAGCGGCACTACAATTGCGCTCATCACCTTGAGGCATAAGATGTTAAGCCTCATTTGCCCAGTAATTTCACTAGCTACGGCGCCCTTCAGACCGAAACACAGTAATGCTTACACATTACTGCTTCACGGCAGAAATAGGCGCCGTTGTAGTACCCATAATCTAGCCGGCTTCCTGTGCAAAGGAGCCTCCCACTGGAAAACTGGCCGTGTACGGCATCTCCTTCATAGCAATGCATGTAGTCCAACATATAATGGATATGCAGAAGAAACAGCGTAGGAGTTAGTACACATGACAATTTTGGGGAACTCCAGCGTTCACGTGCTACAGCTTCGAGCAATAACCTTCTACTACGATGGTGGTACACTTGCATAAACTCTGGGGTACACTGAATGACGGATTTTTTTGGATCTTTGCGCTAGGTATACAAGGTGAAACTAAATGGGTATACTATGCTTTGAACCAGACATTCCTTAGGTCATCTCTAATGACTATGTGAAGTTAGAAATGAATTAGCATTATATTTTAATACAATATTTAAAGTGCTAAGTTTTCGCAAAAACTATGATTACCTCAACCCTAATCAGCTGTTTTTTTGAACTCTCTTTGACCTAAAACAGATGAAAAACGTAGATGTGACATAATATCAGATAATAGTAAAATGCCTATTATTCATTGCAGCTGTGAAGCAATTTGTGTTCTCATTTTGCCATGAAGACAAAGTTATTTTGTATGTGCATTTGCTTTAGCTGACATTGAAAATACTTCTAAATTTGTATTTACTGTAGTTATATATAACCCAATAAAGATAGGTAATTCTAATCTAATTATGATACTATGTTATGTTAGTATTTACTCTGCTTTCCGCGAGTGTTACACATTTAAATAAAACACGTTTAAAAGATAAAAACTAGTGTAATTGTAACTGTGTGTTTACATTTTGTGTTTATTTAAATATGTTAGGTTGAAAAGATCGGCCTGTCTGCCTTAACACTCTTTGAATTGTGCTTTGAAACACGATATTTACTGCTCTGTGTGTGTGTAGATGTCTATTCTAAAGGCACCCTACACACTGCACCATTTTTAATTCAATATTTGTTTATTATGTTCGAAATTAAAAGAGTTCACATTTTTGATAAGTTATTACGTAAGCACTTCAATGTAGAATTATTTGAAGTTTTCTTCAAGTTACATTGAAAATAATTCCAAATTTGTAATTGTAGATTATGGGTACCACAACGTCATCTTTTTCTGCCGTGAAGCAAAAATGTGTAAGCATTATTATGGTTTGGTCTGAATGGCACTGTAGCTGTTGTTATTACTGGGCAAATGAGACTTGACATTTAAATTCAAAAATGTTTTATCCAATAAAGATAATTCTAATAGGCTCCTATTAAGAAATTGTTCTTCACGGATTTTTTTTGTCAAATATGGATACCTTTGATCATCCTCGTATTAATAATAGGTACTCCATTCACGGACCGGGTTTTCTACCCGTATGGAATGGGGCAGTTATTGAGTTTTTCGTAGTAAATTTCTCACTAGCAGTAGCAGCCCATAGTTCAGAAATGTAGATGCTCACCCCCTATTACGTGGGAATAAAACATTGTTAAACGTGGGGGGAAAAAATACACCTCTAACCCTTCAGGAATACAGATGTGAAACTGTGTAATGTTATGTAAATTCTTATTTTGTTTATTTGTTTCGCAATAACAGGAAGTAAAAAATGAATAAATAAATACATAGACACAAGCCACATTTCATGTAGTGTGCATACTCCTTAATCATAGATTATTGTTTATGTTTAAGTTCATAGGTAGGTGACCTCATTCTGTTTATAAACAAAGGCCCCGGCTTAAACTGGCAGTCTCTTTAAAAGTTAAGGTTGTCTAAGAAAAGAAATTGAAAAATAATATTTTTATTTCGTATGGAAGTTATTCCCATATTGAATATGTTAAAAAGAAACTCTCTTCTCTGCTGGGTTCACTTCGTGGCATAGTTCGTTCGATACCCCGCAAAGTTAGAATACTTATCTATAATTCATTAGTTAAGTTTAGTAATTGAAATATGGGGCAGTGCTCAAAAAACCAAGTTAGCTGAATTGCAAACAATACAAAATAGACTCATAAAAATGTTATTTCATTTCGCTTATTTAACACCTACTTCTAAAATATACAAACAAACTAACCTCATGAACATAAAACAACTTTACACATACCATACATGTATACTGATACAAAAAATTCTACATAATTCCATCCATACATCAATCTTACTCACCCAAACTAAACATGCGTCTAAACGCAGCACGAGACGAGCCAGCTATTTGATACTTCCTAAGACAAGAACAAATTACGGCAAGCGTATGTTTATTTACGCGGGCGCACAACTTTTTAATAGTCTACCTTCATCTCTCAAAAAGATTAAGTCACTAAAAACATTTAAACGTGAGCTATCAGACTATATTGTTTGAAAGTTTTTATAAAACACATGTCTGAAATTGTTTGTTATGTGACAGTGCCCTGTAAAAGTGTGTAATCATCAATTTTGTGAAGAAGAATAAGTACTATAATGTGTAATATGTATGTACTGAACATCTAAAGAACGGCGGATAAATTATTACATCATATTTTTATGTTCTCATGTAAGTGACAATATTATGTTTTTAATGAGAAATAAATATCTTTAAACGTAAGTTTTTTTCTTATTTTTTATTTATTTATTAAAACTTAAACATCACCATACTATTGCATATGACCCAAATAACGTACCATTGAAGGGATGTTATACCCTTTCTGGTTCACGTTGTATAAGAAGATCGCCCGTCGACCGATCATGGCCTAAACCGTACTGTCAGTCGTTGACCAACTAGGTATACCAAGAGCTGGCGGTTAATTATGCTCTCCATGATTTTGGAGAGGAGGGCGGTAAAACCTTTATGCCTGTAGTTAGCCGGATCCGAACTGTCTCCCTTTTTTGTAGATTGGATAGACAAGGACTCAACTCAGGGGCACACGTTTTATTTATTAAGGACAATCAACGGGTTACAATTAATCATTATTAAAGTAAACAAAATGAGGTACTTACATATTATTGTTGTACTTACATTTTAGACCCACTTAGACATTGCCACAGCTTGCAAAAGAGATACTAGTTAGAAGCAGTAGAAAAAATAAAGAAGAGGACAAGATATTATAAGATCCAACGAGCTGTAATAGTCAACTAGCTGGTTCTAGTACAATGAACAAATAACACACGATTAGAGCTAACTTAAAAATAAAATCAAGAAAACCTAACAATAACATTTTCAAAAACCCAAATACGAAAAAAATTATTAATGTGAAATACTCAAAAGATACTAAACTATTTCGTCATTGTGATAGAAAGTGGTCCGTCAGCTTCTTTTTAAATTTAGAAATACTATCACTTACTATATCAATGTCGAGAACTTTATTTATACTATTATATAAACTTAACATCCTATTGATAGGTGCTGAGAGCCCTAGGTTTGTTTTTGAGACGCCAGATTTGAAAGGCATATATTTTACACGACTATACGGCCGTGGAAGATTGCACATGAGATCGGCCTTCTCTTTTGGCGTATGGGTCAGGATGTCATTCCTCACGTGCAACGGCGGCAGGGACGGCTAGAACGACCAAAACTTGCGTGTTCCAGTCGCGGGTAACTTGAAAACTGGTTGCCGACCTTGACGTCGTGTATATATTTGCCACGGGCGATTTGTCGCTTAAATAATCTGGAGGCACGGTTATATTTCCTCCTTAGAACTTTGCAGATCAGATTCTTTGTGTCCCGCCCCAGAACCCAAATTGATTTTGATTGATCTTTAGAACATTTTTTGTGTTATCTACTGTTGCAAAAGGATTACCTTTACAAGCCTTTTTCTATTTAAACTCCATTAGGCTTATAATGTGCAATAATTAGTATGAGATACAAACATAATTTTTGTTTCAAGATTGTGGGCAGCAGTGAAGTGAAGCGTCTGCACAAGCGGGTCGAACAGTCGGCATTGAAGTGTTCAGTACTGGACAGTGCAGGCATCCGCATGGTGAAGGTAAACTATAAGTATTATGCACTGTAATTATTTGAGGTGAGACAATCATACAATCAAAAGAGTGTCACAAAAGGTTGCACTGAAAGGTGACTGGAATTAGGTAACGAAGTTTCTGGTAGTAGTAGTAGCCTCGCATGTTGTTATGTGGAGCCAGAATATATCCAACAATCTCAATAATGCTTGGCGGTTCATCGAGTCGTGTCGAGTGTCTCTACCATTCGCGACCATCACTTGTGATGGTCGCGAAATAAGCGCATGCCATAACAAAAAAAATATTAATAGTTGTGTGCAGTCTCATCAGTTCATACTTAGTTTGGCCATAAATACTATTACAATTAAAAATAAACAAAATATTACATTTGAATTTGGAATCTGTCATTTTTATATGACTGTTTATTGAGTTTTCTCATTTTGGCGCTAATACGTTGTACAATATTTTGCGATTATATTTCATTTTTTTATTTTGATTCATTTCATTCATAAAATGTTTGTGTACCGAGCTATTAATAGATACAATGAGACCTCCTCTGTTTGTAACAGAAAAAGATCTGACCGTCCACTTAATGTTCGTACGAAAACGGTGGTCAAAGCAGTAAAGGAAAGAATTTGAAGAAATCCTGTCCGAAAGCGAAATATTTTATCTTGGGAGATGAAGATAGCACCTAAAATCATGTCGCGTAGTTTTAAAGATGACTTAGGACTTGCACTTGTGCCTATAAGAGACGTACTAGTAGTTTTTTAACTGATAATTTATAAATCGGAACAATTACTGAAGCGGTACGCAAAGGGAGGTCACAGAAAAATTTTGTTTACGGATGAGATTTTTTTTACAATGGAGCAACATTTTAGGTAACAAACAAAATGACGACATTTATGCATAAAGCTCTAAGGAAGCTTCCCAATTTGTCGAAGTCGTATTAGATATGAAGGAGTGACTGAGTCATACTTTTGTGAAAAAGAAGAAACGAAACAAAATATCGGCACAAGTGTATCAAGATATTATTCTTGAGAAGGAAGGTAGTGAAGTCCTTTAACAACACCATTTTCAGTAACCAAGAATGGTCCTTCCAGCAAGACTTGGCGCAGGATCATAAAACTCGGTCTGCGCAGTCTTGGTTGGAAACGAACGTTTCGGACTTCATCAGAGCGGAAGACTTGGTGTCGTCGAGTCCCGATCTTAATCCACTGGATTATATTATTAATCTTGTTTCCCAATTTTATTCCCCGTTCAGTGTTATAAAGACTTATTATACTGAATAGATTTTCCTACTTTCTTTGACGCCATGTATAATTTATTACATTGTTTGACCTGGTTTTTTTAAATTAAAAATTGACTAAAGACAGATAATGTCACAAATTGATTTATTAAATTAAATTGCATTTTGTCGACACGAGGCAGCCGTTGACTCGTTGGTCGGGAGGCTCGTGTGTTCGATGTGAGGTGGTGTCAGTAAGGCGGGTGGTTGGTCCAGGTGAGCAGCAAGGCGGCGCGTGCGGCGCCGGGCGGCGACTACGTGCCGCTGAAGGACGGCAGCGAGGCGCACTGGGAGGTGGTGGAGCGCATGCTGTTCATGTACGCCAAGCTGAACCCGGGCCAGGGCTACGTGCAGGGCATGAACGAGATCATCGGCCCCATCTACCACACCTTCGCCAGCGACCCGGACCCCGACTTCCGGCGTGAGTGATCCGGTCCTGCGAACTTCATACACTTCGTAGGCAGTCCGCTTACCTCATGCAAACTGCTATTTTCAGAGTACGCTGAGGCGGATTGCTTCTGGTGTTTCACCAACCTGATGGCGGAGATCCGGGACTTCTTCATCCTTTCACTAGACAACTGTGACAGCGGCATCAACTTCAAAATGAGGAAATTGAGCGACGCCGTAAGGCAGCAAGACTTCTGCGTGTGGGACCTAATGGAGAAACAGGAACTGAAGCCGCAGTACTACAGCTTCAGGTACCGAGCCCATTATTAAACATAATATAATAATGTAACAAGTATAATATGAAGTATCGTATGACGCCATAATTTATTATTGACACGAAGTTAAACACAACACCTGTGACGAGAATTAATGAAATAATAAATTACAATTTATATCAATTTTATATATCATCAAAGTAAGTTGTATAAATAATGAGGGGCGCGGGCGCTGGTCTGCTGCAGGTGGCTGACGCTGCTGCTCTCGCAGGAGTTCTCGCTGCCCGACGTGGAGCGAATCTGGGACTCGTTGTTCGCAGACCCTCACAGGTTCGACTTCCTCATCAACATCTGCTGCGCCATGATACTGTAAGTGACCGAGTACCTCACTGTATCTCATTGGAACTAATCTAGTAACATTATCAACCCTTACGTATTTTGAGTTTCACCGTTTCGGTAACTCTACTTTTGACTTTATGACTGTTGACGAAAATTCTACTCTTATGGCTATAAAAGAGCTCAAGTCGAACGCTATTGGTATTGATGACATTTCCCTAGACATGCTGCTCCTCACGCTATCACAGACTTTAACCATACTAACACACATTATTAACACTTCTTTCAAAACTAATACTTTTCCCGACCTTTGGCGACATGCCTTGATTCGTCCTCTGCCAAAAAATGACCTACCACGCAATTTTTCCGACCTAAGACCAATTAGTATACTTCCCTGTCCTTCAAAAATTATAGAAAAAATTGTGCATAAGCAATTGATGAGTTACTTAGAAGCTCAAAATATACTACCGGATCACCAATCCGGTTTCAGAAAACAGCGAAGCACAACTACGGCCCTCATTGACGTAGTAGATAATATTTTGGCAGCGCAAGAGGAGAAAAAAGTAACAATTTTAATACTTCTTGATTTTTCACGTGCTTTTGAAACTTTAAATATAAATCTCCTACTTTCCAAGCTAGCGTACTATGGTTTTAGTGAAAATAGTATTAAGTGGTTTGAAAGCTATCTCACTAATAGAACACAGACGGTCTCAGTGATAGATGAGCAGGGTAACACAAAATTTTCAGAACGTGACACTATAACGAGGGGAGTTCCTCAGGGCTCTATTTTAGGGCCTCTTATTTTTATTATATATATTGCAGACATAATTAAAAAAATTAAACACTGCAATTATCAAATCTACGCTGATGATATACAGCTATATTTTTCTTTTTCGCCACACGAAGCCCAACAGGCAATAGATATTATAAATGCTGATCTTCATGAAATATTCATGTGGTCTGAAAAAAACTCACTGATTTTAAACCCGAATAAAACAAAATTTATGATCTTCGGCAATTGTAACGGCTTAGAGTTAATTAATGAATTCAATGTAAGACTACTCATTAATGATAAGGATATCGAACGCGTACAAGAAGTTCGCAATCTTGGGTTGATAATGGATGAATCTTTAAGATTTGAGAAGCATATAAATAAAGTCATTTCCAACAGTTTTTATAGATTAAAAGTTTTGTACCAAATTAGACCATTTATAACCACAGAATTGCGCATACGTCTTTGTGAGGCTCTTGTTCTATCCAAGTTTAACTATACCGATACAGTGTATGGTCCGAGGCTGCTTGGCAGAACAAGAAAGTCAATACAAAGAGTACAAAATGCATGTGCTCGTTTTTGCTGGGACATACCGGCCCGACAACACATTTCTCCATACCTCAAAGAAGCAAATATTTTAAATATGGATGCTCGTAGACGACTTCATTTAGCCACGCTTCTTTTTGGTATTATTAAGACAAAAACGCCAAAATATTTATATAGTAAATTGGAATGGCTAGGTCAGCGCAGCCAGTTAAATTTTGAAACAAGGTTCGCATTCAATGTCCTGTCAGTCCGACTCCATCATTCCGCCTCTTTTAGAGGAAGTTTTAGGTACAGTGCCACCAATTGCTGGAATGATATACCACCACCGTTTCGCGATCTGAAGACTGAACTGAACTTTCCAGAAAAAAGTTAAAAATCTCATCCTTACGTCTATTTAAATTATTAAGTATCTGCTTACAAATTATGTGCATAAGTCCTACATTATAAGATTTATCTTATTAATAATACATAATGGGATCGAAGTTTTAGTTTGTTTCTGCAAATATTTCTAAAATTGCTGTTATTTTAATATTTATGTATGTATGTATATTTATGTAATATTCTGAACAAGTAGAAGCTAATTTCAAATTATCATCTTTAAAAATAATATGATGGAACCTTTAATAAAACTAAATTTATTTTTTAACATTAATAGTTACTCAATGGGTCACCTGGGGGCTGCTGAAAATCAGCGCTGTGTTGGTATTATTCCAATGCAGCATGACGCTGAGTCAGTTCCTTTTGATAACAATGACTGCTACACAGTACTTTTAAATTAAGATAATCACTATAATATTATGCATACATTTGTTTCATTTTTTTTTTATCATTTGTATATTTTTATGCTAAGTATAAGTTTTTAATTATTATTTTTTTACCTCTAAGTCTTTTTTAGTTGTATTATTCTGTGTGGTTTGTGTTTGTTATTAATAAAGTTTTCATTCATTCATTCATTCATTATTTATATAATATACTTCATTACAAGATGGGATCCTTGCAAGCCGCACTGTGGAGGAACGCCGTGTGCTCCAACAATATTTCATTTAAAATATATAACAAGTGGTTTATATCTTAATTATTATTACAAAATAAAAATCTAGACAGCCCATCCTGGAGATTGAAATCAAGAATTGTAAAATATGTGATAATTAAATACACTTTTCTTTTTCGGGATTCCTCCATCGTTTGATGGGTTGGTTTAAATGTTATCATTTACAATTCATTTATATTGCGATAAACGTATACAATTATTTTTGGTACTAATGATCTATTCTCGTTAAATAAAAAAATAACAGTTCACTTAATTATTTTAATTATTGTTATTAATATTACTTAGAAATAATTGAATTAAGCAAAATTAATAATATCAATATAATCACTATTGGTAGGGTTGCACGAATTATTTGTTTTGTTATATAGTGAAGTGACGTGTAGCGACGTCCTCAGGAACTATATTCGCGAAAAAATTTCTAATGTTCTAAAGTTATAATAAAATAAAATAATGTTTTAAATGATTATTTTTTAAACAAGACCATAAAACCAATTTGTGTCGACCGGCTGCGGTAACAGCTGACGTCACGGCGTCACTGGCGGGCCTGCTCACTCGTGTACGTCTTACTGTCACCTGTTACTAGTGTCAGTGTATGGAGGGTAGAGGCAAGGATAATCATCTCATATGGGAGAAAAGTTGAAAAAGTGTCCAGCTTATGTTGTAAATAATAGTTCAATAAGCTCCCACAGTGGCGCTGGTGTAAGCACAGGGTATGGTATGAAGTATAGTGAATTTAGCAATTGTAAACTAATTGAAGTATGCTGAGTAAAAAAAATTAATATTACTGTCGACTGAAATAGTTAATTATTGATAATTTCAACAACTTACGTTATACAAAATAATATAGTAAATATGACCTTAAAGAAATTAATATGAGAATATATATAATAGAAAACACCTATGAGAAATCGTGCACCGTGTGTAGAGTAATTAGTATTGTTTTATATTTGGCGCTTCTTTTAACATTTACCCTGATGCTACCGTAGCGCCATCCTAATTTATTCCATTTTGACAGAGGCTTTTTCATATACACAGATGAATCTCCTTACCTCTGCCCTCCATATGTCAGTGTCACCGCCTTACACCATCGTTACGTTGTTGACATTTTCAGATTAGTGAGAGAAAACATACTCAGCGGCGACTTCGCTTCCAACGTAAAGCTGCTGCAGAAGTACCCCCCCATGGAAGTGACGAGCATTCTGAACAAAGCCGCGAACATAGTTCATACGTAGTTATATTATTACTTAAGGCATGTCTGTAATGTATATTTTAAAGTATTAGTTAGGTTTAAATAATACTTAATTATTTATAGTATATTATAATTTAATATGGGCATTGCAATCTTTCGCCGACTGGAAGCGCTCTGGTGTTGCGAGAGAGATTGGCCAGCGGTGATCACTTACCATTTTATTGAGCTCCCCCCCCCCCCCCCAAATTCATTCCGTCGCGGTCGTATACTGCCTGTTGGTGGTATCTAGATAAATTTAATTGGTAAAAATATTTCAATAATTAATGAATATTGTACACAGTTTTACGATGATAGGTAGGGGAGGGCGGGGCTGGTATTAACAAATTTTGTATTATGATTTATATTTTCGTTGATAATAGACCTTTTCATTTTATTTTTTATTGAAAACATGCTTTGGTTATTCAGCTATGACCTTAATAACAAAAATATCAGGTATGTAAGTGCTTCCAGAAAGAGAGCCATGAAAACCAAAAAAGTCATTTGTTAATTATATACCCCGCATGTGGGGCGAATATTAACGGAGCTGGGGTAAGTATTAACGTCAGGGGCGATTATTAACAGAGAATAAAATTTTATCAAATACTTAAATAAAATGTCACTGACATTAATGAAAATGTTTTACTGCCTTTAATGTTAAACAAATTAGTACTTTTTATGATAGGAACTCAAAGAATATAACAAATTCTTTTAAATCTACACTTAATAACAATCATTGCTACATTTTGAATATTTTTAAGCCTTAAAAAAATTAAACACACAGTTTAAACTTAATTTTTTAAAGTTACTTAAACTTTTTAGGTTCAACAGTCTTTAAGTTTCTTAATGAAGTAAAAAAAATTGTATTATCTTATAAATCTGTTACATAAATTTTTTAAATAGTTTAAATATAATAATTAAATAATAAGGTAACTAGTTTAATCAGTCTTAAACTAATTTGTACTTAAACTTAGACAGGAAACAGGTACTTCATATCAGGCAATAATTAATCAGAATACGATTTCTCATCATCTGAGAAACAGTTGAGGCATATGTATTTTCTGGTATCACCTATAATACAGGTGATATGAGCCCATACTTTGCATAAAATACATTGTATCCAGTCATGTCCAGATGTGTCTTCATTATAAGACTCGGCACAAACTAAACAGAAGCAGGTATCTTCTTCACTAACATCCTGCAGAATATGCTTCTTAATCTTTTCTACTTCTACTTTCCGGGTTTCTTTACCTTTACTTTTCCCTTTTCCTTTGCCTTTACCCTTATTTTTAGTTTCAGTCAGACTAGTTACTATCTTTTTTGATGATTTTAATTTTGTTTCCTCCTCTAAGGCCAATTTTTCGGGAGTATCAGTGAGAATCGTTGATTTCCTTGAACGCTTTCGTTTGGATTCGACACGAGGAGGTGCTTTTGGAAGCGATCTTATTGTTTCTACGGTAAACTTTTCTGTAGGCTTTGTATTTGACGGTCCTGGTTCATTTGACGGTCGCTGCTTATTTGATGGTACGTGTGATAGTTGACCAATAACCTCTGAAATACTTATGTCAATATCAGGCATGTTATCTGTAATTTTATTTTGGATTGAAGAGTTTTAATTTAGTGATACTTCTTCTGGGTTGACAGATTTATCTCCAGGCTGAAGTGATCCCTGGTTGTCCATCGAAGCAGTATTTGGATCAGGACGATCAGTTATAAATGATGGAGCAAAGTCACAGTCTTGAAAGACATCTTCATTGCACGGCCAAATCCCAGCTTTTTTAAATGAGTTGATGATATTGTTTTGAGTGAATGCCAGTGGAAATGCTTCTTTTACAATTCCAGGGAGATCATAGATCGTCATGGTCTTCCCAGGATGATTAATCATCCAGTTCGTTTGCTGCCGGCTAATATATTTTTTAAACGGTCCATACACACTAACATCTAGAGGTTGAAGATTATGGGAACAATGTGGAGGGAAAGACAAAAGAATGATGTGTTTTTTTTTGCCTTGGCTATTACCTCCACATTCACATGAGAATGATGATTATCTAATAGAAATAAAACTGGCTCATGTTCTGATGTTTTAACATGTTTTAGAAAGTGGTCAATAAATATTGAAAATTCTTTTTCAGTCATCCATCCGGAACTATTTCCTACGCCTACAGACCCGAGCAGCCCATTTTGGACGAATAAATCACTATATCTGATCCGTGGAAAAACGAACATACATGGTATTAAATTACCAATAGCATTTGCCGTTGCTGCAATTGTGGCGAGAGTACCCAGTTCTGCAGATGTGACTGCCCCTACTTGCTTGGAACCTCGTTGAGCTACCACTTTCTTGGGTTTTTGCACCGTTTTGACTCCAGTCTCGTCTACGTTCCAGATTCTACTCGGTGAAAAATTGTATCGCTGAAGCACTTCTTGATATTTTTCGAAAAATGAATGAACATTAGTACGGTTGAAGGCTCTGCTTAAGCTGGTCGCCTCAAGACTCCGAATAGACAAGGATGCGTTGCGCTGCATAAAACCAGCAAACCAATCTTTGCCAGCCTTTCCGTCTCTTTTCCAAGATTCTGGAATATTATCTATCTTGTATCGAATGGCAAGCTCGTAAGCTTATTTTTTGACATCGTCTGGTACCAATCCAAATTAGACATTAGAACATTTTACTAAATAATCAGCTATCATTGTTTCTTGCTCAGAATTGAAAACTAGACGGTTTTTTTATAACCCAGTTCAACAGAAGTTCCCTCCTTTTTTTTCTTTAGGTATTTAAACAGTGTTGCATGACAAATATTGTATTTAGTAGCAACATCTCTATATTTCTTGTTTTTTACCAGAACTTCTTCAGCTGCCAGCTCAAATACTTCTTGAGACGTAGACCCCCTTGTACTTTTACTTTTGTAATTTCTCATTCTATAAAAAAAATACTTGTTGCAAAAAAAAACTCGTTTAATATCACATACCTACACATGGGGTAAGTATAAACATGTTAATACTGACCCCACTCAATTTGTTAATTTCAGCCCCAAGGTCACTTTTTATATTTCATCAATTACAGAAAATAAACTAGTCAAAATAATTGGAAAAACACGTATGATAGTTTTAAAATCAATAAAATACACTTCCATTTAGGATAAACTTTGATTAGTTTAGCGAAAAAATAACTCTTAAATCAATTTATTACGAAGTACAAAAAGTTTGTTTACCTGTCAATTTGAGGTTATTACGCATAACTATCACTAGCGACGGCCGATCGATAACTGACAAGTTAGGACACGTTCGGCTGTGTATATAGTTATTCCAAATCGAGTCTCAATTTTTTATCCCTTCACGTTTGGCGAGAATAAGCTTGTTAATTCTTACCTCAGTTAAAACCAGCCCCGCCCTCCCCTACTAATATTGTTTATTAAATTCTAGTTTTAAGAAAGGGCCGGCTTCGCTAGGATTCCATAGTATGTTGGGTGCGTGATGTTTGTAAGGTACCAATTATAAGGCGAAGACTATATTATGTCTTTTAATAATCTCGTGAAGTTAGTAATACTTCATTTAAAATAAGTTGTATGGGGTTTATTGTGTGGCGATGTTATTTTTATAACGAATTTATATTAAATAATTATTATGTAATTATTAAGAATCAGACGGAGCGCGGCGGACACAAGCGTGAAGCACCTCGCGTCATACTACATACATACATTATGAGTCGCATTGTTTACACGTCACTAATAAATATTAAGTAAAAGTTGTTTCCAAAAATAAAGTAATGAAAATGGAATATGGTATTCCATAGGGTACTATTGTTTTAATACAATTTTTTTTAACAGTGGAACACAAAACTTCCACATATATTAAGTTTTCCCGCATTTAGGGAAATGTAGCAGCTTTTCACCTGTTCCACTGTATGTCTGTCTGTCTGTTTGTAATTAATGAATGTTTCTTGTCAATATTAGAAATTATTAATTAATTTTGTTGAATAAAATTTAAATTTAGAATTGAGAATGTATGGAATATTTTATAATGAAGTTCCGTATGGGGCGTTACCGACACTTAGCCGGCAATAAACGTCCGTAAGGTTAAAAAAAGCGTAAGATTTTTTAAATATATTTAAAATAAATACTTTTTGAAACATATTTTTGGAAATTGTTTTTTTGAAATAATTTTATTGTTTTTTATAGAATTTATGAAGTGAAACATCTTTAGCGGCGTTGAGCACTTATCTTGGGATGAGTATAAAATGTTAAACTCGCGTCAGTACACGTGACCTGATCGAAAATTCGTAAGACAATCGTTGAAATTATGGATGATTGATTTATACTTCTTACTAATTAAAGTTCGGCTATTATAACTTAATGATCATATTCAAATATTTTTATTCAAGATAGGATATTAAATAACTTATTGAAAGTTAAAAACTACCACCTTTTCCAAAAGGTATGCCTCAGACCTGAGAAGAACGGACGCAACAATTTCAGTGGATTTTTTTTTATAATAATATGGTTTCGATGTAAAATCGTACAATCAAATTATTGCTCTTAATGATTCTTTAGGACCAAGGTTATAAATAGCGCAAATAGCCCTCTTCTACAGTACAAAGTTGGTATTAATATCGGCAGCGTTGTCCCATAGCAATATACCATAGGACATAATACTATGGAAATAACTAAAGTAGGTATACTAGTCGCGCCGTATCTATGTCAGTTAATTGTCTAATCTTTTTACCGCGTATGCTGCAGAACTAATGAGGCTACGCTCCTTTGCACAGGATGTCGGCTAGATTATGTACCACAATGGACACTATTTCTGCCGTGAAGCAGTAATGTGTAAACATTACTGTGTTTCGGTCTGAAGGGCGCCGTAGCTAGTGAAATTACTGGGCAATTAATGAGACTTGATAACTTATGTCTCGAGGTGACGAGCGCAATGGTAGTGCTGCTCAGAATTATTGGGTTTTTGACGGACCCTAAACGGCACTGCATTGCTATGGGCAGGGCGTATCAATTACCATCAGCTGAACGTCCTGCTCTAAAAGTTTTAAAAGTTTCATGGTGTTATTATCGATATTGAAGAACTTTCATACAAACTTCCAATTCCATATTTCAATTGCCTTTTATTAGCGATAAATCTATCTCTGTAATAAATTTCATCAAAATCGGTTCACTGGTTTAGGTGTGAAAGCGTAACAAAGAAACTTACATTCACATTTATAATATTAGTAGGTTGTATAAAAGACAGATTGCTAAATCGCTATTTTATAGATGCCACCTATTTGGCAACCCGATCCCCTGCTTCTATTGAGCTGGTTAATAGGTTGATATGCACTGCCTCTTTTGAGCAGAGTAAGAATTTTATAACCACTGTTTCTATTGAGCAGTGTACTTTAAGTAAAGAATTGGAATATTTTCCTCTCCTCTAGCAGTGTAAAATACAATGTAATATTACAAGTACTAGAATAATTAATAATTGTAAAACTGCAAACCTGATGCACCAAACATGTACGGAAAAAAGTAGTTATTCTAAATAAATTTTTATAAAAGCTTTTCTTTAACGTTACCCCTCCACAAGGCCTCATAAGGAACTTCGTTCGTTGCGTTGTAGTACAAGACATGCGACAGAATTGCCGTGTAAAGTTCTCTCTCTCTCCCTACTCTCGCTCCATAGCTATCTGCTTTATGCTACGTTCTCACTCTATCTTAATCGCTCTCTCCCTCTTCTTCAAAACAAAAACGTCCCACATTTTCGTGTCACCTTATTGCGTTTCATCCGTAAAAAATTTACCCTTGAAACTTTACGGAGAAGTTTCACTTCAAAAACCATATCTTATCACAAAATTTCATCTTAATCGTTATATTCGCTTCCGTGATGGTACCAAGTTCAAACTTAATAGCAATATGTGAATTTTATATCTTGAAAAAGAAGAAATTTTGATTCTGATAATGAGTTTTATACAAGTGCCATAGCGGTTTGTTTGTATATAAAGCAAAAATCACAAAAATAAAATATTGTAATTCACAAACAATGTAATTCCCTAAATTTCGAAATAAACTCAATTACAAATTCCCGATTACTCATCATTATGCAGCAAAGAATATAATACTCTCTGACGATGCAGTGTGCAACCGTGCGTATTATCCAACATCTCGAAGTGGTATGAGACAAATGGCGCGCGGGTTTTCGCATTCACGTCTCACGAGCGGGACAAACGGCTCGGCGCGCTGTACCGCCTGGTTTTCACACTCACGAGCATGCTACATTGATCGGACGAGCCACGCCTATTGGCGTGGCGCGATGGAGTTTCGGTCGTTTGAAATTCCATTTTTTCTTTACACTCCATTTGGATTGCTGGCATTTTGACATTCACGAGCGGATTTTTGAGAGTTCACGAGCCGTTTGGAGCGATGGCGTGCCCGTGAATGGGGGGCTTTACACGACTTCACCTAGTTTTTCTCTCCATGCGATTATATTTTGTTAATCTGTGTGATGATAATAATAAAAGTTATAAAACTAGTTCAAGGGAAGTACAAAATTATTAGGTATAATTACAATTTGAATTTAATTTTTTTATCCGTTTAATATGACAAGTGTAGGTATTTAGCAATTTGCTGTAAAAACGCCCGAATACAGAGCACTCAATGACTGCTGTACACAACAAACACCACTTCAAATCATTCGTGTGCCATTTAGCTTATAGAACAATACTAGCTTACCTGACAGACGTTGTTCTATGCACAATAAAAAATAACTCTTGCGGATGGAATTTTGGAAAATTCGTTCTTAGCTGACCTCTATTCGGTGAAAAGAATATTCCTGCCAAATTTCAAGTCTTTAGCTCTAATGGTTCCAGAGATATCGTGATGAGTGACTATATACGTGGAAATCTCTTATATATATAACAATATTAAGCCACACGGCTTTCTCTTAAATAATTTCTATCGTTGTTAAGTACAAACAATGACTGATTTAATGTCATCAATTAAGTTTGTATATATTAATATAATTCTAAATAATTAATATTGTAACCTAGATATATAAACGACGCGGCTCTGGAAAGCCCCACCTCCGCTGCACCAGTATGTTTTGCGGTGAACGGTGCTTAGGTAGTGCGGTATCGAGTTGGAGCGCAGCGGAGACCAGTCCTTAATCTAAGTACTTTGTATTTTTTATATGTCGGTTGGTTCTGATCTTGTATCTTCTTATATTGTGAGAAATAAATAGTTTAATTTTGTTTGTATTTTAATTTTAATTATCAATATTAATACTTATTTATTTTTGTGTTCGGCACCAGCAGGCAGAAATTAACAAACAAGCGTTGGTATCACCTGGTGGTAAGTGATCACCGTCGCCGCAAGAGAGTGCTCTTGAATAATCAGCGAGGAGAGTAGGTCTTTTAGAAAAATATACGTATTTTTATAATGTACATGATGAAAATAATACCTCATGGGGGTTACTAGTTGAATAGTGGTTAGAGATTTGCCCAGAAAATCAAAACGTCATAGCAGAAAATATTCAATCGATTTATATTCTGCTTCTTAAATGATACGTATGTCAACATTAAAGTACAGTTTGTTCACAGATATTTAAAGTAAAACTTTTATTACACCGTCTCAAACTTTTTCGTCTGTGTGTTGCATGTCGCGTGACGGTCGGGCGGCGCCTATAGTTCGCAGCAGCTGACCGTGTAGTGTATAGACTAGTACACATTTGCGCCAGTGCTCCACGTTATTTTGTTTGTTTTTGTCAGACTTTAACGTAAATATTATTACAAAAATTTTTGGTAAATGTCTATAATGTGGTAAAAAGTTTCACTTTTACCGTGGTTTCATAAAACCACACAATCCTTTTTGTCATCTCTTACAACTAATTTAATCGTGATCTTAGATAAATCTTTTAATGCATTGGTATTTTATTTCGGAATGCACATAACTACATATAATTCGATCTACATTGTGTGAGAAATAAAAAAGTACGTAGTGTCGTAGTATTTTAATACCTATTTTAAATTACCAATTAAGTCGAAGCGTAATATATTATTTTACAAAATCTAGAGCAATATTAATTGCAAAAATAACACAAGTCAGAAACGATGTGACTGCCATATTCATGCTCTGGTTCATATTGTAATGGTGCTCGGCGTTGATCATTGTGGCTGACAGCACGACACAGACCAGGTTCGACACGATCCCCACGATCAGGAACGTGTGTTCTGTGAACCTATTGGTCGTGAAGCTGAGCCCCACATCTAGCAGCAAGCCAAACGTGATGATGACATAGGCACCGAACACTCCGAGCGTTATGAAATTACTGCTACATGACAGTTCACCATTTTCTGAATTGAAGAAATAAGCTAGCACTAGCAGTATCAGAGCAATGCCACGCAATGCCATATATATTACAGACGTCATTTACATAACTATATCTACTAATATTAAAACAAAAATAGAAAATAGCTGTATTCGTGATCAATAGATCAGATAAGTAGTAAAAAGTGAAATACATAAATAATAGATGACAAGACATTGCATTACCCACAGTTGTCAAAGAATTTATTGATTATAAATACTATCTTTCTGAGTTCTGTGTTGATGCAAGTGAATATGTGTGTATGCGTCATAACACATGAGTATAATTTGTGGTTCAAAATAATAATACCAAATCCTACTAGGCCAATTAAAAAAAAAATTAATAATAATAATAAATTCTTTATTTCGACCAACAAAGGATCATAATGTGTCAGTAACAAAGTAACTTAAAACCTAGTGTTAGTAAAAGATATCTTAAAATCTAAACCTTCCTAACTTAGGACAGGACCGACTTGTCAGCACATGTATCGTCATTTTTTGTCAGTCAAAGAAACTGGGCGTCATTAATAGAGCACGGCAATACTTCAAGCCGGCCCACATATTAGCGCTCTACAAACCGCAGGTCCGGCCACACATGGAGTATTGCTGTCATCTCTGGTCTGGTGCACCCCAGTATCAGCTCGATCCATTTGACCGCGTGCAACGCAGAGCAGCTCGAATTAGAGACGTCGCTTCATTGTGTGTCTTCTACCGCATTTATCACGGGGAGTGTTCCGAAGAGCTGTTTTACCTAATTCCTGCCGCCGAATTCCACCTTCGCACGACACGCCAATAGTTAGGATATCATCCTCATCATCTGGATGTGTGGCGGTCCTCTACAGTGCGGTTTTCAAGGAGCTTTCTTCCACGTACTACAAAGCTGTGGAATGAGCTTCCTTATGCGGTGTTTCCGGTACAATACGACATGGGTACCTTCAAAAAAAGCGCGTATACCTTCCTTAAAGGCCGGCAACGCTCCTGTGATTCCTCTGGTGTTGCAAGAGATTGTGGGCGGCGGTGATCACTTAACAACAGGTGACCCTACGGAACAGGGACGTACATACATAGACATAGTCGAGTAAAAACAATCTACGCGTGCCTTAGCAAACATCCTCAACGCGCTGCAGCATCTTGGCAGCCCCAGTAACATTCTGAACGCATTATTATACTGAACATGCAAGGTATTGTACTGTTTCTGCGCATAGTCAGCCCACAAACTGGTCGTGTAAAAAGAGGTGCAGTAAGCTTTAAATAGTGTAATTTTTACTGGCACGGTACAGCGAGCGAATCTGTGGATGATCATATTCGCCCTAACAGACAACGCCCTGTGATCCCTCTCGATATCTGCATCATCCTTCAAGTCAAAGGTAACCACATGCCCTAGGTATTTAAATTGATCCACTCTCATCAGTGGTGTCCCATACAATTTGATTGTTGGAATAAGGGATGGGATTGGTTTCCCCTCCGCCTGAAAGACCATGCACTCGCTATTTTTTACGTTATAGATCAGACCATGACTGCGGGCATAGTTTTCACATATCCCCATCAGTTTCCTCAAGCCACAGACAGACGCACTCAACAGCACCATGTCATCTGCGTAACTGATATTATTTAAGCAGATTCCGTCAATATGACAACCGACACGTGTGCTGCTGAGCTCGTCTATCACGCCATTGATGTAAGGTTGAAGAGGTTAGGTGAGGTTAGACCGCCCTGCCTCACCCCACACCCCAACCTATACGGTCTAGAAAAGCCTTCCGACCGTCGCACGAAATTGATCTGGTTCCGATACCAAAACGAGAAGGTTTTCATGAGCTCGTCAGGCATACCCGTGTCCCTTAGTTTTTGCCACATGATATCATAATTAACCAGATCAAAGTCCTTAGACAAATCGAGAAAGCAAGGATGAACCAGCGTTTGTCCCTCTGAATAATACCTGACAGTTTGCTTCAAACACAAAATGGCAGATTCCGTAGACAGGCTGGGTCTAAAACCAAACTGATTATCGTGGAAGTTGAGGTATCTGTCAAGCTGCGCACAAAGCAAACCGTCAAGTACTTTCGCAATAATAGTAGCAAGAGAAATCGGCCTGTACTGTGATTACATTAGTAACATCACTAGCAGCAAATCGGATACCGCCTCCCTGACCACACATTTCCCCATCTCCCCTCGACTTAATGGTCGAGTAAAATAAATAACATCTTCAACATATAGTTCTTATGACAAATGACATACATAAAATATTGGGTAGGAATAAAAAACATAGGGTCAGCCCTTGTAAAATATTGTTCATTATTTATTCCATTTCAGTAAGCCATTTCTGAATGTCAACTTTAAATTCATGCATAGTCGGTCGCTTATTTATTTGTGTTACGATGAATTTTCATCGATTATCCGATTGTGGATAGCCCTTTCCATTTTAACGGGCCCGATGGCATTCCCCCGATAGTGCTCCGGAACTTGCGCCTATCCTTACCCGTCTTTTCTGGCTCTCCTACTTACCCCGCCTGATGAGGCGTAGTCCTGAAATTATGGAAGGCGGCTTTAGTGCAACCGATCTCTAAGAAAGGTTACAGCGTGCTATCATTACGTCCATTATCTCGAAAGTAATGGAGTCGATTATTAACCGCCAGCATCCCAAGGATACCTAGATGACCACCAGGTGATCAGCGACTACCAGTAGGTACGGTTTCCGTCAGGGTCGCTCAGCTGGTGATCTTGTATACCTCACCCATAAATGGGCGCAAGCGGTTGAGTCGAAAGTAGAGGCCTTCGTTCGGTTGTGGCATAAAGCGCTAATAGCGAAACTGCCATCCTATGGGCTTCCTGAGAGGTAAGGTTTTATCAACGGTGCATGCTCCGACTTAAAACCCATAACGTTGGTGTCCCGCAAGGCTGCGTGCCCTGTGTCTCTACACTGCTGATTTGCTGCATATCAATGATATGCTGCAAATCAGCAGTATTCATTGCTATGCAGACGACGACACAGGTTATGCTTCATACACCGGCCGTGCCAATATGTCCCGGGATAGCGTCGACTAGAACCGAAACAAACTTGAAGGCTCGGAATGAGGCCGACAAATCAAATTCAATTTAACTACAAAAAAGATACAAGTTTGTGCGTTTACCGCTAAAAATTCTCCCTTTGTCGCATCCCCTCGATTCGAGATCACTCCGCTAACTACCACAGCCTGTATCGGCATACTTGGTGTCGATATATCAAGCGATGTTCAGTTTCGTGGTCACGCTGAAGCTTGATGTACTCAGTAGAGCGAGACTTACTTCAGACGTTACTGAGAGAAGTACTTCACTATAAGCCACCGCCTGCAACTACATAAGGCACAAATTCAGCTTCACATGGAGTACCTACTGTTCTCACGGGCAGGCTCTCCACAGTACCAGTTTCTTCCATTTGAGCGCATACGACGAAGAGCGGCTCGAATCATCGACGGTCAAGTCATCTCCGATCGGCTTGATTCTTTTGCATTGCGTAGAGATGTGGGTTCTCTCTGCATCTTCTACCGCATGTATCACGGGGAGTGCTCAGAGGAGCTGTTCGGGTTGATACCAGCTCCCGAATCCCACCAATTACGTCAAAATCCTAAGTACCACCCGCATCACGTTGACGTCTAGCAATCCACAACCGCGCGCAAGATATTTATTGCCTCGCACAGCATTTCTGTGGAATCAATTACAGGCTGCTGCTTTCCCAAACCGATACGCCTTTTTTACGGGCAGCCATATTTGATACGTTGTATTCTATACCATGCATTATAAATCTTCTTTTAAATTGCTTTATGATTTTTGTCTGTCCATAAAATAACTGTTTCTAAATCATTGACTTTATTTTGGCATAATGTTAACTTCTAATTTTAATGAACGTTCAAAACATAATTTTTGATTTCTTTTAATTTTGATGATTTTTGAGATATCTAAGGAGAAGCTCAAACAATTCTTGGACGATGTACATTTGTGATATTTATTTTATTTATATGATTTTTAATAGTTATTACCTAAGATGTGACTCTAAGAACAGCACCTTGACATTTAATTACTGCGAGCACCCCGATTGCTCTTTACCAAACCAACACACAATGTGCCTGGCTAAAGACAAGCAGAGTCCAAGATTATTTGCTTCAGGGATGACTATGTGGATGAGGTACCAGATGTTGCTGCTGCACAATCGAAACAGAGATAATATCGCGATGGGGCTGGAGGCTGGGCAACCGCCGGCCACTAACATGCGCAAGATGTACTGGGACTACGAGCTGGAGGAGATGGCGGAAATATGGGCGCGTCAGTGTCAGAAGCGACACGACGAGTGCAGAAATACAATAAGGTACAATGTGTTGCAGAATATGGATGTCAGACCTTTAGCACCCAGGGTCACGGAGGCGCAGTTATTAGCTGATGCAGTCGGTGCGTGGTTCTCTGGATCAAGAATGTTGAATCCCGAGCACGTGTGGTCCTTTAGACTTTCAAACTGCAGTGCTCCAGGAGGCTGTAATGCGCATTGGTACTCGGCAGCCGCGTGGGCCTCCACTTGGAGAGTAGGATGCTCGCAGGCTCTTTGTAAAGCAAGTAAGAGAGCATGCGCCAACTACAGGAAAAGACGAACACTTGCAGATACGACTAACTCGACCCGTACTTCAAACAAACTCAACTTAGTAAGCAGAACTAAATACTCTTCTTCTGAGTACAACTCATTTGATGATTTAGACACAACTAAGTTGAATCAACAAGTGAATGGCTCTCCACTGCACAGAGGAACTTACAGACAGAATCAAAAGGAGGACAAAGACCAAGAACCACATATCTTGGCTTTTACATTTTGTAACTATGGCCCGGCTGGAAATATTGAAGGGTTTCCAATATACGATACCGGTACCACTTGTACTAATTGTCCGCAAGGGACACATTGTGGTGACAGAACTCATCGAGGCTTGTGTACAGTGGCAGGTGATCCCGCGACCAAGAAGAAAACTTAAAGACATATTGTGTCAGTAGATTAACATTGAAATAATTTACACTCTAATTTAATGTGCATTTCAGTTTTGAGTTTTTTATTTTGGGCTCCTAATTAGGGTAGGTTAAGTACTATTTAGCCCAACTCTAAAATTAATTAAAACATTTTAGAACATAAAAGTTAGATAACATAAAATTTTGAAATTTTTCTCAAGGCATTGTTAAAAACAGCAGATGATGTATATAAAATTTAATTTTTAATGTTAGTTTTCCTGTTTTAATGTTAGAAATAAATAAACATTATATGTAACTTTACGTTGGTTTTTCTTTATGGTACAAATTGTTTTATTTCAATTTCAAAGTAATATTTTTAAAACATTTATTGAAAAAAAGGAAATTAGTCGGCGGAGTCTTCAACTCACTTCTCACACATCCGCGCAGTTTTCAGCCCGATTTCAATTATTTTTCAAATTGGTCCTATGATAATGTGAATATATTTTTGAAAAAACGTGATATATTACGTGTTAATCTCGCTAAATATGTTAGATATAAAAGTAATTCTTTTGATCTACACGAATAGCTCTTGATTTATTTTATGGAAAAGGAGGACAACGAGCTCACGGGTCACCTGAAGTTAAGTGGTCAACGCCGCCCACATTTAAGAGATACAGCACCAGAGGTACTAAAGGAGCGTTACCAGCCTTTAAAGAAGGTGTACGCGCTTTTTTTGAAGGTATATAAGTTCGTATCGTCCGGAAACACCGCACAAGGATGTTCATTTCAAAGCTTTATAGTATTATTTGATTTCATTAAATACAACTCATGTGATAATTGTTATTTGAATTGATTTAAAATACTACGATTACATTTAATTAAAACTATCACTACTTGGTAGCTGGCACCACTACTACACTACCACGAATACTGGCAGTATTTCCGCGTTGAACAGCCAGGCTGATCCGTTGACCGAAATAGCTGAAAGCGCTTGGGTTGCCAGTATCCCTCTATTAAGGAGCGTAGATAGTACATTGTACCTGGGCCCCATGGGCCAAGTGTCTCGGCACCAAACTACAACAAGATGTAAAACTCACTTGCTATCTTTGGCAGTTGAAGCAGCAGCCTCAGCACCAACTGACGTAACTTGGACATGAGAAGGAGCCAGAGTGTCGACGCAAGTCCCACACCAGCACCCTTCCCCGTGCCCAAATCACCAGCGTCATTCCATCAGGATTCTTGTCATCGCGGCGGGTTAACCATTTAGCTCTAAAACAGCTGGTATATTAAGAACGCCAAATGACCTGCGGATGACCTCATTAATGCTGACATGAGTATTGATCAACCTGCCGATTTGAGACAGGATAGCCTATGACGCCCAAGAGCATCTACCTGAGTTGATGATTATTAAAATGAAAAGTACATTTCTAGAGAAAAGTAACACCATTGCGACACAACGCTTGTTATTTATTGTTATTATCAAACGCTTCAGCCTAGCCAGATAACAGTTACCCTGTAGCATATGAAATAAACTTAACACAAAAAAATAAGCCATCGGAAAAAGGTTACAAATTCTAGTCCTAGTAGGTAACAGTATTATCTACATATCAATCCTCCTTGTTATTAAAACTTTAATAAACACGATTGACGCAAAATAAATATAATGTCACAAATAAATTACAATAATTTTTTTTATTATTAAATTGTACAATTAATGTTATTTAGTTATAAATTACGTTCTTTTTACTATGTTGTCTGCAGCTAAAGTTCGCATCCATGGCATGCAAGATGAAAGTTGGGTTATAAAGGATAAAATAAACCAGTACAGAGGCCTTATAAGGCTATACGGTAACTATATTATGATTTAATTATTGTAGATGTAATCAAGATTCGAAATCTGTGAAAATGTGTTTAAAAGTGAGTGATTTACAAACACAAATATAGGTAGATACATCATATGCAACTAAAACCCAAAAAATAGCTATTTAGTTGCTTAGTTTCATTGCGTGGGTAAATCAAATCAAATGTCTCGAACGAACTTTCATCGAACATTTACATGTTACTACTTGCGTCAAGTCTCAATTCTCCTTAGCACCTTTATCAAATTCAAGTTGTATATATAATTATCACCATTTTCCGAGAAACCAATCTCAAAAAACTTAAGGAACCAGTTAAAATTAATACGACGATCTTCACCCACTGCTTCTATTCATAATAACATAACATTGATGTACACAACCAGACTCACAATCGCCTATTAAAAGGTCGTCAAAACGCTGATTTTACATATACATTACCTCATACAGATAACATTGATTTAAATTAACACCTTATTTCGTGGCAGGAATGTTCAAAGTCTATTGTATATGCTCATTAGAAGCTCATTGATAATGGTGTCAAATATGCGACAGATGGACGTCTCTTTCGTACATTTCGTTGCCGATGTATTTTGTTTTAGCAATTTGTTTAGCTATTGAAATGTAATTATTTAGCAAAATGATTAACAGTGTCGAATTAATAACATAATTTTGCTTATAAGGGGCACTTATCTGAAATACGACACTCCATCCTTTTTAAGATTTGATTTCCTGTTATTTGGACATCTTTCCACTGAACACTTTGTCGTTGCGTGACTTTGTATTCAAAGCGCGGTTAAAATACAATGAACCAGAAAATCTTCATAACAGACTCGTAGGTAGAGTTTTGATTCAATGAATTTTTGGGCGTGATTGTGAGTGTAATTGTTTATTGCACATCAATGTAGCATAACCATAATTCTAAAGATCTGGCAACAAGCTGTTACTGAATATCTGACATTTACTCTCTCTAGTCGTTCCCTCACGACTGAGGATCGTGGTCATCCACTAGGGGTCCACACTTTGAGTGAACTATTCTGTTTCCTTCAGCTTCTGTCCATCGCGGCCCTGAAGACGGAGCTGAACCTCGGGGACCTGGAGTATTTTATTAGGTTGGTCCATCTGGTAGGAAATCGGCCTCGGGCTCGCTTGCTATTTGTGTTCCCAACTACGATCTTTTTCTCCAAGCTCTCATTACCCCTTCGCATTAAGTGCATTAAAGAACTCTTTCGTATTTTGACCGAAATTCAAACAGCACCATATGGTCAAAAAATCATTTATCCACATAATTTGCAAGAAACTTGTTGCCTTGCAATTGCCATTTTGTGTAATATTTAGTATTCCAGTAAGACTTAGACACCTTACTGCAAACGCCGACAATGCATCTCTTGAATATTATCATTTCAGATTTGCCACTTGCCCTCTATAATCTAATAAAAGAAGAAAAGAGTTTAGAGTAATCACTTACCATCAGCTAACTTTCACATTTTGCACCCACCATCAATCACCTACATAAAACAATACACTTTAAACCGTGAATTTTATAAACTGAAATTCAATTAAAATCTAATTCAGGTACGGAGGAAGTTCATAGAACTAGGATATTTGAAGCGTCTATTACTTTGTATAGATTCTGTTAGTGCCGCTTTATAATTACAACTTGTGATCGATTAGAACGTGACAGAAAGATCCATGAAGGGGATTTGACGAAACAGAAGCGTCGCTACTCTCGAGACATCCGTCAGCTCCGTAAGGAGATCAATGTGAAGAGGGATGAATTAGGCGTGGCTGTTTATGGAGACAAGCAGTTCCTGAGGAATGCCTTCCAAGAACATCGGAGGCTTCAGCTGACGTATATGAATAGTCAGGCTGATGTAAGTTATAGTTCACCATCTACCGATTCTGTAAGAGAGTGTGTTCAGAAGAGCTATTTGCTTAGTTCCTACCACCGACTACCACCGACGCAACGCTCAGAATGATAGCAACTTATTAAAAGATCAACTTAATTGAATTTGATAAATTGATTTACAACTCACTTCACATATATTTCGCGCTCTACATGACAGAGTACTTGTAAATATAAGCTTATCATATAATTATGGCTATGTTGCGGTTCTCATGTCTCCGTTGAAGATGAAAAAATTGATGGATGACTCTTCATCAAGTAACTTGGAAGAAAGCGTTCGCGGTCCGTTTGTATGACCTTCCGGCCCATATACCACACTAAAAATGAAATGAAATGAAATTTATTTATTTGTATGAATTGTGGTAGCATATTTCTTAACAATTAGTAGATGCGCGCAGCACAACAGATAATTAGAGTCATTAATAATTTTTATATTTTAGAGATCTCATTGCTTTATAAAATTTGTCGAGCTGACGATGATGTGGTAAAGACGAGCATTATTAATGCTCACTTAACCGTGGAAGGTTATTTTGCTCTCCGACACATGTCTTAATCTTTACATTTATTATGAAATGTGATTCGTTGCCCGCCCAAATTACTCAACAATATTTTAATACTATATAAAATAGAATTAAGTAATTCCATCGAGCTACACAACAGAATCAAATTATAACCTTTACAGAAAGTATTGGAGAGTATTCATCAGGAAAACTTCAACAAACGTAAACAGCTTGACAGGATACGATATACGAAAAAGAAGAAGATGGAAAAATTTCGCCTAGCACAGGTTCGTATTATGATCCGATAACATTTAAAAAAATGCTTTGTAACCTCGCATGCTGTCTACCAATGATACGGTAAAAGTCGTCTAGAAGAAGCAAGACAGAACATATTACAAAATTGTGTCACACCACATTACAAATTAAAATAGATCGTAATATCAATAATCAAAATATAGGCCGTAGTTTTCTGTCGTGGCTAACTTAGATAATATTCTAGCTGGAAGCTGCAGAGCTTCGAGACCGTCTGCTGTTTGAGGTGGGAGGTAAGCTGCCTGCCGAGAAGAAAGAACAAGCTGTGGCCAATTATGTGCAGCGAGCGAGCATCAAGAAGAATGCTGCGTTAGCCATAAAAGTCATGTATAAGAAAATTTTGGACATACTCAAGAAGGTAAGGCTCGCTCCCTTGCTTTGCTGATTGTAAGTCGCCATATAAGTCTAAGTATTACACAAGTCCGGGATGGGTTTAGGAAGACTTGGAACAGTTTGACTATTAGGTTTGAGTTTGTTTAACGAGGAAGAAGACAAACGGCTGTACGGGTGATTGAGTTGTGATGGTAACTTGATCACAGTCGACAGTCTTTGAAGGTGACGCTGACACGACGCAAGGAATCTCATTTCAGTCTAGTTGGATGTGGAAGATAAATAATTATAATAATAAAACTTTTATTTGGAACAATTTAACAAAGATAATACAAACAAGTAAAAACGATGATAGCTGCAAAAGTATAAACTGCAGCGCAGCTAACAACGCCCTTCTCCGAATACAATAAGGAATGATGTTCCATGCACAAATATCTAAATAGTAAACAGAGTACGGTTATTAATAAAAAATAGTACAGGAAATGTGATTTGAAATATATACATCATTATTATTATATTATGTGTTTAGTTTTGGGTGAAGTCTGTGGGTGAGTGTTAGAGATACGTATATAGTAAGTGAAGTTTGTTACATTTGTGCTGTGTGTGGTTTTGTTAGGTGTGTGAGGGAGTGATGAATATTTTACACATCCACAAGTTTCTCTGTATCTTCATAATCTAATGTTTTTAACCAGGAGTCAAGTTTCGCTTTACATTTCCTCTTGGTCAGTGGGTAGATGTTTAAGCTTTTGTTGATTTTGTTATAAATTTTAGAGCTTATGTGTTTGTAATGGCGACTTGCAGCTATGGTTCTACGTGAATCAATATTACATACCCTATTTGAGCGGCGTGTGGTACAGCATTTAGGGTCAAAGGTAATTTCGGAGTGTTTGCGAAGAGCAGTTTGAAATATAAATAGCTGCTGATAATATGTTATTTGGGCCACCCTGTGCACGAAACTAACACATGATACTTCTGAGCACTAAATGGCTGTGAATTAGTGAAGTTATATCTTAATATTATGAGCTCCACACTTGTGTATGGAGAGAGCTTAATAGCTAACCCAGAGAGTCTCTGGCTTTGGCTACATTACTCAATATAATATGATTACTACATGGTTTTTATCCAAGTTTTATTTATATATATACATTTTCAAGTTCTATCATTAAAATAAATATAAAAATCGTAACCTAACATAAAGAATAATATGAATAAATTTATGTCAGTTCCGTTAAATTTTACTTTTTATTTAGTTGGTTTTAGAATTAGTAATATACATGACAACAATTTGTAGATTGTTTGTGGCTAGCTGGCTGTCGCTTTATAGTTAGTTCAAATTGTTATAAATTATGAGAAGCCTGTAGCTGTACCTACAACCAATTATAACATCATCAATATAAATGTCTAATATGTAACTTGAAACGTAATACCTTCGTAGCAGTATAGATCGTAGAAATATAAATCGTGCATATTAACTGTAATAAGCGTATGCCGAAAGATTCGTTCTTAAAAGAACATAATATTATTTTATATATTATTATACGGTATATAATATAATATTACGGTATATAATGTTATATTATATACCATAATATTAGCTCTGATAAGAATCATTTCATAATGCTGTACATCAAGTCATAGAATCATGCAGATCACTAGTAGTCATCTCATCGAAGTATCAGTATATAGCATCGTCACGTTCTCTCGAAGACCGCAGATATACTCACGTGACTAGTCATATGCTCCGCGTTACACAACCTCACAGGAAGGCCGAGCGTACTCTACTAAAGCGCATTGATTACTATTATTTCAATTTTAATCAATGAGCAACAACATCGACGCGAGTTTACACAAGCGCTCGCTGGCCGGCTTACTGCGATAGCATTAGTTTTAGCGAGATAGAACACATTATATTATTCTCAATTCTTATTGAATTAAACATTTAACTATTGGTCAAAATATAAGCTTTAGTATTGGTGTGTAATTTCTAAACTTGTAAATATTTTAAGTAACAATTGTAATTGGTTAACTAGTTTTAAGGATTTTGTATATATATCGTGTAACTGAAATAAATTATATATTCCACATATTCCTCACATGCTTCATACCTACTACTCAAGCAGGTGTTTTATTCAATCTCCAAACGCTCAGTCTCTAAAAGCCGATTTTTTATTCTACATTAGTAGTCGATTTTGATATTTTTTTAATTGAATGCTGGTGCTTTTCGTGTGGTCCAATTTGGTCCAGCAGGCCTATTGCGTATCTCCGTTCACAGGTAATAGTGATGATCACTTGACGAAGTGTACATCAGTTAGTTGTCAAACATTACTTTCCGTATTGACTATCGTCAGTGGACAACTGTGATGACGCCATGACTTAAATCTGTGCTAGTAACCGTAACACATTTTGACAGTTGTTTTCGTATCGATAATTTGATATTTGCGATCGTGTAAGCTAGCTAAAAGTTATAACAATTAATATTAACTGTTAACCAGAAAATACCATTAACAATGTTATTAATAAATACTCTAAAAGACCATATTTAACTTCATAGTTAATTTTTTAAGTTAAGACTCGGGTACCTAATTATTAATTAATGATCGGTGATCAGCGCCATCTATCGAAAACCGTTATGGTGTCGTATTATACTCGATAGATTCAATCACTGTGTTCGATATGAAAATACAAAATAGTTTCTGAAAGTGATACGTATACACAAGTACAAGCACAATATGACGTATAATCCAAGACTATTTATTTTAAAAGTGAACATAGATGGGTACACTATGTTTCAACGCCATCTAAAAAAGTTTAGTACACTAATTTAAAATTATCACAACTTTTATTATTGCAAAATAAACTTATTTTCATAAGTGACGCTAGGTGGCCGACAGAAAAATACAATGCAAATTGATGCCTTATTTATAATACCATAAAGTCTATGTTTATTTAAATGAGAAAAATTAGCATTTATGTTATTAAACCTGAGAAATATTGATCAGATTTGCTATTTATGACTTAAGCAGTACCTATCATTTTCACTTGCACGATAAATTAGCATTTAATTTTCCAAGTCTTCAATGAATTAGGTAAAACATATAGGTACATTAATAATTTGAAATTATAACGAATGTATTTTTCTCTGTTCAACTTCAGTGTTACTCAATTAGTCATAATTTTGTATAGCGGGGCCGTGGCGAACATTATTGTTTCGGAAATATTTTTGGTTTTTAGTTACATTTCGGTTATTAAATTAATTCTCTATTATTTCTAATACCTAAGTAGTTGATTAGTATTAGTTATTAGTGTTCAGTGTACAAAAACATAAAATATTAAAATAACTGTAAATATAATATTTAAGTCTAGGTTTAGTATAAGAAAAACTTATTTATTATTATGGCGGAACGACGACGTACTGCTGCTAAATGGGACTATTTTGTGAGGAGTGAGAACAAAAGTGCTGTTTGCAACTTGTGCAGCAAGAGTTTGTCATTCAATCTATCAGTCCTAAGCCTGTTTAAGTATGAAGGAAAATTCATTGATTGATGTGACCTATTTAAATTTAACACGTCGTACCTAGTTTGGTGACCTGTCTAACACCCAGTAACTAACTGATTCATAAATACCAAAAAAATGCAGGTAGTTTAATATTCTAATTAATAGTAACTAACTGCTAACATAAATAAAATGTTGTGCTAATGTTAAATTAACAAATGGTGAAATTTAACTAAGCAGTAACGCTGTGTGAATTGTAATTTTTAACAGTGTTATAATAATTAGCGTTTTGCGTAACATGTTATTTTTTTTCGTATAAGCATTTTAACAAGTTAAGCAATATTAACGATTAACCTCCTCACTGATCAAAGTGATAATCATTTATTATTTTGTGAAGGGCACTGCTAAATGGTTGTGATTTATAGATTATAGTGATTAACACCGAAGCTGTTTTATTAGTGAAATTTTAAAGTGTATTTAAAGTTGAGACTTTTGTAGTGTTTGATTGTGTTTTTTCTGGGAGAATTAAATTCATACCTATATAATGTAATTACGGCATTTACCGAAGAAGAGCGAAGAAAAAGGCTTTTGCAAATGGAAAGACAACGAGTTCTTGGCTTATATTAACATTCCTTGAATGATTTACTAGTAAGTAAGTCATTTATTTTTATGGGTTTGGGAAAGAAAGCGTGCATGCTGTTAGTTATTAGGTATGTTTAAATATTACAAATTAACTGTTAAAGATTTATATTTATTGGACTCAATGTTTAAAAAGTGTATATTTTTATTGAAAACTGGTTCAGCTTAAAAAGGCTATTTTATATATTTTAGGTAATTCTGGATATGTACAATGCACTTGGATGATGACACCTATCTTAAAAGCTGCGCCGAGTTCATCAGAAGAATGTTACACTCAACTTCATACCATGGTCAAAAATGCTGTGTGAGCATCGGAGTTCCTAAGGCTTGTTGTTACACAAGGTACTTTTCTATGACACAGTAAAAGCTGGGAAAATAGTGAATAATGTGCAATATTTTGATAATTTAAATATATTTTATTTATGTAATAATAGGGTAATATTATTCAAAACTTTAAGAAATAAACATCTTAACTGTTGCATCTCAATATATTCTTGATAATATTATGTATATTATGCACATTAGGGAATTTGCTAGAAACTAATAATTATAATGTTAACAGCAGGAAGAAACAAACTTTTTATGCCTACTACCCATTAAGGCGAGTCAGTTAGTCTTTTGTTGGGCAATGTAGTTCTTAGAGCTAACAAATAATAATTATAATGTAAGAATCATTATTTGTTATTAATATGAAATTAATCCAAAAAATGTTATTATAGAATTTTATTTATAACATAATATTGTAACAATAAAACTATAAACATATAATTTACATTAGTTAGTTTTGTCAAAGGCCGAAAGAGTAAATGAATCTGACATGTACTGTATAAAATACCATTAATCATGATTCACATTGGTTGAGTCGCCAACGCGGCTCCCGGATGTGGATAGCCACATGCCGTCCTTATTAGATCTTCTGCTGACTACACATCCCGATGGTTACCAGGTCATTGTCGACGCCCCTCTCGGAATTTCCGACCATTGCCTGGTCAGGAGTGTAGTGCCTATCCGACGCCCACTTCGCAGACCACCAGCGACCCGCCGCGTATGGCACTACAAGTCAGCAGATTGGGATAAGATGCGTTCCTTTTTTGCATCCTACCCTTGGAGCAGGGTTTGCTTCCCTTCGGATGATCCTAGTGCCTTCGCCGTTGCAGTAGCCGATGTGATACTACAGGGCATGGATATTTTTATACCAAGCTCTGTAGTACCGACCGGTGGCAGATCAAAGCCCTGGTTCGATGCGTCAGTTAAAGCAGCATCTGACTGCAAAAAACAGGCGTATCGAACTTGGGTTGCGGCGCTGGGCACAAAGGATCCGAACTGCATAGTTCTTAAGAGGAAATACAACGTGCTTCCAGATTTAAGCGACAAATCGCCCGTGCAAAGTCAAAACACGTCGTCAAAATCGGCGAGCAGCTTTCCAGTTACCCGACCGGAACATGCAAGTTCTGGTCGTTGTCAAAAGCTGCTCTTGGTAACTTCAGCCAGCCGTCCATGCCGCCGTTGCACATGAGGAATGACACCCTGGCCCATACGGCAAAAGAGAAAGCCGATCTCCTGTGCACTCTTTTTGCCTCCAACTCGACTCTTGACGACAACGGAAAAAAACCCGCCGACCATCCCGCGGTGTCAGAGCTCCATGCCTGAAGTACAGTTCCGACAGAAGACTGTTAGGCGAGCTCTGTTTTCGTTGGACGTCAGGAAGTCGAGCGGGCCGGATGGCATTTCTCCAATCGTGCTTAGAACGTGTGCCCCTGAGTTGACGCCGGTACTAACGCGTTTATTCCGGCACTCTAATTCAAAAGGCGTAGTCCCTGATTCATGGAAGTCAGCCCTTGTCCATCCGATCCCAAAAAAAGGAGACAGTTCGGATCCAGCAAACTACAGGCCTATTGCTATTACCTCCCTACTCACCAAAATCATGGAGAGCATAATTAACCGCCAGCTCTTGGTATACCTTGAGGGTCACCAGTTGATCAACGACCGGCAGTACGGCTTTCGCCATGGTAGGTCGACTGGCGATCTTCTGGTATACCTAACACATAGATGGGCGGCGGCTATTGAAAGCAAGGGGGAAGACCTGGCAGTTGGTCTGGATATAGCGAAGGCCTTTGATCGTGTATGGCACAAGGCGCTCCTCGCAAAACTTCCTTCATTTGGGCTTCCCGAGAGCTTATGCAAGTGGACCAATTGGGATTATAAGACACAAGGAACACAAGGAACGCGTGTGGTTACTAATTTAACGTTTTACTAATTTAATAATCAAAGTTATCCTAAGTGTTTAAAAGTGATTTAAAGTGTTTAAAAGTTTATTAAATATGAATGACAAAATTGAAATTATGTTGAACAAGCTAGAAAAGCTTGAAAAAAATTTCGAAGAATTTGTAGGTGGCAAAAACTCTCAAATATAGAAAACGAAAATATCGTATTGAAGTCGGAAGTGGAGAAGTTAAAATTTATTATTAATCGGGACATAAATAGCAAGAAACTCGTCGTTTATGGATTCCCCGAACACATAAACCATCGGTATGATAAACAAAGTCTGTTCGATGACATTGGATACTACATTTACGAGACATATGGGGTGGACATACATGGCTACGTAGAAGATATGTATAGAATAGGAAAATACACACATACCCGTCCAATAGTTGTAGAACTTATCAGCAAAAGGATGGTAAAGCACCTTCTCCAAACATCTCAAAATATTCGGTACCACTACAATAACAGAATACGTCTTAGTGAGTTTTTAACGCCTGAAACATATAATCAACAGAAAGGAAACCGTTCGAATCTCGCGGACACTGAAGCAGCCCCGACACCTCAATCTTAATTACACAATTCAACAAATACACCACAACCTATAATCAACACTTCAACAGACTTAGAACACAGCACTTCATCGCTAAATAACGTACAGCATATTAATATAAACAATAAGAAATGCAATATTACCGATGGCGTGAAATCTAAATCTACCTTCAATAAATCGCCGGGCGAGCATTCAACTCGACGTCGTCCCGCTACAAATATAGGTGAAAATATAAGTAATGTACAACGCCGAACTGATCGTGAATTAAGAAATGAGCGTAAAATGGTAAATAGATATAACTTTCGGACCTAGTTCAGACATGAACACACAAAATATTACAAACAGATCGTCAAAACAGTTAAATATCTTTTATCAAAATATGCAAAGCATCTGCAATAAAATACATCTACTTGACCATTTAACTGTTGAATTACCTAATCTACAAGTTATGTGTATCTCGGAAACCTGGTTATCTATAGAAAAACAAAAAACATTACACATAAATAATTATACCATGGCAGCTTCCTTCTGTCGTGTACATCATGAAGGCGGCGGTGTTTGCATATTTGTTAAAAATAATTTAGAATATTTAGAACGTGTTGATATGTCAGTTATCTCTAACGAAATGGTATTCGAAGTATGTGCAATAGAGATACCTAAAAATAATCTACTACTGATTAATCTGTACTGGCCTAATAGTAGTAGAGAAGTAGAATTGTTTTACAACTTATTAGAAAATCTCCTCATTAACATTAATAAAAAAGAAATGAATAAAAACATTATTATTATGGGAGATATGAATGTTGATTTTCTAGATGCAAAGGAAAAAAGCAGACTCAATAACCTCTTGTTGTGTTATAACTTCCAACAAAAAGTCTCAAAGCCTACTAGAATAACTCCTACAACTAAAAGGTGCATAGACCTAATTTTTACAAATTTCATGATTCAAAAATTGATTTTGGATTATCAGATCACAAGGGCATCATTTTCACATTACCTTTTACTTTCCACAATAAACAGTCTTTCATTAAATTAAAACGTAAATTTAATGACTTTAATATAAATAAATTTAAAAACGAACTCGCGAATATCAACTGGGATGATCAACTTAAGCCTAACAATAACGTTAACGAAAACTATAAGATATTCCTAAATATAATTGTTACTGCCCTGAATAAATGCATACCTAAATTACTAACAAAATTTACTGTAAACCAAAATAAACCTTATTTAACACTAGGAATTAAAAAATCATGTCAAAATAAAAGATTATTAAAACTTCTTGTATCACAAACCAAAAATAAAGTATTAACAAATTTTTATAAGAGATATTGCAAAATTTTAAAAAGTTGTATAAATAAATCTAAGAAAATTATAAATATCCGTAAATTCAGCTCAGCTGATAATAAAACACGATCCATGTGGAAAATAATAAAAAATGAAACAAATAAAAGTACTATAAGAATAAATCAAAACATAAGTCTTAAATCTTCAGAGAATAATATTATAGTAGATCCGAAAATTATTGCTAATACATTTAATAGTTTCTATTTATCCATCTCATCAAGCCCTAAAGTAAAAAACGACAATATAGCTATAAATTCTAATAAATTAATTAATTCGTTATTTCTAAATTCGTTTGAACCCAAAGACATCTTCAACATAATAAAAAATCTTAAGAATAAAAACTCTTTCGGAATAGATGAAATCCCCCCTTTTTTAATAAAAAAAATGTGCTGATATTTTAACCTACCCGTACACTAAACTTATTAATCAATCATTCTGTGAAGGATTATTTCCGGACGATCTAAAGATATCCATAATAAAACCGGTATATAAGAAAGGAAACACATCTGATGTAAATAATTACCGACCTATTGCCCTTCTACCTACATCAGCGAAGATATTTGAAACTGCAATGGCTATACGCCTAAGTAGTTTTCTGGAAAAATATTATATCCTAAATGAAAGCCAACATGGTTTCAGGAAAAACCATTCCACAACTTTAGCGATATACAAATACATACAAAAAATATTTGATTCACTTAATAATAAAAAATATTCAGTTGGCCTACTGCTTGACATGAGCAAAGCATACGATAGAGTCTCTTATGATATCTTACTAGAAAAATTATTTCTCTCAGGAATTCGAGGAATTGCCCATAAATGGTTCAAATCTTACCTTAATAATCGTTTTCAATATGTGGAAATAGAAAATACTAACTTCGAGACTGGAAAGATAGACCACATAAGATCTAATAAAGCTCACTTATCAGGATCGATTCCACAGGGCAGTGTGTTGGGTTGTATATTGTTTCTCATATACATAAATGATCTTCCTAACTTAATAGATGATGATTGTACTCTTTTTGCTGATGACATTTCTATTTTGATCCCATGCTCTAATTTAAAACAACTAGAAGAAAAATTAAATATTACAATGGACAAAATCTTTTATTGGCTAAATAATAATAATATTGAACTTAATATTAATAAAACTAAAATTATACCTTTTAAACCTTATCAAAAATCCCCCTTAAATATATCTTATTCTTACAAAAATTCACAACTTGAAACAGTTGACACAGCTACACTACTGGGAATTGATTTAGACTCACACTTGACATGGAAGCCATATCTACAGAAATTAAAAAGCAAAATGTCATCTTTTACATATGCTCTTTACCAACTAAAACGCGTAACAGATTTCAAATCTGCCCTTGCTGCTTATTATGCATATGCACATTCTAGATTATCATATGGAATATTAATATGGGGAAACTGTAGTGAAATAAAAGATATATTTATTCAACAGAAAAAATGTATCAGAATTTTAGAAAATATTCAGCAGATGGATTCATGTAGACCATATTTTACTAAACACAAAATTTTAACCCTTACTTCAATTTACATCCTAGAAGCATGTAAATTTGTTAAAAAACATTCGGACTTATACTCAAATAACAAGCGAAATTTAAACAAATTAAAAATTTCCCAAACAAGTATGTCATTAGTGTCATCGAGCCCCCACCACATGGCAAGTAAAAATTTATAATCACATCCCAAACGAAATTAAAAATAAAGAGAAGCCTTCTCTATTTAAAAGACATCTTAAAAATTTTTTAGTTTCAAAATGCTTCTACGATTTACCCGAATTTTTTAATTACAAGTGTGAGAATTAGTTACAATATAGTATAAGAATGTAAAAAATGTATAAGACTTATTTATTTCATGTATAACGTTGCTGTGCCCTTGCAGGGCGTCACATATTGTCTACCCATTAATGTACCAACCATCCTACTGTAAAATGTGACTTGCAATAAAATATTTTGATTTGATTTGATTTGACCTCCAGCTTCCTCACTGGGCGCAGCATACAGGTCGTTGTCGACGGTTATTGCTCGAATCCCAAGCCCGTGAACGCTGAAGTGCCCCAAGGCTGTGTGCTATCTCCCACGCTGTTTCTTCTGCATATCAATGATATGTTGCACACCTCCAGCATTTATTGCTATGCAGATGACAGCACTGGTGATGCCGTATACACGGGCCATGCACGTCTCTCTCGAGAAATCGTCGACCAGTGCCGGGAGAAACTTGTGTCTTCTATCGAGTCCTCTCTTGAGAAGGTCGCGGAATGGGGTAAATTGAACCTTATCCAATTTAACCCCCAGAAGACTCAAGTTTGCGCGTTTACCACTAAAAAAACCCCATTTGTCGCATCACCGCTCTTCGACAACACTTCCCTAAAAGCCTCGCCTAGTATCGGAATACTGGGTCTCGAAATCTCGAGCGATTGCCAATTCCGTGGCCATCTGGAGGGCAAAGCCAAATTGGATTCAAAGAAACTGGGCGTCATTAATAGAGCACGGCAATACTTCAAGCCGGCCCACATTTTAGCGCTGTACAAAGCGCAGGTCCGGCCACACATAGAGTATTGCTGTCATCTCTGGTCTGGCGCAACCCAGTATCAGCTCGATCCATTTGACCGCGTGCAACGCAGAGCAGCTCGAATTAGAGACGTCGCTTCATTGTGTGTCTTCTACCGCATTTATCACGGGGAGTGTTCCGAAGAGCTGTTTTACCTAATTCCTGCCGCCGAATTCCACCTTCGCACGACACGCCACAAGTTAGGATATCATCCTCACCATCTGTATGTGTGGCGGTCCTCCACAGTGCGACTTACAAGGAGCTTTCTTCCACGTACTACAAAGCTGTGGAATGAACTTACTTGTGCCGTGTTTCCGGGACGATACGACATGGGTACCTTCAAAAAAAGCGCGTACACCTTCCTTAAAGGCCGGCAACGCTCCTGTGATTCCTCTGGTGTTGCAAGAGAGTGTGGGCGGCGGTGATCACTTAACAACAGGTGACCCGTACGCTCGTTTGTCCTCCTATTCCATAAAAAAAATTATAATTTAATTTTTCTATTTTTAATTGAAAATTGCTTCTTTATTGTGTGGTGCTAAATTCTTATCAATATTATTTTGTTTACCAATTCTTATTCTATATTTTGTTAAAATAAAAACATTATATAAAAATAAAGCATTTTATTTCTTTTTATTTCACATTCATAGATCACAGGTCCTGAGGATATGGTATTAAGAACTGAGGACTTAGGATTGTGGATCTACGGAATGGGAAAAAATGAGGGATTGGGGGCTGAATTTGCAATATCAACAGGCTGTCTGTAAAAAATAATTAGGTACCTATTAATAATTATTTTATAAATGATATAGTACAAATAATTAAATTCTTCTTAATAATTACTATTAGGTTACAATGACATAAAAATTAGTAAATCTTACATTTCACCAAAGATAAGGGTATATATATATATATAGCAATACAAATTCATATATTGAATAATAATTATAGGAAATAAAAAATATAGACAAGGGAAATTCAGACAATTCCTCCACTGCCACTGAACCAATGATTCCCTACACTCATTTAAAGAACATGCTTATTCAGCCCTCCACCAGTTGCTGGTATATATCTTCTAGACTGCGGCATTTGGTTCCGTTTTTTCCTTAAACTTCATCCAATGCTTCAAATAAAATGAAATCCATACAATGTAATTTCTATTGGAGATGTTAAGGAATGTCTAAGGTCCATTAAGGACCAAGGGCAATGTGACAAAAACTGCTCTCTGTAAAACTCATACTCTTCTTCATGCAGGCATCTGAAAAATACATTTTCTATATTTATATGCAATTTACTTTACATATCTTTTTTTTAGTATCATTTTATTATAATCTGTCTCCTTCGCTGGGACATTCAATAATATGTGTGTCCTGCTGGTATATATATTGGCTTGCTTGGAGAATGGCCTATGCCAAACCCAATTTCTATAATTAAGCATCTGGTTGGCTAGTAGTAGATCTTGAGGTATTTTGTGTTTCAGTGTTCTTGATACTTTCGTTCTTTTGTTCATTAGGGCTTTTGCTAGTATGTTAGGGTGATTGTCTGTTCTAGTTTTGTGTGCCTTAGCGAATTTTGTTATCTCATCCTTGACTGTTGGTATTCCGAGGTCATGGTGTAATAGATCATTTGGTACAAACCATGGAGCACTGGCTATTAAGCGTAGTGTTTTATTCTGAAATCGTTGGATTATTTCAATATTTAAGTGTGATGCGGTACCCCATAGCTGTATACCGTATGTCCAGATGGGTTTAAGAATTGCCTTGTAAAGATGTACCTTGTTTTCCAGTGAAAGCTGTGACTTACGTCCAATAAGCCAATGTAGTTTGCTTAGTTTGATGCCTAATTGTTTCCTTTTAGTGAAGGTGTGTTTTTGCCATGTGAGACGTTTGTCTACGTGTAGGCCAAGATAGCGCACATGCTCCGCTTGAGGGATTGTTACATTATTTAATTGAACGGGAGGACATGTAGCTCTTTTAAGGGTAAAAGTCACATTCACTGATTTGGATTCGTTAGCCTTGATTCTCCAATTTCTGAGCCAGGATGATATCTCATTCAGACCACTTTGCAGATAGTAGGATGCAACCGTTGGATCATTGTGTGAAACCATAATAGCGGTATTATCGGTGAAAGTGCCAGTTGTTACATATTCAGGAGTAGGTAAATCTGAAGTAAAGAGCAAGTAGAGTGTAGGCCCGAGCACACTTCCCCGCGGGACACCGGCTTCGATACTATGTAAGTTTGATAAAGCTTCGTCACTTTGCACGAAAAAACTTTACATATCTATCACATAAACTTTAATGTTATTAAGTGTTATTTATTACATCTTTTCTCCTTAGTTTATATGTACCATACCAGCACTTTCGGAAAAGAAACCTCAGTGTCCCACATAACTATTCCAATGAGAAGCTAATGCATTTGTCCACTGCACTTCAAATACTTACAATAAATTACAACACTTGGTTAATATTGACCTATTCTGCTCTGACGTGCAATCAGCTAAAATAATTTTGGCTAATTGTAACTTAAGGCTAGATCCTAAATATGATTGTATTGTGTATAATCTACTTTATAAGTTTTAAATCTCCCAAGTGTTATATTTAGAGTGTGTTTGTTGTAATTTTTTACTTGTGGAGTCTCATAAATGGCTTTACTTTACTTATTAACATTTAACTCTGTAATAGGGCTGTCAGCCCCACTAATATAAATATATAAAATAAATATCTTAAATTTATATATAAAAACAAACTTTACAAGAAAAATCACAACACCTCAAGTAAGACGTATTGTGATTTATTCAAGTAAAATGAAGGTAGAAAAAGCTTTCGTCGATTTAAGTACATAATTATAATAATTTCGCGAGGTATGTATTTTGTGTTTTACTTAGACTTATTTTAACTTTAACTTAAGTACGCACATATACACACCATTTAAAATATGTATTAATACATAAAGGTAATTAATTATACATAAACATTGAATTTGCCTATTTAAAACTTTACCATTTTATTATTTCAGCTGAAGAATAAGCATCCATGGTCATTAAATAAATTATTAAAAAAAAACCTTTATAAACCTCATGAAATAAAAATGTTAAAAAATAGATATGTAATGTGCCTAATTGAAGAGCACTGTCGTTCTCCCGTTAATCACCGTAACTGGATATCCACCGAGTGTGATACGTAATACCAATGTAATGAAATTGTTAGTTATCATCAAAGTACGGTGTACAACCAGTGGAGTCATCCATTTCGAGTTTCGTTTTGTTTTTCAGGATAGATGTTTCAAGTCAAAGTTATAGTAAATTGCGAGCAAATACATTTAGTTTTCTTACTATTCAAAAGGAAATTATTAGCATTGAATCTATGAACAATTATGGACAAAGCATTGTTTACATAATCCAAGACTGATTCACGTCTTGTAATCTTAAATAAAAGAGATGTGTCATCAGCGAATTAAACAATTTCATGATTATCCTTAACAACATATGGCAAATCATTTATATAGATCAAAAATAGAAACGGACCAAGAATTGAACCCTGTGGGACACCCATTTTTATGGTTGATCCAAGGGCGCGCTTTCCATTGATATCAATAGTCTGAATTTTATTTTCTAAATAAGAACTAATGAGTGTCAGCGCATTGTACTTCCTGAGTTTATTTTTGCTAAGTAATAAAAAGCTCTTCAAGCAGTTCTCATTGTTGGATGTTTGCCCCAAAGGTTTGCCCCAACAAATCTTATTTGCAGTATTTCCGGTATTAACTAGCTCATCAAATAACGATTGTCTTCGTGAGGATTGGTAATCGTCGTTTTGAGCCTCAAGGGCCAATATGTGCCAAAGGGCATTGTAAAGTGTTGTAGAGCCGTGTGAGAACATAATACTAATTAATATCGGGACTAGAAGTATTTATATAACAATACTCTGTTTAGAGTGCAATACAAATTAGTTTTATGATAAATTATACTTACAGGACTCGTCATATTTCACCGTGGTGCTGGAAGCCCTCAAGTTGGACTGCCGAGCTCAGGGCAAGTGCCTAATGGGCGCCACTGAAATGGGTCAGTTGGCGATGGAGTACCTCGATGATAGAAAATACGAATTTAGCATGCTGGAGCAGGAAATAAAGACAAATATGAAGGAGAGGAACCGGACCTTGAAATTAGCAAGGCGAGAAATTGCATACCTGACCAACTCCTTTCCTAATTTGATAAGAAAAGAGGTCAGTTTGTATTCTTAGTGTGACTTTCAGCTTATGCTCGAATACCTAGTGGAATGATGAGCAGCGTGATTGTAGAGCGTGTGACACAAGCATGAGTGTAATACCTAGTGGACACAGCGAGTGATGAGCATCGTGATTGTAGAGCGTGTGACACAAGCATGAGTGTAATACCTAGTGGACACAGCGGGTGATGAGCATCGTGATTGTAGAGTGTGTAACACAAGCATAATATCATCGCAAGCTATGTATGTCGCGGTCGGAAGTGAATCTGAGATGGGAGTAGCAATATAATAGAGATGAGACGGAATCCCATGTCTGGCTCTCGCCGGATACCGTATATATCTTTCCCTTCACTTTCACTTCTTTCCATTTGCTACGATCCTTACACACTTGTTTCGCTTCGTCCAGTTTCATTATTCCTTTCATACATGCTCTCCGGTTTAGGGTGCTCTTGACCTAGCCTTTTTTCAAGACGTTCCTGATTTGATCTGAAACGTCCGCCTAGGTCTACTCTTAGTTTAACTCCTACCATACTTCTCAACGCTCTCATCTTAACTGCATTTATTCTGCTTTCATGTTTATTCTGCCATATCCAACTTTCACTTCCGTACATGAGTGTTGGAACCGACACTCCCTCATGCACAGCCAAACGACCCTTATTAGACACCTTCTGCCTGTTCATAAAGGAGTGCAAAGCTCCATTCACCATGTTTTCTGCATTCACTCTTCTTTCAATATCACTCTCATACTTTCCATCTCTTGTAAATTTAGAACCCAGATACACAAACTCATTCACCTGTTCAATTCTTTCATCTCCAATCACGATATTGCAGTCTGTCACTACCTCATCTCTTTTAAGCACCATCACTTTTGTCTTCTTTACATTCATCTTCATTCCCTTTCTACCAAAAGATCCATTCCACAAACGCGCAATAGACCTTGTTTTTAGGCAAAAACTTTTCGGCTATGCACCGCAAGGAAAAGACCTGATCCGTACATCCCATTCCCTTTCTAAATCCCGCTTGTGCATCCCATACTTTTTCGTCAACTCTTTCAATCAACACTTTTGCATACAATTTACCGACGACGCTGAGAAGGCTTATACCGCGGTAATTTCTGCAGTCCTGTCGTGACCTTTTCCCTTATACAATGGCTCGATTTCAGCTTTGCACCAGTCTCCTGGTACTTGCCCATTTCGCCAGCACAAATTGAAGAGCTGGCTAGCCACTATGCCCTGACCAGCCCTTAGCATCTCGACGGTAATCCTGTCATACCCGGCATCTTTACCTAATCTCATACTTTTCATTGCTTTCACTATTTTATTCATGCTTACCTCACTTTCATCAACATTTATATTCGTTTCAATAGAAGCTGCCGGATGTTGTTCATGCACTTCCTCTCTTTCAAACAAACTTTCAAAATACTCTTTCCATCTCTTTAGCACACATTCTTCTCCTCTTATAATGCTCCCATCTTGACTGATATACTGAGCTCCGAGGTAGAAGTTATTCCTCTGGCTGTTTTGATGGGTTTCCAGAAAAACTTGATGTTTGACTGGAAATCTTCAGTGAGCTTCCTATCAAAATCATCCTTTCGTACTTCTTTCTTTCTAGACACAACTGCTTTCGCTGCTGATTTCAATCTTTTATACTTCGTTCTTGCTTCCTTTATCTCGTCATCCGTTGACTTTTGAACTTTTTGGTTAGCTTTTGTTGCTAACCAATCCAACCACGCTTTCTTCTTTTCTTGCACCGCCATTTGTACCTCTTTATCCATCCACACATTATAGTTCTTTCTTCCTTTCCTTCTTTTAGCTACCCCGCATTCAACAAACAACAACAAGCAACAGCAACATTCACGACCCCTTTCTTAAATGTCTCCCACATATCTTCAAATCACCACACCTACCTCTTCTATGCCTTTAAAACTTTCTTTCAGTTTCTCTACATACTCGTCTTTCCTTTCTTTTTCTTGTAGATTTTCCACTTTTACTCTGTCCAAAACACTCGTAGGCTCAGCTCGTCGGTGTCGCCAACGTTTAAAAAGGCCACGCATTCGGGCTATGACCAGGAAGTGGTCTGTGTCGAGGCCTACACCGCGGTATGCCCGAGCATCTAGCACTTTCTTTCTCAGTCTTTCATCCACAATTACAAAATCAATCATACTTCTAGACTCACCCTCATCTCTTGTATACAAATGGATCTTTTTGTGGTTAAACATTGTGTTGGCCACGCAAAGATTCCATTCCAAGCATACTTCAAGCAGGCTTTTCCCATTTTCGTTCACTCTCTCGTCCCCAAACGTACCCAGAACTCCTTCATACCCGTCACGCTTTACTCCAACCCACCCATTAAAATCCCCTAACATCACGATCCGTTCATTTTCTCCGCATTTATTCAAGACCTCTCTCACGCTGTCCCAAAATTCCTCTCTCTTTTTTGGCTTTTAGATTAGATATTTATTTTCGATAGTTTATAAATTATTTTAAAGCAATAATTATATCAAAATCTAGCTTTGTATTGAAAAAATGGCACAATGTTGAAAAATATATCAGATAATAGTACATAGCTAGACTTACAAATAACACGTGTAATATTATTCACTTGAACGCAATCATAATATATATTGTATCGGTCGTACTATAATAAAAATGCTTTGCATTTGCGAGCGCTATTCCAGGTATACGAAGCGAAATTTAATTATTTGTGGTCCATACGACGGTAACGAGTTTATTTCATACGAAAATTGTTTCATTATGTCAAGCCATAGAGCATAAAACAAACTGAAGACGGTCTTTACTTAAGGACGTATATGCTTCTACATCCTGATCCCAGGAATTATGCAAAAGAAACGACATTCAAAACAATTGTTAAAAACGTTTGTTGTAAAGGTAACTATATACGTATTTATGATATGACTTTCTCAGTGATATCTGATTTTGGGAATGGAGTGACGACGCCCCCAGGCTATTTAATTTATAAATTTTATTGTAGAATGAAGACTGAGTTTCCTGCACCTGTTCTTCTCAAATTTAAAGCATATATTTTCGAATGGGGTATAAAAGTGATTAGAAAAAAATAATATTATTAAAAAAGTAATTTATGACATAAATTATTACGACGGGAGGAACCGTAGGTCCGACTTGAAGGCAATCTATTACCCCTTCGTTGGTTGTATACTCTGAGATCAATCTATTGATTGCTCGCTTTTACGGAGCTCACGTATGCTGAGATGAAATCAGATTACTTCGAAACGTTCCCGCTTCCCGCTTGTTGATTGTTTTTAGTTTATATTTAGTTTGTCTGCTTGCCCGCTTTGTTTATATTTATGGAACAGTAGGACAATCGAACGGATATTGCGGCGCGGGGCTCAAAGGATCCGAACTGCAAAGTTCTAAAGAAGAAATATAACCGTGCCGTCAAATTAGTTAAGCTAAAAATCGCCATATTCAATAACAACGTCAAATTGATTTATTGTGGTGATCATAAAACTATAACTATTAATAATAATAATTAATATTCTGTACCATCCGGTTTTTGGTTTCTTCGTCTATTGTTAGGACTGGCAAAGGGTTCGAGCCCATACAGCCACATTCGTTAATATTTAATATCGTCTTAATAGAATTCAAGGATTGGATACTTAATATACTTAGTTCAGCAGCATACGCGGTTAAAAGATGACACAATTAACTGACATAGATACGGCGCGACTAGTTTACTTTAGATATTTCCATAGTATTATGTCCTTTGGTATATTGCTATAGGGCAATTACCAATACCATATTTGTACCGCAGAAGAGGGCTGTTCGTGTTATTTATAACCTAAGTCCTAAAGAATCATTTAAAGTGTCAATGTTAATTTCAGTGTGTTTTGCAATGCTATATAGCGGTTGTTCAGTATTTATATAAATAGCAATTTTAACACTGAATGACCTTTACGGCATCTGGTGGGGTGGCCATAATCATTATTATGAGGAATAACTTTCCTGTTCTACCAGGATCGCAAATTCAAATCGCAATAAATAAACTGTTACGTTGGAGGTGTTTCTTCACGTTCAGCAGCATTCGACGTTGTAAAATATACCTTTTGATCGTTCTCCAAATGCACCGCCAAATTGGGATGACGTTCGTGAATAGGGAATGAGAATATACGCCAAATTGCCTAATTGCAGTTCACATATCTACAAATCTGATAGCGCGTAATTTCATCTTATGACAAAAATCTCTCATATAGCAATTGTATTTAATGGACTCCAATTGCGAATTACTGTACTTATTGTTATGCACATATTATGGTGATTGTTATTATCTGTTTGTTCTGGTCTAATTCTAACCAAACAAGAATGTGTACATTCGGCAAGCCTTGTTTTTGCCATTCCATTGTATACACCCAGCATCGAGATATCCCAAATCCCATTTAATCAGCGAATGGATTTTTTGCTTGAAAACATTTACCGATCACTTGATGTCTGTTCGGGAAGCAGTATTTGAACAATTGAAATTCATTTCGGATTGTAAATGTAGTGAATAGGTCTGGCCGACCATTATGACGATCATATTAATATGTCATTTTGCAGATATTCATGCATGTGGCGCGGGCTACATATATATGTAGCTGGTTAAATGGTCAATCGACTAACATTAGATGCATCTACTTCGGTGCTAATTTCATCGCGTAAATGGTATATCCGCTTCCGAACATAATAATTCAGTTTGGTTCAACCAAATGAAAGTTAGGTGCTGTATTGATACTCACCATTTTATGGATTAATAACACTGATATTGAAGTTATATTCATCGTCACTTTGCCAAAACATCAGCGAGTATTGCAACGTGTCATATGAACGGTGTCTTTCATATATTTTTTAGTTGCCCAGTATTTTTACGTGTGAGGACAATATCGCGTGTTGGAAAATATTCACCAACAAGTAGGAGTGCAACTTGACCAATTATTGGAGAGTTAAATGTGTGTTCGTGTGTTCCAACAGCTCATTGATCCACTCTAATCACGATTTTGTGGTCATCGCGTTGTCTTGAACAGACTGAACAATGGATATTGTTCATGAAGTAGTTGTAGGTCTTGAAGAATTGCTCTTTTTGTCGAGCTGTTGATCTATTGACGCCAATCAAGGTGCTCCTACATG